>NW_025318693.1:0-613750 GCF_018153725.1 Drosophila mojavensis | reverse complement strand
GATCCGAAGCTGTTGAGAGCCCGCACAGTGACTGCATAGCGCGTGTACTTGCGCAGGCCACGCAGCGTGGCCTTGGTGGTTGCCCAACCACTGACAATGACCGACTTGAGCGAGCTGTTCACCACGCTGATGTAGTTAATGTTTTGCTTTTCTTCCGAGCAGTTCACGGTGTAGCCAATCAGCTCGCCGTTCCACGACTCCCGTGGCGGTATCTGCAATGGGTTATTTATGTACGTATATTATTTATTTATATTTAATTCTTTAATATTTATTTATTTTTATACCCTGAACCCATTGAAAATGGGAAATCAGGGTATAATGGTTTTGTTGAAATGTATGTAACAGGCAGAAGGAGGCGTGGCAGACCCCACAAAGTATATATATTCTTGATCAGGGCGACGAGCTAAGTCGATTTGGCCCTGTCCGTCTGTCTGTCCGTCCGTCCGTCCGTCCGTCCGTCCGTCCGTCCGTCCGTCCGTCCGTCCGTCCGTCCGTCCGTCCGTATGTATGAACGCGTCGATTTCAGAAGATATAAGAGCTAGAGACTTGAAATTTTTTTTCCTAGGTCCGTGTATATCACGCGCATATCAAGTTTTTCTTTAAATATCGATAACTACTCCCGATATTTTATTATCGATCAAAAACCTTATCGAATGCTAGTTATTTAATTATACCTCCTACACCTTTAGAGCTAGAGCTTCCAAATTTTAAATGTAGACTTATTTATATTTTATATAATTTCGATTTTTGTTGTAATTTTCCCCCCACCCTTATATCCACCCCCTCACCCTCACCTTTATAAAAGACGTATTTCAAGTACTAGAGACTTGTGCTTTGGAATGTACATACATTTGAACATTATGATTATGTTCTGAAAGTTTCATTAAGATTTTACGTCTAGAAATTAAATTATTCAACAAAGAAATTCTTATATTGTTGCCCACACTACAGCGCAGCCCAAGCGCAGTCGCTGCTTACTGCGCTGTTAGCAGAGCGCGTTCTAATACGTGCGTGTGTATGTATGTGTGCCGAAAAGAAGTGCAGAGTGAATATCAGATTAGAGGGTTTAGGGTATCTCCTAGTCGAGCAGTCTCGACTAGAGTCCTCTTACTTGTTATTTATTAATTTATTTTTTTTTTTTTTAAACGAAAATGTAAACGCTATAAAAAAAATATGAGAAAATAAAATTTTAAAATAGAAAGGAAAATATTAATAAAATCAGCAAAAATAGGCAGCCTTAAAAATATATGAGAACATTGGAAAATCACCAAATAATGTGTGGGATTTCACGGATCATTAAATGTATGCTCCTGCAAAGTTAATTGTATACCCACCTGCCAGGTAATAATCAGCTCACTCTCGCCGCCCGTTTGCACCTGCACATTTGATGGGGCCTCTGTGGGCGCTTCCTCCTGCGTTTTGAGCACAATGGCCTCCGTAAAGGCGCTGCGCTCAATCTCATTAATGGCCTGCATGCGGATGAGAAATGTCGTCGCCGGAGACAGGCCAGCCACAATGGCATTCTCGCGCAGATCGCTGTCATAGCTGAGAAGGGAAGAGAAAAATGCGCAGGGTCTTTCAGAGATTCATAGGCAGACGCAATCAGCACACACGCACACACCTGCGACTAATGCTCGTCGATGGCAGAGTGACATTGATGACATTAACGCCATTCCAATCGCCGCCGGCGGCGCCGAGCGCCGAGTGCGACTGCAGATACTTGAGCGCCTGATACTGCACGAGGTAGCTGAGCACGGGAGAGTTGCCGTCGAAGGGCCGCCGCCAGCTGAGCTTGACGGTGCGCGAGCCGACCTCGAAGACCTCCAGATTGGAGGGGGTGTCGGGTCGCTCCTGCACGGCTAGAAAGACAATTTGCTCGGCACGGCCATAGGGATTCTCGGCGATGCAGCGATATACACCCGAGTCATGGCGATCCGAGTGGGCAATGGTTAGCTGTGAGTCGACGCCCTTCTCCGTTTTCATTTCCGCAATGCTAAAGCGAAAGTTATTCATATCGATGCGGCCATTGTTGTGGGTCCAGGCAATGCTGATGGGCTCGTCGCCCTTCGCATGGCAGTCCAAAGTAACCGGATCATTGCGACGTGAGCTGACATTACGGGCGGGCTGCTCGAAGCGCGCCGGCTCTGCACGATGTATGGAGTGGAATGATTAAATCAGTGATTATTTGAATGCTGTCGATAAGGCGGCCATTTCAATTACCATTCACATTGATGCGTATTATCTTCTTGAGTCCGGCGCCAATTTCGTTGGTGGCCTGGCACATGTAGAAGCCCTCGTCGTTGTCCGTGGCCAGATTAAGCACCAGCGAGTGGTTGCGCATGTTTAGGGGCTTGAAGTCTTTGGATGCTTTTCCTGCAAGCGAACCCCAAATTAAACTAATTGCTGCCCTCATTCAAATTGGATGGAGCTAATTAATAAGCCCGCCAGTTTGACTTTGGCGCTGGCACTGGCTCTGGATCTGCACGTTTAACCCATCCAATTTGAATGAGCTGAGGCTGTGACAGGCTGTGGGGCCTAAGCTGCACGGCCCGGCAAATTGGCAAACTTACCCTGTCCTTTGAACCAGGTAATTGCTGGAATCGGATATCCTTCCGCCTCGCAATTTATCGATATTGTATTGCCCAGCATAATGGCGGTGTCCATGGGCTCGTAGCTCCAGCGCGGCGCCACTGAAACGTGACCGGGACACAGAACCGAAATGTAACGAATGAAAGCGCGCCAAGTAAACAACAAAATTAACAACTTGCTGTTTGTGTTTCTCCCAACGTGTGTAGGTGTGTCAGAGTGTGTGTGTGTGTGTGTGTGTGAGTGTTGTATATGTGTTTCGGTGTATCGCTCGAGAAACGGTAAAGTGCTGGCAGGACTGCCACACAAATCCTGCGTGATTTATTTCGCAGCAGCAGCAAAGCGCATCAATAGATAGAGCATCTCACGAGGCAGAGACTTGCCCATTCCATTACAATTTCTTTTCATGGTCCAACAAACTTACCTCGCACTTGCAGTTCCGCCGTGTAGTTCACCTTGGCCGCCGCGTTGCTGGCGTAGCAGGTGTATTTGCCGCTGTGCCTGGCGCTGATATCCTTGAACACCAGCAGTGAGTAGAACTCCTCCTTCTTCTCAGTAATCTTGTAAATTGAAACACACACAGACAGAGGGAGAGAGAGAGGGAGAGAACAAAGATGCAGCATCAGCAAGAGTAAAAATGTTTCAACAAGTTGCGCTAAATGCAATGCTAGTTCGACATCTTTGGATTGCCAACTCACCTGCAGGCTGAGCGGAATGACACTGTCGTCCTTTCTCCAGCTAAAGTAGATGGGCATGTCGCCAGAGGATACCGCGCAGGTGATTTGTGCGCGCCCGCCCTCCTGCAGGTTCTTGGGAAACTTGAAGGCCTCAATGACAGGCGGACCTGGTGAGCGATTAGCCAACGTGGCAGACATTAATGCGACATCCAACTGAAGGCGACGCCCTCGCCTCAACTTACTGTTCACATTCAATTGCATGTCGCGGCGCGCCTCCTCGCCCGCCCGGCTCCTAACGATGCACGTGTAGATGCCCTGATCCCGTCCCGGCTCCACATTCCGGATGACAAGCTGCCCGCCCTCCTGCACTGAGGCGAGCGTGTAGTGAGCGCCTTGGCCAAAGACAGAAATGAAAATGTGTGTGCATTAAATTCGGCTAGTCCCAGCCCCTAGCCCCTAGCCCCTATCCCGTAGCCCCTTGCCCCTTGCTGGTGCAATTTGTCTTACTTGTTGTCAATTCCTGATGCGCCTTCTCCCAGCGAATCTGGTCAATTGGATAGCCGGCGAATGGACAGCGCACAATTATGTCCTCGCCAGCAACGGCCTTAATGGGTCCAATGGCTCGCACATACGGAGGACCTGTACAGATGTGTGCATGTGTGTGTGTGTGTGCGAGAGCATTGTGTAATTTATTAAATTAGTTACAAAATGCAATTAGGCAGCAATGCAACGCCAATGCTTAATAATTCAAATTATATTTTGTTCGGCACAGATGCGATGCTAATGCATAAAATGCAGTCGTGGCTGGCGGCACAGGGTGCAATTTGTAGTGCCACTAATGCAGCAGGAGGCAGCTGCAGTGCTGCGCAAATGCGTTGCATAAATTGCAATATTTATAATTAAACAGCCTGCTCCGCAGTACAACAGCGCGTATGCGTAATGTCGCTGCTGGTATATAAGCGTTTACATAATATTGATTGCTTTCTGCATATTTAGATAGTTCTATTATTTTTTTTTTTTAATAAACTCGTAACTTTGAGCCTATTATCGAAATGTATAATGGCCAATTTTGTGTTTTGTATATTGTGTTATATAATTTAGTTTTAGTCAATTGTACTTTGTTCAATATAACTTAGTTAGTATTGCTATTTATATATCAGCTGGGTTTATTTGTGTTTTTAAAAAAAAAAAAAAAAAACACTCAATAAATAGTCTGCCTAAGATTCTGCCTCTAAAAACATTTGTAAATTTGAAAGTATTAAAAAAAATAATACCTCTTTAATATATGTTGAATAAATTCTGTCTATATATCTGTTGAGTAAATTTCTGTCTATATATCAGCTGAGCTCATTTTCTCTGGAGAGTCGAACTAAACTGTTCTCTGAAATACATTTCTAGTCTGATTAGTCTGATTAAAAATGAAAATTTTCCTATACTCCACATTGCTGAGCGAGCCCTAAACTAGCAGAGGCAAACCGTTCCAGAGCCACTATCCGTTCGGGCTGGAATCTCATCTGCATACATAACTGTTGTTGCTTAGGGCTAATTTGATTTCAGATTTCGCTGATGGCGGCACACAGGCGCATGCCATTTATCATCAATGGGCCCACTCAAATATCAAGTATACGCACACATGCAGCGCCCGTGGCAGAGCGAACGGCAGGAGACAGCATCAATCATGAGGCGCACTCGGGGCATTTGATTAATATATGCCAGATACATATTCACTTATGCATTATTAACACATTAAGATCGAATTATCAAAACAGCTTAAAATGCTCAAATTCGATCCTAAGTGCTTGGGGCAACAACTCTGCCTGGCAACCCCTCAAATATTTGTGTGCCTAAAATGCCGAAGTTTTTTTTGGCCTGATTTGACAGTGATTATCCAGATGGCTGGAGGGTGTCTTGCCAAGACCTTGTTATCAATGGATAACATTGGCAACATATCGACCCCGGCGTCGCTGGGGGAGTTTACTTGGAATTTTTCCTGCCGCTGTATCTGCGGGTATTTCTTTTATATTTTCTTCATTCTTTCTTGTTATGTCTACTTCTGCTGCCTTTTGTCGCGTTGCCCTGACAAAATGTATTTCCAATCAGAGCGGATGCGACGAAAGCACTAACAAAACTCATGGCTCAGCGTCTTTTGTGATTTGCATTGTACGCCACACAAAAGCCCCCTTCGAGGGGGTGGGGGTGGAGGTTGGTGTCAGATCTCTCAAGCTGCACAATGGGGGTCATGTCGTATAATTGATTTCGCAGCCAATTTATGAACTCACCGTAAACATTCAGCCGGGCGGAGTGCTCAACGCTGCCCATGGTGTTGGTCGCCACGCACCTGTACAGGCCGCCGTCGTCGGGACGGACATGGGAAATATTTAAATGACTTATCACATCGCCAGATACATCGACAAATTGGCCAATTGCGAACCGATGATGCAGAGATATGTCCATAATGGGCTGCGAGTCCAGAAGCCAGGCGAACTGCAATGAAAATCGCAGCGGATAATCAATATGAAGTCGCCAGGATATGGCCAGTGCATAATTTGTGTGCTTAATCAGCGATTCATGTGTGTGTGTGTGCGCTTGTGTGTGTGTATATGTGTGTGTGTACACTGTGTGTAATGATATAGCAATGCATAATAATAGCAATAAAACATTTGAACTTACTTGGGGCGGTGGCGAGCCGCTGGCTGAGCACTTAAGCGATATTAATGGCCCCGGACGCACATTCTGCTCAATGAACGTGTAAATCAATTCGGGCACAGTGTCTGCGAAAGAGGCAAAAGCAGCACGGCTGATAAATGCCAAACCCTGTCTCATAAACTATGCATGAGTGGGTAGCTGTGAGAGCTATGCTCCATCCACATCCACAAGCTCACGGCCCATAACACCCATGTCAACTTACCGCCCAGCTTCAGCTCTGCCATGGCCTGAGCGCTGGCACGCTGGTTCTCCACGAGACATTGATAGACACCGCGGTCGCGTCGGCCCACATTCGACAAGAGCAGCGAGGTCTTGGATAGGAAGCGTATGCTGGCAACGTAATAAAAGGATGGAATTTTTCGAAAATCAGTCTGAGAATAATATGCTAAATGCTGAAGAAATACCTATTTTAACTTAAACAGGCAAATAAAAATACAAAAATAAAGTAAAAAATATCAAATAAAAACACTTTGCTTCGAAACTGACGACGTTGCAGGAAAAAGTCCCGAACATACAATATGCCATAAACTCACGCCATTTTGTAAGCTAAAAGTGTTGGCTGTGAATGTATGCTATATACCTATTCGTAAGAGCGTGTGTGTGTGGGTGTGTGCGGGTGTATTTTCTTTTTCTTTTTTTCTGCCTCTCTGTGTGTGTGTGTGTTTGTGTGCAGTGGCCTTTTGTTCGCTCAGGCGAAATTTGTTATTTATTTTATTAGCATAAGCATAAAAATTTCTGGTTGATTTGTTATGCTGATTTGCTGGAGCTCAGTTCGGTTAGCCCCTTTCTATTTCACTCTCGCTCTGCTTGACCGCTTTTGCTTTGGTATACATCCTTGGGCAACAGCTGGTCAGTTCGCCCGCATAAGCACACACACACACACACACACGCACACGCACACACACAACAGTACGAGGACACACATACACGGGCAATATTTGTTTTTACAGGCTGTTTGTACTCGAGGCTGTTTGCCAACTTCAATATATTTATGTATGGAAGGATATTTTGTGCTGATGCGCTGGAGCACTCGAGTCTCTGCATTTGGCTACGTCAAGCTGCGTATTATGCTGATTTCACGTAATTTGCATTAAATTATCAAGATGTGCTCAACCCGTTCAAATGCATGTGTGTGTGTGTGTGTGTGCACAGTGTCCACTGTCCAGGCACAAGCAGTTGTGCAATCTGCCGCAACGAAGATTAACATAATTTATATTTTGTGGACACACACACATACACACTTACACACACACACATGTGTATGCGTAGACAGATGCATGTGCTTGCACAACTAGTATTCTATTTAATTTTAATTACTTGCACTAATGAATGATAACAAGGCTCTTATCGAAGTCGGCCAGAATGGCCAGACTAAAGCCGACCTTTGTTCAATCAGTTGATTGAAACTCTAGAATATTCATTGCAATCAATCAGCATACTTCATCAATGACCCTTGCACGCATCAACTAATGGAAAACGATAGAAAATAATAAAAACAAAAGTTTTTAACAATGTGTGAAAAGCTGACATCAAAAAGCTGCATGAAAAAAATAATAAGAAAAATGAAAGAACCGAAAATAACGAAAAATCCGGCGAATAAATAAAGTGCCGAACAATAGGGAAAAATGAAATTGTTGAGCGCAACAAATGAAGGCCTGCCGGGTTCACGGACCCGCTCCGCTCTTCCATCGCGCATCAATAATAATACACAACGATAAAGCATTTTTGGATCCGAGCAGCCTTAACAACGCCAGTGCAAGAACAATAACAACAACAGCATGTAATCTACGGCTTTTGCCAAATCTATTTTCGGAATACCCTGAAGGCATTGAAAATGGGTATAGTGAGTGTTGTATGGATATGCATATGTAACAGAAGCTAAAGCTATTTACATTTAAGTTGATGAATATACATATAAATGAATTTCTGTATAAATGAAATGAATGCAAATTTAAGGCCAAATTGAAAAAAATTGTAGAGACTTGTACGTCAATATAGATAATATCACTATATAGATATACTGTAATAATAAATATATAAATAAAATTAAAAAAAAAAAAAAAAAAAAGTAAGAAGGCTCTAGTCGAGACTGCTCGACTAGGAGATACCCTGAACCCTCTAAGCTGATATTCTAATCATTCTGCACTTTTATGCACACATACATACACATGCATCCACACGCTTACATAAGCCTGCGCTCTGCTAACTGCGCAGTAAGCAGCGACTGCGCTTGGGCTGCGCTGCAGTGTGGGCAATATTATGAGAATTTATTTGTTGAATAATTTCTTTTGTAGACGTAAGATCTTAATGGAACTTTCAGAGCGTAATTATATGGTAAATATGTGTGTACATTCCAAAGCCCAAGTCTCTAGTACTTGAAATTACAAATTGGGGGCGAAGGGGGCGTGGTATCCAAAATCTGTAAATTACAAAATCTTTATATCCATTAACTTTATGTACAACGCAAATTTGAAGACTCCAGGTCTAAAAATGTTCAAATTAGGCTGAAAAAACAAAATCAATTTTTCGATTATTCTCGATAAAAAAGTTATCGAACGATTTATCGAAAAAATAAAGCAAACTCGTACTGCGTATGGTACACACGAGTATGCATGCCAAATTTCAGCTCTCTAGCTCTTATAACTTCTGAGATCGACGCACTCATACGGACGGACGGACGGACGGACGGACGGACAGACGGACAGGGCTATATCGACTCAGCTCGTCGCGCTGATCAAGAATATATATACTTTGTGGGGTCTGCCACGCCTCCTTCTGCCCGTTACATACTTTTTCACAAAACCATTATACCCTGATTTCCCATTTTCAATGGGTTCAGGGTATAAAAAAAATAGAGAAATGAATTTATTCTATAATCTCTCTAAATATTCCAATCTTTCTAAATAAAAATTAAAATAAAGCTAATAAGATAAAATAAAACAGAAAAGGTATCTAAAATATAACCGAAAATAGTGCATCTGTTAGTCGCGAAATGTTCTTGCATATAATACTTTTTTTTTTTTTCATATTGACGACCAGAAAATTTTGCAACTATGAAACAAAAAACAAGCAAAAAAAAAAAAATTTAACTAGAGATACAATTTGAAATGGCCTATGCTCAACTCTGTCTACACACATTGTTGCATGTTGGAGTTGCATGTTGCTGCTACGGCTGGCGCCTATTGCTGGTTGCTACACGGTGCTGGTATACTCACTTGTCCCGGCCGGTGCTGAGTGCATTATTCGCCTGCAGCGGTTTGCCATTGTGGAGCCAGTCGATGCCATCGATCGCTGAGCCCGTCGTCGTGCAATTGAAAATTGCCGTTCCGCCCGAATTGACAATTTGTACTTGCGGTAGTATGTGCACAGATACGAACGTATTTACACTGAGCCGAATTTCGATGCGCTGCTCGCCAAACTGATTCGATGCCTGGCAAATCTGCAAAAAAGAGAGAGCGTGCCACACATGAACTTTGGAAGCAAGGGGCTAGTGCTACATAAGCCAGTCAAAATCAATCAACTCTGTCATATATATCACAGCGATACATGGCACAATGCTCGAGCCCTCCATGTACAGACAGACATACATACATACATACACATACATATATCGATGGCAGACTGTGCATTAAACACAATATTCCGCTGCCAGACAGACAGACAGACTGTGGCAGATAGTCAAACTGCTTGACTTTAGCCATTTGATTGACTGACTAACTGACAGTCAGCGCTTGTCAATGGATTGAGGTTGTTATATGTGAGTGTAAGTGTGTGTGTGCGTGTGCATCTCACAATGATAATACTTACCCATTTGCCTGTGTCCCGCTCGTCAGCATTTTTGATAAGCAACAATGTGCGCGAGACTATTACGCGCTGCGAGGATGGTATGGGATAAAGCGCTGCCGAGTCTGAAACGCGATACCAACTGAAAATTATACGGATAAGCATGCACGCTCAGTTAGTTATTGAATGACTGATGGGTATATATATATACAATATAATTTTTAGTAGAATGAGGTTTAAACAGTATTAAAGTAATTTACATTCTTCAACCTTTTAACATTATTTGTACCTCTTTTAAATCAATGGCCGTAGAACCTATTTTTGTCCAAAGTTTATGTGTTGTTGCTCATGATAGTCATTTAAGGATTTTATTTTATATTATTTAGCCATTTGCTTAATGTTAGAATATTAAAAAAATCAACAACTACATGCTTTTGTTTGAAATAATACATTGCCTAAAATATTGTACATTGATCAAACATGCCCATCAGTGCTTAGACTATGCTTGAATATTCTACTGATTTAATGCCCATTGTAGGAGGCAGCTGATGAAACGAATAAATACTTAAAGTGAATACTCAAGTTAAGCTGCAAGTGAAGAGTTTTGTACTGCTATATATACATACATGTATACAAGCTTTAAATAAAAATATATATTTTGTATCTCTGCAACACAAAGCTCAATCAGAATATTTTTTAAAATAAATTTTTACAATATGTATTTAAAAATGTAGCTAGCTCCATTATTTGTGTATAAATCACCTGTACATGTGGCTAATAGTAATCCGCTTACTTAACTAAAGGATGCCACACACAATATATTTCAAATTCACAAATGAAACAACTCTGATACAGAGCACAGCCAAGTCCTATTGTGAAAGAATAACAAATGCTTGATAACAATATGCTACACTCTATACAACTTATTTATAAACACGAATATAATCTGCTGTATGAAAAAGTAAATATCTAAGATATTCAACACTCTCTCTAGAGCACGCACGCACACACGCACACACGCACAGTAAATATAAATACTTCTGATGAAATCAATAAAAGGCACTCAGCTTGTACGCTATAAACCGATTTCACTCATTAGCCATGCCAGACACGTAGGCGGCTCGGACTAAACTTCAACTAAAAACAAAATTATCGCATTTTTCTCGCATTTATAGTAATCATAACGTGCCCCAGGGCTTCGGCATTTGGGAGTTAAAACCAACACAGAATGTAGAAAGAGATAGACAGAGAGATAGATCTAGGGGGAGGGAGGGAGGTAGCAGGGTTTACTGAAAATATGCTGTATAAATCTCGCGTCCTGTCGTTCTCTGGCACTTGGCTGCTCTGTGGCTTGCCATTTGAAAATATTTCAGGCATTTCACGTAGCAAGCAGTCGGAGAGCAGCGCTTTTTGCATGTTTGTCTGGTGTTTGTTTGGATATTCCATGGCAGCTTTGTGCGCGTCCATGCCCTATCTCTCTCTTACTCTCTCTCTATATATCTCTCTCTCTGTCTCTTTCTTTTTGGGGCACACATCAAGTGCTTATGGCTGCATGAAATTTTAATAAGCCCAACAGATGGGAAAGAGATTGCCAAATTTCGCCTTTGCCACAGACGCATCGGCCTGTCAATTAACCAGGCTTTTTATACTGCTAATTAGTGCCAAATGTCTGCTGTTATTTGATACGTTTTATTTACTGACTTTGAGTGCCTTTTACTCTGCTGTTGTTGCTTGTTGTTTGTTTACCCAAATGAGTTTTTATTGTTTGCCAACAAAACATTGAGTTTTGTAAGTCGATACATTGAGTACTGCATAAACAAGTTGATTAAGTATTAGCCAAGTCCCTTGGCAGCAAGCCAGTCGCTTTATTAGTTTGTTTTTATCAGCAAAGCCAACACGCGACTAATGCTGGGCTATCAAAAAGCTTTCTACATTAGGCCAGGAAGACCTTCAGTTAGCTGAGGCTGAGGCTGAGGCTGAGGCTGCCTCTAGTATGCAATAAAGTCTGTGCTCTAAGCAAAAAGCCGAATGCTCTTAAGTGCTGTATATTAATGTGACCCACTGCCACTGCGACTGCGACTGCCATCCGAGTTGTTTTGGTATTTTTATTGGTAGCCATAGAAGCTGGCAGCTGGCCTCAGGAATTTGAAAGAGTTTATTGGAGCAATACTCACGTGAAGATGGGGAAAGGATTGCCCTGTATGTTGCACGGCAGATGCACATCGTTGCCACGTTCCACCTGGATTTCCATAACTGGTTTTTGGCTGGTGCTCGGCGCCAAATTCTTGCTGAGCTCTGTAAGCGAGGGTCGAACGTTTTAGTTGGCGCATAGTTGCCTCAATCTGATTGCCATTCGCCTTACCTTTCACCTGAAGCATGACCGGCTCGCTGCGCTGCCGGTCGCCATTCAATGTGTTGGTAACCAGGCAGCTGAGCTTCACCAGGCCGTCCTCTGAGCGCACTGACCGCACATACAGATCTCCGGAGGCGGCCAGCACCACGTAGCGACCAGCTGCAGAGAAGCCAATATCAGGGAGTCGTAATTCAAAAATTGCATAAAACAATAGCAGCAATAAAAAAAAAAAAAAAAAAACAACAACAACAAAACGAACCAAAGCAAAACTGCATAGCGAATTCAAGTTGCTCGCTGCGTATACGTAACATTTATCAATAAATGTCAACGCTAACAGCAATACATAGCAGCAGCAACAACTGCACATCCCTCAGGGCATGCTGTATCGCAAGAGCAAACAGGCAGAGCACAATGCATGTGTACATAAATTTCAGCAGCAGATAAACACCCGCACAAGCGCCCACACAGCCATATCTGTCTGAGTGTAGGTGTGTGTGTGTGTCTCTGTAAAAATGTGGCAACACTCACCAACATCCGACAGTTCCGGCAGCAGAATCTCCTCGCCTCGATGCCAACTGGCCACGCGCACATAAGGCCGCACATATTCCGGTATAGCACACTTAATCAACGCCGAATTTCCCAAATAGACTTCAGTGTTTTCCACGTGCACATGGAAGAGTCGGCGAACCACTACAAAAACGGAGTAAAAAATATGAAAAAAAAAAAAAATGAAGGGACAGAGAGAGATACAGAAACAGATGAGAAGCTGAGAAATTGCCGAAAATCAACAATCGTTGCGTGCCTATTGGGCGAAAGTACTCTTCGACTGTGAACATAAAACGCTTTGGGGTAGGCCAATGGGGCAAGGGAAACCCCAGGACACCCAGTGCAACAACAACAAAAAATAGGAGAGGAAAAACCGGGAGTACGTAGACCAACAGGCAGGACACAATGAGAGCAGTGAAATGCAATGCAAAAATGGCAGCAGTTTAAATGAATGAAATTGCTTGAAATTACATGCGAAACGGCAGTGAAAAGATCATAAAGAAAGAAAGAAACAAAAGCGACTGCAAAAGGGAAAACCGAAAATGCCCAACACAGTATATGACTCGGAAAAAATATCAAAAATGATATATATGGGAAAATTCGCAGCGCAAATATTGAATGAGATTTTAAACGACTATCATGCATCGCCTGTTTCGCAGCTCACATCGGGTCGCCAGGTTGATGTGGGGCAATCGCCCTGCGGCTGTTGGCTATATGACTGACGATATTTAAATAAAATCAGCATTCACAATATCCGAGTGCTGTCGAATCAACATATAAAATTTAATTTCGAAATGAATATTTGCAGGAATAGACGGATGAATGGGAAATGTCTAAAAGCTTTAAGCTTAAATTAAAAAAAATCAAGCTAATGACAACATAATACATTATGTAGTATATACAGCTATCTTTTTGTGACTGTATGTGTGTAGAACATACTCTCCGCAATCTTGACAGCGCATCAACATTAATTTAGTGTCAAACGCCTTGCGGCATGCGGCAGCAGAATGCGATAGGAAATACGCAGGTTATTAAAGTGATGTGTGCAGAAATCAAAAACTAACGCGCAGTTGACAGCTCTGACAGGCAGAAGTGAGGTGCAGCAGCCAAATCATGATAACTGCACACACTACGCGCTCCACACTCCCAGGGCAACAAAAAGATTGCCAGCAAATGCCGGGATAAAGCTACAGCAGCAACTGCTCTGTACGTGAGCTGCTTATGAATGCGCACTACACCCATGGCCGATGGGATGGGATGGGAGTGGATGGGAGGGGAGGGGATCTGTTTGTTGGTATTTGTATTTGCGGGCTGCAGTGCATGCTAATGGTGCCTGGCATGCAACACACTTCTACCTTTATGGCGGCAACGTCAGCTACTTTAGTCTACTTTCCGCTTACCTGCTTGCACCTGCACATTGCGACTCAATATGGTGCCGGCCTCGTTGCTGGCGCGGCATCGGTAGGTGGCCTCGTGCACATCCGTGCGATAATATTGCGCCAAAAACGGTGGGAAGTGCAATGTGCCGTTGCCAGATATTTTTCTAAAAGCAGAAAAAGACGAAAAGTAATGTAAGGAAACCAAATATACATAGACACACAAAAATAGAGAGAGAGAGAGAGAGAGAGAGAGGATATATATAAGCAGAATGCAATATTTTAGTACGTTAAGTCTTGGGCTTTCGTCGTTATTTATTTATACACATTGAGAGCGCGTTACACAAAAATTTGTTGCACAAAGCACCCAAAATGGCAGCCACTTTGCCGGCGAGCATTTTATATTGCAACTACACTCGAAGATTTGCATAAAAATGCAATAAACCTAAGGATACTGCGGCGAATAGACGTGAGCAAGCCAAGCAGCTGGCAATGGCAAATGCATTTATACGACAGCTACTAACAATAGGGCTTAAGAGCAACAGTCGGAAGTCCATAAGGAAAGAGTGGAGTATTTACATAAAATATGCCACCTAAAATTGGGATTACCTCTATCAGAGTACCACACGAATCGAAAAATGACCAGAGTACACACCCACTGCTATGTTTGCATCTGTATCTGTATCTGTATCTGTATCTGTATCTGTATCTGTATCTGTATCTGTATCTGTATCTGTATCTGTATCTGTATCTGTATCTGTATCTGTATCTGTATCTGTATCTGTATCTGTATCTGTATCTGTATCTGTATCTGTATCTGTATCTGTATCTGTATCTGTATCTGTATCTGTATCTGTATCTGTATCTGTATCTGTATCTGTATCTGTATCTGTATCTGTATCTGTATCTGTATCTGTATCTGTATCTGTATCTGTATCTGTATCTGTATCTGTATCTGTATCTGTATCTGTATCTGTATCTGTATCTGTATCTGTATCTGTATCTGTATCTGTATCTGTATCTGTATCTGTATCTGTATCTGTATCTGTATCTGTATCTGTATCTGTATCTGTATCTGTATCTGTATCTGTATCTGTATCTGTATCTGTATCTGTATCTGTATCTGTATCTGTATCTGTATCTGTATCTGTATCTGTATCTGTATCTGTATCTGTATCTGTATCTGTATCTGTATCTGTATCTGTATCTGTATCTGTATCTGTATCTGTATCTGTATCTGTATCTGTATCTGTATCTGTATCTGTATCTGTATCTGTATCTGTATCTGTATCTGTATCTGTATCTGTATCTGTATCTGCATCTGCATCTGTATCTGTATCTCAATTTAATCTAAATCTAATCTCGTCCAATAGTCAGCTTAGCTTAATCATCTACAATAGTCTATTCCATGTATTTAATTGGCTTCAATAGCAATCGCAAACAAAGTGCAATGAAATAAATTATGCTGTGTTCACTGCAAGCAAAGTCCAAACAGTGATCCATAACATTCTATGCACAGCACAAAGCACAGGATTCCTATTCAATAGACGCTAATCATTTCAGTTGAAGCCAACTCTAACGAGCGAGCCATGCAACCGAGCTGCGGGTGGATAGCAGAAACTAAAACAACAACAACTGCCACAGCAAAAAACATCCAAAAAGTTCATCAAGCGCTGTTTTCAAAAAATGTTTAAGTGCTGGCAATTTGTTAGCGTCTATTGCGTTTGCAAAGAGCTAAATAAAAAATGAAAAAAAAAAAAGATACAAAAAAGAAGTAAAAAAATAATAAATATGTAAATAAAACCTTTACTCTTTGCGGCATGGCTAGATAAGTACACATCCCCTACACTCCAGCTAGCGAATGCGTCACTTGAATTCAACTATGCTCTTTAGCAGCTTAAAATAAAATTTGTTTCATTTCCATGATCCAGTAAAGGAGCTGGACTGTAGGGAAAAAGTCAAGCACATAGCCATTAAATGCATGAGAATTCACGAGGAATACTACGTGGATTGCCTGAAATTATATACACACATATACGAATAATATATATGTGTGTACATACATATATGTGTGAGTGTGGGTGTAAGTATTTCGTCGGAATTATCACGTACTTTTGATGACTTTTCGTTTTGCAAAACCTACAATTTCTTTTAGTACTCTTTGACCGAACTCTATTATGCTGTGCGGCAAGCGTTGACATTTTATTATATTTTTGTTTTCTAATCTGATTTCTGACAACTTCAGAGAAATATATATATATATATATATATATATATATATATATATATATATATATATATATATATATATATATATATATATATATATTTATATATATATATATATATATATATATATATATATATATATATAAGTAAGTACTTGTAATATTTATATATTGTATATGTGAACGAATATATACCTGGTATGTATAATAATATATAATAATTGCATATAAATAATAATTAATTGTTCAAAAAGCTGCTCTTAAAATCTATTTCGCCATTAGAATCCTGTATTACCTCTGATAATAAAATATTTCCTAAAACATTACAAAAACAACGAAAACGTTGTTTATAAGCTTCTATTAATTGTTATTATACAGTTTAACTTTTCTTTTGTGCAACAGCACTGTTTTCTATTGTTCTTTTAGTTGGTTTGTCTTTTATTCTGCTAATATTCATATTTCTTAAATTTGTACGACCCTATTCAAATATTAATTTGCAAAATGAAATATTATCTAATATGTTAACCATATTGAAGTGAGTTTCTGACATGTGATGTAATAAACAATGCAAGCAAAAATATATATAATGTATATATAACGTCTGGCCCACTTAAGTTCACAAGCATAAGATATTACTACTTACGTTAAATGCTAATTTCAAAACTATTAAAAGCATATTATTATCATTGAAAAAGATCGAGCTGGTGCATTGCAGATTAGATTACTTATACACACCATATTCAATTTCCTCAGATCTTACACTCTAAAGAATTTTCTTGAATGTTTTCCCTTCGTGTCTGCCTGCGTTGGCTACACGTTGCATCTCTAGCTGCCAGCAGATAAACACAAAATCGTCTGCATTTATTTATCCGAATGCAAAGTCACATTTTAATTTAACATTTAAGTTTTCATAGTGCACACACAGAGCCAACAAAAACAAGTAAGAAGGCTCCAGTCGAGACTGCTCGACTAGGAGATACCCTGAACCCTCCTCCAAGCTGATATTCTAATCATTCTGGACTTTTTTTATGCACACATACATACACATGCACTTATAAGCACGCGCTCTGCTAGCTGCGCAGTAAGCAGCGGCAGCGCTTATGCTGCGCTGCAATGTGGGCAATATTATGAGAATTTATTTATTAAATAATTTCTTTTGTAGACACACGATCTTGATGAAACTTTTAGAGCGTAATCATATGGTAAAAATGTGTGTACATTCCAAAGCACAAGTCTCTAGTACTTGAAATGCGTTTTTTACAAATTGGGGGCGAAGGGGGCGTGGTATCCAAAATCTGTAAATTAAAAAATCTGTGTATCCATTAACTCTATATACAACGCAAATTTGAAGTCTCCAGGTTTAAAAGTGTTCAAATTAGGCTGAAAAAACCAAGTCGATTTTTCGATTATTCTCGATAAAAAAGTTATCGGATGAGTTATCGAAAAAATAAAGCAAACTCGTACTGCCTATGGTATACACGAGTATGCATGCCAAATTTCAGCTCTCTAGCTCTTATATCTTCTGAGATCCTTTTGCTCATACGGACGGACGGACGGACGGACGGACGGAGGGACGGACGGACGGACGGACGGACGGACGGACAGACGGACAGGGCTATATCGACTCAGCTCGTCGTCCTGATCAAGAATATATATACTTTATAGGGTCTGCGTTGATTCCTTCTGCCTGTTACATACTTTTCACAAAACCATTATACCCTGATTTCCCATTTTCAATGGGTTCAGGGTATAACAATAACAAGTAGAAGAAGAACAGCAACAACTAGAGCCTGACAACATTTTAATATTTTAAAAGTTAACAAAGCGCTGACAGGACGCACGGGGCGGGTTTAGTGCAGCAAACTGGATGCAGCGCGTCCTGCCTGGCTACATGACATTAACATATGAGCGCATTTAAAGCAACGCGAGTCTGCTGCACACAAATGCAGTAATTGTTGTTGTTGCCTGTGCCTGTGGTTAGGCTGTTGCTTTTACTGTTGCTGTTGCCGTTGCCGTTGCCTTGTGGCAGCAACGCATTACTTTTGTGTATAATTTCTTTGGACTTTTGTTGCGGGGCGTATGAAGAGTGCACTTATTGTTTAGGCTGGTATAGAAATGCTCCTCTTTGTGGATCTATTCTCTGCGCCTGTGACAGCATGCACATTGACTAGCCCTCGCCGAGCTGTAGCTGATAAGCCGCAGAGCTTAAAGGCTTCTCAGATTCACCAGCATGTTAATTGAATATAAGCCCGAAATCACCTTCTATATACCCGCAGGCGGAAGCCGCAACAATGTGACTGTTGCAACCGCAAACGCGCTGCGCAGAGCAGCGTGGCGTATATACTTAATATTACTCATACGCATAGTTGTCGAAACCGCAAAACTCACCTCAGTCCGGGCACCTGAGTTGCCAGCGTGCCGTCGCGCATTACCCAGGATACGACGGGCGGTGGGTTCCCATGCGCCGTACAGCTAACCTGTGCGCCCGTATCGTTGCCAAACAGCAGGCGAGGCGAGGGCTCCAGCAGGAACGTGGGCACACGTAAGCCGCTTGTGGCTTGGGATGGCACCGCCAGTTGGCAAGTTGCAGCCGCCACAAGCAGCACCAGGGCATACTCGGCAATAATCGCTGTCAAAGGCAAACAGAAAGGTAAAACAGGATAATTATCATCTTTATGTAATTATGCAAATGTCGTTCTGTGTGTGTGTGTGTGTGTGTGTGCGTGGATTGTTGTTTTAAACTTAAAGCCAGTCGGATGCAAAAGTAGTTGCTGACTGCAGCCAGCTGCCAGACTCCTGCTGACTGCCGTTGGTTGCCCTCTACTACTTGTGCGAGTCTGTTTCAAGTGCAACTTATAAAATGCGGCTAATTTGGATTCGGTTTCAGCGCACGGCTCTCATTTAGGCAGCACTTGAGCCAGGCAGTCAGCGAGCTGCAGCCAGGCTGCCAGGCCAAACAGGCCCAACGCCAACGCAGACGAAACACTTTATACTCCAAGCACTTGTGAGTCTGATGTGTGTGTGTGTGTGTGTGGGTGTATGTGTGCCATTTCACTTTTTGATATATTTATGGCTGCTCGTGTGCGTATGCAGTTTGTTTACCCTGTTGAGAACTCGCTTTTCTGACTGTTACACAAATGCAGTTTAAGTTGTTGCCAACAACAGCAGCAACAGCAACAACAACTACTTGTTACAACAGCAGAAACAGGAAAAAACAACAAACAAGAACAACAACTTTGGCAATATCAACAAACGACTGCAATTAGCTACCCACCTTTCTCTCTGTTTAGAAGCCCCAATAAACTCATTTTGCTCAGTTGCGTGTGTATCCTTTATTTGGCCGTGTGCATGCGTTTTGCTTGCCTTCGCAGATATTATTCAATTAATTTTAGTTGACTTTTGTTGCAGCGTCTCTGTGTTGCAACTGGTTGTTATATTTGCCTGCTCTAAGCACAGTTCCCTTTGCTTGTATTAAATCCTCTTTGCTTTGCGTTCCCCTCGCTGTCGTCGCCTTCCACCTGCAGACAAGAATATTATGTTACAAGCTTATTTTGTACAAATTTAACTAATTATATTTTACCATTTGTGGTTATTTTTCTTTTTGTAATAAAATAATTAAACTTTCAAGAATATTCATAGTAGAGGATAACTTAGGAGAGAGTTTTGAAATATTAAATTAAATTAACTTCCATAATTTAAAAGATTACAATTTCAAAAAAAAATTTTTTTTTTTGTCGAACATCAAAGCTTTTAAAAAATTAGAGAGAGAGGAGAAAGAGTATTGCATGAGAACCATTTCTTTATATAAAACAAAATTGGGAAGGACTGTCAAATTAAACACTCTAAAATTTCGAATTAAATTTGAATTAATTGTCCAACAATTTTTTACAATGTGAGGTCTGGCATCTTGCCATAAATCACTGAATTAAATTAAAATTAATAAATTAAATTAAATTAACTTCCATAATTTAAAAGATTACAATTTCAATAATTTTTTTTTTTTTTTGTCGAACATCAAAGCTTTTAAAAAATTAGAGAGAGAGAAGAAAGAGTATTGCATGAGAACCATTTTTTTATATAAAACAAAATTGGGAAGGACTGTCAAATTAAACACTCTAAAATTTCGAATTAAATTTGAATTAATTGTCCAACAATTTTTTACAATGTGAGGTCTGGCATCTTGCCATAAATCATTGAATTAAATTAAAATTAATAAATTAGTTTTGTTTATAGCGTGTTTTATTTTGATGCTTCAATTAAAGTTTTGTGTAGATTAAACTTGCATAAATCGTTAAAGCACATATACAGCTATCTATAGTAATGAACGACTTGAAACTTTGTCTGTACTAGAAAGCCTCATGAATATATTAATTAACCAATTTACTAACTTTTTCTAACTTTTATCAATTATATATAAAAGTATAAGAATATCGTGTCAATGTTTACAGTATAATACTGTATAGCTCATACAATTTAATTTGTTTAATTAAAAAACTTAAACTTAGACACAATAAAGTCTAACAAAAAATATTATTAAAATTACTTCAAATGAAAATCCTGCACTAAATTGTTATTGAAGTTAACTTTAATTGCTTTTGTTAGCTTAGTTTATGTGTATATATTTAATGCATTCATAGTCAAGTTCAACTCGGGGCTAGAGCCATAACAACTGCGTAAACAACAAACAGTAATTCCTATGCGCCGCAGAGAGAGAGAGAGAGAGAGAGAGAGAGAGAGAGAGAGAAACATGGCCAAGCTGACGCAGCGGGATGGCTGGCTCACTGGCTCACTGAAACCGCACAGATGTGTGGAATGAAGTCCACATGCTGCCTATGGCAGCGCTGGGTTCGCAGATCAGTCAGACAAGCAACAGCTATAATAACAACGGCAACAACTCAGTTTGCATAGCTCTACACAGCTTTGCTGCGTACTTAGTAAATACATTTAACGAGTATTTATGAGCGAGCATACGAAATGAATGACTTCTGCCATCATTAAATGTGATTCGCAACGGACACGCCCATACGCCCATACGCCCACACACACACGCGAGCAGCCTGACAACAAAGCTGAGGATTCATACATGTTTTTGGGGTCGAGGAGTTTTGCATGACTACGTTCAAGACCTAAACACTGAATGTTTGTCTATTCAGAGTATAAAAAATAAAAGGAAAACAGTTGGATGGCCCTGCCAAAGGGAAATTCACAGCATTCTTAATATACAGTACGATTGCCACGCCCACTTCTTAGGCACTTTTCGACTAAGCAAACATCATCATGACACCCATTACGGCGAATCGACAGCACGTCAATGGCAAGGAGACGGCGACGAAGGATGGATCAGCAAGGGTCACACTCGAAAGTCCTTTCATGTTTGCAACTTGACACCTTTTCAGCGTGGCCCAGCACCGGATGCGAATCATGGCCTGTATGTACTCCATGTGAGCGAGCGTCTGACGCGCTCAGCCTCTGCTGTTTGCATTTAATTGAGAATTTAAAATGATTTGTTTATTTTTTTGCTGCGTCTTTTGTTGGAGAATTTGCTGCGAGCGTTTTGCTTCTTTGCTTAGCACTTGCTCGGTGTTGCTGTCACACAAAAAAGTGAGTGTGCAGACCTAACTTCACACTGACACAACCCCTGAGCAATTGTGTGTGTATGTGTGTGGGTGTGAATTCGCTTGCCTTTCATTTTTAATGAGTTTTTATTTTCTACACTTTTGTATGCCGCTCTTTGCCCCGTCCGACTGTCTGGCTGTTTGCGTTGGCTTCCTCGACAGGGCGAGGACGAGGACGAGGATGAGGACGAGGGATGAGGGATGAGCTGACTGTTACCCCCTTTAGCCTTCAGGATGCATGGCGTATCCTTTGCGCTCACAAGCGTTTACTTTTCCTTATGCTTTGTGTGTCATAACTGCTGACTGTCAGCAAATTTGACGCTAAATGTGCTCAGGCGCTTTAAATATGTCGCACTGGCTTACCATGCGGTTGTCTTAATGTCCCTACTCCATCCCGTGTGAGCGTGTAGCTGTGTGGGTGTGTATTTAACGCTTGTCTTTGTCATGTGTGAGCCGGGCTATAACAACTGTTTATCTGTTGGCAGTTTGTTGTGATAATCTGCTGCTGCTGCTGCTGCTTGCTTTGTGTCAGCAAAAGGCCAACAGCTCATGATCCTGCGGTGCTGCTGCAGAAGGCCTCAAGCGAACAATGCTGAATGATTGCGTAACCACAGCCGTTACGCGCAATAAAGGACATTGCTCGCAGCACTTCAAATGCTTCGACATGTGTTACACTGCCAGTGACATGAATTTAATAAACAATTTCAGTTGTATTTGTATTAGTAAGGAATGAAAAGGCTTAGACTATTAGATACCCTATAGACAGTCGAAAAATTACACTAATATATTTATATTTCTGCATATATGATTTATGTATTTCTGATACCCAAATTTATACCCATTTGATTTGCATTCCCTTTTCAAATATCATATCCCTTCGTGTCATCCCTGCGCTGCTGGAATTTGAATTAAATTGTCAATGGACGACAGCTGAACGGTTCGACAGCTTAGCTCAGCTCATTGCACGAAATTGGAATGCAATTTGTTATTATTCCAGCTCAGTTATTCACAATTAGGATACCTGAATGTGTCAATTATCGATGATAGAGAAATGCATTTCAATTACTCCAGAGGCTGTTCAATTAAGGAACTAGAGCTGACAATGGGCAAAGTGCAACAAAGCTTATTGTGTGGTTAAAAAGCCGCAAGCTATTCCAAATTAAAAGCACTTCACTGATGCATTGTGCCGTGCATCGTTGTCTTCATTAAGACACCTGCACCGTCGCCCCGTCGCCACGCCGCACCGTCACTGTAGCGTTATATAATTACGGCTTAAGTACGTGCCCCGCCCCAAAGCAAGGAGCTTCAGTAATGGGCACGTTGTTAGCAGGGCAATCAATCTTGCACGAGAAATGGCCAAAGCACACACAAAGAACGGCCGAGAGAGATGGAGAGCGAAAAAGAGAGAGGACTAAGGAGTGAGCCTTGCCTCGGATATGAATTGCTGCAGGGAGTCGTTTGGCAGTGCCACCCGACTATCGCCATTGAATGCGAAACGCTTCGCTTTGCATTTTGCACGCATCTCGCACACTCCAGTTTGTTTGTTTGTGCAACGTGAATGGCTTTAAGTGCAGCCTGCCGCAACAAACAGCAACAAACGGCAACAGCATGGACGCATTGGAACAACGGCAGCTCGCATACACAAATGCCTGTAGCGGGGTGTTCCATGTGCTTCAGCGGCAGTTGAGCGCAAATGCAGTGCCTTTGCAACGGCACACCATTGAGAATACCGGAAAAGTGGGCGTGGCTGGCGCTAAACGCTTTTGCATCCGCCGTTGCCGCCACGCGAGGCGTCAAGCAATAATTTTACTTCTTTTGAGTCGAGCTGTTGAATCGTTTTAATGCTCGTCACCTGACTTGCTTTTGTATTTATGTATATCGATGCCCTTACGTAGGGCATAAGCGAAATGAGAGGAGCTCCGAATGGTTGAGCTCAGCTGTGTTGATAAAACGAGCACTTAATGTAATGATTTATTTATTTCGAAAATGATTTATTGACTAGAGTCAAGCGTAGAAAACCCAAAGAATTGAATTCTATGGCCTTCAAGAGTACAGCATATTATTATAATACAATAGTATCGACAACCTGATGAATTGAACGTATATATAATTTGCATATGAATAATTTTATGAAATAGAAAAGTATAATATAAAAGTTTAATATAATATATCCTATTATTAATATTATTTTTATTATTATTATATTAGTTTACTTTTCGATTTAGGAGTGACAAAAACAATTTGCCGACAAATGTTTTTAATGTTAATGCTCTATAGAAATCTTAAAACACAAAATATATTTCTAAAATTTAGCTCACTTTTCTATTGTTATTTATTTTGTCTCTTTATTTTTATTAAATTTTATTTATTTTATTTTTTCTAAGATACTGAAATAATTTTATTTATTTTGTTTATTTTATTCTTATTTTATTTTTATTTCTTATTATTTTTTATTTATTTTTAAATTTAAATTAGTTTATTTATTTTGTTTAATTTCTTTTTATACCCATTTATTAATGTATACTAGTTTTTTATTCATTTAGTTAATTTGCTGCATTTAGCTCTAGAAATTAACTAGTGAGTGAGCCCCTATGGCAGTATTTTCATGTGATATCTAGACATATAATTCTATTCTATTCTATAGTATTTCAGTTAAGTCTGTAATATTTGCAGCCGCTGTTTGTAGCCAAATTAAATACAGGCTGACTGAGCCAGCTGCTACAAATGTAGAGTATCTTCATTGTGGTTTACAATTTTTATGCAAAAAGATATGTTCTTGTTCCATCCCGTTATTTTCTTGTACCTGCATGTGCTGCATATTTTGCGGCGCTGCTTGGGGTGAAGCGGATGTGATTGCGTTTAGCGCTGGTTGACAGCCTGGCAATTTATGTGGCCGTCTTCCTGTATGCGAATTTAAACGGCAACTTTAAGCCGGAGTCCCGACAATTTCCAGTTCGTCCAGCCGCCACCCAAGTCACCCACAAGCCACTCCAATAATGCGCCCCTCTAATGCGCGACGCTTAAAACAATGGATCCATTTGCACAGCCACACACAGGCTGAAGTGCAACTCTTTGGTGTGCAGGGCGCACAATGGGTTGAGTCGAAAGTCAAAGAGCATCCGTTGCGAGCGCTGGGCGCTTTGACAACGTACTCGTAAATGGCAGCGATTTTGCACAAAAGCGACCACTGGAACAATGACAGGAGTCGGAGTCGGAATCGGAATCGGAATAGGAATCGGTCTCAAACCTAAATGCTGGCTGCTGCTTGTTGGCTGTTGGCCGTTGGCTGTTGGCCGTCGTCTGACGGTTGGCGGAAGTGCAGAGGCGACGAGCCACCTAATAACATTTTCCATCTCCAGCCACATTAGCAGCGGCCGAGCATTATAGCCATCTGGCTGTGGCAGCAGCGTTCCGCGTGTTCCAACAAATGTTTGGCCACCTTTTATATTACATCAATTCAAGCGCGACGATTGTGTAAAGAAGATTGTGGCGGGGCGGGGCTGGGCGGGCAGCCGCCATTCTGGTCGCGCATATTTTTTCTAAGCCATGGAAATATTCCATTGTTGTTTCTGCATTGCCAGCCCCACGGGGACCCAGCGATTCGTGGGGCTACATTGTCACATTGACTAACCGCCGCTCGACCGACCAGCCTCTCATTTTTCTCACTTTTTTTTTTTTTTTTTTTTTTTTTTTTTTTTTGTACTCAGTCTCTACAAGAGGCCTTTGGCGCTTTGGAGTGCCTTTGTTTTGTTGCTGCTTCTGCATCTTATTGTTGTTGTTGTTGCAGCTGCTGTGGTCGGTATGAATAAAGCCGCCTTGAGAGTATTACTGCGGCCGACTGTCACTGACATCGTGTCTCACGAAATAAATTTAATTGGTACAAGGACCGCAAAGCTTCCTAAACATTTCACAGTCATATGAAAGGCAGCCGCCAGGTCACTTATTTTGATTGCAACTCAAGCATATTATTGCCCGTAATGAAACAGTCCAAATGGTTCAATTTGTTGTCGACAGTTTACAAGTATTGAATTTAATTAAAATTATTTGAGGAGATCTAATAAAATGAAAGTGCCTTACGCTCTAATTGAACAAGTAAGAGCTCTCTAGCTTTTACGGGAATATCCGACTAGCAGATAGCCTGAAGCCTTAGTTAATGCTTAAATTATTAAACATTTATATAGTAAATAATACTAATTAAACATACACACATGCAACCAAATGCATTTAGAGTGCCTGGAGTAGATTATAGATTTAATTATGAGCACTGAATAGCTTTTACAGAGCGTAAGAATGAGGTTTAAGCAGAGAGAGACTGTTGTTCTATTTTGAATGGGAATGTGTGCATGTATAATTAGTAAGCCTCTAACAACAAAATCAATAGAACGATATTAATAGCTAAATAGGAATTCGGATGAGTTGTAAAATAATATGATGATGATTAAAATTTCAACACTCAATTTCCGTAAGCATTCATACTCAACTCAAATCGTTGTTCTAATCAGAAATACATACATGTATATATGTATATATATATATATATATATATATATATATATATATATATATAGTGGCAAGCACACTTACTCATACAATCAATACACACTTAAAATCTATTTCAATCGTTTCGGAATAGAAAAACGAATAATCTCAAACTGGTTATTTGACTCTTGATTGAATTACAAAGTCAATGCAGAAATTTCGGCTATTTACTCAGTGGTAATTGAGTAACTGTTAAGTGAGTAACTGATACGAGGGTGATTGATAACTGAGTAACTATTAAATGCGTAACTAAGTAACTGGCCTCTGAGTAAATTCAAGCTAAAGCCATATTTAACAGGCAAACAGATGAAAGGCAAATTTAATCATATAATCGCACATTCAATTGCTTTCAATAGTTAAACGTATTTATTTATTATAATTAAAATTCTGTTTTAATGCACAATGCCAATGGAAATCCCTTTCGTCTTCTATCCAAAAGCTTTGTATTTAAATATAAATAATTAATGTGTTGCCCTTATTTTTTAACTACAAATTTATCTTGTGTATTTGATGTATTTGATACAGTTTTGTATTTTACCTAAATTATATACATATATTTGCAGTACATACTAATCGATTTTAATTATTCTATTTACTTTCAGTTGCCTCGAGTCCATTGCGCAGTGCTCAATTACTAGCAATTGCAAATATAGAAATGTTTTCGCAGATTAAACTTTAATAATGAATCTAACCCCAAATCCTCGACCGCAACATTTGCCTGTCCGAATCTTGTGCCAGACTTAAGCAACATTTCAGCTTATCTCTGCTCTATGCATAATTCAACAGTTTGCCTGGCAGAAACCACACAAACACACACACACACACACATACACACAAAGTCAAATATCTGAAGATAGAAACCAGAAATGTGTATTGAAATTTGGTGATTTGTGCCAACAGAAAAGCAAAGCAAAGCTAAAGGAAAAGCAAAAGCAAAAGCAAAGCGAAGTGAAGACAAACTCAACTCGTTGAAACTAATTCGGGAGAGACAACAAATAAACGAAACGGACAAACAAACAAAATTTAAGAGCTGCCAAATGAGAATTGTAAATCATTCAATGCAATTACCTCGTTATCTTTGGCCACAGAGCGGGGCGAGCGAGCGAGCAACGGCCTGCTCGGTGTGGGCAGCGGAACGATCCTAGGATCCTGGCCGGGCCGCAGTTACATTGAGTTGTCTGGCATAAAATTGTGATTTTATTATTTTTGGCAGTGCGCCCAGAATGCGGCGCTTAGCACACTCTTAGTACACACACATGCACACACACACTCACACACACTAAAGGTCCCACATATGCTGGCAGCTTTCACATGCAGCGATAACTGCTGGAACAAAAAACAGATTGCGGCTGCATTCAACAATTGCCAAAAGGTAGCAAAAAAAGCAACAAAAAACCAAAAAAAAAAAAAAAAAAATAGAGAAAAGAATGAGCCGCGACCATAAATTATACGCAGTGCATAGACGGAAATTTTTATGGACTGTGACTGGGCCAGGCCCAGACAGCGTCGGGGCTCGCATTCTTTTTTCCTTTTTGGCTTTTTGGCGCTTTTAGTTAGTCTGTCTCTTTTTAGCCTCTTGGCATTGTTGCCGCAATTTTATCACACTTTGATAATCGCATGGCACATGCTTCACGACACGTCAACGGGCGCGATCACGCCGCCATTCGATTCAATTTGGCCGACGCTCGCAGTTTTACACTCGATAAATTTCAACAAAGTGTTTTAGTCACTTAACGCGCGACTTAGTTTCAGCCCCAGCTCGAAAAATTTGAATATATTTTCGCTTTTTTCGGCCTATATTTTGGGTTGCTTTCATTCGTATTTTCTTTTTATTTGGTCACTCGTCACCTTGTTGGGCGACCTTTTTCACACATTTTCCATCAAGCGTCACTTTGGCGATTTGGTTTGCTGCGCTTAGCGCGCAAATTATTTCACCTTTTATTCAATTTACTTTATCCACCGAACGTGACACTAATGTACGGTTACATTGTGCATACCTGTATATGAGCGCGCGCGAGTAGGTGTGTGTGTGTGTGCTGGTGTGTGTTAGTGTGGCATCCATACATCCGGCGGACCATGGGTCGACACACTCACCAACACTATCACGCACACACACACACAGAGGCAGCGAGAGAAGGTGTTTGGGGGCCAGCAAAATCCACTTTTGTTACATTTTTTATGAACACATTCGCAGGGACAAATAACCCGTAAAGTCAGTCAAATCCACGATAAAACCAAAATGCGCACACACACACACACACACAGCGCACAGAGAGATTGGATGTGTGTGTCTCAAATGTCAGTAAACGAAATGCTGCTGCATAGTTTTAGGCTGGCGCATATACAGCGCTACACACACAATACACTGCCGCACATAACGGTACAAATTCAGGCACTCACACGCGCACACATGCACACTTATGCCAGGCCACTATCACCGATGGGCCCTTTCCGGCCCCGAGGCGTCGACAACGCCAGCATCCATTAATGCTTTTTCCATTAAATCCCCAAATAGTGCCTAACTCACACACTCGCACATAGTCCGACCATTAGCCTTGTGAGTGTGTGCGTGCGTGTGTGTTTGTTTGTGTGTGCTCGTGCTTAACTAATACTTATACACTTGGCCAAAGCCATGCTACTACTACTACTAACATCCAACAGTTTCAATTTTGTCCGCTTAACACGTCCAAACAGTTCGAAACGCCGGCAATGACTGAACTGAACTTTGAATCCGTCTGCTACAGTGTCCAATGCTGCCAGCGTCGCTAACTGTAGCATCCTCAATCGCCAGACAGACTGCGCTGCGGCGTCGACAGCGACAGCGACGTCGACGTCAGCGTCGGCGTCCGCGTCTGTCGGTTGAGATTATCTCCATCGGCTATTGCCCTTCGGGTCGAAGCTGTAAGTGTAGCACATCGTCGCGCCATAATTGAACGACGCCGGCTGCGCTGCCAACTGCGACAGCACGCATTCTCTTTCTATTACACTCAATTCTCTCTTTGCTATCTATTCTGAGTTAAGTAACTGTAACTTGCATTGTTGCTACTTGTTCGCTGCGCTTTCATTACTTACGCTCTCCTGCCTTGCGACCAAAGGGTAAACGGTACATTCTGAAGTCAACACAAAACGAAGAGAGACTGCGCGAGAAGGAGAGCGCGTTACCCCGAGAGTTTACGCTATCTCTGTTATTCCTGGCTGATTGAATTATGAAGTTATAAATTATTAATGAGAATAATAAAGCTGACACAGACTTAAACTGTTATTAAAATTATTTATGTTTGCTTTTCGCTGAATTAATGAATAAAACGATTTACGGAAAATTAATATTTTCATTTATAAGTTAAATTTATTTATCATATATCATTTTTATTTTTCTTTTTACTTGCATAATATTATAAAGTGTAGAATATGTACATCAATTAATAATCATATAAATAATTTTTCTTTAAATAAAATGAAATTGTTGAAGTTTTTTAAATTTATGCAGCTTTTCAGCATTCATCAGCATCGCCATTGCCATCGCCATGGTCATTGTCCATTGGAGATTCTGGACAGCGGCACTTCATCACTTGTCTGTGGGCAGCTGCCACTATAAATCACAAGAATGTGCCACGCGCGAATGTCGCATTGGCGCCAAAAGTTATGCTACATAAAACACGACCTGCATAGCGCTTACCCCTGCTCCACGACGCGGCGCGAAGCTTACTACGCAACTTTTAGCGTAAAATGTCATTCACTATTCGCGGACGGCTTTGCTCTACGCTATTTATTTATATTCGTGGCGAGCACATGGAGAGGCAAGCACGTGTTGCTTCATGTCCAAAGTGTGCTCCCTGTTGTCAACAAGGCAACTGCGCATGCTCGCTCTTTCGACGCCGACAGCGGGCAGCGCGTTGGCAGCGCTGCGACAGCGCTGAAAAGTTGAAGGCCCGACCTACGACAACCAAACGAACCAATGAATGTATTGAATTCGACGCATCTGTATGAGTTAGTCGCTTTGTCTGTGTGCCTGTGCGTATGCCTGTATGTGTGTGTGTGTGTGTGCGGCTCATGGAAAAGAGAGAACATCGCATAGCCTAAAGCTGTCAAAGCGCATTATCATTTTCATATATCATACTTAATGCGGGATGATATTTTCATTTAGTTTGTGTGCTCGCATCATGAGAACACTATGTAAGTAAGTATATGTTAACTGCGTGTGCATGTGCGTGCGTGTGTGTGCGGTCTATAGCCACTAAACTTACCAAATACTTAGGTGAAAGCCATTCCTGCTGCCTTAAATAGGCATCATCTTCACAAGGCAGGTAGTCAGGGCAGGTAAATAAATCAGTGCATCTTCTTATTCAACTCAATCGGCAGGTTGAAGTTATTTGCTGAGTCATTAATAGCAAAAGGCGAAAAGCCATTCAACACTTTTAAGCGGCGCAGGTTCTTAATTAAATTTGATGGTATTTGGGGCATACAAAAACCTGACAAGAAAGACAAGGATGACTCGCTACATACATATACATACATACATATTCATATCCATCCATCACACATGAGCTGACAATACAACGCCCGTACTGATGGGCATCTTGACAGCCATGGAGTCGCGGGGCATGCTGCACTGTGCAAGGGGCAAGGGGCAAGGAGCCATCAGGCCATCAGCAAACGACTTGGCCCATTTATGCAAAGCTTTTAAATAAATTACAAAATTGTTATAATTTAACGTGCACGTCAGCTGCCTGAGGCATACACCCGGCCACACAATAAGGCTATTGAGGTCCTTCTCAGCCAAACAAATACAGTTGAGCGAGGGCACACACACGCATACACATTGTGTATGTAACTGTATCGGCGTCCTGTTGCTTTTGGTGTCTCAGCGACTCCTCTACGGTTTGCATTGTGTGCGAACTTGGCCAACACAAAACGAGATAATTTACGCAATTCGCTTATCTCGCCATTTAATTCGAGATTTACGGCTTTGCCAGGCGGGGTCGAGTGTCATTTGTATTAGTATGGGAGTATTTTAAAACGCCAAACTGTGACTAATGACCGCTTTTAAAAGCAAATCGGCATCTAATTTACAAATTCCATACATACATTATATGCATTTAACTCTAATTTGTTGCGATATACTAATGCCAATAGATGGCTGATGCCAATATCTAAAAAAAAAACTTTAAAATCAAACGATATATGCACATAAATGAAAGCATGCTTTACAATTAAAATAGGGTATAAAAAAATATATATATATATATATATATATATATATATTTTTTTTTTAAAGACGAATATTTCCAAATCAAAATAATCAAAAGAAGACATATTCTACTCGATCTTCCTAAAATATTAGGAACTTTTATGTTTACTACGTTACATGATTATCATAATCATTTCCAAAAATAATATAGATTTATATTTATTTATATAGTTAAAAATGTTTCAGATACATATTAATATCTCTTTAATATAAATATAAGTGTATTGAAAATAATTTGGTCTCAAGTGGGATGGAAAAAGATAATAGTAATATTAATTTTGCACACAAATCATCCACCATTAGCTTAAAACTTCTCATATCTCGAGTTTTTATACAAATTGAGTAGAGCACACATTAAAAGCGATCTACCCAACATTTGGTCTTTGATACGATTTGTCAAACACATTCTGAGCTCAATATTAAAGAAGATCCCTCGTATTATTAGCAATAAAAGGTCTTTTACATAAAACTCTCTTCTGCCGTATTTAATGCACGATAAGAATCAGACAGCTAAGCGAGATAATATTTTTTAATTGTTGGTAAGTGCTGAACTTAGCAGCTACAGCATTTAATATATCAAGTTAGGCGGCTTTGAAATCAGTTAACTTCAGCAAACCTGAAACTGACTAATAATCTGACATCAAAACAACTAACTCACCGTCAGCATAATATATAAATATGTACTCGCAGCTGGGCCGAAAGACAAGTCTGTCGCGGCGTTGCGTAGAAGCAAGACCAAACTATATTATGTATAATGAAATATATTAAGTGAAATATTAGTGAGTGCTCCCCATAGAGAGACAATGAGAACCCGGCGAAAGTCAACCCAGTTCAGATCAATGCGATATCCCATTGCTTCCGGTAAGTTTCAAGTAGAACATCTCAGAAGATGGACTGGGATAAACGCGAGCCGAAACTCGAGATGTTTACAGTGAGAACTATAAAAGAACCCAAAACCATGTCAACCGCTTAGCTGAGCATTAAAACTAAACAAATCAACTTAATGTACAGTGTCTAATTATTTCTGCGTAATTAAAGCAGTTAGAATTAATTATAAACAAGAGCTAGGGCGGCGAGCTTTATGACTCTTTACGGTCGCAACTATAAAAGCGTCAAGCTTCGGTGAGAAGAGCCTCAGTTTCTTCTCAGACATCAGTTTTAGCATTTTAATTCAAGTTCAGCTTGGAATATGCCAGTCAACTTTGTTGTGTTGTACAACTGTCTGGTACGAGGCCTGATTGTGCCGCCCATGGGATATTCTTACGAACCGGGATTTAGTCAAGGCGCGGAGCTAGCTGCAGTAGAAAATCCATCATCTATTCAACTGTTTTCCTGTCTGTATGGCGTTCGTGAATTACCTGGCGCATTAAACGTCGATGCAGATCGCCGAGTTTCTTTTCTCACCCTGGATGACCCTCATGAAAACTTGCTCGAAGTCAATAATCAACTGGGCGCCGTATATCCGAACAGTTTGGAAGTACCCAACTCTTCGACGGATGCCGAACTTCTCTCGGTATATCAGTACAGCACCCCAGCAACACCTACTCAGCCTCCTCCAAACCGCCATAAAAGGGGAAAAACGCAACTGCCACATTATTAAATGCCCCAAGTTTTCGGAATCCGTATACGGCAGCGACGGCGGCACCTGCTACGAGTTCCCCAATCAGTGCTTCATGGCCGTTGCCAGCTGCAAGCGCCACAATAATCGACTGCCTCGTAAGCGCTTACCCTCGACTCGTTGAGCTCTCTGCGTTGCTTTACTCAATTTGAGTTGATTCTATTTGCAGGTCTCAAGGAAGTTACTAAGAAGCACTGCGAAAAACATCTGAAACGAGTTGTTATCTAAGACGAAGATTTTTAAGGTGGTTAAGTCTAATTTATATTCTAAACTATAATTTGTAACCACTAGTTAAATAGATTTATTTCAGAGTAGTTCATGGAAAAATCGAAGTACATTAGCAAAAATTCTTAAAGTTTGATTGTCAGTCATAAGCATGAACATGGTCATCTCTCTTTATAAGTTCCTAAAAACTAGAAATATTAAACAATTGTTTTCTAATAAGTTTAACGCTCCTAGGTCAGACCCTTCATATTATACTTATAGAAACATATCCAAGAGCTATGAGCTCTTCTTCTTGAAAGCAAATTGTGTAATCAGAACAAATGAGTAACTTCGGTAAGAATATTATCCAAAAGAGAGATCGAATCGTAGAATTAGAAATTAATTACATAGATAATTAATTGTTTTGGAAAACATAATGGAGACTAGGTCTTCAAGAATTAGAACAATTCTCTTAAGAGCACAACAAATTGAAAGCTTTATCTTAAGAGTTCAGCAAATTGAAAGCTTTCAATGACAATATAACACGATATTTTAATTTGTTAATATATATAATAATGTTTATTGAGGCCATACAAGGCACTCCAGTAAACCCTTTGTGAGCTTACTGTCTACTTATTCTGCCCATTTGGGCGCGCCAACATGATTTTTAATTTAAAGCAAACACAACACCCTCTCTAAACCCTCCCGTAAGCTCGCTATCTATCAAAGTTTCCATATGAAAATATAAATTGAATAGAATTAATGAATCTATTGGCCTGAATGAAAAATATTGCATTTACTAGAACTAACAGTTTGTGTTCAGTTCAATATAAACTTTCTAAATTTTAATATCATATGAAAATTAAATTTAATTACGCACACAGACATACTCACACACACACACACACTATAAAGTCGCAATTGACATATTATTAAATTTGACCTTTCCGCATTGCCAGAAAGCGCCAGCCATACAAAACAGTCGCTTCCGCCTCCCATGGCTACGCATAACTTTCGACGAACAGCCCGACTTACTGCTGGGAACTGGAAAGTACAAAAACAGGGCCAGTTACAACGATAACAACATGGGCGAAAGTGTTGCCAGTACACGAAAACTTTTGCCAGGCGAAATTAAACGGGAGACTGGAGCGAGGGAGAGATAGAGAGCTGAGGGGAAGCAGAGGTCGTTGTGGTAGACTGTGGCATGCGAAGTTGAGTGGTGCAACCACAGTGGCCTAACCCAGGCGGGTGGCCAACAAAATGCTCTCACAAAACCGCATCATTATCATGAGCGCAAGAAATAGAGCAGCGCCTGCCAGGACGAAAAAGAAGTCGATGTAGATGTAACAGACTGCGAGGAGCTGCCACGGAACAGGAAGTGTTTGGTTGCGGCCAGCCCAGGACAGCAATTTTGTGGGCATATCGCGCAGCTTGTTATATCAATGCTGGCATAAAATTTAATAAGCGCTTTATTATATTATAACAGCAGCGAGAGCAGCACAGGCCAAACCAGCCACAGCAGCAGGAGTAACAACAACAACAACAACAACTAGGACAATAACTACACGCAGCCTGGCAGCCATGAGCCAAAGTTCGTTGGCAAGCCAACCCGGACACTTGTTGAATCTGCTACAGCTCTTGTACCACATGCCCTCCCCTCTCCACCCCTCCGCCCCTTGCTCCACCTCTCTTAAGCTGGCAAAAGTGTTAATTGTTTAAGGTAAAATTTGTGTAGCATAATTTCGGGCGTGCTCCGCTCAACTTTTGCCTGTTGGAGCTGAAAGTTTTTAGACCAACCACAACCGCCGCCCACTCGTTATAATTATACTATTAGATTTTTGGCAGATTTTTGGCGCGTTGAGCTGGCAAATTGGGTGCCGCATCTGCAAAAACTGCTAAATTATAGTGAAAACTCGCCCACTGCATTTTCACTTTGAAATGGGTAAATCAGGGTACAAGGGTTTTTTGAGAATGTATGTAACAAACAGTTAGAATCGTGGCTGAACCCATAAAGTATATGTATATTCTTCAGCACGATGAGCTGAGCTGATCTAGCTGTGAATGTCTGCTTTTGTCTGTTATTTTTATCCGCCTGTCTATATAAACGTAACAATTTCCTATGCCATAAAGCCCAAATATGAAATCTTAATATTGAACTGGTGTATACCATACGCCATAATAGCTTATCATTTAAATATTCTTTTTTTTTTTTTTGTTCGAATAATTATTTGAGTTTCCTACTTTCGAAAAACAGATAATTTGCCTTGACTTGTTAAGCGCAACCTAAATACCGCAAGAGCTGGAAATTTTGCTGTATAGAAAATATATTGTATATAATTTTATTTTTCGATCTTGGATAGCTCTTCCATTTTGTACTAAATTTCCTAAGCATTTTTTTGTAAATTGTATTTTGTCAAATATACTCTGATTTTTTTGAACAATCTAGATCTAGAAGAAAAGCTATGCTAGAAATACTGTGGAAATTTCGTTACTAAGTAACTTGTTTTATAGAGTAAGGCAGGTACTGCATAAGCGCAGTCGATGTGTAAGCAGAGCGAGTGCTTATACGTGCGTTTGGATGTGTAATAATATGTGTCTATGCACATGGTATAGCTCGTAAATAACTGTTGATAATTTCTAGATGTCTGCAAATATGTCTCGTATAATCACACTCTGAGAACAAACTCAGTCGGGAGCCCATTACAACGGCTCTTTAATGAGTTCGATTAACGATCCCCGACCTTCTGCTTGAGTTCTATATATTGTCTTTTGTATAAGTATTGGTATGGTATGGAATTGCTTACATTCATTGACGTGAATATGAATATGAAGACTTTCTGAGTGTATGCTCAGTTAATGATTCTTTCAGCTCAGAGCTTCTTTTGCATTCGTGAATTGAGTGTATGCGTGAGAATGAACATGTGAAGACCTTTAGAGCGTATGCTCATTTACCGACTCTCATTGTGCGAACGTCAAGATCGACTCAAAGAGATCAACAGAAAACAAAAATTCAAACATAAAAGCCTTTAGCTCAGAGCGAGAACGAGGCAACAAGATATTATATATAATAAAACAAAGCATACAATGATTGGAATATCAATTCAGAATTCAGGGCATCTCCTAGTCAAACAGTCTTAACTAGAGCGCTTTTACTTCTTGTCTATCTATTTGCTGAGCACGGCATTTGGAATATTTTAAAGCAGAGCAACTAGTCTACGATTAACGTGGCAGATATTTGCATACGCTTCATTGGGTTTCAGTGCGGTAACAGTTGAATTATTGTCGGACAGTCGCAATTCACCTTCGCAATGTACCTCAGCCACACGGCGGGCGACAAATTGTGCTTCACTCATTAATCATGCACGCAAAGTCTTACAGCAGCAACATAAGCATATCCACCGAGCATCCATAACGAGATGCTTAATTAAATTGCATTAAGTTGGCTTTGGGGTTTTCGGTTCAGCGGGCAATTGTTTGTTAATGAAAGTGCCATAATTTATGCAGGCGCTGATTTTAATTCATTGCTGTGGCTTTAACATTTTGCAAATCCATTTTCCATTAAACACACGCAAAAGCAAACACAAGCACACACACACACACATGCGGCTTGCAAGCTGGGTGGCTGGGAGGCATCTTCTCCTGGTGTGGCAATTATTGACAACGACTTGATGGCGTCACGCAATTTCCGTTGATGCGTGCCAATGCAATTATGAAAATTATGCGCCCGTATCCTGAGTGCGCCGCCTGCACTGGCGTCCTAGCTGCTACTGGCTGCCTCCTGTCTGCTCTCTGCTGTCTCCTGTCGGCTTCACAAATCAGTCAGGCGCACTGATAATGTCAGGCGTAGTGGCTTAGCAGAATGCAGAAAAAGAAAAAAAAAAAACCAAGAGAATGCATAGCCTGATTATGGCGCAAACCAAACCAAAACCATTCTTCAGATGACATCTGATGAAGGCTGTTGATGCGGCTTTTGTGCGTCAAGTTGTAGTTGACTTGAGCCTGTAAGCAGTGAGAGATAGACAGAGTGAGAGCGACAGAGAGGAAGCGAGATGGCAATGGATGGCAAGTGCGTGGGGAAAGAGAATATCTATCTCTGTGAGTGTATGTATGTATGTATATGTTGCTTGGCAAGTGAGCTTCAGTTTCAATGGCATTTAAGTGTGCCGTCATCATCGTTGTAGTTGTTGTTGTCCTCTCCGTCCTTTGTCTCCGTCCTCTGTCTCCCGTCCTCTCTCGTCTGTCGTCCTACGGCTGTTGCATTTGACACATAAGTGGTCTTTAATGATATCAAACTTCATGCGTTGCTTTCATTGCTATAACTGTTGGCTCCTCTTTTGCTCTCGACTTGTACTAACCGCAGCGCCCCATCCCGCCCCAACCCCTACCAGCCCCTCTAGTTAGCATGTCAAACTTTCCATACTGCTGCTGTCACAGACTCCTTTCATCTGCAGTCTTGTACATGAGGAGATAAAAAGCCCCAGACAAGCAGGAAAAGGATTCGAGTTTATGTAGGCGGCCCATCATCATCATAATGCTCATCGAAATAATTTCCAGTTGCGCTTACATTTGATGAAGTGTATGTGATTTATGAAACACACGACTCGCCCAAGTCAAGAGTCAACAAGAGTCAAATTATGACAACCCCTCCCCATGGCTATATTAAATCATATTATATTATCGTAATTATTATTCTCTCATGGCTAATCCGTTATTTGCCTTAAAGTCGGCAAATTTCCACGTCTACAATCTGAAAGTTTCAGGCAATTATTGTGTTAAAACTTTTCAGGTAACGCAAAAGGTATGTCACTACGGAATACCCTGTATGCGAAATAATGGATGTAATAAATTTATAAATTTTGCGGCAAATTAGTTTAGTTCTCTGATAATGTTATCTGTGATTTTCGCCTGGCAATCGCCTCAGCATGCGGAAGTAGTCCATGAGCGAAATGCTCCATTGTTATGGCCGCTGAAAGTCGTAGACCTTAATGCGGTTTGCGGCCAGTGGGCAACAGCTGGCGGCGACCCTTGTGAATTTGAAAAGTGCTTAGCCATGACAAAACCTTTTTTCCACTTAAAGGCCACTCGGCTAGAGCCGAGAGTAGGGGGTGGACTGGTATGGGATGGGATGGGATGCGGGTGGTGTGCGTCGGTTCGCGCCCAAGCCGCATTATTTCCAAGCGCCTGGCCAGCAGCTACATTCAATGCCAGTTTTATGCGCGTCCGTCTCGAGCTTTCCTTGCGCGCCTTTTCAATAATGAAAAAATGTACGAGCGCTGAATTTTCAAATGATATAAACGTGGACGACAGGCGGCGAAGCGGGGCCGAGCTTAGTCAAGGCAGACAACTACGACAGTCGCAAAGGAAATGGGCAAAAGCAAAGTTTGGAAAGTGGACGTCGAAGTGGAAAAGGCAAATTAAATTATTTCTCATGAAAATGCGGCCATGGCGGCAAGGAGGACAGAGCGACAGGCGGCGAAGTCGACTAAATTGAAAAGCGTTGACGGAAATAAAACTAAAATGCGTTGCGCGTGGAAAATTACAATTAAATTGACTTTAGCGACGATGCGATAAAAGTAAATTAGCATAACTTATGGAACAACCAATCGAATTGTCGCAACGCAATGCAGACATATACATACATATATATATACCTATGTATATATAGTATGTATTCCCATATCCCGTCTTTGAGTCACTTGTACCTGCCTGCTTATCCTGCTCCTGCCTAGCTCAACTGGCTTTTGTTATTAATGCCACTTGGCAGCTTTGCCTGTCCACTTCAGGTGAAGTGGCCGCTGCACCTGCACCGAGTTACTGCAGATGCCACCGCGCCCACTCCAGGCGCACCCGCTACTTGTCGCTGCAGTGCGTCTTATATTTCTGTGAGCATAATAAAGTGCAGCAGTCAACCAGGCTGGCAGACAAGCAGCCCGAGTCGAGGGTTTTGGGCCAGCAACAAAGCGTAAAATGTGAATAGACTTCATGACTGCAGCTGGACTATGAAAAAGTTCAAGTTGGGCGCGTGTCGGGCATGCAAAAAAAAAAAAAAAAAAAAAAAGGAATGAAAAACAAAAAAAAAAAAAAAACAAACAAGTAAAAACAAAAGCAGCAAGCGTGTCCTGACTGGATAATTGAAAGCAACTTTGAGACTTCGCCCGCATGAAATTGGCTACAGCTGCTCTCCCCCTCCCCCTCTCTCTCTCTCTCTCTCTCTCTCTCTCTCCCCCCTTTTTCTTCGTTTTATTATTTGCTACCATTGTTGTTACTGTTGTCGCTAGCATTGTCTTTGCTACATATAGTAGTTGCTCCACACGGAAATTGAAATGTCAAGTGCGCTGTCATGTGTGAGCAAACGGAGCCGAGGGCTCTCAGGTGCGGGTCGACATTCGGGCCAAACTGCATTTAATGGCTTCGGCTGGCAACCCGCTCTCGCGTCAGCTGACGCCACTCACTATAATAATGGCCTTAATTGCCAGCAGAGCTCGAAACAAAAGGCCAAAGACAATATTCATTAAGCAGAACTTTTAAGCGTTCACCTTGCGCCTATCATGTACGTCCGTTCAGCCGGCAGCCAATGATCCTGGCCACACGCCACGAGTCGCGCCTGAAATGCTGTTTGCCTAATGGAAAATACGTGCTTCTGCATAATTGGATTTTTTGATTTCGGTCGCATTCCGGCAGTTAAGAGCCACAGAATGCCATTGGATAATGTAAAATGTTTTCCAATGGCTTCACAAATGGCCTTCAATGTCATACACGGGTTTTGGGGGATTTGCTGTGCTACCTGCAACAACAAACACTTGGCCAGTTGACAGTTAAAGATCAGCTTAATATACTTTGTGATAGTTGAAGAAGTGAGAAAGGAATTACAATTCAATCAGTATTAATAAAGACATTCACGAGGTGACAAGGGCATATTAAATTGGCCGGACTACTCTCCGTCCATCTATCTATTCGTATTGAGACAAGACATTTGCTATTGAAGCAAATGGCTTGAAATTTTCAATATATACTCCTCATCTAAACTTATAAAACTTATTCAGATACGCCGATGCATTAGACTACTAAATATTTCCGTATGTATATTAAGTGACAGTTAATTGAAAATTGATATATATGTGCACGCACTGAAAACCCAAGATCAAAATATATCGCGATAGTTACGTCCATTCGAAACGTGCAACTCTGAACAAGTGCTCGGCTTCTAAATATAAAATACTATGACCCTTAGGTGGGCGTGGAATATTGAAAATAGCTTTTAATAGCCTGAATAACTGAATAAATAGAATTATAAAAATATACTGGAATCAAAACTTAGATTCAAAATCACTGCTTCCAAAATTTATGTATATCTGCTTCTTAAAGACGTAATAAACTGGATAAAGTCAGGTATTCCAAAATTTTCGAAAGTTAAGCTACTCCACATCGCATCCTAACTCGTTCACGAAAATTGCTCTTAAGACTTACTCAAATTTAGAGAAAACATGTTGGGAAAAACACAGCAGCATAATAGCTTCATATTCTTTTGGAAAAATATCTTGGATAACAACCTTTTTATAGTCGATTTTTATATAAAATGAAGATCGAAACCTTTAATAGTATGCACAGTGGAGATTGCTTTAGATATGGCCTACGATATTCGGTTGGCACTGCTATGAGGTGTACTTGCCAGTTGACAAAAGGCAAACATGACAAATACCCGAGTGAAAGAGACAAGGAAAATAAAGGTGACAATTTCGAGTATATAAAATATATATGTGGCAGCTGAGTTGTGCTCTTTCGCTTCGCACTTATTTCTATTAAATGTCGCCGGGACACATGTTGGTTAGAGTTTATTGCAATTTACTGACTCGGCACGTGACAAACGAGCCACACGTTTCGCTCATTGTACGCGACAAACGGCAAAGAGACTGACGCACACAGATCACACATACGCAGCGTTGCCCTCGCCTTACCCACAGCAGTTGGACATTTATCGTGATGTTATTTATGGCTCACCAGCAAGCTCACGATGTTGCCAATTTTTTGTCTCGTCTTAATAACAATGCATTAATTTGGTGAACAAGCTTAGAGTGCCAACAGCAACAAAATATTACAGAAAAGGGCGCAGCCCAGCACAGCAGCATCGATTGAAAAGTGCAAATAAATCATAACATGGATTATGATATGACTAAACATATTGACGTGGTCTTAGCTGCCATAGAGGGACAGTCCATGTTGTGAGCTTACTTGACAGCTTCTCGATTTGTTTTCTCTTGTTTGAACAACCAACTGCAGACCAGGACAAAGCAACACACACACACACATACACACACACACACGCACTTTTATACATATATATAATCAAATCAGAGCAGAGGCATTGTTAGGCATACTTATGATAAGGTAAATATGGCAGCCTGTTTGCTTTCCTGTTGCTGTTTGCTTTTCATAAAGCACAGTCTGCATGGATAGTTATGCTGCCTCGTCCTGATGGCTGAATATGCTTACTCCAAATTTAAACACAAATATTATTAAATATCATAGAGTACAGCTGCTGGTTGTAGATGTAAACATCTGGAAGCCTTTTGATTACTTCTCTCTAAAATTTAATTTGACGACTGTTCTTAGTTAGACAATTAAATGCGGTTACATCTATAAGATGTTATACACATATGTAAAATTACATATACAAAGGCATATTCTTAGTAGATAAAATCTATCAAAACACTTTTTTGCTACATTAAGTTACACAAATAATCAGCTTAGGTTTTCATACACTTACAAAGTGAGGCAGTTTCCAAAATTTCATTTAATTGCTAATCGGTTGTATTTACGCTTAAAATATTATGTTTCAAATGTAAATTGTTTAAATATATTTACTTTCACCTTTAAACAGTTAAGCCATTCATGCAATGAGTCAATAAATTTGGCTAATTATGCTAACAACTCAATTAGCTCAAAGGAAAACGTCGCTTTGCAGTCACCTCATTAGGGCACATGAGTATTACAAATGCCCAAAATCAGGCAGAACTTTCACTATTTATATATGGGTTAAGCTAATCACTGGCTTCAGTTGAACAAGTGCAATGTTGGCCAAAAGGTGGTTCGCTTTGGGGGCTCTCTGCCTGTTAGATGGAGTGTTCTCGCCCGCCTCGGTTCTCGCCGATAGCAATGCATTTTACAATTTGAATTTTGTTCAGGACTTATCACTTAATTTGCATTTGCGGCATAAATTCAACGGCTTGATTACATTTTCGGACAACCGAAAGCTGGTGAAGCCATTGGTGGAGAGCCACTATTTCGTCTCACTGGAACGATTTCTGGCAGTGACTCTGAGACTGCCGCTCATCATATATGGCCTGCAGAGGACCATTCCTGAGCCGGGTATCATAGCCCGGAAAACTTTTGTCTTTTGCACCGTGCGCAACCTGAGGGTAGAGCAGGAGTCCATGTTCAAGGTTGTCCATAAGATGCTGGAAGGTCGTCACGATCTGCGCATTCTCTTTATTCTCAATCCAGGCAAACCGCACCAACCCTCAATGGAGGAGATATATTTATTCTTTCGTTGGTGCTGGCGCTATCATTTTATCAATGTCGCCCTAACTTATCAGCGGATCATACAGAATGACAATGACAACTTTTCAACGTATGACGAACTCTTCAGCTACACGCCCTTCCCCAAGATCAGCATTCAGAATGTGACCGACATTGGCGTTGCTTTCAAATGGGAAGCCGTAGACGTCACTGATGTGAAAGGCTACGAATTTCGTGTACCCGTCTTTCAGGATTATGCATACGCATTCCTGGTAAGGGAGGCGCAACATTGGGATCGAATACTATCTAATATTATGTTTACATTATCAGCTGCCAAATGGTAAGATATATGGCATCGTTGGTAAACTTGTGGCCGGATTCATAGAGCATTGCAACGGTACTCTGCGCGTCGAGAGAACACCTGATGTGAACCGGTTCAATTACCACAATCGCACGTTAACGTGGCCAGCTCGCGGCATTATCGATATCGGCGTACATCCGTTTACGCAACTGATACAGAAATCTGACGAGGCTGAAGGCATTATAGTCATGTCTCCAACGAAAACTTGCCTCATGGTGCCCGTCCTAATTCCCCGTCCGCTCAACAGATTTATGAGCTTCGTTGTCCTTAACAATGGAGTTTTATTGGTGGTGATATTACCATTGCTGATGCTTGGATGGCAGCTGCTTGCCCGCAACTGCTCTAAAGGATTCTTTCTGGCCTTCGTCCTTTTCAGCATGCAGCCGGTGAACGAGAATCTATTCAGACGCCTCAGCAATGCCTACAAAATGGTGCATATGGCCATCCTGCTCAGCTTCTTCATACTTTGGAACAACAGAACTGGAGCTCTAACGCGGGCAATTAGCCTGACTAGCACGCCACAGCAGATTCATACTGTTGCAGACTTCTTACGGAGTCCACTGCGCATCATGGTAACTAAAGCCGAAGTCGAAATGTACTTCAAAAACGAATTGTTACCAAAAGCGCTGGAGCCACGCCTCCTCGTCGTCAATTCGTCCACTCTGATGCAGCACCGGAATAGCCTCAATACCAGCTATGCTTATTGCGCCAGCGAAGGAGCCTGGAACATTGCCTCATTCCAGCAGTCTCGGCTTAATCCTCCGCTGTTTCAACTACTGAGCCAAAATTTCTGCACTTCGTCGACCATTCTACATATTCCCATGGGTCGAAACTCGCCGTTTAGGGACGCATTTTTTCGGTTCTATATACAAAGCCGCCTGACTGGAGTTTTCGAAAGATGGAGAGCGGTGAGTTTTAAAAAAGCGGCACATGCGGGCTTTATTCAGGTCATTCCGGAAGACAACTCATTTGTCAGCATGAATGTGCAGGATTATATGGTATTTATAAAGGGCTATTGGATATGCATTGGCATCTGCGTCTTGAGCCTGATATGCGAGATTATTTGGAAGAATCGCGTACATTTAAGATTTCATTGGTAGCCTTACTGACGCATACTTAACCAACGTGCTTGAAGCTTGAATAGATTCATTCTCTTGCTCAGTTTAAATACATAATTATTATATTTATATTGCATACATAATTATTATATTTATATTGCATTGCAGTCCATTTTGAAGTTGATTGAGAAGCAGATCTAGTAGATTTAAGTAAGTGTAGATCTATTCACATTTCCCAAAACCCATTATTTTTCTGCATCTTAAAGCTGTACGAAATCTGTAAGTTATATATTATTACAGTAGAATCCGTTATAACGATGCTCTATATACCCACAAAACGCAAAAGCCGTATAAGTTTGCTCATATAAGTTTTTCTGGGCACCAGCAATTTCATCGTAATAAGCGGCCTGTATAAGCGGAGTCGCTATATTCTGATTCTACTGTATGTCAGTGTTATTTGTTGCCTCTATTATTAAAGCTTTTATAAAGTATATACCATATGTTGAGATATAACAGCAACCAAACAGCGGCATAAAAATCTCACATTCTAGCATTAACTAAAAAAAATCAAATCACTTGCCGGATCATCTTGATAATTATAGTTTAAAATATTAAATAATTTAGCTTTTATTTATAATATATTTCAGCCATTTCAGTAATAACAAGTAAGTTCTATATTGTAACAGCTCAGCTATACTTTATATGCCCATAATAATCATACTAGATCAGGACAATTTATCATCATAATTGAGCAGTTTATTCAATTGAAAAATGATTGGAATTTAGGTGTTGCTTGTTGCCGCAAATAGCAAATAAAGTGTTGTATTTATGTAAATGCTCAGCTTTTCATAAACCTTACGATGATGCGTTCTCGACTTTCATTGCGTTTGCCGCTTTGGTTTCGATGGATTACGGACTAAAAGTGAAGCGAATCAACCGTAAGGACAGTTTTTCATACTAAATTGAATAACTTTCTTTGACTTCCGTTGTTTTGTGGGGATACAGAAATCACAAACACGCACACACACACACAGACACAGTTAAAAGCTTTCACTAGGCATTCTGAAACGTTTGCTAGATGACAAATAACTGCTTAGGTTGCTTCAGTGCACAACACAGTTTTATACACTTAGACACAGACAGAAACAAACACACACACACACGCATATACACATACATGCTCAATCACATTGGACTGTCGGCGCACAGCGTCCTAGCAGAGCAACAATGTGTCTTCGTTTCCGTCATGGCTGCTATTTCCGGCTAACGAATTTTAGGGAGCTGCTCACGTGCCCATTTATAAAAAGAAATGAAGCCGAGTGGGCTCTGAGCTCAACACGGACAGACTAGAAGATGCCCTATAATATAAGTATAATTTCATATAAAATTAAATTAAATTTATCAACTATTTAAGTTGTAAACAAAATTGCAAATATCATTTAAAATGCAAATAAAAACTCTTACAGATAGCAGATCATATTGAGTGATGGATGAAACTCTCTGAGTCCTTCTACCGGATGCAGGGTATGTGGGGAAAGTCTTGCAAATACCATCAGGCATGTGGAACTATCTGAATGCTCACACACACATTGCTGTTGTGTGAGTAAGTAAATTGATTGAAATGGCTAGCAGCTAATGCCTCGGGCTCACACACAGCCCAACGGAAGAGTCAGAATTTTGCTGGCGCTTCGTTTCATTTAGACAGAATCTCTCGAGGTCATTTTCTGCCGCTCTTTGTATGATTTTGTTTTTCCTTTTTTTTTTTTTTTTTTTTTTTCATTCTTTATTTTTTTGGTCTCTCAGTTTATTGCTTGTGCTGATTGTCGGTTCGCTTTGTTGGCATTTTTTCTACAATAAAAAGAAGAGAATGTATATATATTGTCCTGCTTTGACTTCCGTTTTGCCTTCGACCGCTGTCCAATTTTCATTATTGCCCTGGCCGCCCTTTGTTGTTGCTATTTTGTTTCCGTCTGGCTAGTAAATGGCATCATTATCATCTCGGCTCACCCGCTGCGAGGATAGACAGCAACCCCGGCTCCGTTCCCGATTCTGGATTACTTACACACATCTTACTATTTGACTGCTTAATTTGTTTGCTATTTATGAGCTTTGATTCTAGTTGCTGTTGTTGTTGTTGCTGTTGCTGTTGCTTCGTATTTCTTACAAACAATTTGCCAAATTAATTGAGTTTGCTTTGTCAAATTTATGCCAACTGCAATACCCAACAACAAGGCTTAATTAGCAAAGGACCGCCTTGGCCGTGGCTTCGACATCGTTCAGATCTGCACGGCTGTATTTTATGGATAAGCTACAAAATAAACAACAACAAAAATTATGTTAAAACTTTGCACGACGCTGACGCTGACGCTGACGTCGACGTCGCCGCCTCCAACTGGCAGCGACTGTGGAAGCAACGGAAAACTCAATTGGAAAGTTTGTTGTTCATTTCCGAACGCTGGACGATGGCGGGGAGGGCGGGTTGGCATGCAGCCGGATGCGGGAGGTGTCGACCGGCTGGGAAATGCATTTGAATCTAATATTGCGTTCGCAGTTCCGTTTTCCGCATGGCCCCGGACAAAGTTCGAGTTCGCGGCACGCCCACTAACAGTTTCAACCATTGGCCCCAACGCAGCTGCTGCTCGCGCTAACTGGGCTAAAACTGCGACTGGCTACAATTACATAGTTGCAGCCAAGTTGTTGCAGTTGTTGTTGCTGTTGCTGTTGCTGCTCCGCATAAATTAAGTTTGTGTCTTTTTATTCGCTTTTAATTCACATTTTATGCAGTCCCTGGCCGACAACGTTGTCTGCCTTGTTGGCGCATCGTCGACGTCATTTAGTGCGTTGTCGCCGCTTTGTTAATTCAAAAACTTTTAATAACTTTACTTTCGCAGCAACAGGCGTGCAACAAGTGTGCCGGCTGCAGCTGTGCATGGAAATAGACTTTATCATAATTTTATTTGTACTCTGTATTTAGTCAGCATGAAGTTTGCCTAGATCAACTTTGAAATAATCACTTAGCCAGCGCTCTAATTCGATTGCAGCAGCCTCGAAACGTTAATGGAAGAGGCTGAAAATATCTAATGCCAGTCTGTCTGTAATCCTAAATTAAATAAGCCTCAGAGTCAATCAAACTGCTTGAGTATGGAACAGGCGTCGAGGCTGATCCATAAATGCCAGCAGCTGACCACAGTTCCGTTGTTGCTCTCGTCCTTGGTCTCGACAGCCACTCCAGCTAATTCAATGTGAGGTCTACACACACATACACACATATACGTATTGTATAAATGGGCATAGTGTGGCAGCGACATGAGAGTGGCAACAAACACGGCACTTGAAAAACTCACACGGCGCAAGTGGAGCGTGTGCAGAAACGGAGAAGGGGGGGAGTGGGTACAGAAAAAAAAAACAGCAGCATAAAGTCAGGAGCTGGCCACTTACGTAGCTCGTGTCACGTTGTTGCATATTGGTTGTTATTCTCGCTCTGTCGTAGCTTTAGCCACTTTTATTTGAGCCCATAATTTGTTAAAGCTCGGGCAATAACAACTTGTCTCTGACAGCTGCCCAAGCGAGTTCATTGCCATTCAACAGTCATTAAATGCATGCACATATACACATCGAACATTATGCATACAGCTTTATGCTGCTTTATTCGTTCGATTTGTCGAACGGGTCAAAAGGCTCGTAAAATGCTCATTGATGGCAACTTGATTGCTGTCAACTCTGTTTGATAATTAGTCACGCGGGCACACACAATGCGAGTCCAGCTTCATAATTCAAATTTGACGGAACGAGCATTTGAAGCGGTCTAATACGAATTTATAGCATTGTGCTTCACTGGCTCAGTGGTGGTGCAGCGGTTGACTGGAGGCCAACTAGCTGGCGACAGGGCAGTTGGCGGACCAAGCTTCGTTACCATTGCAAATTGCACAATTTACAACGTCAGCAACAACTCGGGCACTGGGCAGCACATAAAGCACATCATGAGGCAATATATTAGCAGTCCAAGTGCTCAGTTTCCGTCAGCAAACGACCAGTGGTGTCCAGTGGGCGTGGCGTGGCCAGTGGCTTAACAAGTCGACACATGGACGGCGACGGGGCGAAAGACTAACAGTAATTCAGTTGCTCAGACCAACGGATTTTCTTAAATAAAAATATATGAAAATGTTGCACAACGTGAAAATACAATGCACTTGTATATATACACATATACTCTGTAAATACCCTGTACAATGTGTATGTATATAATTTAAACTCACTGTACGTATTTATATTATGAGAATGAAATGGGAGTACGCAGGACTGAGGTTGCTTCATAAAAAAGTGGAAGGAAAAACTCTAGAAAATCGTGCTTTTAGATACTCGCAGAATCTAAATATATGTATATACATATGCCAACATAAATGAAAACATAAATGCTACTCAACAATAAACATCATCAGAAAAAGCGCACTCTACTCTTATCCCCACAGAGAACTCTCGCGTTTTCGCGGTCGCTGATTATGTGTTTGACATCTTTTAAATATTTAGACTGCAGGAGGTAATATGAGCTAGGTAACTGAAATAAGAGAAAATGCAGTAGAAAAAGTGGAAAAGTAGCAGAAATAGTAGTTGAAGAAGAAACAGTAGTATATAATAGTAATGATAAAAGTAATAGTAGATTTATCAGTAGAAGTAGTGGTAGAAAGTGTAGTCGTAGTAGTACGTGTAGTGGTCGATGTTATGGTAGAATTAGTAGTAGCAATAAAGGAATTGGTAATTAAAATAGTAATCTCAGAAGTTAATGTAGCATAAATAGCCGTAAAAGAAGTCGTAATGGAAAAAGAGTATAATAATGTAATTACCTACTAATAGCAAAAAAATTAATAGTAAAAGTAATAATATCCGAAGTTGTAGTACAGGTAATAGTAGCAAAAATAGTAGTAAAAGGTGTCGCTGTAGAATTAGTAGTAAAAATAATAATAGCAAAATTAATAATAATATATTTAGTAATACTAGTAGAAGTTGAGAATGTAAATACTATTATATTTGGAAATTAATTTACTCGCACTTTTTTCATGGCTTTTGTGTATCCCTAATACACGTAGCTACACCAGCTTACTCCTTACATATAGGCTTAAATTATTTAATATATTTCAAATTTTTAGAAATCTTTACGCTTAAGCTTAAAAGATATATCAATTTCCCCCATGACAAGCTGGTATTTCTCGCATCCAACAAATCTAAAGAGTCACTAGAATGGCAATACCCATGAGTATATCTTTGGACAGAATAAAGATGAACAGTAGGACGAATATGCTCGTTTCACATCGCCAACGACTATAAATATATTCATTGTATTATCACATGAAAATAACCTTTTAGAAAATACATATTTATTATCAATAATATTTACCTTTGCATTTATTTGATGCAGCTTTGTTTTGTTTCATTCGATATCATCTACATATATACGGACATTTATATCAAGTGGATTTCTTTATGGGTAAGTAAAGCAGCAGACGCAGCTGATGCTGTTTTGATTATGCATTAATCAAAGCAAAAGCAACAAATGCACCTACGCAGAGAGAGAAACATTGGAGCTTTAGCTACTTTTGCATGTCCTCCGCATATTAAGTAGATGTTTTATCGTTTATTACTCAGGCAAACAGATATAAGCGTATATTGCTTACATAATTTAACACACATTTTCATTCATGTCTATCGGGTATTCGGTCGGCCGTCGTCATCCGGCCTGGTCAAGTCCACGGCCCTTGGCCGTACACATGGCTGCACACATGCTCCGCCAATGAGGCATGTTTAATGATTATTGCATTTCTTATTTTTATTTATATTTATCTTGGAGTTGGCCGTGGGCGCATACAAATTTCGCTCACCGCCGCAGGCAGGTTATACCCTGTTTTATGCCCATTAATGAAGAGAGTTTAAGAAATAATAGGAAATCCTGTAAGAATATTATAGTTAATCAAGCCATATTCATCTGATCTTAAAGAATGAATATTATTAATATTATTATTTTAATTTTTTTTATTTTATTTTTTTTTTTTATTATTTAATAAAAGAGTGGAACTATCTCTCCCATTATTCCCTGAACCCATTGAAAATCGTAGTCAAAATTGAAGTATAAGACAGCAGCACTCATAGCCGATCCTCTTAATTGTTTTACATACTCTTGATTATGGTCATCTTTTTATGCTTGAACCCGACAATCTTGGGAAATATTAGATCTGAGGAATTAATATGATATACATAGGTATCTCCTGTAGCCTGTGTTCGAAAGCCTAAAAACATTTTTTGAATATCAATATGAAATCCACAGAAATTATTATTGAACAATTGTAAATACGATTTTTAATGCTAAGACATATTATAAATACGAATAACGTATGTATGAGGGTATTTCCTAGTCTAGCACGCCCCACTAGACTGCTCCCACCTCATATATGTTTATTTGTTTGTTCCCCCGTTGTCTTGACCACTGTTTTTATGGCCGTTAAGGAGTCAGAGAACATTTATTGTTGCTATATGTAGTTGTTGTTATTGCTGTTGCTGCTGTGCCCGAGGTACATTTGTTTTCTTTTTGGGCATTTAAGAGACAATGGGCATATTTTCGCAATATAAGCAGCTTAGCTCGAGTCGCGGGAGTTATGTTCCATAGTGGCCTAAGCAGCAGCCGTATTTATGGCCATCTAATGCTCTGCCGCCATTTGTTGTGCACTTAAGCCAACACAACGTCCATATGTGGTATGTGCTGCATGTGTACATATGTTGACCGCCTCTAAAATTGATGGGCTCATCATCTGTGGTCCAGTTTTGTGGCACAATGAACTCCCAGCATATAAGCTGCTTGACCCATCTGAGCGGCGCGGCGTTGCAGCAGCTCCTCAGCAAATGAGCAAAAACTGCACTGCTTCCGCCTGCACATCGAAGTGAGTGCCGGAAATAGCCAGTGCAGCGCGCTGGCATTTGACTCCGTCTGTCCAAACATGTCGCCAGCTTGGTGCCCACTTAAAATAAGCTCCGAGCAAAAAGTTTGCACTCTTACATACATTCCCAGCAAAATACATACATGAGCTGACAAGCTAACGTTGCTCTTAATAATCCTTCTTCTGCTTGGTCTCTTTTCTAGCTACGTTATGTAAGTACATGAACATTTACACTAATATGCTATCACACCTTCAATTTGAATACTCTATGATCTCTATGATACAATCTTCTAATGATTGCCTATTACTGTTGTAGAAATATTTGTGTGGGACTATAAAAATGATCTCCGATCTCTGAGGGTTTATGACTCAGCTGAAAGCTTCTTCGTGTAAGAGAGAGAAAGCGAGAGAGAGAGAGAGGGAGAGAGAGAGATAGCTAAAAATAACTACTACTGAATGATGTGCCTCGTGTTGCTGAGGAAATTTCTACTTAGTCGATTCGGAAAACGGCGTTCTGACTTCCAGAGGATGAAGAGAGTATGAAGACATCATACGAAAAGTTCGGTATTTGCCGAATTTGTAAAAATATAAAGTTAAAATGGAAGCTGAGCAAATGTACACACAAAATATATATTTGTATGCATATAGCAAATGTATATATGAATATATAATATAAATATAATTTTTTTTAAATTAATAGTAGTGATAACAATAATATTTAAAGGAAAAATATTTTAAAAAATTCAATTAGTGAAATATTTGATGATCTTTTTATAAATTGCTGATCTTTTTTTTTTTTTTTTTAATAATTCAGCTTTAAGTTTTGTGCAGCAATAATTGAATTGTTCTGTCTCCCAGTCTCCTTCCCATTTCCCATAATAATACTCAAAGCCTGCGATTATGTCACATATGATATTTTTATTAGAATTATTTGGTTTCTTTCGTATAGTTAAGCTTTAATGAGTTCATACAGTTAATAGAGTATATACACTTCGTTGCATTTCTCTCAATTTTATGCAAGATATTTTCTTATACTTTTATCTTTTTATATTCGCTCCGAATCGGCTTTAACTGTTCAAGTTCATGAAACGAAAAACCAAATTTGAAAAGTTGCATCTGGCAGCAGCAGCAGCAGCAGCCGTAGCAAAAACTTTTTGCCATTGTCTGCACTGACGTGGCCTGAACTTGAAATTTACGTTAGTTAAATTATCAACTTTGGCGGGGCGAGAGCTTGTCCGCAAACTTTGTGAGCAAAATGCGTTGTTTTGACTATTATTTTGACCGAACTTCAAATATTATCCACAGGACCTCTTCGATTTGTGGTGCAATCTGTGGCGACTTTATTTGATATTAGCTGGTGTATGTGTCTGTGCCTCTATTTATCACACACACACACACGCACACTCATACACATAAACATATAGTGGTGCTTTTGTGGGTCAATGTGATTAGACTACAGTTAGCCAACTAAGTTGAGAAAATATGTAATTGAATTGCATTGGAATAGTTAGACAAGAGTCGATAGAGTTTTCTTAATACAGCCTCAAGTTATAAATACAAATATCGGATTCTTAGTTGCATTGCATATTTTGTATACTTATATATTTTGTGTACTGTGTTGCTCATTTTATTAATTTACAAACATAACCCGATTAATTTGTTACTCATAATTTCATTTATCATTTATATAACTATATACTAGTTTATTATTTATGAATACATAACAAAACAATTTATCAAATAATTGAAATTTAAAAATTTTATGCGTTATTGCCAATATTTTCAGACTAACTTCGATGAGGGTTTCTTTACGGCGTTCATTTATTCCTTTTTAAATTTTTCTTTATGTTTTATTTTGGGTAAGCAGTGTCGGCAAATACTTTTCAAGCTGTGCACACAAGGTTGTATTTTGGTTATTCTTTGAGCTCTTCCCGGGCGTGGCGCATTGGATTGTGGATGGTAAAGTTGGAATCGATCTTTAATATGTATGAAACACGACAGCTGCGGGCAGAGCGGAAAGTGTCTAATTTAAAATAAACTAGTTTAAATACATATATATACGCATGTACATATTCATATATAAATATAGAGGCTATTTAGTACTGATTGCTTACAATTTAAGTCTATTCCTGATTCAGGTTCTTGATCACGTAATTAACAATGAGTGCAAATATTGCAAAACAGATTATAATCACCAGGTTCGAATAGATCGACTGCCAATTTAAATAGGAATTACGTGTGCTGTTTTTGAGCGCTGTAGCACCACCATTGGCAACATCCGCGCTGGCCGCTGTGGCAACAGATCGCCCATCACTGGTACTGGCATCCGTTGGCAATGGTAGCTGCCCATTGGCACTTCTGGCATTTTTATTGTGGTTCTCATTCGGAACGGCGCTGCCGTTGGCCAAGCCATTCGGTCGTGAAGAAGCGCTGGTGCCTGGTTTGCTTGCGCTGCCCGCTGCTTGAGTGCCCTGTAAACGTAACTTTATCTCGCTGACAATATCCGGAAAGAGCTCGCAGAAGTTGGCGTTGCGTAGGTTAAATGCAAGCGATTTCTGGGCAAACATTTGCTTGTCATAGCTCGTCGACTCTATGGAACCCAAAGTGGGTGTGCTCTCCAGCTAGAAAATGAACACAGATAGATAAATAGCCAATATGAGTAACTCAATGCAATAGTCTTACCATAAAACTTAACAGGCCTGTCAGTATGGTACCCACGCACCAAGTTGGATTCCATGTGTCTGGATGAAAGTCTAAGAGACGAAACAGTTGGTATATGAGCAATAAATTGTGTTTTTTAATGGCAGTCTGCAATTACCTGAAATGCTTAAACACAGTCTGGTATTTGTTTTGAAGCGTCCATTCGGCGTTAGCATATAAATAGATGGTGGCTTGAAAGGGAACTCCCGGGGAAAGAGCAGTGTGCCGTGATAGTATCCTCCATAATACGGTGAGTCCTCGGGCCCTTTAACACAATAATGCCATTCCAGAATGTTATTTGGCAGCGGCTCGGCGGTGATGTACGGCAAAGGGTCGCGCTTCAAGCGCATGTAATCCTGTTTCATGCGCGATACGGCAGTGGGTTGCTTGCGGGAAGCTGACCCGGACGCCGTCGACGAGGACATTTTTGCTTAATAATTTTTGACCCGATAGCTGCTGCTTGAAATGAAACTATTGCAACAAATAAAATATATTGACATTTATCACATACGCACACCAAATACTCAACAATGAATTATGTCGATAACAAATATGATGTTTGATTGTATGTTTGTGTGGTTGTACACATAAACATACACATACGTACACACACACGACTGGAGAATGGGACGTGCAAAAAATACACGTGGCAAATTGCATTGGGGGTGGCGAATTCCTTCAGCTTAACGGCCGTGCGTAATTCGCCCACACACAAAAATGCAATATTCAATTTGTTTGCTTAGCACGATGAGCGCTCCAGCACACCGATTGCTAGCGACGTGTGTATGTGCGTCGTAACTTTTGTCAGTTTTTATTTTTTTTTTTTTTTTGTTGTTTGTTTGGCTCACCCACCTCGCAAATTGTATTTCCTGGTCGTTGCTATCGTAATTGCAATTACAGCTAGTTCACAGCTGCCCAATGAAATGTGTGAAAACAACACAAGCACAGAGTATTAAAACAAATTGCATCCGAGTTTGGTCCGGGCTATCCGAAACATTTACTTTATATGTTTAGTCTAATGTGCGTTGTCAGCTTTGGCTTACTCTATCCCTTAATCACAATATAATTGAATGTAAATTTATTTGTAGCTCAGAAAGTTGCAATAAGTATTGTAAAAATTTCTCTTGACGTCGTTCTAAGTAAATAAAGTTGTAAAGCGACGGAAAACAGTGCTAGGAAATTTTGGTTGGTTGCATTTCGATATATTGTTGGTATTTAGTATTTTATTCGTGCTGCCAACTTGGTATTAAATTTAAATATATCTGTATTTATATTGAAGAAATTCGAATAACGTATATTATTTCAATTATTTTAGAATTAAATCAGTTTAAATTAAAAACAATTACTGCAATGGTTTATTTTTATTCTCTTATGGAAAGTTTAATAAATAATGTATTTGCTGTTGCCTCTCAGATGATAAAACGCTATGCAATATCAACATGTAAACGAATACATTCATATTAGAGATAAGAGCCAATACGATTAAGAACTTGACTTTGGGTTCGAAGCATAGAGCTTTTAATGGGTAAGGAGGGGAATTACGACGCATCAAAAACAAGATTGCTTATCAGTGAGCTAGATTCACCAATGGAACAGATCGAAACAAAACAGTCAATGCTTCGACAGTGGAGACATCAGTCGCAGCCCTATATACAAAATGGGATCTATAGGCAAAATCGGCTTTCTTGGAGGCGGCAATATGGCTAAAGCTTTGGCCAAAGGATTCATATCCGCAGGTCTGACCAGGCCCAGCGGCATTATAGCCAGTGTCCATCCGGCAGACAAGATATCCCAGCAATCCTTTCAAGCACTGGGCATTGAGACACTCGTCGAGAACGCGCCCATTGTGAAGCAATCGGAGATTGTGTTTGTGTCTGTTAAGCCGCAAGTTGTGCCCCAAGTGCTGGCAGAGATCAAACCCATTAGCGCCAACAAGCTCTTCCTATCCGTGGCCATGGGCATTACCCTGAAGACACTGGAGTCCAGTTTATCCCCGCAATCGCGCGTTATCCGCGTCATGCCCAACACCCCGGCTCTGGTCTGCTCCGGCTGTTCGGTTTATGTGCGCGGCAGCCAGGCAAACGATGCAGATGCCCAGGTCACCCAGCGCCTTCTCGAAGCTGTTGGCACTTGCGAGCCCTGCGACGAGTCACAGCTGGACGCTGTCACAGCGCTGAGCGGCAGCGGCCCGGCTTATGTCTTTGTTATGATTGAAGCCCTGGCCGACGGCGCTGTCAACATGGGCATGCCAAGAGACTTGGCCTATCGCCTGGCAGCGCAGACAGTGCTGGGCGCCGGTCATATGGTACGCGATTCCCAGACACATCCCGGCCAGCTGAAGGACAACGTAACCAGTCCAGCCGGTTCAACTGCAGCGGCATTAAAGTACCTCGAGCAGTCAGGTACGTAAATGAATGACGTTGATGCTGATAGAGACTTCTCTTATCTCTGGACTTTGTAGGTTTCCGTGCGGCTGTGGCTGGTGCGGTTGAGGCAGCGACGTTGCGCTGCCGGCAGATTTCGAGCAAGCAAACCTAGACCTTGGACACAATAAAATAAGTTTTGACTTTTGTTTTTATAATTATTAAAAAAATAACATTAGTTGCGTCTGCACTTCTTATGGACGATTGGAGCTTAGAACTTTTTACGTTTCTTGGCGCGCGCCAATTCATTGAGTTCACCCTGCTGCACGGAGGCCTCTTGGTAGATGCGTTTAACCTTTTCGCGACGTTCGTTATCGCTGCAATGGAAAATTTACGAAAATCAGCAAAAGCTCTTTTGTCGAACAAAAATCTTCTTTCGCTCACCTTTGTATCTGTTGCTTGAGCCTGAGATCTTGCACGAAGGCCGTGTCTCTGCGGATTTCCCGAATGGCGCCCTTCTTCTCGCGCTTGATCTTGTGCAGCAGCTTGGCGCGTTCCTCCTTCTGCTTAGACATCTTGGGTCTTCGTTTATCGTCGTAGACCATCTCGAAGCGAGGCTCCAGTAGCCGCAAGGCCTTTGGTTTCTTGTCGGGCGGCGCCAAAGGCTTCATTTTCTGCTCCGCCACAGACTTCAATGTGGACTTTGCCTCTGCACAATGTTGCTGCACATGCTCAGGATACAGATTCATGGGCAGCTGCTCGATCAGTGGCAAAAAGGGAGCAGCTAAATAGCAGGCACCTGTATGTTCGCCCATTTGCTCATCAAATATTTGCTTGAGTAAGCATAGAGTCGAGTCCAGTGCGCGCACCTTAAAGTCGACGTCTATCGTCTGTGTAACCAGATCTGCAGGCTGCAGCTTTTGTGGCTGGAGGGCTTTAGTGTCGCTCGTCACTGGAATGGCCAACAGTTTGCTGAAGGGTCCATCTTGCTCGAATGGCGGCGCAATCTCTACACGCTCCTGCTGCCGCTTGGGTATGGCCATGTGGACGATGCCCTGCAGGAAATTGAAAATAGCAGGAAGTAAACGCTTCGATCTCGAGCCGAACTCCAGTGCAATGGTGACTACGAACAGACCCATGGCAATGTCTTGTCGTGTGCGCACACGCGCTCTTGACAGCATATGCTGCATGAAAATGTACGTTGGCGTAGCCAGAGGATGTCGAAAGTCCGAGGTGGAATACAGATTCGAGACGATCTTAAAATAGATGAGTGTGTCCAGTGTGGGATATATTTTATGATTTTTCCGAAACTCGGCGTATTTCTCCTTGATCACATCCAACAATGTGTTCGACATGCGATCGATGTTCAGGTGGACCAGATCATGCAAATGGGGCATTAGCTGCGAAACTAATTTAAAATGCGAGCCAATGTCCAGCTCGCTGGCATCCTCGAACATGTCCTTAATGTAATGCAGCAAAAAGCCGAAGAGTTTGACAACATCCTCACGATTCACGCCCTCCAGCTTGGGATGATTGCACTTGATGATGCGCTCGACAACTATAACCTGCTGTGCCGGCGTATACTTGGCCAGCAGCTCAGTGAAGTCCTCGTATGTCTTGGGCATTTTGATCGTGTACGGTATGCTGGTTTCAATCGTTTCGGAAACTTTCTGCTTTTGGGATTTGCTTTTAGTTTTTTTGGGCTGTGGAGCTTCCTCTGAGTCTGAATCTGGCTCGCTGTCCGTTGCCTTCAGATCGCTTAAGTTATCTGCTTCAGATTCGGAATCACTATCACTTCCTTCTTCTTCTTCATCGTCATCTTCTTCATCACCCTCATCATCAGAGCCATCCTCAGACTTGTCATTGCTCTGTTCCTTCGGATTCTCCTTTTTGCTATTCAGATGCGTGCCTAGATTGCCATCCAAATCGTATGCTAAGGTATCGTCGGCATCATCCTCGACGCCTGTGGCAAAGTAACCATCATCCAAATCATCAGCCGAACGATGAGGCTGTACAGTTGTTTCCGGCTGTTCATCATCCGCTTTCATGCGACGCAGGCGTTCATTTTCGAGTTGCTCCAGGCGAGCAGCCTCTTGTTTTGCCAGATCCTCCGGCTTAATCAGTTTATCTGTGACACTACCACGCGGTTCGAAGATCATCTCTTTTAACAACTTGTCATAGTCATCAGGCGGCGGCTTCGCGATCTGTTCATCCTTAGTGGCCTTTGCCACCAGCGACAATAAGTCCTTGTAGTTGGCATCCAACTTCTCGGTCAGATCATGCACTTCATCTTTATCCTTTGCGATTTCGTTTTTGCGACGTTTCTGCTCACTTATCATTTCTTCTATAGCCGTTTGACGATCTTGTGTGGCGTCCGCTCCACCACCGAAGTGAGCCGCAGAAGTGAACTCAGCTATAAGATTAGAGATTAAAGCACGTTACCACACATGTATTATTGATACTACTTACCGTCGAGACCCTCATCCTCTAGCTCCTCGTCATCGGAGCGCTCGTCTCTGTACTTTTCAATCTCCTCTAGTGTTTGGCCCCTGTGCGTCAGTAGCTCATCGTCGTTCAGGTTAAATTTCTGCGCTTTGTTTGAGGCGCGCACCTGAGACAATTTCTCAGCCAAATACCGTGCATTCATTACAGATTCGGTCAGCTGCTCACCGGTGAGGTGTTTGCCAATGCGGTGGTCCCTAAATTTATTGGTTTTGTGCTTGACCTCATATTGCTTGCCGATTGTTTCAGCTCGCTTCTTTAACGCTTTAGCGCGAGACACGCCAGGTAAGCCTCGGTCATGCTTGCAAATCCGGCCCAAAATTTTAAACTTCTCTTTGTTCACGTGTACATCGAACGGATTCAGACGTTTAGAGGTTTGCGATATTGCAGTATCGAAGGGATTACTAGTCTTCCCTGACTTTTTTGAGTATACCGCATCGGCGTTGGACTTTTTAGCTTTTACACCCATTTTTGTGTCTATTTTAAACGAGTTGAATGCATAAGGAAAATGAAAACAAACGCAATGCACGTGCGAATGAGATATCGATACGTTCACTAAAAATATTTAGATTCATCGCATTCATCGATATCATTTTTACAGCCCTAACAATAAAGCATCCCTGCGAAAATACGTACATTCGTGTGTGAATTTTTCGGCGAAAACCAGCATCTACTCCTGTAGATATATATATGTTATAGTCTATAAAGCTGGAAATATTGTGAAAATACTTCATCAAAAGAAGTAGCATCACAAATATAAATAATTCGATATTCGTCTAAAGTGTGGCATAGCTGAAAATATTTCTTGCTTGCCACGCAATTCCGCGTTACATTTGTTGTTGCATTAGTATTGGTAAGAAGGCCGACACCGAATGTGCGTGCCGCATTGCAATCGTTGTTAAATATTTCAATTAATGAGAAGAAAAACTTGTGGCACATCGTGAAAATTTTGTTAAGAAAATGAGTGAAACGCCGCCAGAACTGCTGCTGGTGTCCGGTGGAGTTGGTAAAGAAAAAGAGGCCAACGGTGGGAATGAAAACGATTACCGAAGCCGCGATAAAGATCGTTCTCGTTCCAAAGACCGGAGCAGGGATAAGGACAAGGACAGAGAACGTGAGAAAAAGCGCAGGTTGGTGTTTTAGAAAATTTCATGATTATTGTTTTTGCAATTACTTATCTACTATTATCTATGCAGAGATCGCGATCGTAGCAGCAAAGATCGCGATAGTCGTCGCCGTGACAGCCGTGAGCGTGAGCGGGATCGAGAGTCCCGATCGCATCGCAGTCGTTCGCGTAACCATGATGACTATGACAGACGCAAGAAACGCTCACGAAGCAAGGACCGTGATCGCAGACGTGATCGGGACCGCGACTCACGATCAAGACGAAGCGGTTCGCGAGGGGGAAGCAGTCGCGATGATTACGATCGCAATCGCAGGCGTCGCTCGAGCAGTCGCAGCTACGATCGGCGTCGTAATGAGCGCAGCAATGATTCGCATCGTAATAGCCGAGAGCGCAGCAGTCGCGAGCGCAGCAGTCGTGAGCGCACCTATGTGAACCCATTCGACACATCCAACAATCGAAATATGTCGCATGACCAGGAGTCGCGAATACCGTCTCTCTTTGAGCGTCATCTTCAGCAGCCACAGTTGGAGTCCATTAGGGAGGAGCCCACTTCGCGCTTTGATCTCTCCCAAACCATACAGGATCTAATGAGCAATGTGAGCAACAATAAAAGTTTTGCAGCAATGTTTAGCAATCAAAATAGCAACGATTCCACAAGCAATGGAGTCTCTGAGAATTCAAGTATGTAATGGCACCTCAGTCTTTAAGACTATTCTTCTCAACAAGTTTCAAAATGCTTTCAGTGGACGGCGCAGCGGAACGGAAGCGCAAACGGAAATCACGATGGGGCGGAACTGAAAAGGACAAGACATTTATACCGGGCATGCCTACGATTTTGCCCTCCACGCTGGACCCGGCACAGCAGGAGGCCTATTTAGGTAAATTAATTCTAATTGTGCCATTTGTAGTTAGTAGGCAACTAAGTTAGTGATAAGCTTAGATTTAAGTCTAATGACAACTAATAAGCAAAACAAACACAGCCACAAATAGTCGCGGGGAGATCACAGTAAGCGTTACCGTTACCGTTATCCACCACAGTTAGAAGTCCATGTCAGACGGCCGGACGTGCGAGAAAACGTAAAACCTCAACAAAAAAATTGCAATGAGCAAACTATAATAATCTCTCGTTCTCTTTTTGAAGGGATTCCGGCGTGTGACACAAACGACACGAGTTCCAAACGGCTAGATAATAACCTTATCTAAATGCCCAAAGAGAAATACATGAACCAATCTAATCATCCAACAAATCAATTAAATCGATCAAATATTAATTTAATTATAATAATTGTAACGCTCACAAATTTTCAGTTAGTTTAGGCACGTGTCGGCGCTGTCGTCTGTAAAACGGAAACACAAATGTCGTATCAGGCTCATAGAGATTATAATCTTTACGGTCTCCCCCTCTAGCCCACCATTATTTGATATACAGCATATATAAATAAATCTCTCTTTTTTCTCTCTCGTACAAAATTAGCATTTAACATATACTAATGTCGAGGTTGCGCTCGATTTTCTTTCTTCTTCTCTAACGACTTCTAATTACAGTTCAATTCCAAATTGAGGAGATTAGCCGCAAGCTGCGTACTGGCGACCTGGGCATCACGCAGACTCCGGAAGAAAGGTTTGAAACTGTTTATACTCACACCTCACCTCTCTCCTTATCTACCCCTAAAACAAAAAATAAATAAATCAAACCAAAGTGAGCACAGCAATGGAGATGGATGCGAATCGGGTTGTGGGATGGCAATGCGATCTACGACCTACGATCTACACCAATGCTGAAATTTGTACAGGTTTAATGCAGCATGTTCTGCAATTACAAAATGAGAACAAATTATAATTATTTATTTTTAATTTCTTATGCCTATATATGTATGTGTATTACACAAAGGCATTATCAACAGATCTGATTTCGATGTAACTAAACTAAATTCTTGTGTAATTATGTCTGTTGATAGCTTTTGTGAATGCTTTGATAAACTATATTCTATAACAAATATTTGGGTGAAGGCCTACGGTTAAAGCACAGTTCAAAGCACATTTATAAACATTATACCAGTGCCTAGAATGCACATCCCCGGTTATGGGGGCTTTGGAAAGGAAAACTAATGAAAAGCTGCTTTCTGGTCGCAATATTCTTAATTGATTTTTCTTATTTTTGTTGGTTTACAACTAATGCTAGTCTTAATTAATATTTTTAAAAACATTTCAAGGGTTTTTTTATTGGTGTCAGACAGCGTTTTATATTCGACTCCCGAGAAGTGTAAGCGTGTGGCAATCTAATCTAATCAGATTTAATATTATAATAATGCCAATTTCTTCTCTTCCTCCAAGCCAAGTGAGCGTCCAATACTTAAATGCACGTTTTACAGAAAACTGAGCCCATTTACCCGAAGGGTGCACTCCCAAGCAACAGCAGACCAGGCAAACAAACTGAATGCATCTGATGCATTTCAAAATGCGTAGATCTAAGTGTGCGACAAATCGAATCGAAAACTAAATGAATTAATCAAAATTCTTCTCTTCTCAATTCACCAGCAAATTTTTCTAATCATAACTTGCTAATGATGATGATTTGCAAATTACAGGATTTATGCTATACGATAATCCATATAAAATATTTCAATTACGATAATGTAGTACCTAAAATAAGATTATTAAGCTTAGACAATCGTCTACCGTTAGCCACTGAGCACGCCCATTTCAAAAGCAAATGTTTTCTGTTTGTTTTGCTCATTCCCAGGTCGCCTTCCCCGGAGCCCATTTACAGTTCTGATGGCAAACGTTTGAACACACGAGAATTTCGCTATCGCAAGCGCTTGGAAGAGCAGCGCCATCAGCTCATTGTCAAAATGCAGGCTGTTAATCCGGAATTCAAGCCGCCAGCGGATTACAAGTAAGAGGACAATTATTTAAATTAATTATTCGAATTAATACTATTGTAATCTCTTCGTTAGACCACCTGTTACGCGTGTCAGCGATAAGGTATTGATTCCGCAGGAACAGCATCCGGACATTAATTTCGTGGGTCTCTTAATTGGACCACGCGGCAACACGCTGAAGGCCATGGAGAAGGATACCGGCGCGAAGATCATTATTCGCGGTAAAGGCTCCGTCAAGGAGGGCAAAGTGGGACGCAAGGATGGGCAACCTTTGCCGGGCGAGGATGAGCCACTGCACGCCTTTATAACAGCACCCAATCCAGAGGCAGTGCGCAAGGCTGTGGATAAGATTAAAGACGTCATTCGTCAGGGCATTGAGGTGCCCGAGGGTCACAATGACCTGCGCCGCATGCAGTTGCGCGAATTGGCCCAACTTAATGGCACACTGCGCGAGAATGACATACAACGCTGCACTTGCGGCTCAACGGATCACAAGTCCTGGCAATGCCCCGATAAGCCAATCATCACCAACACCATTGTGTGCACCTCGTGCGGCGGCACTGGACATTTGACAAAGGATTGCCGTAATAAACGTCCGGGCTCCGGAGCACCTGGTATGGCCTGTGAGGATTCCCAGGCCAAGATCGATGAGGAGTACATGAGCTTAATGGCCGAGCTGGGCGAGGGACCGCCCCCTTCCGCTGTGAAGGCTGATGCCCCAACTGCTCCACAGCTACATCGCGCGAGCTACAGCATCTTTGATAAGAAGCCTTCTCCGATGCAGGCTATTCAGTCGCCACCCAACTCGTCGTCTCGTGATCATCAACGTGACATGGGCGGTGGCTGGGGAGGATCATCGCACGAGCATCAAATGAACATGGACCCCAGCATGGGCATGGAACATGGAATGGGCATGGCACCGTATGTGCCACCACCACCCGTGGTCCAGGCGCCACCGCCGATGCCGCCACCGCTGATGCCTTGGATGAGTGCGCCACAGCCGCCACCACCGGCCACTGAGCCCATGAATCCGCCAATACCAGGCACATTGCCGCCATTAATACCGCCGCCGCCTGGTACAAGCGCGCCGCCAATGCCACCATGGGCCAGCGGCTATCCCGGCTGGGGCACTGGGTATGTGCCGCCACCGCCACCGCCGTGTGCACCGCCGCCGCCCTCGCTCAGCTTGTCGCAGCCACCACCGCCGCCGCCGCCATCTAACTGATCTTTCATATATGCCCCGCACATCTATAACTTGTAGCCTAACAATCTTCTTATATCTAATATCTAAAACTTAAACAACCTGAACTATGTACTTTGTATTTTATGCTTCATTAAAGGATTGACTAAACATTAGTTTAGAGCTTTATTAAGGTGTTTGTTGTTCTGTGATGAATGTGGAGTGTTTGCCTAAAGACTTAACCATGCTTGCTGAAGTACTGCTTGGACTCGTCAACGTCTGGCTTGATAGTAGCTGGATTCGTTTTCGGATTCCAATTGGCTGGGCACACTTCGCCATGTTCCTCCACAAACTGGAAAGCCTTGATCAAACGCAACACCTCATCCACGGAACGACCTACGGGCAAATCATTGATACTGTACTGACGCAGCACGCCCTTGGGGTCAATAATAAATGTGCCACGCAGCGAGATGCCTTCCTTATCAAGCAGCACGCCGTAATCAGCGGATATTTTCTTGGTGATGTCCGAGAGCAATGGGTATTTCAGCTTGCCGACACCGCCATTTTTACGATCCACATTGCACCAAGTCAGATGGCTAAAATGCGAGTCAACCGAGACGCCCACAACCTCGGTGTTGATGTCCTGGAACTCTTTGATGCGTTCGCTAAATGCAACAATTTCTGTTGGACAGACGAAGGTGCTGTGAAAAACCAAATATAAGCGACTACTTTCCACAAATGTTGCCACACTGTCTTACAAATCTAAGGGATAGAAGAACAGAACCAAGTATTTGCCTCTGTAGTCCTCGAGTTTGATCTCCTGGAAATCGTTGCCAACGACAGCCAAGCCTTTAAAATCGGGTGCCGGCTGTTGCACACGCACTGCGCACAGTGCACTAGCTGTGGATGTGGAGGAGTTCGTTAAGTTGGAGCGAATAGAACATAGAAAATAATAGTGTATGCTTACTCTGATGCAGCAGACGCGCTGTTTGTTTATGCTGACCAGCGATGACTTTACTTATGAGCGGCACCTGCAATGCAAAATTTGCATGTTTCACATTACGTAATCACAATGGCATGTTTTTCTCGAAACGAGCTGCACCCAGAAACTAAAACACTTACATTGCGCAGCAGTGTACGTCCGATAAATGACATGATTTATTTGATTTAAATAAACAAATTAAAATCGTCTGCAAATTAATAACCGTTTACAAGTCGTTAACCTGAACTGAACGATAAGTGAACAACACGAACCGGCATAAAACAAACTGCGAAACCACAGTACAAAAACAAAACAAATGACAAAAGCTTTTCCACCAGTTGGCAGCACCGCCAAAGCTATCGGACTTTACATGTTATCGGCCATTTATTGCGGCGAAAATTGTGGAGCGAAACTTTAAACTCGAAAGTTTAAGTGCTGTAGCATTTTTTAACAAATTTTTTGATATGCATGTTCACAAAAGAGCAATAAGATTTGTGCATTTGAGTTCAAAGCGTTTGCCGCGTGTCTTAATGCCAAAGATCCAGTGGGAGATAACTGCTTGAATCTGCACATACAAATCTGCAAGCCTACAAACCTATTCTTGTCAAAAAAGATAATGGAAAGTGTAGCAAAATATTTATCACGCACTCCGCACGCCATACAATGGTAATGAGCTCTGATACGTTGGACAGCATAAAGCAAGAGCCAAGCAAATGCATGCTCGCATGTTCAGTACCCAATACATATGTATGTATGTATGTACGCATTAATATTGTTTTGTTTCTTAATCTAGTAAATGCTCAAAAGCGGCTCAGGCTCAGCAGCAGCAGCGGCAGCGGCATCGGCATCGCCTTCATTCAACACACACACATGAGCACGGCTAACAACAAAGCGAATAACAGTGCGTAGCATAATGGCGTCTGCTTGTCTTTGGTTTGCGGTTTAGACGATGCCAACTGGCCGACTGAACAATGAAAACTGCATGCATAGGTTGCACTCAGCCAAATCTTGAATCTTTCCCTAACGAAACAATGCCAGCCGGCAGCAAGGCGAATGTTTTGCATATGACAATATGTTGGCAAAACATTTACAGTAATATTCACTCCTGGGCGTAAATAGCTGTACTCAGGGATATGGATAAGAGAGAGCAAGGGAGTTAGAAAAACGGAGCTCCACGATTTGCTGTGTGATATCATTCTTTTGGCATTTGGTTAACAACTGTTCCTGAATTGTCTCTGTTCAATATGGAAGCTGAACACATATGGATGCTCCTCCATATGGCTATATACATAGGGCCATCTCTACGCAGTGCTCATACCCAGTTTATGCTGAATCTCCTACCAGATACTTTGCCTATAATTAGACAACAAGCGAGCTTTCAGTTTTGACTGTTAACCTCACTTTCCATATAATTTTCCACGCACGTCAATTGGAAATCCGAAGATATTGACACTAACAAGCCTAAATGCACACAGTTGGCTCTTATTCCGACCATGAGTTGGGGGGCTCTGTGTTTATGAGTTTACAACTCACATTTTTGGTTGGCTGTCCATTACGTTTTTCCGTGAATTTCACAGGCATTCATGCTAAGCTCCTGCACCAATTCCGTCAGTTAAGTCCGGACTGCGTTTACCAATTAATGTGCATGTGTGCAGTGTTGACATGATGTGTGTTAGCTTTGTTTGTGAGGTTCGATGCTCGGCGCGCGCCACACAATTCACGTTTGCAATGCTCGGCCCGCCCGCTGGATTTGCACAGATTTACATAATTTAAGCAAACAGCACTTGAAGCTTAGGCATGCACTATGAATGTACGTGTGTGTGAGTGTGTATGTGCGTGAGTGCTCTGTTTATCTTGCAAACGAGGATCGCGTGCAGCTCTCTAAGATCTCTATTGAGGCGTTGTCGCCGTTCACACGCAGCGTTCGGCTGGGCCCGGCTTCAGGTGCCGATCTGTCTCATGCTCCGTTTGCCTGAGTCGCATTGTCGCACAGATGCCGTCATATTAGCACAAATCTGCTTACCTTTTGTTGACGCTCGAGTGCCGAGCCCAGATTGCACTAGATTTCTAGCTCGAGTTTGAGCTCACTCTTGAGAGGCCTCTTGATTCGTGACAATTGTCGCAGGACCTTTGAATTTTGGTTGGAAAAGGTGAGAGTTTTTGCTTTGCACCTACTTCTGCCGCAACGCGTAATCCCGATGCAAATCTGTCTAATGTGATACGCAGCGATAAGACCTGGGCCACAGATCTGTCCTTGCTCAATTTTTATTTACTTTTTTTTTCCTCTTCTGCTGTTCTTTTAACACTTTGTGCTGTAACTTGAGTAGATTCCAGTTAATTATAAAGGAAGGATCTTAGCAATTTTCCATTTTCTATATACAATATCATTATCACCTTTACAATCAGCATTTCTATAAAGGGGCTTGCCGGCTGTAACTATTCCAAGATAAATTGCGCTTTTGCAATTTTCAATTAATCTGTTTTATTATTGTTTAATAGATCATATTTATCGCTTTCAGGTTATTTCTGTAGCACACCTTGATCTCATTACATTACTATTAAGGCGCAATATTCATTCCAATTTATTTATATCAGATAAATGTTGTAATATACGTAAATTTGTTCCTAATTGTCATTTAGTATAAATCGTTTACATCGTTTGCGTTAATGTTAACCGCGTATCAGATATTTTATGTATTTATTTTTAATGTTACTCGCTTATAAAGTGCGAAATGAGAATATTGATTTTGATGTCTATACGACCTGCCTAAGACAAACTAGAGCACCATACTTTTTATATTGGTTTACTATTGACAGCTTCTAGAGAACTTACAGCTAAAAATTAAAATTTAAATATTACTTTCTTCCCCTCATATACAGATTATCCACAATAATATTGTATATCCACATTTACTAAGGATCGCTACTGCAAAAGTGGAAAAACAGAATCTTCTACAGTTTTCCAGCAAGAACTTTGTCTACAGAATCACTGCTCATTTAATCTGAAGATTGTTCTGAAAATGACTGAAAATGATATAATGGTATTCGTATATATGCCACATGGAAATATATTAAACCAGAATAAAATATACATCTTTTCCGTTGAGAGTAAAGAAATGTAAGAACGTTTCATGTCGGATCCTACCGACTGCATAATACACATTAACGGCTGTAAAGCAATTTAATCTTATTCAGGAAGGAATTTGCAATACTTTAATTATTTCAGTAGGGTGTTCTATTTGCAAAGCATTTTAAAATAAATGAATTATTTCCATTTGCCACGCCCACAATGCCTATAAATCTTAGCATAGGGGCGGACGGGCGGACAGACAGCAAGACGCATAAAACCATATATACCCCTTTCAGAGAGAATGAGTAGTAAATCTGTAGTCAATCAGGATCCATCTTGAACGAGTATTTTGCAGTCAGCTAGGCACGATGGCAACATTTTTTATTTACTGCAATTGTTGTTGTTGTTGTTGTTGTTATCGGTGTTGTGCATTAAAATGGCGTGAAAATTAATACCATTGATTTATGCTTGCTTTAACAGTTAACATTTGGCTTTGTTGTAATTGTTGCCATTGGGCCTTGCACAAATTGCGCATCGATTTGCGTACATTTACAAAAGTCGCTTTCGACCATTAATAATAATTGCTGAGATTTAAATTTTAATGGCAATCGCTGACAAGCAAAAGGGAATACATATACATGTATGTGTGTGTGTGTGGATGTGTGGGAAGCTTATAGGCATTTGTGGTCTGGCCTGTGTTTAGTGGTAATGCATATTTATGCCAATTAAAATGTGCATTAAAAATGATGGCCAGGAACATGCATATTGCATTTCGACTAAATATCCAATAAACATGCTGCAAATGGAGGTGTGTTTTTTTTTTTTTTTATTTAGGCATGGCATACGGGTCGTATAAGCGTTCTGCATGGTTTATTCAACTGGTGGACTCAACTGCTGGCAATTTTAATTTAATTTCAATTCAATTCAAATTGCTCTCAGACATTGCACACTTTTCTGAAAGCAATCGCAACAATTCAATCACTTTGATGTTTTGATGCCCACAAAACAGCGTCAACACCGCCGTCAATGCCTTTGCTTGCCGTTGGGCCACGCCCCCATCCACCGCCACACCCTCAACCCCCCCAAATACGCCCAACTCGACAGTTAAGCGCTATAGTCGTCGTCGTTTATTTTCATTTTTTTGTTCAACATCAATGCGATTGCATTCAATGCCCCGCACCGCTCTTGACACTCGCAACGGGAGCCAGGAGCTAGCAGCATGTAATTTATTTAATGGTTTTCCATGCCACGCCCACACGCCCACAGCTGAACCAAATCCCAAATATGTGGAGTAAAAGCCAACACGGAAGCCGAACAAGGTGCAAAATACATACATAAATGCAGCAAGGGCATAGATCGTCACAAACGAGTTATATATATATATATATATATATATAGAGAGAGAGAGAGAGCTATAGCCGTGTTTCTAATGCGAAATTACGATAGTTCATATTGGGTTAATACAAGAGGAAGTACTGCGGCGTAGAGTGAGGACGTAATAGAAATATATATATGATCTGAATTGATTAATATTAATATTTTATTTTGTAATATATATATTTTCACTGTAAAGTATTTTTTATTGTAAAATATGTAGATTTAATTGCCAATTAATTATATAATTAATTATGCTGAAATGAAAACCAAATGAATTTAGTAAAAGTCTTTTATGAATATGAGAATTTTGAGAAATCCTTCATCAGTTAGCAAGTTAAAAAAGTATATAATATAAATACTAAAATAGTATTAAATTACATTATGAACATATTTAAACGAAACACATTAAAAAAGTACTGATTCTCTTATAAATAATGCTACATTTTGCATTAAATATATGCACAACCATATAAGAAAAACATTCTGGATTATGGTATTTATATTAATTCATTTGAAAATAAACTCTCTTCATATATGTATATATATACTTGTTCCGTCTGTTTTTGTGTTTAATTATTCCAGCTAAGTAGTTTTTTCTTCAAAATTGAACATTACTAAGAAGCATTAAAAATGTAAAAATTTATAAGAGTTAATATTGACTACTTGCTATACAAGTAATTTCGTTTAGCGGAGTACCTGGGGGAGCTAGAGGAGCAGCCCAACCGCCGCCAAGCGCCAGGAGGGGACATTTGAAGCCTTACTTAAAAATGCATAATTGATTTCTGATATATACCTACTATTATTATTTTCTTTTAAATAAAACTCAGCAGTATTAAAAAAAGTTCGCTTTAACAATTATAAACTATGAAAATTCTGCAAAATTAAAAGAAAACTTTAAAAATCTTTAGATAAATTAAAAATGTAAATAGGGGAGGAGCCAACTGAAGTGGAATTTATTAGGACGGAACGACAACCTGTCGCATAGGGATATTTACGATCTTGCAGTACCCCAACTGTTTCTGATTTTTTCTTATTTTAAGGATAGTTAAATGTTGCTTGAATCGCATGATTATATCCTGGGCACCTAGCTAGGTGTAGTGTGATGTTCTATTAATCCAGTTGACTTTAGAGATACATAATTTAAAATTACTCAATATATTCCATTTTATTGGGGTATCTAAAGAGAAGTGCCCGCTCTAGTCTAATTATTGTACCTTTACCATAACATGTTTACATTTTAATTACTTTAGCCCGAAGGCTTTTATTGTGCAACTTTTCTAACAAATTCAGCTACCCGTGAGCTTTGTGTGTGTGTGAGTGTGTGTGCGGCCTAAACGCATTAAAACACTTCATTATGCCTAATCCTATGTGATAACAAAAGCCACACACGCACAGGCGTACACACACACACACACACACACACACATACAGCGTAGCATATGGCAATGAAATACACTTGAACAACTTTATTACCAGAATGAGTCCGAGGCAAGGGCTGCGGGCAATGTCGGATAGATGTGGCACGTTTTAATGGAACGGGCTGCATTTGCATTGGCATTAGGGGAGTGGGAACGGGGTGAGGTTAACAAGTTTTATACAAATCACGGCACGTCAGAAACCATAAAGTGTATAAATACCAGACACAAACTATTTACCCTCGCGCCCAGCTCAGCAACTCAACGGCTCATATATGTGTGTATGTATGTGTGTGTGTATGTGAGTATCCTGCGTATCCTTGACATTAGGAGTGCGTGCACGTGACGAAGGAAGGCTTTCATCCACTTTGATTTCGCGTTGTTTGCTGTAAATTTTACGCCTGATTACAAGCTGCCCGCCTCGCTGATTGATAAAAATCTCACGGCTAACTCAAGGGGCGGTCTCTGCACTCATATATATATATATATATAGGAGTTATTTATATTTGTATATATATCTTTCATTTTTTTTCATATTTGCATTGTTTCTAGTTGTTTGGCTAAGTGAGCAATTTGCTTGTTTGGCCAACAGGCCGCTCGCCTTCAAGTGCACAATTGGCCAAGGTCTATCGCGATCTTAAGCAAAACTGAGCACATAATTATTAGCCCGGTAGTTGCATCGTTTTGATCGTGATCTTGGCTTAAACCGGCGCCAGACGTCTCAGCCAGCGACTAGCCAAAAGGTTAGTTTTGGCTTGCCTCGGAAGGGTAAGCGTCTTGAAACTCTTTCTCTCTCTCTCTCTCTGTCTTTTTCATACGCCTGCTCTCGCCCTGTAATCTTAAGCTGATCTAATGCGCCCCAGGTAGGCAGCGGAGGCAACGCTACTGTTCTTCCGCTGGCCACCGCTTGGCTGCTTGTTATGTTTGCCATGTTGGCTACAAATTGGATTACAATTAAATTACATTTACATACGCCGCTGCGCATGCCGCTTTGTTTGGCCTCAATTAAAAATTGCCATGTTTTCAGTTTGATACATCCCAGACCCAATATCCAGCTGTGCGCGCCTGCTCTGACTACTGAGATCACGGCAGATAATTGGAACGACGATGATATGGACAGCACTTCAAACTCGGACTGCAGGCAGATGGAAGAATTTGGAATATGGTTTTCATTTGAAGCTTATTTCTGAATAGAAATAACATTGAGGACTTGAAATCGAAGGAGCTGCCGTTTATCCCCTGATATTCTTGACTATATTTTCAAATGATCAAATCAAATTATTTTTATCAATTTTGATTTGATTTTAGAATGGAATGGAAGCATTTGGAAGTTTTTCTTTGGAATAGAACAAGGTTGAGGTATCGCAGACTATGAGAGTTGAGGACTTGAAGTTGAAGAAGCTGCCGATAATCCCATGATATGCTTCTAGATAAAATTTGATCAATTTTGATTTCTTTCCAGACTTTTAACTTTATATTTATATAAAATATTAATAAAAAATATATATATATATATATATATATATATATATATATATATATATATATCCATTTTTATTTCAAGCATTCCTTTTGCACAACTTGGCAATTCTTCAACCAAAACATGTACATATATAAGGACGTCAATTTATTAGTCTATGCAGACTGAGTTCAGAGACCTGAGCCATCATCTATCCAAGCATAATGTATCATCATTAGCCGGTAGCGCTTTATGTAGTCTGTTCGCTGTGATTTTGTGGCTTTCAGCATTCGACCGAAAATAATTGAATTGTTCTTCATTATTTATTTTATTATTTTGCTTGTCTCTTATTATCGCCCAGCTTATGCTGGCGCTCTGAAAGCTATTGCAAAAACTCCAGCCTTCACCATTGTTTCAATGTGCTCCTCCAACTGGGTGGATATGAAGCACTTTTGTGCCACCGCCATAGCCATCGCCATTGCCGTTGCCGTTGCCGTTGCCATCAACGTGGCGCGTCATAAAATACGCGAATTGCATTTGCCATTTACGAGGTGTCTTTCTTTGTATCTTTTTTTTTTCATTTTATTTATTTTTGCGAGTTTCGCTTTGTTATTGTGCTTCTTGTCTCGGATTTCAGTGGGTGGTGGTGGCGGCGCCGCGCACCGGACGAGCTGATTCCTTTGGGGATTTTGCGCACAAAGCAGTGCCAAATTGAATGTGGGATTTGACAAAGATATAGATGTTTTTCCACCCGCACTGGCCGTGCGGAGTTTCGGGGGGTAATTTTATTGCGCTGCCTTTTATGATGTGGCGACAAATTGATATTTCCTTGAGCAGCAGCGACTCAACGCGCCAGCAAAGCCAATTTAGATATACCCACTCACACACACTCACACACACACACACACACACGCACACGCACACATATGCACGTTAATAGTCAACAGTAACCACAAATCGGCAGGACGCGCTCACTGGGCGGTCCGCATCCCGCCCGCTGCGCTGTTGTTGCTGTCCGCCTTATAAAATAATTATGTCTTAGCTGCTGTTTGTTGTCTGTCGGTTGTTTGTTTGTTGTCTTTGTGCCAATTTCAGTAGTGGCAGTGGCAGTGGCAGTGCCAATGCCAATGCGAATACGCACATCCAAGCGGCATTAAGGACTTTAGCTCGATTTGCGCGGGGTGCCTTTGTGTGAGCCGCCGTCTCTGATGTGCCAAAAGGATCCGCTTGCAGTTGAATTTGAAACTTTCTCTACTTATTTTCATTCCCATCCCTGCCCTGCCCTTTATGCTGAAATCAACTGTAAGTTAATCACATTAATCCGCGATCGGTTTTCAAGTGGATCCCTCAATAGGCAGCCTCTGATCCTTTTGCTGCGACGCATTCAGTTGCAAAATTAGGCGGCACACAAAGACCGCACATGGTAGAGCCTGTTGGGCTCGGGGAGGACGAGGAGTGCCTTAAATCAAAAATTAAAATCACACAAAGGGAAAAAGGCAAGTCGTACTGTTATAAAATACGACAATATGTCGTATAGGCTAGGCTTATTTACGGTATTATTATGTGTTATGTACTCGCTATGTGTTCAAACTTTAGAGCTTATAAAGAAATCTGATATTAAGAAGTAAAGGCAGAGAACAGACAATATGTTGTTGATATTTTTGTTATGATAGGTTTGTTGTTCCATCTATTAAGACAAGTCGATTGTACCTTTATTTTATATTTTTTACATTAATTATTTATACTCGGAGTCTGTAACCAAGTACCTGAAAATTAATTATTTGTGATGTCAGATTGTATTTTAATAAAATACAAATTGAAGAAAACTTAAAATAACCATATTTTTAAAAATACTATACTTATTATTTAATAAAAAACTACGTATAAGGTAAAAGATATGTTAAAGTTTTTCCATTTTTTATTATATATGATATATGATAATCAAATATTAATGATTTCATAAATTAAAAGTTATCTCTACTATTTTATTTATATTTATTTTTAAAACACTATAATGTAGAAGAAATATGCTAAAGCTGCCTTTTTGTTTTAGTATATGAATAGCTAAAAATAATTTTAAAAATATTTTATTAAGTTAAATAATATTATGTTTATTCTATAGTAGTCCACATTTCACATAATTTTTAGTAGTACAAATAAATCATGAGTCATGTTAAAGGTCTTATCTTATATATTTCTTAATTAATGGAATATATTAAACTGAATTGCATATGCAGTAATGATATTTAATTAAGCAAAAGTTGGACTGATCCTTGGTACCTAGTACTGGGTATCTGTAAGTCGGCCAATCTCGACAAGAGCACTCACAATTGTTTACATTCTTTTCTTTTGGCTTACTTCAAATTTAACGTTTAGCTGAGTTTCATTTTTTAGCCAACAATATTCGATTCACTCCAAATTCTGCGGCTCTTTTCATTCCTCTTTGTTTGAATTAATTATTTGCTGATTCCCTTTAGCTCTCACTACTCACGCTCGTCCTGGACCCACTTCACTATTTGAGTTATTACAAATGGTAATTTAATACTGTTGTGAGTTGATGTTAGCCGGCAAGCGTTTCATTTATCAATTCAATTTATTTGATAGCCAATGATTGTTACAATAAAAGCCAACAACAAATTTGTTTCGCACAGTTGATAGAATTTATGTATTTTTATTGGGCAATAATTAAAACGATTCACAATTTCAAACACATTTTCCAATTTTGTGCCTGTGCTTTAAATTTAATTTGTTTAATATTTTTTAAATCAATAACTAACAGATGGGTAAAGTGCCCGTTCAGGCAGCATAACTGCCCGTTCATGGAGTCAAATTCTCAGCACATTTTGTCGTTTGTCCTCGAGCAGCAGTTTAACGACTTGAGAATGAAATTTATACGTTTAAAATGGTACTCAATCAGGCAGGATCCAAAATTGGAATCGAATCGTGGTCCACGCGAAACTGTTGAAATGATAAAATATGAGCGTTCGTAATACAATTTATTTAAATCAGAGTCTAAAGCGTTATTTATGAGCGCAGCGACAGGGGCTGCCTGTGTTGCGTGTGTTCACATTCACGTATATGTATATACATATACATGTATATACTCTTTCAGTTACCTTCTCTGTAAATGTGTGTGTGTGTGTGTGGGTGGGAGAGGCAGAGGGTTGCGTTACATATTTTAGCCAGCTATTGTTTGCATTTGAATGAAGACAAAGCCAAGCCCCGAAAGCGCGTCAGATATTTAGCAGCCTAATATCCAAAATAGACGCTAGCGTCCGGCGAAGAGACTACAACTCCATTTGCTTTTAACCATTCCATCGCCATGCCGTGCAGTTTATTGTTTGGCATGCTCGCCGTCTATTATACAAATGTTAATAGTGAACAAAAGCCGCACTCATTTGCCTAATGTGCCCGATAAGGAAATGGAGCTTTCGATTTGCCAGCATAAATTTATGTTATTATAGCCCCATTGCATTGAGCAGATATATGTATTTGTGTGTATGTCTATGTATGCCCCAGCACAGCAATATAGACCAACGTCAATTGCCAAATTAATTGCAGTTAAGTCGAGCAAATATTGCTTGTGGCATATGCCGAAATATAGACAATGTCTGTATGTATGTATGTGTGTGTGCGCCTCACATAGGCGAAGCAGTTGCCTTCAGTTGGCCGATCAAAATGTGTTGCTCAAGCCTGACTAGAAGCTCTTGCACAGCATAGCAATACCGATTCAGCTCACGCCTGTACCACCCTCTCCACCTCCTCGCACCTCCTCCATCTCATCCAACGACCTGTCGGCCGTATGCACTGCGCTGTGGTCGACTTTTAGGCACCCGACTGCCAGCTAAAGTGGAGTCAATGAAAATTGCAACTCCCACTTTGCTCGTACGTCAATTAAGAGTTGTTTTTCTTGTTTGCCTTTGTGCACACTCGCACACACACATATATGTACATGCTTGTGTGTGTTTGTGTGTCTGGCAAGCATACGTACTGTGAAAAGCTCTGAAGCATGTCTGCAGTGCTTTTGGCTTTGGCTTTGGCTTTGGTTTCACTCGTCTTTCGTTCTAGCACAGCCATATGATATCTCACTCTCTCTCGCACACAAGCACATATTTATATATATATATAAATACTCTTTTATTGCAGTGCAATTTGTTGTAGAATCGTTTTGTCCGACAGTTGAACAGTTTGTTATTTCTTTTAAATGTTCGAAGTAAAAGAGCTTTGGTCGTTGCTTTTGGAATTTTTGTGGCTTGCCTTTGCCCACTGACCACTGAGTGCAGGGGGCCAGGGAGCTTAACGTTGGCTCGGAGAGGCCAACAGTTGGGGTCTAAGTTTTAATTTTAGGCCTGTTTGCAATAACTAGAATAGAATTTGTCAGCTCTTAGCTATTCAGTTGTTGACGCATCCATTCCATTTGGGGGTAACTCCCTTTGTTCCTCCCATTGTGCAATTTGGCTAATTAGTGATTGGGCATAATGACAGGTCTGCATCGCATCGTCGTCAAAAGGAAATCAAAATCAAATGGAATTGTTTCTCTAAAGCCCCCTTGTATACATGCGTACACCCAGAGTTGTGCTTGGCTCTGCCTAAAAATGACATTTGGAGGAGGAGGTGGAGTGACGATGCCCTCTGCCCTGGTTCGAATGGCCCTGGTTCGCATCGTATCGCAAGTAACGCGATTTCATTTGTGCATTCAGTTAAAATTAAAGTGGGGCAGCGCCTAAGTGTCAACACCTTTTGAACTAAGCGACGGTGTCGTACTCTCTTTGGAATCGTTTCGAGCTGCTTCTCCATGGGCTGCTCTCGTTGCAAAGTCTAACATGAAAACGAATCAAAAACAAGCAAAGCGCAGAGGGAAATTACATAAAAATGTGTTACATTGCAATGCCGTCAGGTGGAACTCTCGGCACCCTCACACACACACACGCACACATACACCCATTGCTGCTCCACACCTCTGTCTGTATGTGCTGGGTAAATGCTTGCGAGGGGAGCAAGCGCCCAAGTCTGCGGTGGCTGGCAGCACTTTGAGACGCACTTTGGCAAAGCAATCTTCTAAACAGGATAAATGTAATTGCGCATGAATTTCTACGCATTTTTCTGTGTTGCCGTCGTTTGCCGTCTCGGTGGCAAATGTTTTTGGTTATTTGCCGGCGGTGTCAGCTGAGCGTTAGTGGTGGCCACGGACGGTTTCCATTGGCCTGCCGTCGACACGCCCACTCTCAGCACGCACTTGCTGCCTTACGCGCGCGCTCGCTCTCTCTCTCCCATGCTCTGTCTCTATCATGCCATTTGGCTGTCTTTCTCTCTCTCTCTCTCGACAGTTTGCTCTGTGCAATTGCCTCGCATAAAGTTTTTTTTTTGTTTTGTGCAAATTGCTGCAACACTTATTGAATGCCTCGTGGTCGCCCCAGTCGAAGGCAGTTAAAAATTCAATTTGCTGGCCGCTCTCTCTCTCACACTCCCCTTCTCACTCTCTCTCGCTCTTGGTCTCTCGCTCTCGCTGTCTGCAAAGTTTGCTCAGCTTTTGTAAAAATGGCTGCCTCTGTGCGCGCATCGGGGTGGTTTGTCTATGCGGAACGATGTGGAATGGAACGCGTATATGCTGTGATATGAGTCAAACGCTTGGGTTTAGTTCGAACTTGTTGGATTTGATATATAAAGCAGATAACAAAATGCAAAGCGATTTTCAACTGATTGATATATTAATCGTTTTATTATTAATATTTCTACTATAATAATTATTATTTATATATTTGTGTGTAGTTATGCAACACATATATATGCTACATTCATCTACTAGCCTGGAGTTACAATGCCAGGAAATAGATATTCTAAATTTATTATAACTACATATAATAGATTTCATATTTGGCTGACTTATTTCAAATGTTAAGCTCCTTGCAATTTTGTGAAATTTAACACTTTTCTAATTCGTTTGCTGACTTCACCCGAAAGGAACCTTTCAACTGCCATCAATTAAGATACTTTGTACACTTTGGAGCTAAAGCACTGCACACAGAGCAGCACTTGACCCTTGTCGGGTGCCAATTGATTGATTTTATATTGGCATTTCAATGGGAGGCTAACATAGATACAAGCACACAGACACACACATAGACCTACACACGCACAGCTAAGCGAGACTTCCTCCCAGACATGTTTCGATTGCCAAGTGTTTCAAGCTCAGATTCAAAACTTGCTCTTCGTTTTTTTTTTTTTTTTTTTTTTTTTCATGGCTTTTATTGTCAGAGCTTAAGGACTTTCGACAAAACTAACAACAACAAAAATAAAATGAAAGAAAATAGGAGAAAATACGGAAAGTGTCCGTCGATGCGGTTGCAGCGCAATTGTCAAAATAAACGAATGTAGAAATTCAGCTGCAAACGGAATGGAAATGGGAACAGGCCGAACCGAGCCGGGCCGGGTCGGGCTGGGCCAAAGAGCTGCATGCTCTAGCTACCCCTGCTAGAAAGAGCGCGCACGATGCGACGAGAGACTCTCAAAGCAGAGAAACAACCCCACACAAACAAACTCTCATGCAACCCACAGCTATCTCTGCTTCACCCTCTAACTGTGCGTGAGAATGTGTGAGTGTGCGTGTGTGTGTGTGTGTGTGTGTGTTGTGCTACTGTCAACTTGCGGAAAACCATTTAGCGCAAAGACCGAAAGAATTTCACAGCCGACAGCCAACCAACCATCCGAGCTGAGTTTAGTTCTGCTCAGCACATTTCATGTTTCAGTTTCAGTCGAACGCCGCAGCAGGCAGTCGGCGCACACGCTCTCTGATACAACCGGGGGTTAAAAATTCAAAGACTTAAACAATAAAATTACTAAGCGATCGCTTTCACAAACACACACACACACAGACACAGGCACAGGCACACACATATGCGAGGGCTCGAGTGTGAGTGAGGGAGAGAGTTTAAACGAGCGAAAGAGAAAGGTAGACTGGCAGACGCGTCGAGGACTTTGCGTTTGTTAACAGAAAACATTTGAATTTAAATGCGAATCGTTGATCAAACGGTGCAGACGTATCGGTCGCCACCTGAGGAACTTTATTTTCATCGCCTATAGACGACGGATGCCCGTCCGGCCAAGTGCGACAGCAGCCAATTCGTGTGACAGCAGTCGAAACTGAAACAATTCATGGAACATTTCCAACAAATAATAGAAAACACTGTGAATTAATTTAAAATAGATAGAATTGAAATCAAGTGAAAAAAGAGTTTTGTGCGTGTTCTGTGCTGAGATGTCTTCGTCTGACGCTGAGGTTGATATTAGCGTGGTGTCCAGTCCGGAGCCAAGTCCGTTGGGTGCCGCCGGCATGAGCAATGGCCGCGAGAGCCCCTTGGCGCGCTCCGTTGACGGCAGCTCCCCACCAGCGACGCCCACGCATCGCTCCACGCCGAACACAGCCAGCGGCACGCCCACATCGACGTCCGCCGTGACCGTGCCGCACTATCACCACAGTCCCAACGGCGCAGTGCCGCCGGCAGTGCTGCACCACCATCTGCAGCATCATCTTAGCTCGCTCAGTGGCCATCCGGTGGCGCTGCACCACGCGCTGCACAGCTTTGGCCATCTGCATCCGGCTCACACCGCATCGCATCCCGCTCTGCTGCACCACGCCATCGCGCCGACACATCTGGGTGACCGCCTCGGCTCACCGCCCGCCCTGGCCGCGATGGCGCCCAAGACACCAGAGCTGGACCGCAACGGCAGTGGCAGCACCAGTGAGGAGCTTGCCCAGAACCTGAACAACAACAACAACAACAGCAAGACAGTTAACCACAACAGCACCTGTGCCTCGGCGGCTGCGGCCGCGGTGGCAGCAGCGGCGGCCTCCATTGGCGCCAACAGCAACGACAGCAACACGAGCAGCAATGGCAACAAAGCCACCACTGGCTCCAATGGCTTCACCAGCTTCTCCATCTCCAGCATACTGAGCCGCAGCGAGCCAGCGAAAAAGAACGGCGCCACAGCGCTGATAACGCCCATTCCGCAATTGCCGCACCATGGCGCGACCGGACCTCAGGATGCGGCCATGCTCTCAAGGTGAGTCTTTGTCCGGTAGCTGCTTGGGTGCACTTTGGCAGAGCCGTTTAGACCCGGCTTACCACTCGAGAGCCTCGCTCGCTCGCTCTTTGTTTGGCAGACCAACGTGAAACCAAAAAGTCAAGCGTTCCCTTATTTTCCAATGAGCCTAAGCGGCTACAATTTCACCTGATGTAGTCCAGTTTCGATGCCCCTCGAAGCATTGAGCAAAATTTGTGTAATCCTTAAGCAAACGGAATACAATAGCATTGAGATCGAGGTGACGCAAATCGCTTCTCGGGAAAAACACACGAATCCAGTCTCGAGTAGCCTGGAGTAATTCGTGTTGCTGTAACTGATTGCTAGAGATAATAATTTTTAATGGAAGTGCTCAAAGAGTGCAGGGCAAATGTTAGAGGACACCTTAAGTGGGTGCCGAGATGAGAGACTAGTGATAAAAAGGCTAATTTATGAAATTCGAAAATGCTCCGAGTATTTCAGGAGTCTGCAAATTTTACAAGAATAGAATGTAAATAGAAGCTATACAGATTATAATTGTATTATATTATGAGAAAAGTCTGCACTGAAGTCGAATTTTAGCCTGAATATGCATTCACTTAATTCCACAAGTAAAAGCTATAGTGAAAAGAATAGCAAAGTTACTTAAGACTTTTGTATTTTTCTTCTTTTTTTTTCATCTATAACAATTGCAGCTTTAAGTTCGCCTAAGCCGCTTTAATAAATATGCAAAATGAAATAAGTAACTTTCCATTTGAATATCTACATCAGACTGACCTCCATGTGCGCACCTAAATCGATATTGATTACTTCGATTTGGCTATGCAATTCGGGAAGAATATCGAATTTCGCAACATTTGCAGATGCAGCATGTAATTCAATGCAGTTTGATAACTGTCTGTCAATATTCCGGCATGTGAAGTGAATGAATGCAACTTTGTGTTGAATGAACGAACCCTCACTGAATGAATGGACGACTGACTGACCTACCTAAAAGCCTTGTGTGTGTTTTTATTTATGAACAGAGCCACCTACATATGGCAATGCAGCTCAAACAGAAAAAAAGACACCAGCAAGCGGGGTAACCCCACTTAGCCGGCATTTAAATGAGCATAAAAAGGACATGAGTCAAGCGATCGAGTTTCAGAAATGCTCGATTAAGGCATGTGTTGAATTAAAAAAATGTTGCACTTTTATTTTATGAGCGAGACTGCTCAACTTTTTGTCCAAACACATGCAAAGTAGACAGCTCCTAGCTTTCCTCTGTGTGTGTGCGTGTGTGTGTGTTTTATTTAATGATGATCATTTTCATTTCATTTACGCAAGCGCTCGCTCGATCGATCCTGCGATAAGCGAGTCGCAGTCGCAGCCGCAGCCGCAGTCGCAGTCCTGTGGCGAGGGTCGCGTGCAGGTTACCCCAATTAAGAGCGCGAGGATCGCCCTCGCGCAGTGACCAAGTGTTGACTCCTGCTGTTTGGCGCTTACAGCTGACGTGTGGCTGCCTATGTGACGGGCTTATCACTTGATCATCGAACTCGCTGGCCGCTCCGTCAAATGATTAATTCGAGCGCGCCCAAAACGCTGACTGATCGTTTAATACAAATACGCGCATACGTAAATATTGTTGACTGACTTTCACCTGGGCCGCAAGCATTGGTAGTACCTTTTTTACTTTTATTTTATTTTTTTTGCTTTTTAATTAGTGGTCAGCTACTGTGGAAGTCCTCCGGCTGGCTGCTGCTCAACTGCGGTTTAATTATAGCGCTGCAAAGAACGCATTTAAGCGCTGTAACTGTGTAACCTGATATGCTTGAGAGTGCGCCCAACAAAGGGCCAAAGCGGCCAGCGGAAGGGGTGCTCGAGTCCAGGAAATGTCTGTGTGTATCTGTGTGTGTGTGTATTTGTCTATTGTGCAGCTCTCTTTTACGTTTTATTTTATTTCACCTTTGTTGTTGTTGTTGTTGTTGCTGCTGTTGTATTATAAGGATACCGCTAAAGGACGCACTGACAATATAATTATCTACTACAGTAATTACAATCCAATTCCAGTCCCAATGCAATGCGCCCGCTCCTGACTAATCTTATCTATCACAAAGGGATTAACTGGCTGCCGGCATTTAGTGGTGAAATGGTCCGCGATTTCTGACATTTATATCTCGATAACGTGCGCACACACATTGTTTCCATTTAATGAAAACATATTCGTGTCGCATAGTGCATCATGCACTGATTTCATATCTAGATTTGAGGCTTGACTTTTTTTTTTTTTTTTGGTTGCTGATTGCACTGGGATGGGCTGGGCTGGCCTGGCTGGACTGGGCTGGCTTTGGCTCCTGGGCGCGTGTCATTTGTGCGACTTCCTGTGGCGCAGCCAAAAAACTAATTTTGCACGCATCACAAATGTCACCATTTTTCAAGTGGCCTAAGCCGCCTAAGCCGCTCCATGCCATCGAATATTACAATACACAGTTACAAATATACCAATACACATACATACATATATGGATGCATGTATTTAGCTACATATTCATGCTAATCCCGTTTAATGACAAAAGCAAGCCAACCGGGTTAACTATGGCCGGGTTATTATGGGCTCCTGCTTAGTCAACTGTGAGTTGCTGTTCAATATTTTGGCTACTCTGCGGTCGCTTCGAGTGCCCGCACCGCTCAAATTGTCACATAAACCACAATGAACTCAATGTTGGGTTGGGCAATGCATATTTTCTGATTTCGGGCCTCCATGCAGCCAATTAGCGTGTGCAAATCTCTTATACATGAACGAATCCTAAGCGGTTTAGCGCCGCCAGCCATTTGTGTTCATTGTTAATATTACATTTAAATTTATTTATTTAAATTAATTTTGGCTAATGCGCCCGGCACGTTGTATAACAATTGTTTGCTCTATATATTATATGTGTGTGATATGATTCGGCTACTCGGTTCCACTTAAGTGGCTTCTGCCACCGGGTTAAGGCAGCTGTTGGGCTCAATTTTCTTCAATTTTTTTGAATCTGCGGGCACTCGAAAAGTTAAGCCTGTAGAGCAATCGAAAAGTTGGGTCTTGCGACTGAGCTGAAGAAATATGCAATTCGATTGATTACAAAAGAACGGAGTTTTAAGGTATAATGAAGGAAAAGTGCTGGGAGTGTAAAAAATACTAATTTATAAAATTAATAGTGTTCTGAATAACAGATTCAGCTAGAATTTAAATTAATTCAAAAGTCTACAAATATTATTGAGATTCACTATAATTGCATGCTATCGACATTATATTCTTTATATATCTCATAATCATATGATATTTATTGTACATTTACATATCCTAAAATGCTATTATATTGTCAAAAAATCCAAGATCTGATTCTATTTTTGCCGTGAATATGCATTCACATATTTCCATAAGCATATAGCATATAGTATATAAGAAAACACATTTCAAAGTTAATCTAAAATATTTAGATTAATTTAATTAAATTGTCTATGCTTTCATTATAAATTATAATAACACATTAAGGCCGACAGCTTATCAATATTAAATATATACTGTGGAGACCCGTGCCAAGAGACCTTTCTGCGGAAGGCGATCAACACACAGAAAGCTCGGCGACACAAGCCTTTGAATGAGCTTTCTCATTCATATTCTTATTCTTGTTCCTTTCTTACTTACTTGGCTCTTGTCAGCGAGCGCGGCACATATAATATATTTCATTACATTCACAAAAGGTTTGTCAATACAACATTTTCCATATATATAAGTCTGCTCTTCAGACTATGAATCTATATGAATCAAAATATCATAAAGGTTAATTTTGCTCTTCGAGCTGGTAGATTTTCATAACTAAATTAGTTTGCGTGCATGAGAAACTTCAAAGCGTTTTTATGCTCCAGCCACATCCAATTTATTAAAATCCTGTCCCGCGAGCAAACGAAGGAAAACCAAAAGGCGCATGGAACCCATGTAGAACGCCATGTTGAACAACTCAATTGCATAGCACAGTTTTTATCCTAGCTCGAAGAGAGCTCCCCTTAACCCCCCAAAGACGAATTATGACAGCGACGCGAAAGAAGCCCAAAGCAAGAACCGCAAACAATTCATTAAACGAGAAATAACAGCCATGCATCAAATTGAAGTGGGTGAGGAATTGGACTGGACGAATAGCGCGAGGGGAGGTGTGGGTGGTATGGTGGAAATGGTGGGGCACTTGGGTCGCTCAACGTTGACTTCTGACAGCTGCAGGGGCTGAATGGGCACGCCCCATTCCGGTGAATTTTAAACATGGTCATCCACTTCCGCCACAAAGTGACACCAATGAAAATGTAGATGGAGCCACGCGGTCTGCGGCTGCCGCGGGCAATGGAATGTTGTATTTATTTCATTGCTGGGCGGAAAACAAATGCCTGCCACGGACTCGGGCAGCGCCTTTGATTTGGATAATTAGTAAAGCAAATAGCTACAAGCTGTTTGCAATTCATTGGGGCCCCTTCCGTTGACAGCGCTTTCAGCGACCAAAATTAGCGCAGTAATTGAGGTAATTTCTTTTGACTCGTTTGTTTTGTTGTTTTTTATTCTGCTTGCTTTTCTTTGTTGTTGTTGTTGTTTTGCTGCTGGCCGGTAATTTGAGGAGTGGCTAGAACGTCATCTTTTGAGCGGCTTTCTCTCAATTGACGTTGTAAACATGAAGCCCATTAGAAGTGATTTGAGCCGCCAGCTTGCCAAACAGTCCAAGTCAGGCCAGGCCAGGCAGTTGGGGGAGTTAGCCAGTTGGGGAAGCCTTTGAAGCGCCTTCTAAAGAGGGAGCAGCTCATAATTTAACAGCGGGCGCAGGCGAAAGGTAAATTTAATTGAAAAACATTACTTGCCAATGCGAAATAGGGGAAAACATGAGCCAGAGACAGACGGAGAACAGAGTGGGAGAGAGACATGTACACATACATACACATCCATGTTTCTGCGAGTGGGAAAGAAAGATATGTTGAGCAGGCGAAAGAGATGGCCGACTATTGATTTCCACACCTGCACCTTGGCCGCTGTGAAAGAGGTCAGCTAAATGTTAATGTCACACACAACGTGGCCGGCTCATTGTCTGCCTGGGGGTGGCTGGGCCGCATTTGGGGGCTGCCTGGGGTCGAACAGAAATCACAGTCTGCTGCTTGCATACGGGTCACCTGCAAAACGGTCAAAGGGTTTAACAAGTACAAAAAACAACAGCAGCAAAGGGGCTGGCGTTGGGTTAGATGTGGCCACCATTGGCATTCTAGACTGGTGGGAGTGGACTGTGGCTACGTTATGTCCCGGCCGGATTGTTTAACAGCAAAGTTCATTGAGTGCGTGGGAAACTTAAGAACGCCTGAAACACTTTTGAACATATCAATAAATCAATCAAATTGCCGGGCTAGACTGCTTGAGTGGTTGGGTGGTGGGTTGGCCACGAAAAGCTCTTAAGTAGCACAGTCAGGCACAAAACCCTACGCCCACTCACTCCCCCCCACTCGCTCCCCACTCAACTTCTCTTGCTAACCACACTGTGCTACCCTCAGAGAACAAAAGCAGCTTTCTTCCAATTAACTCTCGCATTAGCTTCTGCCTAAATGATTTGACTTGAAAACTTTGATTTAGCACAATAAACCCAACGACAGCGCCACAAAAACCCACCCCCAATCAGACAGCCCCCCACACACAATCACACACACACATTCGTATATGGAACACATTATAACGTTAACGCCAAAAAGTGTTTCGTCTTGGAAACTTTGCCGCGTCTAACATAAATAAATAAATGTATTTATAAAGATGCTTTTAAGCAACAACCTAACAAGGTTACATGGACGTCGGCATTTATATACACAGCCACACAGACATCCTTACATTATATGTTTTCTTGGGGAGTCAAATTTGCAGCAGCTGTTGCCAGTTATGGCCCTTGCCTGCTGTGGGGTTGGTTGGCATTTAGGGGTCGTTCTTTCTGAGATATTTTCCCTTCCAGCTTTGATTTTTCTTGGTGTGTTTATCAAATTTATGCCGTCGGCATGAAATATTTATGTATGTATATTATATATTTCCTTATATATGTATGTATGTATGGGCACCACATTTAGTTGTTAACTAATTCTGGCCAGTTTCTTTTGATACCTGTAATAATTGCAATTAATTAAAGCTAATTGTTCGTTGTTGTTTTTGCAGATTGGGTTTCATTTCGCAATGGGGCGCCCTGGCTGGACGCTATGCAGCTCTATGCCCGCCCGGCTGGCCCTGGGCACCACAGCGAATGCCCTTCCATAGTCCAACGCACGGTAAGTTTGATATAACTATTTACTATATATTTATATAAACAAGCAGAAATTTAAAGATCTCAATCTGTTTGCGTTTAAGACAGATTTTCTATTTAAGAAGATTAAACTTGAATTTTTTATATGCAATTATAAATATTTTAAATCCATCTTTAATCTTTTTAAATACAAAATCGCTTTTTGAAAGTAAACAGATTACAAATATATGTATGTACATATATACTTTTCGTATGTGTATATATGTATATATATTGTAGACAGAGAACGAGCTTAATGCGAATAGCTGAAATTCTTTGGCTAAGAATGTGCCGTGGCAGACATTCTTAGCAGCATTTCGTTTAATTTGCATTGTTGGCCGCGTAAACTTGTCTAATGCCCGTAAGAATTTGAGCAATGCACACAAAGTGCACCCTGAAGCAGGCAACAGCAACAGCTGCAGCAGCAACAACAATGCCGAGACGCTTGAATAGTGTGGGTGGCTGTGTCATTGGCACGCAGCTACACATGTTACGTTGTGTTGCGTTGGCTATTCAGAAACACGACTGCAGTAATCGCCATTTTCAATTAATTGCAATTTGTAATCGAGTATTGAGTTACAACTGCGGGGAATACACAAAGTGCTTGACATGCTTGCATTCATTAGAGACAGAGAGAGAGAGAGAGAGAGGGGGGAGAGCTACTGGCGATAGCGGCTAGCTTTCTGGTCAGCGAGCGTTAAAGCCCAATTGATTGGGCTCTTAGCATTAGAAGTCGATGCAATTGCATTTGCTCATGTTAACTGGCCTTAAGTTTTGCGCCATGTGAGGCTTCTGGAATTTAGTTGATTCAGCGCATAGTTTCGTAGCACCAGCAGATGGGTGGAAGGGGGCGGCTGTGTGGGGCCCAGCAAGTCAAATTTGCTTGAATCAAATTACAGCAATTTAAACTTTTCAAATAGGATCCAAACTAAAAGCTCAATAAAACTGAAATCGCCCAGCTGACTGACGGCCATTTTAAATGGTAATTTAACGCACACGAACACACAGAGATAAAAACACACACACACACACATTCATATATGTATATGGTAGACGAACAGGCTGTGGGGTTAGCAGTGCGCAGGGTGCAGGGTGCAGGGGAATTACTCTACGCGTCTGCGCTCTAAGTTGTTTGTGGGGCATATGAAACAAAAATGAATGGAAGAGACAAGACGAAGGCAAGTGTGAGGTTAAGTGTTGCAGCTTAAATCTGTGCAGCAGCAGCACACACACACACACACACATGGCTACAATAATACGTTAAACAACCCTTAGAGCAGCCACCACCTCCTGCTCCTCCACATGTATATAAATATAAATATCTGTGTATATGTGTATGCACACACATACGCACGCACAGCGTGCTCTCTCAGTGAAGTGGATTGTCACTCATGCGCTCTCTTTTTTCTTTATCTTGCTCACTTTGCAGACAGTTCCTCCACAAACACCACTGAAAATCCACCATCGCCCACATCGCTGAGCCCCAGCAGCGGCAACAACAACAATAACAACAACAACAACAGCAGCAGCAACATTGACAACAACCTCACTGCGAATGCCAGCAGCAACAACAACAACAACAGCAACAGTAACAGTAACAACATGGGCAATGGCCACGCTAACAAATCACCACCTCCTGGCCTAACTGGATCGTCGCACCACAGCTCCCATCATACGCTCTACCAGCAACAGCAACAGCATCCACATGCCGGCCAACAGCATCTACAGCATCCACATCAGCCCAGCACGCCCACCAGCAGCGCTGGCGGACTCTCGCATCATGGGCACCATCTGTCGGGCTCTCATGCGAGCGGCGGCTACATGCTGCCCACCAGCTCTAACGAATCGGACGACGAAGGCGAGGAAATCATTGAGGAAGATGACGGCACCGACGGCCCATCGGACAGTTCGTCGCCGCACGGCGATGGCAGCAATTCCAAGCGTAAGAAGAAAACGCGCACGGTCTTCTCGCGTGCTCAGGTATTCCAGCTGGAATCAACGTTCGATCTGAAGCGCTACCTCAGCTCATCGGAGCGCGCTGGCCTGGCGGCCTCCCTCCGGCTGACTGAGACCCAGGTGAAGATATGGTTTCAGAATCGCCGCAACAAATGGAAGCGCCAGCTGGCCGCCGAGCTAGAGGCAGCCAACATGGCCAACATGGCACATGCGGCCCAGCGTCTGGTGCGTGTGCCTGTGCTCTATCACGATGGCACCACGGCTGGCTTTGTGCCCCCACCGCCGCCGCATCATCATCCCATGCAGTATTATGCTGCCGCCGCTGCCCGCAACACCAGCCCACCGCGGCCGCCCTTGTCGTCGCTTGTATAGAACGTGGGCTGCCTGGCGGCGCCCATGACGCTGCTGAAGCCGCCACCGCCCACGGCGATGTCGCCCATGCCGCTGCGAATACCTGCGATGCAGCTGAGACGCTGCTCCGTGGAAGTGGACTCCGACGGCGAGCAAGAGCACCTCACAGGCATGGACGAGGATGACGCGGCCATCGATGTCGAGGCCGATGAGGAGCCCGTCGCAGACCAGCCACAGCCACAGCCACAGCCACAGTCGCAGGTGCAGTCATCTAATGACTACGTTCGATCAACGCCATCAGCTGCGCCTCCGCCGTCTTCCAGCACCTTCGAGCTGCACACAAAGAACAATAATTGTTTTGAACGGAACGAGGCTGGTGGCCCTGATTCGTCTATGCCTGCTGCTGTCGAGGAGGAATCGATAATCAGCAAGGCTCACTCCTACTGAACAGCTGGCACCGCACCGCCCACAGTCCGCTCCCAGTGGCATTGTAAAATTCTATTGAAAACTTTGACAAAAGGATCAGCGGCTAAGTGCACATCAATTGGTTTCAATGCTGACCACAAAGGCCAAAAATTGAGGACGGCTCGCCGCGCCTCTTCAACATAATCGTTATAAAGCTGTAAAGTTTTTGAATAGTTTGTTCCTAAAGCTTTTGTATATACACATACTACTTATGTAGAAGTTCGCATAACCAACTCAAGAGACACGGACGTGAACCTCTCAAGCTAAGCTCCTCACTCTAGCTCTATCCCTCTCTCTCTCTCTCTCTCTCTCTCACACACATTCTGCTGCCCCGCTGCTCTCTCATTGTATAAAACTAAATGCCTATTGCTCAGTAGATTTTAAGTCTCATTTTGTAAATGTATCGCTTCCGTTTGTCGCTTTATTTGCTTGTACTTTAGAGTGTAAATAGAAATTACAAATAAATATATAAATATGTGTTTTCCACTTATCTAACGTAATAACCTATTATTTTAATCGAACTTTGATTGCTGGTCAGATCCAAGTTAAGCCCACATCAAAAAATTAACTTAACTTAACAATAATTATCAGTTGGTTTCCATAAGCAGGCTAATTAAAATTAAAGTTATACATAAAATTGAAATGGAAAAAAAAACGTTTATATATATTGAATTGAGCGCTGTATAAGCCAAAGTTATAATAAAAACAAAATCAAGAAAAAAACGTCAGCATGTGCACATTTGTATGTATTATATCAAGCAATTACCAAATAACTAGTAAAATTATAACATCAATTTACTAAAAAAAAAAAAAAATAATAATAATAATAGTAATACAGCGCAACCTACATTTAAAATAAGAAAGTAAAAAAAAAAAAAAATTAAATTCTTAAAAATGCTTATATATATGAAAAAAGAAAACAAAATAAAAATCAATAAAAAATAATATTATAAACAAGTTTTGAATGTTTTTATATATGGTATTTAAGAGGCGGAAGCAGCTTGATTTAAACATGCGTATAATGAAACTAAGAATCAGATTGATTTGAAAACATTGTGTTTTATAGTCTAGCTAATCTCAGCTGGTTCATATTTTGTTATACTATCGTAGCATATGGAAGGTCTGTATAGAAATATTAGACATTAGACATTAGTCTCTTGGGAATACCTGCAGCTTACATAAAATTGCTAAAATGCTTTTTATATTCACCTCCGTATTAAAGTACTAATACTTATATATGTGTATAAGTCAACACACGCCTAATAGCCGATGAACTGGCAATAACAGAACATTCAGACCGTGCCTCACATTGGGAAATCAGGAATCCATGGCAAACGAAGCTCACATTGCTCAGTTAATGAGGACAGGCAGAGTTTTTATCGAATAGAGTTTTACCTCAATATATCTGGATTAAATAATATACTAAAATATGAATTATTAATAAAATGGTAAATAAATAGATTGGCTATGAACATAAAAATAAATTTTAAAATAAATGTAAATAATTAAATATAACGCTTATAATATAAAATAAAAAATATAATTATATATTTTATAAAATATATTGCTTGTATGGTTTGATAAAATTCAAATGTTGTGAGCATACACTCATTTTTTCCCGCTTCCGTATATAAGTATTTACTTAATTCAATTATATAAATATTTAAGTTATTGAGCAAACGAATTTAATATATTCACTAGTATTCGAATTGCTATATTCAAATATTTATGAATATATTCCGCAGTGAGTCGTGCGTATTTTAGACAAAAGCATTTTGAATGAGCATTAACTACTAGTTCAGCTTATTCATGAAATTAAAGGGCATTAAGCAGTATTAAATCAAAAGATGTTGCATACCATAATGTGTTCTATAGCTAGGATTAGGAATCTAGAAATGAGCAATATAATATTATTTAAAATGAATAACAACATTTGTGTGCATGTACATAAATATATGTATGTATATTTCCCATCGGGAATATAAGTAATTTGTAATTTGTTGCAGCAGCATCCTCACTTGCTGTAATGGGCTTTGGTAAAATGATTCTAGGTTGATGGCAGACGGCGTCCCCATTTGAGGGGAGGGTGGTGGAGGAATCTGAAACGTTTAATTGCAAATGCAAAGCTCTGCACAACTTGTGTTAATAGTGGGTATATAAATGTGCATGTAATTGTATCTGCTCTGGTGTATCTGTGCAACAATTGATGCAGCAGTTGTTGTTGGACGTTTTAACAATTTATTGTGCACTTATGTTGCTGTTGTTGCTGTTGTTGTTGTTGTTGTTGTTGCTATCGTTGCTGTTGCCGTTGTTGTTAACTGGCACTGAGCGCGTCGAATGCTGTTGCTGTTGTTGTTGTTGTTTTTTATTTTAACGCCCTCTGGCTGCGGCGCGGCGTGTTAAATTGCAAAAATAAATTGCAAATTGTGCGCTACGAATAAATAGCAATAAAAATGCATAAAATGCTTTCGGTTATGCGCAACAAACGATTGCAAGTTCAAATAACCAGAAAGATACAAATGGTACTTGTACGTGTGCAAGTGTATGAGTGTCTGTGTGTATGTGTGTATGTGCTTACTTGCATATGTATGCAGGTATGTGTGCCTGTCGCATTCAGTTTATTGATCAATTATGTGAGGCGTTGCATTTCACACACGCTCTAAGTAATTAAATCAATTTCATTGTAATATGCATATATATTTTATTTTATTTATCAGCTCAAATTGTTAAAATTGTTAGCCAATAATCTGCTTAAGCAATGGATGCGTCAACCATAAGGCAATGGATTCTCGTTCGCTCGAATTTTAGTCCAGGCAAATGTCAACAATGGCTCGCTTTCATTTGTGATGGCAAAGTTAACTTGGTCTATTTAGAAGCCTCCTGAACAAATTAGACTACCTTTTACGTGGACGGCTTTTACCTTGCTTGGTAAATATTTTTATTTTATTTAATATTTTTATTTTATTTTTTTCGTTTCTCCTCAACAGTTTTTTTTTTTTTTTTTTTCTATGGATGCAGTCAAGTGCTTGAGCATTTTATTTAAGCGCATGAATAGATTTGATGGTTTTTCTTTTTCTTATTTCCATTTCTATATATTTGTTTCTCCCTTTTATACCCTGTTTTTTTTTTCTGTGCCCAAAAAAAAAAAAAAAAAGCCAGATTTTCAATTCATTTTATAAAATGGCTGAAAATTGTAGAGAAATTATGAAAATTGCCAGCCCAGCCTGGTTGGGATGAGAGGGGAGAATAATTTGAATGCTTTTTGGCTGCTTTTATAATTTCAGTTTTGGCTTTTTTCTACTCTTTTCCCAACTTTTGTTTTTTTGTATTTTTGGCTTTTTGTTATTTTTTGGTTGCTTTGGTTAACATTGCTCATATGTAAAGTGAATTGTCTGAGCGGGCGGCCGTGTGTGTCTGCTTGTTGGATTATGGCAGATTTTTAGTAGGGCGACATTCCCTTTGCAGGGCATATGGATTTTGCAAAAGAGATTTTTAAATGATATGTGCTCTTAGCTTTGAGCAACCGTAAAACATATTTATTTTATAAATTTTAATCCATTATTTTAAATGTAAAGTGTAAACTATGTAAAATTGAATTTTAGTATATAATATTCTTTTACTTAAATACAATTTTAGTTTATTATTATTATTATTTTTTTTTTAAAGATTTTTTCGTTACAAAGCGAACTGCTGCTTCGACTAGGCTTTGCCTCTGCCTCTGCCTCTGCTTCTTCTGCTTTTATTTTTGTTAATATCATTTTTCGTACTCACACACATATACATATTTATATTGAATGGCTTTTTGGTAATGGCGGTGCCGCCCGGGCGGGGTCCGGGCTTTTGCTGTTTAGCCTGCAGTAATTTCTTAATTAGCTTGCGAACACAATGTGCTTATATACCACACACACATATATCTGTGTGAGTGTGGTATGTGTGTGTGTGTGGGTGAACTTTTTGTTACTTTTTTGGCTGTTGCTTTTCGCGCATATACACACATACATACATACACATTTAAATCTCCGCAGTCCACCCACAGCTCACTCAGCTGGCAGCCAAACGGCGAGGTACTTATTTTAATTGCAGCCTCTTTGGGCATGAAGTGCAGCAGCTTACCGCAAAGTTGGCTATTGTTTTGGCAGCCGGAATATATGTTTGTATATAGTAAGTACAATATATATCTATATTTATACATATATGTGTCTGCTATATAAGCGAGTCCTATGGGGCAGCTAGTGCCTAATGCCTTGTATTGCTCTTCGCTCATCTTGTTGAATATTAAATCTAATCAAAACGAGTTTCTTAAACATATTCCAATATTAAAAAAAAAAAAAAAAACAATTATATTATAATTACTTGACTACTTCGCCTGACACATAAATCTTAATGTGCAAGTTAAGAAGTTTTACTTTTGCTTAGACAATATACATACTATTCTACTATATTTTCACTATATTTCTACTACTATGTTTTTCTAAGTCAACTATAATACTATTCTACTATACTTTTACTACATTTCTACTACTATATTTTTCTAAGTCAACTATAATACTATTCTACTATATTTTTACTATATTTCTACTACTATGTTTTTCTAAGTCAACTATAATACTATTTTACTATATTTCTACGGCGTACTATATTGATTTTCTTCCTTTTACACCTGTACTATTGAACCTCTTTAGATCTTGATCCCATTGTTAAAAATAATTTTATACAACATTTTTAAAATGTTTATTTATTTTTTATTTTTTTATTATAATTTTGTGAATATGCATGAAACAGGAAGAGGTCAGCATGGCAGACCATACAAGATCTATAAGCTGAGCGGATTGTCTATCAGTCTATCTGTCTATCGTAAAGCGTTGTGGATCTAGCCCCGTGGATCTAGTCATCTATCCGTCTGTATGTCTGTCCAAATGTTATCTCTTAAGGCGTAAAATAGTAGAAATATGAGCTCTTCGCTGGGCTCAGGAATATCCTGTCAAGCAGTCTGAACAAGAGCAGTCTAACTTTTCTTTTTCGCTTAATTTTAACTTAGCTAAAAATAATAAACCTTAAATGAAAAATGATTGATAACCTTTTTTTTTGTTTTTTATCATTTTACTTAAACACATAAAAGTCGATAAGCACACTTACATATCGCAAATGATATATACGTATACAAATACAAAAAGCAGCAATATTAATCCAGTCAGATTCACTGGGGCCACACGAAGTGCGAGATTTCCGGCTAACTCTGGTAGCTGGCCAAAATGTCACATCCGATAAAAAGCAGTGAGTGTCCATTTATGCTTGACAGTTACGCCGTGGACTATTATGTTTATCTATTTTGGCTGACAGTTCAATTAAATAGAATGGCCACGCCAGTTAAATGCCGCTGTTTTTTAAGCGCGGAGGACAATAAGCAGCGCTTGTTATTTCTGTTTTCTGTTTTTTTTTTTTTCTCTATTTTTTGCCAGTGTGTGCAATTTTATTCGTGCGGTTGTCGAGTGTCTGAGTGGCCATTATGACTGTCTCCCTTTGTATTTTATTATCCATTTAGCACATTTATTTTTATTTCACAACTCGCATCTGACTGCTCGCACATTATCCCTGTCATCATTATGTGTGTATGTGTGTGTGCCTGGTCAGCCTGGCCTGTTAATGTTGCCAATTTTTAGCCGTGCTCCCTTTTATGAGGGCCTCTTTGTGTACTTTATTTTTTAGCCAGTGCGGTTGGCGCTTCGTTTATGGACTTTATTTTAGTGCGTAGAGCGCGTGCCTTTTTTTTTGCTGGTACTGGCGCACAGGGTAGATTGGAGGGGTGGCTAAGCCTATAAGCGTATGGGTGTATCTATATCTGTGTGTGTGTGTGTGCATGGGCAATTGCAATTGCGTCAGTTGCTTTTGTTGTTATTGTCCGTAATAGACTCATCAGCGCTGCGTTGTGGCTTGTCCTTTTCGTTTTTTATTGTTGTTTTTTGTTGTTTTGTTGCTGTGTTTGAGGTGCATTAATCAAGTTGCATTTGTTCTCTGCCTGCTCCGTCTCTGTGCCCCTGTCTGCCGTCCACTATGGTCCACTTTTTATGACTCTATCAGTAGTTATTTTCAACCTTATGGTCTGTTGTTTTTCGTGTTTGATGCAACTATTTTGTTAGATTTATACATCTATAAATGTACATGCTATAAATGTGTGGTTATACCGATATATGGTTATACTGATATATGTGAATATTCTCTCTGTAAACGTTTTGTTCTAATGAGACATTGATTGAAATTTTCATAAATTTTTTATTTGAATGCTAAATTTTAATGTACATCTTTTCTATTATTATGTAAGCTTAAGATGCTAGAAACGATCTCAATGCTGCTGAACTTAATTTTGTCTCTATATTACGAAATTTATCTTTCTTCAAAGGAAATTGTTCTCGTGTCTCATCTTAATGTTGGAATATATTTTTATTTTTGCGTGATTTTTCTTTCATTCTTTAGACAATGCTCGTATGTATTATATATACTTATTCAATTATTTATATTTTTATTTATATATTCTTAATCATCTATTTTAAATGGATTAAGATGCTGCCAATCTATATAAATTAATACTTGTACCAAATAGGTATTTATTGATTACAGGGAGAATTAAATATTACCGTCTATTTAATTCTCCATGTAAGCAGTAAATACAATAAATTATAAGATTTATAAATATTCAAATGTAGAGCAGATTGGTAGTTCTGTATAATTTTGCATATACTCTATGAAATGTATATTAAATAAACCGTTATCTGTTATCAATGCACTGTATACAAGTTTCCGAATTATTTTCCTGCAAATAAGAGTAAAAGAGAATGTTAAAGGTTCAGACTTTAATCTCCATTTAAAAGATAGGTTATATGACTCCATTGGATTCACAATATGAGTCTAAGCTATTTAACATGCTCGTCTAATTACAACTTCACAACACAGAGAGGCACTCAGACTACGCGCAATGCAGCCTGCGCGAAGCCTGCACTGCAATGTCGTAATCAAATTCCAACTAATTACGGGCCATATTGTCGTAAATTAATGCAATAACACAAACAATGCGCAAACAGCGAACTCGAATTACACAATGCACATTTGTCACCAGGAAAACACACACACACACATACTTACACTTGCAGAGCCTAATGCACAATTGCACTTAACATCAAGCGAATTTGCCCAAATGGAGGTTAAGGACTGTGAATTGAAGATCAAGTCGACGGCTAATTAAATCTAGAAACTGCTCAAATTTCGCAGGCGATCAACACCAGAGCCGAAGCGAGGGCTGACAGCAAGGACTCGGAGCATTTCCTGTTTGTGAGGCGTCAATTGTCACACGGACTGCCGCTGAAAATTCGAATCCAATTGAATGACAATAAAAATGCACTCGGCTGTTAGCTCTTGGCTGTTGCCAGTTGGGAGTGGGGCGTTAACGATCGTGTAGCAGGAGTCCTTGCTGCAAATGTGTTATTTGATGCGCGCCATTGTTTGCCGACGTGTTGTGTATTCCTACAAATTACGGAGCCAGCGGGTTCGCATAGGCCTGGGCATTACTCTGCTGCGGGTAAAACAGGAAGTCAACAATGTTAAGCAACGAGTTATGCTGCCACTGCCGCTGCCGCTGCCACTGCCACTGCCGCTGTCGCTGCCAGGACGTGCACAGGATACACTGTGCAAGCTGTTGTAAAACGTTTAGCCCGCGTCTACTGCGCAACATTTTCTCAAATCGGCAGAGAGCCTGACACCACCCCGCCCCACCTAGCGCGCTGTTGTTGTGTAGTCGTCATGTAATTTAATGTCATTTAGCCTGCGGCCAAATAAACCAACGATAGAGAAGACCCCTTTGTTCCTCGGCCAGGCTCCTGAATGTCCTCTGCACAGCGCTAGCTCAGCATGCAATACGCTGTTGTTGTTGTTATTGTTTTCCTTGTTATTGTTATCGTTGTTGTTGTTGTTGGCCCTCGCTGCCTGTCCTCATAAAGGCCGGATAAGAGAGTAACCACCAGTTACATAAGGTGCGCACTTTGATTTGTCACTGAGCTCAAATTAAAGTTAATTTGTGGGAATCATTTTGCTGCAAGAGCTTTATGCAAGCAACTAAAACAAACTGAACTGGTTGAGCACTGACTCTAACTAAGCCCTGGTAAAATAACTGAAGAAAGGAAATACCACTCTCCGTTCACTTTTAAAGAATTGCATTTTCGTACACACATTATCCACAGTCAATTTCTACTCATTCTCTAAAAATATCACTTTATCATTATAAGTGTGTGAATGAGATGTGAAATTAAACAATAATATTCCAATAAAAATAGATCAAAAATTTCGAAGAAACACTTATTAAATTTTAAGATATGTACCTACCAACTCTAATTTAAATTGAATTCATTCTGCTTACACAATCATTCTGTTATATGTATTTAATTAAAAAGCCATAGCACGTGATCGTATATTCAAAAAGTAATTAACCCTCATATATCGTAATTATATGAGGTTAAATAGCTATTATACAGATATTCACTGAGGGGCAGGCAAACAGATCTTGGCTACTTTGGTTACTCCTGTTAAATGTGATTCCTAATACAACATGAGGTGCTGCAATAGAAATTACTGCTAATAAAAAAAAGATATCCCAAATCTCTCAAATACTAATTCAAATACTTTAAATTTAACTAATTACTATATTTAAATGTACGATTGCAAATATTAATATGAAAAATTGAATATTTCGTAAAACAAAAAATCATTTCGAAATGAATAACACTTTTATATTATTTATTCCTCCATTTGAAAGAAAATTTTAATTGCTGGACCCATTGAAAATAGGGTATCAGGATATAATAATTTTAATAACATGTATGGAACATACAGAAGAAAACATGGCCTACTCCATAAAGTATTTATGTTATTAATCAGTCCGTCGTCCCCCTATTTATCAGCAAGTAGTGAGACCTGAATTTTTCATTCTTTTAAAGCCTTCCTTTTAAAAAAAAGCTTGAATTTAATTTATTTAAATGCTGTCGACTAAAAACCATAACGAAATTCTTTTATTAAATTCTATGTCGCAACTCTTTGAAGTCAGAGGCTTCAAAATTATAATTAGTTTTATGCATTCATTGATCAATATTTGTTTTACTTTTATATGGGATAGCTGCTGCAAATTGGATAAAATTCTTAATGATTAAGTTCGTTGGCAAATATTGTCAATATAAAAATGAGTTTACATTTTTCTGATATTGACAATAGTTAGAGTAATATATAGTGTAGTATAATAACTGTTTCATCGTAATCTGTTCCAAAACATACAAATTATGAAACAAAACGTTTAGCTACTTACCAAAACTAGGTTTCAGCAGCGCCAAAGGAAGATCGTTCGGGATTCAGGTCTGTTCGCTGTTCGACAGTTAATAAACTAACCAAAAATGAAACATTAATCCACTCGATTTTAGTGATCTACAATTTCCATTACGTTTGATGCTCTCACGCCCATCTGCAAAGCAGAGCTCGCAGCCTTGACAACCGCTGAAAAGGCTTCATTAAAACGTTATCCAATGCTCAACTATTCGCTTTGCTGCCGCAAGTGCTGGGCAGCAGCTGAGACTCAGTTGGGTGTCATGTGAACAGAATCATTTTAATTGCAAAAAAATTGAACAAAGTTCTGCTGCACGGCAGTCGCCTGATTGCATTTTACTTGTTACATTCTGCTGTTGTTGCTGTTGTTGTTGTTGTTGTTGTGTGCTGGTTGTTCGTTGTTGTTTGTTTGTTAGGGCTGGCAACTCTGGTGCGCTGGTTGACAGCAAGTGGGTATCATAGCAGCGCGGCAAGGGCAACCCCATGGTGCAGGCACAAACTTTATTTGTGCAAAACTGCCGCAAGCGCACATTTCATTAAACGCCCTGGGAAAACATTGAATGGAATCGCAAATGAATAAATGACACATACCCGTTCAATGGGCAAGGGGCCCCAGGTATGGTGTGAAAATTACAGGTTATGCGACATGCCGAACAATTTTCGAAAATTGACTTCTGTAAGGGTTAGGCGCACGAGGTTAAGGGTAGCTGTTAAACGGCAAGTTAAATGAATTGCATGCGGTGTGTAATTTACTCTTGCTGAAAAGCGCTGCAAGCTGGGAGCTCTGGCTCTCTCGATCGGACTCGGGCCTCGCTAAGCTGTCGCTTTGCTCGCTGGCCTCTCCAATATCATCAAATCATAAATGTTAACAAACGCGTCCAAGTGTGAAATTGAAATGCAAAAATATCTGAAATCGTTTGCTGCTTTCATTTTAACTGACAGATTTTGCCACACATTTTTTTGTTTGCTGACAGTCAAGGAGCAAATATGATTGGATTATTCCCAGGGGCCATTTGAAAGCTAATATAATTTATTATGATAAGTATTCAAAACACAGGCCGTGTCTTCTACAAAATGTCCACCAAGCACAACAAAGACACTGTCAACACTTTTTCGCACTGTGCGCATTTATCTAGACGTAAAAATCTTTTCTTGCGGTTTAAAATTACCAATTTTCGAAAGCATAAATTGGCATTTAAGCGATTGTAGATGCCACATCGACTCCCCGAGCGCAGCCCGAGCCCGAGCCTGAAGAGCAACCCACTTATCATATTAAACTATATATACACCCATCCCACGTCGACCATTTAGCAAATCTTTACTTCAACAACGACAGGAATAGCAACAGCCAACATCAACCCCCCCGCTCGGATGGGCTGAAGGGCGCGCCTCGGTTGGGTTGGGTGGGTTGTGCGCTGGCACATACAACCCAATTACGACTTCTGCCGGAGCAGCAACAGCAGCAGCAGCAACCAAGTCAGTCAAAACAAAATCAAGATAAAAGCGAAATTCAATCTGTCAAAAATAGATTACAGACCAATTATGTGCTCTTTAAGAGAACCCCACATAGTACAACGCTGTTCGAGTGTAGGGTTGCTTTTTATTTTCGTTCCTTCGTTCCTTCTTTTTTTTTCATCCATCCATCCATCCATCCATCTATGTACGACCATCAGGCCGAATTTTGCGTCCTGGCTCGCCAGTTGTTTGTTGTTTTAGGGTCTGCGGCGTGTAATTGTGCCCGCTGTGCGCGGGGCGAGGTCGATGCGGCCTCTGCACCCCGGGGCTGGGGATTGCCCGATCGGACCGGGCTGAGTAGTCATTGAGTTGAGTTTATTTAATCGACACCAGACAGGATATGCGCCAGCTAGTTGACATTTAATGGCAGCAGCACAAGTTTGTCGCATCTTTGTTAATTGGAAATGACAAGTTGTTAAGAATTCGGCTTTTAGTGCCTCCCCTTCCATATTTGCTATTCGCCCAAAATTGTGACTAATCTATGCTGCATGCATGCATCAAGGCATTATCTAATTATTCCATTCTTCACTTTTGCCTATTATTAGTCAGGCAGAGTAAAAATTGTGTGTTTAAAAGTTAAGCAAATATGCACAAAGCAAAGTAATCTATGAGATATTCATATGAGCATGCTTTGAATGATATGAATATGAACATAAAACAATCTGCACACACACACACAGGCAGAACTTTATATCAGCTGGGTTCACTGTGAGTGAGTGCGGATTGTAGTTAGAACAAGCTTTCAGTTGAACTGAGCTGCTGCTGGGCTGCAGCGGGGTGGCGGGTTGGTGGGGCTGTGCAGCGGGCAGCAGTTCAATTCCATTCAATGCATGACATTCATTGTGTGAGTAAAGTACCATTTAAGGGTGATAATCGTTCTCCATTTGAGGGTGCAAAATGGAAAAATCATTGAAAGCAAACATCGAAAAGCGAGCGAGCGAACGAGAGAGAGAGATAGAGAGATATACAGAGAAAGGGAGCAGCCAAGATTAAAAGTGCATTTAATAATAGAGCTACGTTTGGGGGACGCTGCCCGAGAGAGTGGTGCAGGTGGTTGGCTGGTGCTTGGTGCTTTAGTGCTTCGGGGAATACTCGACTCACATCCATACAACATGCAGTAGCCTGTAGCGAGCTTAGAGTGGATTATAATGAACATCAAGTTAAACCGAATGTCTGAATCGAAGCAGCACGGATAGCAGGCGATTGGATAGCAAAAGAAATGGCCCATCCCTGCCATACAAAAAACCAAATGATTCGAAATTATTTGATTGCGTGGGCGGTTTGTTGGTTCGCCGGCTTTTGCAGGCTTGCCAGCTCATTCCTCATTCCTCGTTGCCCGTTGCCCGTTGATGAGCCACCCCCGGCGGCAGCTAGCGACATATGCCGGGACATCCTCTCCGGGCAGTGGACTGACTTATGCCGCGTTTACGTGTAAAATTGTTATAAGTCTTGCGGTTGCCATACGCTCAACTGTTTGAGCTGTAATAAATTACATTTTAAAGTGCAGCCCAAGTAGACTGAGGGTTGCTCAGGGCTATTGCAACTCAATTAATTTGCAGTGATTAAGCATTTGCCAGATTATTCACACAAATATTTGTAATTGTTTCAATGGTACATTGAATAAATTTAATTATACCAATGCCAAGTCCTAGACATATTCTTCTACATTTATTACTCATATTATTCATAGTGAAATATTTAATTCTCTGCACCTGCCATTATCTGTGTCTTAATCCGTGCTATGTATATGGCAAGAGGGTGCTTCAGCTACTCCCCATGCGCGGCCCGAGCTCCGCAAATCATGCTGCGAAAAGGCAGACACAAAGGCACAGGTCCACAGAACAAATGACATTTTGATTTTGCGCACTTTTTGATTGATGACAGGGAGCAGCAGTCGCAGCAGCAATTCCTTGCCTGGAGTGGAGTACGTATACCAATGATAAATAAAAGCCATCAAAAGCCAAGCAGCATTCAGAAGTGTGCGTCTTTTTGTTCGATTGGTAGGCGTGCCCGCCGCCCCAAGCTGAATCAAAAGATATTTGCGCGCCTTTTGGCGCACTTGGAACGCTCGAACAAAGCGCACAAAGAGCAGGGTAGAAAAAGGCACAGCTGGGCAGAGCTTTGACTGCCTTCAATTGTTAGCGCTTCAATAGAGCAGCCAAATGCAAATTTCACTGCGTTAAACAAAAGGCTTGTCACACACACACACACACACACACACACGTGTGTGGGTTGCGCGTTTTAGTCTAATGAAATGGCCGTCGTAAGAAAACTAAGCTCGCGCCAGCTGCGAGGCCGGACAGCAGCAAGGACATAGCCCGAGCACCACTTGTCGGCTGGCAGTGAGCCGTGTGGCTGGCGAGGCGTCGGGACTTCCACTTTTCGCTGTCATTAAGTAAATAGAAAGCCAGCGACGCCTCGCGGTGTCGCCTAGTTAGGGCCAATGTAGGCAGCGTAGCCTAAGTGATTAAAACGCTGCACAATTGCAATTTTGCCAGCATTCTGCCCCTGCGCCGACTCGATGTGCTTTTTTTCGCGCTAAAGCAACTGAAAAACCACTTTGGGCAAATTGACAACAGCCAGCCGGCAAGCAGGATGTCCGGGTAACAGCATTTCCCACATTTCGACATCAAGACATGGGGAAAGCGCGCCCGGCCCACACGCGTTTAAAACCGCGCGCAAAACGCAAGTGCGAATTCTTCACTTCAATGCGCCGTGTTCTGTTTATTGTTAGCACAAATCCATTAAAAAAATGTTGCAAAGCTGCCTAGCCAGGTAGCCGCGAGCTCTTGTTAACAATGCAGTCGCGCATAATGGCATATGCCAGCAAAAAACGGCATGCGAATCGACTTGACTGCGAGACACCCATTGTTTGGACAGCACATGCGATTTTGTGCAGCTAAACTTAATTGCTGTGAAGCTGATTGCATAGATTATATAACAGTGACTTGACTATACAATAATAACTATTGTAATAATTATTCTAGCTGAGTATTATATAATTATATTAATTATATCTATAGTCAACCTAATTTTGAAAACATTTATTTTCATCCGCAAATAGCTATGGAATGTAAAAGTATATATGATATATGAATATATGCTTTTTATTGTTTATTGCCTAAAAGTGTGCAATTACATTTCATTTGTGTATTTTAATTAAACTTCATTTTATTAAATATATGTCTCGCTATGTTTCAGCAATTGAGTATTTTTCAGGCCAAAAAGTTGCATAGATTCGCACTTAAGTAGCCTGGGTTAGAGTCTCTTTACTTCAGGCCAAAGATTATAAGATTATATAGCATTCTTTGAAATCTATCACTAATTACATATACAGTAGAACACGGTTATAACGACTCCGCTTATAGCGACTCCGCTTATTGCGTCGAAATTTTTGGTCTCCAGACATATATATATATATATTATATGGCTATAGCATCTTCCGCGCATAACGGCGTATGTGTAATTATTATTATTATGATGTATATTTAAATACATATTACTCTTTCTCCCCCATTCCATACCATACATTCCATACAAAATATATTTCATTATAGATTAAATTGCCAAAACCACCTTTAAGTATATAAACTTATATAAAAACCCCAACAATATTATCTTAACTTGACTTTTAAACTAGAACTTAAATTTATAACTTATATCTACTGTGTTTGTAAAATAATATTATTAATGTGTGAGTAAATGGAACCAAAACCTCTATTTATAAAGTTATTTATAAAGTTAATGCTAATTCTTCCTGTGCTTTAATATGAACCCGGTGGTGGAAAGATCCGTAGCCACTGTACGTTATGAATCATTTTTAATATTTTATTTTGTAAAATTTGAATTTTATTTATATGTATATTTGCAATATCAGCCCATACCGGAGCTCATAAAATATTGTGGACTGAACTATTGACCTTTAAATATTTTATTAGTAAATACGTCTGATTAAATACGCTTAGATTCATTTTCGAATTGCATGCCATGAAATGTGCACTTCGTTTACGCTAACACATTACAATCACTCAAATTACAGGGTATATTTGATAGCCTTGCTCTGCCTGGAACTCTGTTGATTGCCATTTTTCTGTCTACCCACAATTCTTTGCTTTGCTTTGCCAATGGTTTGTTGTTGTTTTTTTTTTCAATGTTCTTTGAGTCAAATGCGCATTGTTTTATTGCCTGACAGCAGCAATGTATGGCTAGTTTTGGATATTACGCATACGCCGCGTATATCAGCAGTAATTATCAAACAGCGGCGGTGGCTGTTGGTGCCGTTGGTGCCTTTTGCAGTCCTTTGACTGTCAGCACATAGCTCAATTAATCAGTGCAAGAGGATGACGAAAAAAAGTTGTTGCTGAGGCAGCAAAAAATGCTTACACGACTTTTCGCTTTGGGATATTGTAAACCAACACGCCCACCTGCTTCACCTATGTATGGGTGGCCCTTTTTTTTGTTTCCTCTCTTTTTTTTTTTTTTTGTGACACACAGCCTTTGGTGGCCCTGCTTAGCTTTAGGAGATACCAACGCCACTGCATTGCGCCATGTTTTTTGGGGCTTTTACCGGCTTACTTTCATCAATGGCATTTTGCCATTTTTCAAAATTTTCGCTGACAGTAGGACGCTGAGCGAGCAAATAAAAAAAGCGAAGCAAGAAAACGTTAGACATAATATGAAACATATGAATCGCTGCCCATGCATGCTGAGGGGTCGGCATGGATTTGATTTATGTACCTGCATGCCAACACTCCAGCACTGGTATATTCAAGTTTATATATAGATATACATATATATGTAAGTGTGTGCATAGCATATGTACACAACAACAACACAAAGCCAGTTACGAGGCCTAACCGGTGAATGCTCTTGATAGACGTCAAATTGAAACATGTAACAAGATGATAAAGCAGCATCTAGCATGCCAAGGGAGCGCGCGGTGCGGCAGCTGCGCTCCACTGCGACAGGGTCCACAAATTATTTAGTAAATTTCAGTGGTTTTTGCTGCTGCTGCTGCTGCTGCTGGGTGCCCCACAGCATTCCTTATTCATTTGGCTCCTGGCTGATGGCAGCTGGTACGTTGTCATGCACGAATATCCTATTTGGGCTAGTTATTTTCATTTTTCCATTTGGCGAGCTCAGTGTTTTGGAATATTTCTTTTTTAACCTCTATTTTTTGGAGCCAGACAGACTCGGTTCGGTTGATGAACCAATAATAATTCATATTCATGCCCATTTCTATGCAAAGCCAGAAGCCATCACTGCACCACCGGAGCACACACACAGCTCATCTCACGCCTGACATTTGAATCTAATGACACTTTTGTAAGAGCAGTTTTTGGCTATTTTTTGTACGAACTCCGCATATGTTGATCAATTTTAATTAGACGCCGTGTGCAGTAGTCACCCGAGCAACTTGTTAGTGCGAGCGCAGAGATGAATTCTAATTGCACGCTATGAATCAAAATGTAAGTATTTAGTTTCCCATGTACAAATAAAAATATTTTTAAAGGTATACTTTTTACATTTTAATTTGATATGAAAAATTGTGTAAAGTGTAGATGGACTTTGCTAATGATTTTGATAGATAAACCTGTTTTATAATATTTTTACAAAGTTCTTTTATATTGACTAAATAGTGGCCTCCCGTCGTCATATTTTTGTGGTTTATAATTTATAATTTTTAACTCTTGGGATGGTAGAATTCAGCATCATGAATTTTAATTGTTGAGCCAAATAAGATTTATATCCAAGAGACGATATGTTACTGAGAGCTCAAACTTCATTGTAAACTCTATTTGTTGATATATGCATGTTATTGTTCTCTCTGCTCTTCAAGGTGTTTGTAATGCTCAGAGCCCCACTTCGTAGCTCGAGTATGCAAATTTTTAAACTTCTACTCATTCAGCTCTTTAGACGTTTCACATTGGAATGCCGTATGTGGACTTGAGGAATTTCCATATTTTATACTTAAATTAGTTGCAATCGCTGGTTACTTAAATGGGGATTTGGATTTTTTCCTTCTGAGCTTATTTTGATTCATTACCACGTATGGAAACTAATTGCAGAAAATGAAGCTCTTGGTCTCTGGAAAGGAGTTAAGGCTCGTAAAGCTTTCATTACTACACTAATACATGTATTTATGATACCAACGTCTGGAAGCTATGTGTCGAAAATTGAGAATTCAATATTCTAGGCATTTCAAACTGATAAAATAATATGAATTTTAAGTTTGATACAACCAAACAATGAAATCTTTCGTGTTGACATAATAATATAACAATATAATAATATACTGTGCGAGTTTTATTTGAATAAAAATCAAAGATTTATCATAAAATTCTGCTGCCATTAAGAAGCTTATTGATTGCATTATGCTTACCTGTAGTTTCCTTGCTCGTCACGCAGCAACTATCATCAGCAGGAGCAGAGCCTCTCTTTGTTCATTTAAAGTTTGTGTGCTAATCCTGCACTTATCGACTTCCCCTTGGTAAAAGACGCTGCTTTCGCACAGGCAACACGGCTACTCGGCTGTCTCAGGGCGCATGGTTACATCAGCATCAAGTGCCCATTAAGAGCTTAAAACCAAACAACTGACCCATTAGAGTCGACCTCCATAATCAACGGCTTTTTGACGCGTCTGCCGCGTGCCAATCGAACATTGAATCCATTTGTTTTGTCATCTTGTTGCTTGTTTGTTGCTGTTGCTGTTGTTGGGCTGACAGCGTGCACAACACTGAGCCACGCCCAACTGCAACAATTTGTAGTAGGCGCTGTGTAAAGTTGAAGTGGATTGAACGGTTGACAGGGTTGCCAATGCGGCGCAACGTTCGCATGTGCACGCGCCCACAAGCGTGTGATAATTACTCGCATGTTGCAGCTTCACATGCGCGGCACGTGGCCGCAAACAAACAGCGAGCAGGACTCGGGGCAGGCGCTACAAGTATCCATATCCGTTTCGGGTTTCGTTCGCATAATTGCGGCAAGCATTTAGCCAGATATCAGTACTAATATTTTGCTCAAATACAAGCGCACAGCCCTCAGGACCTGCAGTTCCTCCCGCTCCGAGTTCCCCGTAGCCTGAGCCGTGTTTTGTGCCAGGGTAAATATGTTTTTCCCATCTGAAGTGGCACTCGAGCTAAGGACTCTCTTGAAGGTCTCTCGGCTCTCAGTCGCTTTCAGGTGAGTGCGCGGGCCTTTTTGTTGTTAATTGCATTAATGTGCGTTATTTATAATCAAGTACGGGAGCCTGAAGAACTGTGCGAACTTTTTGCCCTACTTTGCACTGTTTATGCGGCAGCCAAGCAGCCAAGCAGCCACGCAGCCAAACATTTGGATGGGCAATAATGGTAAAAGTGCCAAACAGAGACTCGTAAATTGCGGCCCCACACTCCGACCATTTGCCGGCATTCGCCATTTTGGGCAGCCAGACGAAGGCGTCGGAGCCAAATACAAATATCCAATCCAATTCCCTGCTGCTAGCAGTTGGCTAAAGACCCCGCCTAATAGCAGTTACTGACGACGCCGCATTGGCCCCCGGGGACCAGACAATTTCAATAAATATTTCACTGCATTAGCTCTCGACGCTGGCGTGTCAATGGTCAAGGGATGGGCGGGGCGGGGCAGAGCTGGGCGGGTGGCAACATGAAAGCTAGCATGATGCGGCCTAAGCAAATCCAAACTCAAATTGCCTTTTTGCTCCTGGCCAGCAATAACGTGCATTAAATGTTTGGCCATTATCATTTTAGGCATTTGCGAGCATATTTTCCATTAGCCGCTGACTTTGCTTGGCATTCGGGGTCTCCTCTCGCCGACCCAATTTCATCTATGTGTGTGTGTGTGTGTGTGTGTTTCTATTGAGCTACAAATCGACAGCAATTTCAGTGACAATGCATCCACAGCTGAACAATTGCCATACTCTTGCTAACTCTTTGCTTCGAGACATAAGAAAGCCAGAATAGTTGCTCCCTTAGACGTAACAGGGCAAAGCAACAACAAAGCATCACCTTGATTGCCTTGTTAGTTACTGCGACTCCTGCTGATGCTGCTGCTGCTGCTGCTGCGACTGCTCCTGCTGCTGCTGCTGCTGGCGCTCTATGTGGTTGCCTTTTCTAACTAACACTAACCGCAGACCAGACTGGGCTGAAGCTTCCAAGCGCTTTTCTTCATTTTCTGACAATAAATTTTCATTTTCTTGGTAAATGGTCCGTTGTTGTTGCCGTCGTCGTGCTGCTGTTGTTGCTCGTGCTGCACTTACTCCTTGATGGCTGCGTTGTTCTGGTGTTGTCGATTGCCTCTTTGCACATATGCCCGCATTTTTGCACCACAACAATTTGGCAGGCACCGCTCATTGTCTTTGCCACAGACAGAGTCAGAGTCAGAGTCAGAGTGAGAGTGAGAGCCACAGCCGCAGCCGCAGCCGCATTGCAATTGCAATTGCTCACAAGTTATCCCAAGTGGAAATTTTTGCTGTTGTTCTTCGGTGTGCGGTTGTTCTTGTTGTTAACTCAGGGCTGGCAAATCGCAATAAAACAAAAGTGACTGTCAAGTGAATACGCTTATTCCCGCAACCATCTACATAGCCAGCTCACGGCATAACAAGGATATCCTGTCATAATACGCAATTCTTCATGTTCGCTCTTCTGCGTAACTCGAAACTCGAAACTCGCAACTCGGAGTGATTAAAATGGTTATTCATATGCACATGATTGATGCATTGAATGAATGTAATCGTTGATATTCTGACTGATTTGCTTAGCCTGGGGGAAACGAGTTGGTTTTATGCAAGCATTTAAATCATATTCAAATAACGCTTGTGTAAATCCTCATGCTATTGTAATGAGAGTGAAAACTTATTGAAACGGTTTGTGTTCATATAGGTAGAGGGGCATATGAACAGAGGGAGTATAGAAATGTAATTCTAGTTATATCCAGCTCTATAGAAACCCATACATATATACATGATTCAAGACCGGAACAACCTTTGTCACGCTTATTTAACATAATTTTAGTTAGACAATTTCATTCAATACGCTCATAAGTCAAAGTTATAAAAAAAAAAAAAAAAAAAGATGGAAATAAAAACACGCAAATTTGGGCACTTTGAAAAGACAAACAAGTTGGCCAACTGGGCTGGCTAATGCCGGGGCATGTTGTTAACTGTGGTAACACGCACGCACGCTCGCACGCAGGCAGTTAATTAAGGGTGTGAACTGGTTGAGTTATGCGTGGAGGAGTCGGAGCCCAGGCAGCAACCCCACACGGCAACGTATCATGAAGGACGCAAAGGACATGCCGGACAGCAAAATGGGCAGTAAATAATTCATTAGCGGCTTTTAACAATAAATTTTTGTGGGACAGCCATTGGCTGACTGACCAGCAGAGTGAGCCACTGAGAGAATGAAAGTTGTTTTAACTTTTTTTTTTTTTAGGGCACTCATTTTAATGAAGTGGCTCGTTTGCTGGAGGCAGCAGCAACAGCTAATTAGTTGGCGGTTTGAACTTTGAACTGCACTTCATTAGAGCTGGAATTCGACGAGTCGCCTCGATAAGGCTCCGACCCAGCGGATCCAGTAAGCTAACGAGCCAGCGAGCCACTTAGCCATCGAACCAATGCACCACCTGCACATGTTTTGGCACATTTATGCAGCGGCTGCCAAATTAAAATGCAATAATTCTTCATTTGCGTACGAGGGAATGCGCAAAAAAAAAAAAAAACAAGAGAAAGAGAGCACGAAGAGGAATTAGGTGCAAACGTGAACGTGAGAGAGAAAAGGCAAGAGCAGGAAACGTGCTATAATTGAAAAATGTGGTAACAAGACTCTACGTGGCGGGCCTAATGAATTCCCCGCTTTTTGCTTGACTCCGTCACGACACGCGAGCCTGAAGAAGTTGTTGATGTTTTTGCCACTGGGAGAGGGTGATAAATGCTCATCAGGCTTTAAGGCAGCGTTGGCAATTAACTTTTACAATGTTGCTGAAACGTAATCAAGTTGTCAGCGGCGTGAGTCGTCTCAAAGATACTCCTAATTACGCAAAGTTTCTGGCGATATTCCCAGGCCAGCGCCTAAATGTCAACAAATGGCTGCTTGAGAATCTGCACCCCACGCCCTTGCCCTCACCCATGCCCTCGCCCTCGCCCACGTCTTTGAAGCTTTTGGGTTCTGGGGCGCTTGGGCTGCTAATCCGGCGGGATCCATTTGCCTAATGCCCTGCAACAATTTCGCAGTCTTCCACTCGCTCTCTGTCACACTTTGGAGTACATTTCAAATATCTTACGGTTGTCATAACAAAAACTTCGGAGAGCGGAGGGGCATTTGATTTGTTCAGTTCTTTTCCTTCTTATTCTTCTGCAGCTGCTTGGGGCGCATTAGCTGCCTTAAGTCTTGGGTTTCGGGCGCCACGAATCGACAATAAGCGGCATAAATTTTAAAATTTCATTTTTATCGCATTACAATTTTCTCTACAGTTTTTTATGCCTCCTCATATTTTCGTATATATATATGTATATATTTTTAAGCCACGTTTAAGTAAGATGCTTGAGTGGCATTATTGACTTTGGAGTTGATAAAGTGCCATAAATGTCACCCCATTAAAAGAGACAACAACAACAACAACAACAACAACCACAACAGCAGCAACATCATCATCATCAGCAGGAGCCGGAGGAGTTGAAACAACAACGCCAACGACAACGGCAAAAGGCAACAACATCGCAAAGGTAAAGGTAAAAAGCGCGTTGAGTTACCGGCTCCTGGGGGTTGCTTGCCAGGATAATGCGCCTCAACTCAATTGGGAATTTTAAAAGTAAAGTTGAATTTCATGTTTGGTTGCGGCAATTGTCACAGATGGTTTAATTGAAGTAATTACATACGAAATCCGTCAGGATTTGCCCGCGCCAGCGCCCTTCAAATGATGACACTTTTTGCTTATTATTTTATTATTACTTACTAAGCCAACATTAGCAAGCGTTGGCGAGGGGGCAGCCGGAATGGCTACCCCTTCCTCGGCAAAGGGTTAATGGCGTTGTTTGACTTTTGTTTTTGCGCCATTGCAGTCCGCAACGAGCAGCGCTTTCCGCTCTTCTAATGCTAATGAGCTAATGACTGCTGCGTGTAATTACCGACCGCTGAAAAGGTGTCATCATTATTTATGGCCGTATCTTACATTTTATTATTATTATTTCAAATATATTTTTGTATATTTTTGTCCCATATTTCATGTTGCTAACCTCGCTCAACCGGTTACAGTTGCATTGTCCAAGTGGAAGCTGCTTAGGCAGGCTCATCTCAGCTTCTCAGTCTTCTATATACATATGATATATTATAGCTCTGTCTCTTTGGTGAGTCATGTATAGAGTTGAAATGACAATCTATTAATATATAAAATATGGGCTTTATTTGCTTAGCGTGCTCAGCTGCTCAAATATGATTATTCATATTTATATATATATATAAATATATTTAAACGAAAATTGCTATAAAAAGCCTTCCGCCGGAGGTAGCAATCAGAATAGTCCTAACTAGCCTATTGTTAACAAGAAATTCGAAATGCTTCGAGTCCTATTCGTATTGACTGTCGTATTTTTTGCAGCGGAGAGCACTATCTTACTCAAGCCGGCTCCTCCCATCTTCGTGCCTCCTAGCAGGTGTGATATCTATCAAAAAAACTTGTGCTGGGTGCTCGACGAATGCGTTTGTCGTCCGATCCAAAATCCTTGCCTGAGGGATGCTGAGAATGAATTTAGACTCAAGACTTGTAGAAGACGTAAGTGCGCTGTAATCACATAACTCATCCTGAATTAATCGAATCTTAAATGGGCCCCTAGCACTTGTGCCCGTATCGGAGGAGCTTTGCAAGTACTTCATTCCGAAGGTCTGTCTCCTTAGAAAGCCAGTGATAGCGTCGATACTTGTGCGTCCAGCATGCGGCTGCAAGACCAAACCCGACGAGTTGCAGCAGCGTAAGTTCAGGAGTTTGTGCGAACTGCAGAAATTCTCAGCTGAAAACCGAACAGGTAAGTGAAATCGCAAAATAATGTCTACAGATCAAATTTAAATATTTTTGTCTCTTTTCTTTAAGCTTATCTGAACTACAAACGATGTCTCTTCTAATCCAATGTTATTTGTTGACCAATTATAATTTGTTTTTAATAAAGTTTAACTGCATGCATTAAATTGACCGATAATTGAATATTTCTGGGTTATCATCATCAAAAATAAGTTTTGGAAAAAAATTCAAATTGTATGACATATACAAAATATATATGTAGTAATTTAGCGAGAATTAATTTACATCATTTAATTGGGCGGGGGCTGCATTGATTTGCAGAATGTTTTTGGAATGGCTTCAAATATTAGTACTGAAACTAAAAAATTTAAAGTTTGATAATCTAGTATTATCAGTAAAGTCATAAGCATCCGAGTGCCTTAGGCAATAATAATAATATAAAACACTGAATGTGAACAATATTTATATAAACAAATGAAATTTAAAATCATACACGGCCTAATGTTGTGTATCAATGAGGTAGAAGAAACGAATTATTAATTTAATTACCTATAGTCGAGACTGCTCGACTAGGAGATCCTCTGAACTCTACAATAAGCTGATACTCCATTCTTCGGCACTTCTTTTATACAGTGTATAATATTCACACATACAAAAAGACAGGCACACATACATTCGCATGTATCGCTCTGCTAACTGCGCAGTTAGCAGCGACTGCGCTTAGACTGCAGTGTGGGTAATAATATGATATCCAACTTGTTAAATAAATAATCTTGTAGTGGGACTATATTCATCAAATTTTCATAAAGTGATAATAACGTTTTGAAGTGGTATTTAGTATAGCATATATAGTAAATAGTAATGACGTAATTTGTCAAATTAGGGGCGAAAGCGGCGTGATATCCAGAATCTGTAAATTACTGTATTTACATTTATATACATACTAAATCTGATGTCTCTATGTCTAAAAGATATTCAAAATACTCTTAAAGCAAACTCAATTTATCGATTACAGTCGATACAAAATAAATGGAATGAGTTATCAAGAAGAGATGACAAATTTATAGACGGATAGACGCATGGATGGACAGATGGGCGTGGCTAATTCTCCTCAGTTTGTCGCCCTGATATGATATTATGTATATACACCTCAAAAAAAAAAAAAAAATAATAATAATAATAAATAAATAAATAAATAAAAGAATAATAATAATAAATAAATAAAATCAAATAAAATTATGGCTTGATTTCCCAACTTCAATGAGTATAATAACAGCTCTGAAAAAAGACATAACCATTATCATAATTCTCATCTATGATCCAGGTTATAGGATTAGCAAGTATTGCAATTTTTATTTTCATTCAGCAATTGTTTACTTTTAAATTCGATGTTGACTTTTAGGCTGAAAAGCTCTACAAGGTATGCCATTTCATTCCTATTTTTATATGTATTGACTTTTCTCAATAAATATATCTGAAGAACAGGTGGTAGATATTATATTTAATATCTCAAAATACATCTGCTTAAACAATTACTTGGCTCAGTCTTCAGCTATAAAAAGGCATTCAACTGTTGCAGACTCAAACAGTGTCAATACATTCATTCGTATCAACAGCATCTGTTCTCCCGATCCAATGTTCAACGTAAAACTCTTGATTTTCTTCGCCGTAGTCCTCTGCGCGGCCCAGGATTGCGTGCTCGGCGAGTCTGATGTGGACCCGGACATCGATATTGACGAACCGGACAGTGCTGAACCAGACAGTCTCTGTGCCAGTTGCGGTTGTGGTAAATGTCGCTGCGCTTGCGGCGACATAGTTTAACGGTAAACACTTCAGAAATTAAAGTGAAAATAACCTTAAAGTCCTTGAATAATTGCAGGGCAGAGAAAATGCTGGAGCAGAAAATAATAATTGTTGGCAAATTGTTTAATTGTTTTCAATAAAATTGTTGTACTCTTTGAATCTGAGTGTTTTGTCTCCTCTTATATACACTTAATACACAAGTTTCATCAGGATTAATTATGGTAAGACAGAAAGGTTATGCCCAACGAAGTAAGGTAAGACGTATATGGGAAGCAATCTTCATTCTTTGCAAATTGGAAATATATGGTGTTTAGAAGTTTTATGTTTTTGTTTCGATATCTCGTTGGGTTTTCCAAAACTTTTGATGCCTACTGGGCTGCAAACCATCGACATGAGCTAGAAAATTTCGACACATTTTAGCATTTTTTCACAAAAACAAGTCAGACATCAAATCAATGACAAGTTCAAAATTTTCCGTTAAAAATAATTGTTGTATCAACGAATACGACGACGTTTCGATTTACCTTTGAAGAAAATGATGCCCTTCAATCGAACATTGAGTTCCGAGCAGCTGCAAGAGTTGAATAAATGGATGTCCAATTTGCAGATAAAGCTCGACAATCGCACACGTCGCGAGCTCTCGGATGTCGTGAACGTTGCTCAAATAATTAACAATTTAAATTCGAAGCTGGTCGACATGTGCTGTTACAAGTCGCAGAGCAGCCTAGCCTTAAAGCTAGAAAACTGGGAGATCTTTAACCACAAAGTGCTTCGTAAATTGGGTCTTAAATTGTCCCATAACGACTTGACGCAGCTTGCCTCGGGCAGTCTGGCTGCATTGAAGTGCCTGCTCTATTATTTAATGACCTGGAATCGAGATGGGCTATCGCCAGTGAGTCCATCCAAGAGGATCTCATCGATAGGGGGCAAGAAGAAAACCACCGGGAGTTTATCTGGTAGCACGGAGCTCGCTGCCGAGCAGAAATCAAATGAAAACGTTCAGCTGGATATGCCAGAAGTTGGAATGAGCGTGCCGTATGCTAAATATAAGCAAGTGATCCAGGAGAGTTACAAGAAGAAAAGATACCTGAGCTCAATAAGCCACAAGGCCAAGTATCTGGAAAGCCTTATGATGGTAAAGGAGGACCGTATCAATTTTCTTTTGGAACGCATCGCCGCTCTTGCCGCACTAGCAAATCATAATGCTAAAAATTGTAGTCAGGCCGATTAGCAGCTCTGAATTCGGTATTGATTGTTAGCCCAATCCGTGATCAATGAGTGATCCTTTAGTCATCTTCAATGCATACTGCACCGGTTAGTTTCAGTCACATATTTGCGTCAGACTTGATTTTTCGATGTTAATGTGCGAATATCCATTTGACACACGAAAGGTGCGCAGGGAGCATCCAAATAAGGTGGCGGTTTTTCGATTGGCTCTTGCGAGGATCGTAATTATAAAATATGTCGTATTTTATTATTTATAATGATACATTTTCGTTTCAGGATCGATTAAAAATACTAATATAGTATTATAATGCAGGTGTATTTATTTTACTTATGATTTTACTAATCAGCGATGACAAACCTTTCCCAACAGACTTCGGTATCAATTACTGATGTCCCTTCTATGCCTGTAGCTTTATAATAATACATTTATAACCAATTTTAATCATTTTTTATAACTTTTCTGTTTTTCTTAGTACATACAAATATCATCAAAAATAATAATAATAATATTGTATAATAGGCAATATAAACAGCCGAGGCAATTTATCCCATTTATTTTAAAAATAGTTTTATTTTCATATGTTAAATTATAAAAGTGAATGAGTCACAATCATATGAGTTCCATAGGTAATATGTATAAATAATAAGCGACGCACCTGAATAATATTTAGGTGCAAAACCCCATTATTAAGGTCAAAATATGTTATTGATCAGTAATGTAAATAATCATAAATAAATAAAAATAATTTTTTGTTTTAATGGAAATATGACAATTAATGCTCGAATGCTCGACTTTAATATACCCTGTACTTGAAGTAATATATATAATTTTTTTAATATGAGTATAAATCACTGTTACAGAGAGTATGTCTAAGACAATCGGTAGATAGCAATCAGTTTTCGTGCAATAATGTCAACGATATATGCATGAAGATTATTGTATCATACGTACATACAGTTATAAGCTAAAGCTCTCAAATCAGGTATAACTAACTGCATCATTTATAATCAAATCATCAAGTACAATTTATTCAATTTGTACATTAATTTAATTTGATAATACTTTCACATATATTTTCGATATATAACTTTTCCGCCATCGGACCAATCATTCCCTAAACAATTGACGGAGTTCCTTCAAGGTTAATTATTTTATTTCAGTGTACTCTGCATCTTTTTAAGATCAATGTAAATAAATAACAAAACAGTTTCATTTTCTGAACTGTGCATCTCATATTTATTTTTCGTAAGAAAAACAATAATTGCAAAAATATCTCAAAACACATCTGCTTAAACAATTACTTAACTGAGTTTTCAGCTATAAAAAGGCGTTCAACTGTTGCAGACTCAAACAGTGTCAATACATTCATTCGTATCAACAGCATCTGGTCTCCCGATCCAATGTTCAACGTAAAACTCTTGATTTTCTTCGCCGTGGTCCTCTGCGCGGCCCAGGATTGCGTGCTCGGCGAGTCTGATGTGGACCCGGACATCGATATTGACGAACCGGACAGTCCTGAAATAGAGAGTCTCTGTGCCAGTTGCGGTTGTGGTAAATGTCGCTGCGCTTGCGGCGACATAGTTTAATGGTAAACACTTCAGAAATTAAAGTGAACATAACCTTAAAGTCCTTAAATATTTACAGGGCAGAGAAACTACCAAGTCAAAAAATATTAATTATTTGCAAATTGTTTTCCTTTTGTCATTAAAACTGTTGTTGCCTTAGAATCTAAGTGTTTTCTTTCACCAATCCCCCCAATATGTCGGGCTGCTCACCGCACCGTTCTTAATGCAGTACTTTGTGCGCTCAATTGTGAAGCTTTTGATGCTACAATTCACAGAAAATCATTTTCATTGCATTGATCACTTGTTTATTCATAGCCATTCATTCGTTGGCAAAGTAATTTCTTTGCTCTTTATGCTCTATGATTTCTTGACTTCACAGCGACAATCAGAAACAAAGCAAAAGTAATCATGTCCTACACCTTCTTCTTTGTTGCTGCTCCGTCGCTGCGCGTTTCTTTGTATACCCTATGAAGGTAAATGTGTGAGGGTATATTGTGCTTTTAAGTTGAAATATATAAAGAATATACAAGAATATTTGTAGAGTTTGAATGAGATGATTACAGTTTTATGGAACAGTTCGATATATGAGAGGACATTAGAGAGGAGACTAAATTAAAACGTTTAAAATTATGAACATACCAATTATGAACCAACAACAATAAAAGAAAATCATTTCTTTGTTTTCAAATTGTTTTTGTTTTTGGGTTTCTTAACCCAATTGAATTATATTCACTTCTAGCGAACCCTTTCACAATTGGAGACAAATTTGAGCGACTGCAGAGGCTATTGTGAGTGTCGCCACAGGACATGTGGCATCTCCACCTAATAACCTTAAAAGCCTTATCGAGTCATTTAATATAAAAACAAGCAATTAAAATGATGAATATGCAATAAATGTGTATACACACATTAAAAAGGACAATTCTGTGCCCCAGCTATCCATCCATACATTTTATATGCTAATGAGTAGAATGTTTTTTATCTAAAAAGCAAAAAAATGCGGACACACATTTGCCTAATGAAAATAGCGCCATTAAAATGAGAAAAACAACTTTAGATACCGAAATTCGAAACACGCCGAGTTTTGGCAATTAAAATGCTCCGAGCAGAAGGTCCTGTCAACCTTCCACCCGTGCCGTTGCGTCCCGCTGACTTTGAAAGTATACAAAGCGGGTGTACATGTGTGTGTGTATCGGACAACGATCGCCTAGCAAATTAGAGATTAACACGCATGTGTCATCCTTCTTGGGGTATTTTAGTTCATTGACCGCTATGCGGCAATAAAACTACTTAAGTTTCCAAAATTTTAACTGAGTGCCAAAGTCGCGGCCAGTTTTATAACTCCACGAATTAGAGCAATTTGATGAAACTATAAAACTGTCAAATCGCACAAATGCGCCGACTATGCTTAGAGAACTTGCTCTGGCGTGTGCTCAAAAAAAGAAAGAGGAAAAAGGTAACATTGATAGATAAACTGAGAGGGGGCGACCCCTGGCTAACCACGCGTCCTGTGTGCTCAATAAGCTATGACGAGTGCAAGCCACGCACGTTAGAAGTGCAGCTAGTCAAAGGCGCAGTGAGAGGGAAAGGAAGATTGAGAGGGAGAGAGTGGGAAACACAAGGTAGAGCAAAGGTGCAAGAGAAATACATGTATATGCTTACTCTCAGCAGCATAGTGAGGGAGGGCAGCGCAGAGCAGAGCGAGGGACGCCCTCGGCTGGGTGTGTTGCATCTCTCAATGCCAACATAACATATTAATTAAACTGCCCACGAGCCTATGCGCCTGTCAGACTGCCAGACTGTCAGGCTGTCAGTCAGGCGGTCGGCCAACCCGCTGTCAGCTGGAGGTCAACTTCGGTCAGTTGCTTAATTATATTACAAGCTCCGCACTTCCATTGTGATCTATAATTAAGTTTAATTATATTTTGCATTTTTAACTTATTTATTTGTTTTTCGTATTGCAGCCATTTAATTTGATAATTGCAATTACGTGCGCACTCAACGCATGCCCCTCGTTAGCCTAGCTGATGGGTTAATTGGCCTTTAATGTCTGGCAAATTGTCTGGCATCCCATTTAACGGGGCCATATTATGGGCCTATGACGTATATAAATACGTAATCGGTATGTTAATTTGCCCTGCAACAATTGTGTTTCATTTGCCCATTGCAATTGTATATATGGCTATGGCTCACAAATGAAATTCTTGTCTATGCCGTTGGATCTGAAAGTTTAGCTCCGGAACTATTATTTGAATGCTCTTATCGATAATGTAAGTTGTATAGAGTACTATTTATTCTTTCAGATCTTATTATTATTTATTCCGCTTGTTGATTATATAGTTTGTAAGATCAGAGTCACACCAGAAGTGATAAGGGAACTAATCTTAAAATGAAGCCAATAGCCTCTCTGGGCGTATCAATGCTCGCTCTCTCCCTAGTCTGTTCTGAAACCGAAGTGTTCCTACTATAGCGCCTAGCTATGGGGAATGCTGAAATAGCAACATTGACATTATCCGGAGTGCACAGTTGAAGATCTTGAGAGCCATTGCCGCAACACCACAGTGTTCATAGGGAGAATTAAACACTCTACCAGTCAGTGAGGCAATACTGGAACAAAATGAAAAACATTTTGGCAAACTCTTATCGTACCCTAATCAATTTATGCGAGATCTAAAAACTGATCAAGTCTTTGTCTTCACGACTTACCGATCCAGCCAAATAATATTTTTTAATTTTATGCATCATTGTAAATTTTCTTTCTATTCAATGAAAACTATCAAAATATAATTCTTTAATTTCAGTTAATTAATCCACCAATGCATCATTGTAGAATTTTCTTACTATTCAATGAAAAATATCAAAATAATATTCTTTGATTTCAGCTAATCAGAGTTCAACCTCATTAAGTTTGCCCTGCATATAAAATCTCTAAGTGTGTGTATAAATATTTAAATTATAGATGACAAAGAATGTAATATAAATGCAAAATAAACTCTAGTCAAACTACTTTTAATAAAGGCTATTATATTTATTTATTTAATGTATATACTAATTTCAAATTGATAGCTTAAGCAGTCGATGCGGCCTTGCTGACTGAGAACAATTAATAAATGTTTATATGTCCATTAGTTAGCTAACTATCTAAATATTTGACAGCGTGTCAATTGTTCAAATCAGAGCACCGAATTAGCATCATCAATTCGGGCGAATGTCTCTTGGCCACTGGCTAAAGTCAAATAAAATCGTTGAGTGGCATTGAGTAAAATAAAATTGATTGATGACTCAGCATGTATGTATGTATGTATATATCCAACACTTTGATAGATTGCTGGCTCTGGCGGACGGTTGGGTTGACGGTCGCCTGCAATATCCAAACAGCAGGCAAAGTGTCAAAGTGTAATCAGGGCCGCGTTAACGCCAATACAATGCCAGCAACATTATCATTCTCAATCTCATGGTTATCCTCGGCATCAGCATGGCAATGTTGTTGCAGCCACGAGTCAAATGTTGCCGTGAAGGGGTGCGGCAACTCCGGTCTTGCGGCCTATGCCCAAAATGAGATACAAATGTAGCGCGCCATGTAAATGCTCGAAATTTGCTGTGACTGCGGCTTATTGACATTAACCAAGCAATTGTCACTGGATTTATTAAGGGCCTATTCGGCGGGAAGGGCTGCCGCACCACTGGCTCGAATTGCCATGCGATGTTAGTGGTTAATAAATGCCAAGGCAACATCAGCCTTTGTGAGCGAGTGTGTGTGTTTGTTTGCTTGTCTTATCAAACATTTGATTGATATTAATGATCTAAAATTTGCATTATTTTGTAATGAACACTCAACTGCTAAGTGCCTTTGCGTTTGCTTGTGTTTTATGTATGTCACATCCGCCAGAGATTTGCAAAATGTTTGCATATATTTCAGGGTTAATTAAATTCAGCAAACATGAAATTCACATCTGGGATATAATTTAGATTTTTGCATAATTTTAATTGACAAAATCATTTTTGAGACTGCAAAACATATCATAAAAATTTTACTCATTCAAGAAAAGAGAATAGAGACTGAACTCCAATAGTAAATAAATATTAAGATACGAAAATATTTTATATATAATATATATAATGTAAATATATAATAGCTAGTTTAAATAATAGCTTTTGATAATGATCAATGGAAAAACATCTCTATCATGATTTAAATATATTGTATATATGTATATATAGATATAGTGTATTCTGCATATGGCTAAGCAGATGGCTTATGTTATACAGTGATAATATGAATATGAATACAGACTAAGCTATATTCATGATGTATATATAAAACTTCTCATATTTTTAAGCAGGTGGCTAAGTTATAATAGAGGCGGAATCAACATGACAAGAAGATCTACCGTAAACCCACAAGAATACAAATTATCAGAAGGGAAAGACACACAAAGACTGCCAGTATAAATGCATACAAGCACACACGCTCACATACACACACACACACAGAAATAGAGAGAGAGAGAGAGAGGGAGAGTCATATAAATGCACAGTTTGTGGCGCATATAAAAACGGAAAGAAAATTTGAATTTTTAAATTAGTTTTTGTTAACTTTTGCTGCTGTCGTCGAGGTCGCTGTTGTTGCTGCAGCTGTTGTTGTTGTTGTTGCTGTGCTTTTGGTATAGCCTGGAAATGTTTAACGACTCGTAAGGAAATTGCAAAGTAAAATGTCTTCAGGAATTTCAACATTTTTTATGCAGGAAGCACCGGCAGCAACAGCAACAGCAAAAGCAGCAGACACAGCAAATGTAATAAAAAGCAAGCAAAACAGCAACAACAACAACAGCAACAACAACTGAAAAAGAAACCACAAGATGAGGGTAAGGTAAGTGAGTGGGCGGTGGCGTAGTGGATTGCTGGCTTTGGCTGCCACAAAATGGCGAATTAAATTTGAAATTGCTAGAGAGAGAGGGAACGAGAGAGATAGAGAGAGAGCGAGAGAGTAGAACAGACAAGTTGTGGCAAAAGTTGTATGCCTGGGCATTGCTTTTGTGGTGTAAAATATGGAAAAATGTCTAACTGACTGCGTGCCAGACAGACAGACAGACAGTGAGAGAGCGAGACAGCCGCCAAGATAATATGCAGCAAGGTGTGCGACAGTTACTGCTTATGCATACCAAATGTGTGTGGCATCCACAAGGGTTGTCAAGCGAAGCTAACTTATTTGCTCTATCAGCCGCCTCCAGTCGCTCGACCTCCTTTCTCAAGTTAACTCAATGAATGCCAATGAGCCTGTCAGCATCCAATATCTATGAGTTAGATAAGAGAGCGTAAATATTTAGTTGTTATCATTGTTTCTTTTTGGTTCATCTGATGTGCCATCAACTTTATAATTATGTTTTCCAGTAGACCCTTACGGTATATATGGGCATTTACATATATATTTACATTTACATTTACATTTCAATGAGCAGCATTTAAATTAGAGCAAATAAATCGCAAATTGTGGCCAATCAGCTCAAAGGGAACTGCATGCAGAACACACACACACTCACACAGGGCGACCGCCACATACAAAGAGCACAAAGCAAATGTCAGTGGAACGTGAGTGGTGCCAGGGGCAGGTGCTGGAATAGGGGCGTGGCAGCAGACAGCAAAGGCAAAGGCAAAGGCAACGTCAAATGAAAGCAGCAAAATCTTTGTACAATTTATTCGTCCAAGTAAAATTACATGTCGCTCCTGGCAACTAGAACTGACGCAGGCAACTTACACACGAGTCCTGATGTGTGAATGTGTGTGTGATGTGTGTGTATTGTGTGTGTGTGTGCTTACAAATTAGACAACAAAAGCAACAACGACAGCAATGGCATTTTCAAAGTGAGCCATGTCACGAAAAATATTAAAATTAGCATTAATATTTGTAGTTCTTTTTTCTCTATTTTTTTTTTTTTTTGCCGCAGTTATAGCTTTTGCTGTTGTTGTTGCTCTTGCTGGTTGCTGTTTCTGCTGCTTGTTGCTTGCCGCATTTGACTGAGATGAAGATGAGCGCGTGTCCAAAATGTATTTCCAATGGATTGTTGCTTTGAAAAAATTCTTAATTTTTAAGAAATTGAGTTCAATTGGCTCGAATTGACTTGGCTGGAATTTATTTCAATATTTTTAAATTTGAAAATGAATAAATAATATGTATGCCGTAAGAATATCGTAAATTTTCTACTCCAATGCAGCAGAGTCAGACTTGCTTGTCCAAAATGTAAATGCAAAATGTAATATAAAATTTAATGCGTAGATCATATATATAGGCCTACATATGATCTAACTCCTTTGCTTCAAGAGATATTTCAATTTAATTTTTATTATCAATTTTTGTTATAAAAGTCAAGCCAGAACTCTTATTTTAAATTTTTCAACTTTAATAATAAAAAATTAAAAATAAAAGTTATGATTTGATTTTTATAAAAAATTGATCTGCAATAATTATTTTTGATTTTTATTATAAAAAATAATTTTAATAATTAAAAAAAAAAATTAATAAAAAATTGCAAATAAAAATGTATCCTATTTTTTTAATTTGCCATAAAAAATACTTTTGTGTGTCTTCCCCCTTTTTCTTATGTGTTCTTTTAAGCCTGGTAAGTAAATTGCTTAACAATATATACAAATTCAGCTTAAGCTTCATATTAAGAAAGGCTTTCAGATACCTTAAAGCAAACATATCGCATATCGCATGATACTGCAGAGTAAAAAGCACGACACGAACTCAACTCTAGGCCATGGTGCGAAATGTTGCAATCAAAAATTGGCTGCCCACCCACAGCAGAGCCAGATCTAGAGTCAGAGCCATCTCAGCGTGGCCGCCAGAGAGATAAAAGGCAATGCTGCTCTAGGTCTGCCACATCTACTCGTTAAGGGGCAAAACTTTTGATGCTGTTTGTGCTGTTGCGGACTTTTCACATTTTGTTTGCTGCTTCATCCAATACGTTGAGCGTCCCTTTTGGCTGTTTTGTTTTTGTTCAAGTTGTTGGCTTGATTCCACTTTGATTTCAGTTTCAGTTGCACGTTCTGTCCGCGCCCATAGCTATGCCTCCGCCCCGGCCCGGGCTTATGATTGTGTGCGGGTCGAGGACAGCGCTGATTCTTTTTGCCACTCGTCTCTTTATGCCAGTCAATTCTGACATATTCCACGTGATAAAAACTCTGATTGGCTGCTGGCGCTCGACATCATTAGCATATTTATTATTATATGATTTCGACTCAAGCCGACAGTCGACATCTTCTAAAAGTTTGTAATCGAAAATTTGTGTGCATGCCCGGCATTGGCAAGTGCGCAAGGTTAAAACTAATTAAATTTAGCCCGATGGCAGCTTGATTATTCATTTGGCTGTGGCACAGATTCGCCGCTCCATGCTCCACGCTCGACGCTCCACGCTCGACGGCGCGACAGCTTGACAAATGAATGTGGATGTCAAATAGCTCTGATATCTTGCCAGCAATGGCGGCCCTTTGCGCGTAACAAATGGCGCAGCCAATTTCGAGGTGTGGCCGTCGCAATATATGAGGGGAGGCGGGAGCCGAGAGGAGGGCGGAGGTGGGTGGGCCCCAGCCAAGTACAAACTAATTTCCATGCCCGGCACGCGCACAAACACACCGAAAATCATTAGAGTGTCGGGTGGTTGAATCGTCGTCCATCGCATATTAGAGTAATTAAATGGCAAACGCAAAACTTAATTGGAGCGTCCATTTGAGTGTCTTCCATGGCTGTCTGTCTCTGTATATATATGTGTGTATGTGTGTGTGAGTGAGCTGGCAATAAAATAAAAAAAAGCTACTAATAAAACTTAACTTGAATGGCCGCCATTTTGCAAGCGTTGCACTGTGCGTGCCTATTTATTTAACAAATTAGCATAATTGTTCACAAAATAAAATTCAACTTAAGTACAAATGATGTCCACCAACTGACTGACTAGCTGCCTAGTCAGACTCTCTCTCTCTCTCTCTGTCGTTCTCTCCCTCTCTCTGTCTTGTCTGACTTTCTGACCGTAGAGCTGTTAATTAACATGTGGGTGCAGGACGCATCCCGTGGCGCAAATTAGTTTGTACGCCATGCTAATTGCGGAATGGCGTGCCAGTCAACATTGCAAAGCACGCCATGTAGTTCTCGTTGCTGTTGTTGGCTGGAAAATATATGAAAATTGTTTTGACTTTAGATAAGCGACACAACTAGGAGGAGTCAAGCGGGCGGCTACCGTACGCTCCATGTGTGCCGTGATAGACGCGACGCGCTAAGCGAAAGGACAATAAATTTTATGACATCCAGTTGAAGACAGTCGCTGGCACTTAAAAGCCACTTGGCTACTCTAATTACTTTGCTCAGCTAAAAAGCAAACAGCTGCTCTAGTGGACTGCAACGACTCGATATGATCTCGATCGCGAGCGCTGCCCGCCCATCAGCCCTTTGACTGACTGACTCCTGCCTCCGCCAGCACGTTAGAGCACAAAGGACATTGTCTGACTCGGGGTCTGGCTGCTGAACAGCATTTGTGTTTGTCCATCTGCGATAAGCTTTGTCGCCAGTTTGTTGGAAACACGCAATGACAACTTAGTCAAGTTCGCGCTACCTATGATGTTGTCCTCCTTCTGTTATTGTTGCTTTGTGCGATTTTGAGTGCTACTCCGACTACTCCTCATATACGATTACAAGACCAATTTCGAGCACACACACACACACATACACAGACAGACAGCCGAGTGCCATCAACGTCAATGTCCAGTTCAGGGCGTGTCCCACTTCTCTTTCAGCTGGAAGTTTTCATTGTTTAAAGTGTTGGCCGGCACACAATTCTTATTGTTGTTACTACGAAAACGTTTATGTTGGGCTCAACTTATCGTGCAAGCAATTCAACAAATGACTAATTCGCTCCAAGTCTGATAAAAGTGGCAATAGACATGCGGCCATATGTGTACAAGCTTTTCAAATTGGCAATGATTCCAAAGCTTGATTGACTTCATTAAGTTGATTTCTATTTGCATATGAGTAAATGCGGTAAAGCATGAGATGGGTTGCGCAACGGAGACTCATGTAGGTCAGAGTTCAAATGGGTATCAAGTATTTGGGGTATATATTATACATATAAACATATATCAAATTGTAATTGATTATTATTGTACATTCGTAATTCATTCAATCAATATCTGACAACCTTTAACAGGAAATGCAGATGAATTTGAAGGAATATTCATAGGCAATTCTTTTCTGAGAAAACAATGTATATATTAAATAATATATTCAATAGCCATCATATTAATTATAATGAAGATGCGAAGATCTATAATATTAAATCTGTATATTAAGCCTCTATCGCTTTGGTATAAATATATCATTATTGCAGAGGATTTCATCGAGAAAAGTAATTTTCTTTCCGTATTTTAACTTTTTATGGTTTTGCAGTAAATTGGTAAAATAAAATGAAATCAAATAGTGCTCTATTAAAAAATATTTTTTTATATTATAATATATATACATACATTTATACCATATATACTTATGTAGGGCTTTATGTCTATTAAATACAAAATAAAATTCACATTTTAATGCTTTTATTTCTAATTTGAAAATGCATTCTTTATCAACTTATTTATAATAAAAATTTTAATGAATTTGATTATATAAGTTTTCCGTTATCCTTAGTGTCAACAGGATTACAAAAAGTTTAGCTTAAAACTCAAATTTGTTAACAAACAAATTAAAGCTCAGCTTGGAAGTTGAAATCACTTTCCAATGCAACGCTCTTCATTTAGCCAAGACACAAACCACGGAAGAGCTTTTACCTTCGAACGGAAATCGCATATAGGAAAGCCGCCCCTTCAGCAAATAGGTAAGCTGATGCAGGGGCACACACCACACACCACACACACACGCGCACACACATGGCTGCGTGTCGTAAACATTCACATGCGCACAGTCTGCATGCGTGTGTGTACATCAATGCGTAAACACACACATACGCCGTGGGCTCGTCCTTGCCACACAGAGCGAAGCGTGCAGCGATTTATGAGCGCCTGGTCAAAAATCTACCACGAAAGAATGTGTGCAAGTGTGCGACAAGCAAAGATGCGTCAGTGTGCGAAGGCCACGCACACACACGCTCTGGCACAGAAACATGTGTGTGTGTGTGTAAGATGTGAGCTCACGTGCGAGCGCTCAAGGATAAGGGGCGTGTAAGCAAGCAGTTGTGACCTTGAGGTGTTTACCAGCGCGCACACACACTCACACTCGCAGCCACACACTCACACCTACACACACCCGCACACATGCATACGCAGCATTTCCACCCCTAATCTCCACCATAGTGTAACAACGTAGTAATGAATGGCATCGCTACCCGCGCTGTCCGCCTGTTACGCTAAGGTTGCTCCTAGTTACGACGTAACTGTTAACCGGTTTTGGGCCGTCTGTTGCTGCTGCTGCTGCTCTGCTCTCGCATGCTGGCATCGTTATCATTAGCGTGTTATGTAACGTGTCTGACGTTAGAGCCAGCCCAGCTGGCAACAGCTCGCTGCAGCGGGCGGCCTGTCAGCACCGTTTGGCCTGTATACTCCGCCCCGTTGAACACGCCCCAGCGCCCAGCCCGTTGCCCGGAACATGCGCAGTCGCTGCCTGGCAGCAGCATCGCTTGCTACTCGTGCTGTTCGCCTGGTCATCCTTGGGCGGGCGTTACCTTAAGAAGGGTTAAACCGCTGATGGACACGTGTCTATTTTAACGCGCCGCACCCACAGAGCTGCTGTCCGTGGTGCTGCTGCTGGCTGCTGCCTCCTGCCTGCTGCTTGTGCAGAGGTTCTTGTCCGGGTTCTTGGGAAAAAACGCCAAGAACCGTACCACTGCGCGCGTCCGTGCTGAACGCGTAGCCGCCCATGGCCGTGCTACACCCAATGCCCGCTCTCATCGAAATGCCCATTATTGGGCCTGGTCCGCTCAGCCGCTACGTGTGACCCACCCACTGGGCGGGCAGAGCAGCGACTCGCGGTTCCGCGGCTGCGAGTCAGCTGTCAGCGCGCAGAGGCGTCGCTGCTGGTGCCAGGCGGCGAGTAACGGTGCACTGCGAGTCGACGCCGTCACTGTGCAAAACCCACCCCTAAGTGCCATGAGAGTTTCAAGTGAACACACCCCTCACAAATACACACACATACAACTACACTTTCGTTTTTAAAAAAATGAACAAAACGGTGTTCATGATTCAGATGCCTGATGACGCGCATTGGAATGCGATTCGGCTGCTTTTCGGCTGTGCTGAGCGCCTGGCTAAAAACTTCAAACGGAATTTCCTTTCGTTTGACTGTGAACTGTGAATTGCTTGCCATTGTGAATGCAGTCGTTGCTATGCGTGCATACTTCAGACATTACTCAAGAGACAGACGCAGTCGATTTGGTATAAATATTTTGAATTCTTACGAGTATTTAACAAAATAATATAGTTTTGTTTTTGATATGCTTATAAAATTTAATGCCGCCCTAAAAAGTATGCAATGCTATAGATGTTCAGTGACAAAAGCTGACTGCTATAATGCATTTAAGACATTCAATTCGTTTGCGGCAAACAGCCAATAGATGACGCCACCTTGCATCAAGTGAAGTGTCCTGGAAGTTTTGTTGTTTGTGGAGTAACTTAAAGTGGTGTAAAACTTGGATAATATACAGCTATCGATTGTTAATTACTCACAGTCGTTGTATATATTTCGATATTATGGACGTAATGGTTTTTTAAATGCGAATTAATTTTGTTTACTTTGCTTTATTTTCGTAGTTTCGCAGCCATATGTAATTTCTTCATATTTAAATATGTGATATCAATTATGAATAACGGTTTCAAATGAATTCTCTAAAATCAGTTTATTTCCTGCAGATCTTCATGCAATTGTATGTATTCAGTTCACATCTAATTTATATGTAAATATGTATATCATGTTCAGCTAATCTGAATCAGTGTCAAATATACTTAAGTGATATTTTGTAAGCAACACAACAAAATAATAATATTGCTAGAGCCATTCAGCAGGCAGGCTGACAAATAATCTAATTAGCCGTCAGTGCGATGAGTTTCAACTGTCAAGAGATGAATGTGGATAATTTCAACGCTCGCTTGACACTAAACATAATAAGCGAGAGGAAGAGCTAAATACAGAGAATCGTTAAAAGAGAATGAGAGAGTGAGAGAGAGAGAGAAGCAATACAGTGACATCATGTCAAAATGTCAGAGTGAAAGGCCATAAATTGTTTCCAAGTCAATGGGACGGCCAATTCCCCAGCTGGCAGAGCTGCAAGAAAAACAGCCTACGCGCAACATGGCGGGTGTTTTTCATTTCCGTGGCGGCATATTTTAAGACGCGCTCCTTGGAGAAAATGCTCGACGACATGCGCACTTCGGTCTCGTCTCAAAATCTAATTAGTTGGATACTTCATTAACCACAGCCGACAATCAACAAATGAGTAATTAGCATGCGCCTGGGAGCCGAGAGATGCTCTGCCTTGCTCGGTGTTCTTGTCGTCGCATGCAGTTAATATTTCATAATTGAGCAATTTATTTTCGCCTCTTTGACAGGATCAAAGATAATGCCGACACCACAGCGGGAGCTAACACACTACGCCATGCAAATTTCACGCTCAGTTGGCTGGCGCACAGCCCCGTGTGAGAGACTGTCCGGTGGGTCTTCTGTGTGGCGCTTGAATATGTTCCGGAATTCCTGCTACGATTCTTTTAAGACGCGAGCAATTGCCATGGAGGGCGATTTGTTCATGGGATATGCTTGTTATGTTCTGATTTCGATGTAGGAAATTCACAAAAATATTAATAAATACTTTATTGAAATATATAAAATAATTATTATTATTTTTAAAATTAAGTAAATTGTATAATTATTATGTAGCATCTCCCATTAAGTCTATATACTTTTGATTGTCTTGACATCTTGACAATTTAGCAATGCCCATGTGTTCAGATCGTATATTACAAATATATATGTATAAATATATGAATATATTTCTTGAATATATTACGAATATTAATAATAATTTATATATATACTTTACCAGTCAAACTTCGAAGGAGCTGAAGAGATTTTTGATTCACTATGGAGATGTGATGATCATAAAAATGATGAATAGTTTGCATTTTAATTACCGCTTCAGCTATTCACTGCGAAATAGAATAAAACGTTTTTAAAATAGTAGAGATTTTTTCCATGACAAATACTTTTATAGGTATCTAGAGCCAAAGATATTCTATTTTAAAATTCCTCTTAGTAAATCTCATAATGCAGTTTAAGGGCAGCCGATTTCCTACGTATACAGAGCTGACTTAAGTGTACAATGAATTCAGGGTATTTCGGCAACTCCCGACTAAATAAATGGATGACTACAACTGGCTCTTTAGCTAATACTTACTTTAAAGTAAAATATTTAATAATATTTGTAAACAATAATTGAGGTACATTTATATTTTAAGCTCAAGTATTCTCGTATATACTATTGTATTATACTCAATAAAAATAAATATCTCTTTGACAAATACAAAGTCTATGGCATGTACATATATTTCAGATATTTAAAAAACTCACAAATGATAAGATTTTTTTATTAAAAATGAAGTTCCTTCAGTTGACAGAACATTTTCAAATAATCTCTTGATTATTGGGAACAAGTGTTAGAAAGTGTGTTCTGTTCTTGTCAGCACTCGCATAAAATCCAACAACTTCCGCTTTTCGACCGACTGGAACGATATGTGAACAGGCAATATACAGCATATATACACATATCCAGCTGAAGCATCGCGTCGTCAGCCCTGCAGCGAGGTACCTGTTGTTGTCTGCGCTGGTTGCACGCCTCGGCTGCAGCGCAAGCAGCATCTCGGTCCAAGTGGCGGCAATAAAATCTAAATTACACAATCAAAGTGACATTAGAAATGTCATTTGGTGGCCCCGGCCCCAGAGAAGGCAGTTTGGATCAGTTGGCTGTTTGGCTGTTCGGCTGTTTGTTTGCTCGGCTGTTGACATTGTCAAAACAGGCGGAGGCCGGTGCTCAGAAGTCATCATAAATTTCATTTGATTGTCGAGCAATGCCAGGCATCTCAAGTGGAAATTTATGCGGCATTGTGGTGGTGGCTCCACCAGGCGGGCTATCAATAGACATGGACTCGGCAGTTGCAGCGCCAACGAGCCGTATGAGTGATTTGTTTGCAGTGAGGGGGCGGGGATAGGTCGAGCGAGCGAGAGAGAGGGAGTGAAATGTCTAGAGTTGCGCCATTTTATGTTCGTGATAAATTAATTAAAATTAGACACTAACTGCAACGGGAGGCGCACTAATTAACCGAAGACGATCGACTGCATCACCATGGGCCCAGCAGCAGCCTCGGCCACTCCTCCGCCTCAGTTGTAAGCAGAACTTGTACGAAATGTCAGCGCAACAAATTTCAATTAGTTCACGCTTCACTTATTAGGCGACGGCGACGTCGGCTCACTCATAAAAAGAAAGTGCCGCCCGCAAGAGGCTGTCCCATTTCCATTTGGAAGACCCATCAGATCCCGTACCCCACAATTCCCATGTCGCCCTGCTCTCTCCGCGCCGCCAATGAGCCGCAGCATGAGCGATGCAAGTCGGAGGCTTGCAGCTCCACATAATTAATTTGTACAACATTGTGTTGTAAAATGTTGATTGCGATTTTAATTAGGCACAGGGTCGCGTATTAAGCGGCCACCCAAAGCACTTAAGTGCAGCCTCTGCAGCCTTTGGGAATCAACGTGCGGCAGATACAAATGTCTCCGTTTGCCCTGCAACGAGCTGTGAATGGAGGCAAAGGTTTAATTTGATGCCCGTCCAAGTGGAATGTCGCGCTATTTTCAGGTCTTGCCTGCTAAGCAGCTCCGATTACATGTTTTCTGTCATAGATTAGCCGCGGCACAGCCCACTCCAGCTCTCCTTCTGTTCTCCACTCTGTCTCTGCCTCTGCCTCTGCCTCTGCCGCCGCTCTGGGCGTGTCACTTGCGGCAGCGCACATAATTTCACACTCCCTACCAGACGACTCGACTGCTCGGTGTGCTCTGTGCTCTGTGCTCAGCTACTACTGTTGAGCATCTGTTGATTTTGTGACAGCATCTTCTGCTTGTTGCCTGCTTGCCAACTCCGAGCAGTGCCTGCCCGCCCTCAACAGTTGCGTGCCTCAGTCGCTGCTCGTGGCTTCAGCTGGTCGCGGCTAAACTGCATATTACTTATGCCCCAATGATTTAGTGTGACGCGTGACAGATTTACAAGTTGCATTTACCGCATTAATTTATCATAAATATCGTTTAAAGGCATCCAAGCCAAGCCACAACACATAAATAGCAGCCTGATTTGGTGGCTCAGATTTGGAGCGAGGGGCCAATCAAATACATATACAAATGGAGTATCAACAAATCAAATTGTCAACAGAATGCGAGGATGGTGTGGGATGGAGTGAAAAGAGAAGGGGAGAGAAGTGTAGAAATGATTTTACTTACTCAAAGCAAACTATTTAATCCGTAGTCTTCTTCATGAATTTATATAAATATGTATATAATATATATGTAAAATTAGATTAAATTGTCATGAAAGGCCCATATTTTTCATCAAAAATATATGAATTTAAAATTTATTTGTTTTTTAAATTATAATATTAAATATGTATAACAATATATAATTATACAACTTTATATATGTATATATTTGTATATTGTATTTATATATATATTTTTATGATTGTTATTATTATCATTATAAACATGATACTATATTAATTTAAAAATATTTAAAAAAAGTTACATAAAAACATATATATAAAATTAAAATATTATTAAATTGTATAAATATTTTGATTTTACGTTTGAAAATGTTTTTGATTTTATAATTTATATAAAAATTTTATTATATTCTATATATATTTGTATTTTATATTTATAAAAGTTTTTTTTTTTTTTTTTATATGTATAAATAAAGAATTAGAAAATAATTATAAATAAAGAATTAAAAATATACAATATGTATAACTACAGAATTAGAAAATTAGAAAAAACAAACCTATATGTATTTTATATTTTCAATATTACAAATTTTTTTTTAAATCAGGTTTTATAATCCTATATTTATATAAATAAATTTAAATTCGAAAATGCTCTATAAATATATACATATTTAAGTACAACAATTTCAAGCATATAAACATTCAATTAAAAATTAATTTCAGTGCTGCTTATAGTCATCAGCTGACCGGATATACCTATATTATATGTAGCTGCATGTCAGCTTTTAATTGACACCTCAGAATGCGGAATGCATTGATGGCCGACAAGGAGACAATTGCTGCAGCTGCACATATGTTGGCATTTCCTGTGCTGGGCCCACAGAAGGAGGCAGCACCTCTAATTGCCTAGCCTAGCCTGCATCATAAGACTTTCGCCATTCGCAACACATTTGCTGCTGCTGCTGCTGCTGCTGGCTTTTATTTTGCGCATAATTATGGCGAGGCGTTGACACAAATATCGCTTGCAGGCCGCCAAAATGAGTATACGAAAATAATTTGCGCAGCTAATTAGGATACAGCTGAATATAATGTTTTTATGACTTTTTAATGTATATTTCTACATTTTACATGAATCTTGTCACATTCATTTGGCGCTGGCAACAATGTGGCTCACGCATATTTATTTTGTCAAATTTAAATAAATTCATTTGCTTTTTTACAACGCGCATTGCAATTGACGAATGGCTCAGCCAACTGATGCTCATGTGAGAGACATTTGTATTCATATCTGAATCAATCTTGTTTTGAAAAACACACACACATGAGCAGACATCGATAAGATTCTTGTTTCCTTTGGCTGCTGCTGCTGTGTTGCATTTTTATGGGCCATGAAATTAATTTACGATTACGACAATTTACATTTTTAAGATGACACTAAAAATATGTTAACAACTCGACTGCCGTCGCCGCATTGTCGCAGCGAAAGTGTTAAAAAGACTTGCTCAGCCACAAATGTGGCCTGCGATTCATGGTAAAAAAGAGAGAGAGTGAAAGAGAGAGAAAACGAGTCTCATTTGATGAAGTTGTTGTTGTTGTTGTTGTTGCTCCCTTCTGCAGCCTGACACATTGTTCCCGTTCGTTATTGAAGTGTTGAGTTTATGTTTCATATTTTGTCTAAAGTCATTTAATTTCTATAAAAAGGGCAGCCCCAAGCTTTTGGGGCGCATCTTGACACATGACACTGACATTTATGCAGCATTGGCAGCCCGCTTCCCCTTCCCCAACCCGTTCCCATTCACAGTCGCAGTCACAGTCACGGCCTATTGGCAGCACGTTGTGGCAGACAACAAATTTTAGGCTGCTGCTCATACTTTATGAACTTATTAAAGGAAGCTGTTTTCTTTTTATTGTCATAAAAAAGTGAAACATAAATTTGAATGACAAGCGAGAGATGAAAATCAGGTGAAGAATGCAGACTATTTGATGAACCGAAGCGGTCGAAGAGTTGAACAGAAATATAATATGAGATAATAGGCAGCTTAAAGAGTCGAATCAATGAATATTTATATTTTCATTAATAACAAAATAATATTAGACAAAAATATAATTTAAAAATTTTGTATTAATTAATGAAGTGAGCAATTATGTGACATTCAGTTAGATAAATATTTAACTTATCCCATCTTATGAAAAACGGATTTATTGCTCCGCTAGTATCGAGTACTTTTGTGACTGACTGTCTGTATATTTAAACATCAAGAGCTGCTATCAGCTGGTAATTAATAATTATACTCAATGATGCACAATTATTTGAGCAAATTGTTTAGTTCTGTTTTAAATGACGTGATTGATTCCGAGTTTAGTTTCACTTTTAATTGACAATTACTTCAATACAAATTCAAATAGAATACGTTATGAGCTTTACGCATTTCGGATCTTACATATTTAATATTTATTTAACTTACTGGGCCATTCACACCTTTGGGACACGGAAACAAGGCCAAATCATTAATACAGATGCCCTTCATAATAACATTTCAGCCGTGCTTGTGTTTGATTTGAAAATGGATTATTTATGGCCATGGACAGTCGATGATGCGCGGCAGTCGACCAAGAGGCAATTGAGTTTTTGTCTAATGGGACCTGTCAAATGTACAAATAAACAAATCACGAAACCGAATGATGAATCATCATCAATTGCATGGATGGAGCTGCGGCCTACTTGACTGGATTGGTCTCTGTGCTGGCAGGGAAGCAGTGAGCCAGTCAGCCGGGAGGCCAAATAAGCCGAGCAGCGACTCAAATCCTAAATCCTGACGAGCAACAATGAAGGCGACTTTTCGCTTTGGTACATTGTTGCCAGTACACCATATTTGTAAGGATTGATGTTGCCATTGTTGTTGTTGTTGTTGTTGCTGCTGTGGCTGTGGTTATGGCTGTTGGCTCTTGGCTGTTGTTTTTGTAGTGGCCGCCTCCTGCTTTTGTTGCCGCATTGGCTTTAAAATGGATTTTTTTAGCGCAGCGCCTCACATTATTTTTATTTTCAACACTTTTTGTGGCGCTGCTTTGTGGATGGAGGAAAAAAAAAGAGCTGAACACGAAAACATTCATGAAATATGCATTATGCAATCTAAGCTCGTGTGAGCATTGCTAAATATTTGATGCGCATGTATTGTGCAGCACACAGATACAATCACACTCACACACACACAGGCACACATGCAGACAAAAGTATTTTATTTATATTGGTAGTTTATTGCTTTGTTTTGCAGCTGACTATGTGTGCGTGTGTGTGTGCTCGCTCTTTATCATTAATTTCACAGCCAAAAACAAATTAACAAATTTCTTTATGCCAAAAATATTGCACGCTTGAGCGAAGACAAATGGGCTGAGCTCTGCGTGGCTCCCTGCCTACTCAAACTAAAATATATGCCAAAGTAAAATAATAATCAAATATTTAAGGCGCTTTTAAATAACATTTGCCGTTTAACACATTGCGCTGTGCATATTTGCTCAATTCTTCTTCTTGTTCTTTTTGTCTTTCTCTTCTGCTTTTGTTTTTCATGGGGCACATTCATAAATTTCAACTTAAATTGCGCGCGCAGTCAAAAATGTGACACAATTGCCCCGTCTCTTTCTTTCACTCTCCCTCTCTGTCTCTCTCAGTGCCTCTCTTTCCATGCGCCGCCTACTTAGCGCCGCCACTGTGGGTGGCTGACTCGTTCCTCTTTTTGCCATACTCTCTCGCTCTCTGTCTGGCTCTCACACTCTGCCGCTCTCTCATTGTCTCTCTCGCTCTCACTTTGCCAATTAGCATTTGTGTGCTCTGCTCTGCGGCTGCTGCTGCGGCTGTTGCCGTTGCGCGTAGTTTATTTTGATTTGACTAAGCAGTCGGCTTCGAAATGAATTAATTTCAGATTTCGAAACGATTAAATTATGAGCAAAATGTAGCTACCCATTGCTCTTTGATCTGCTGCCAAATGTCACAGGCCCCCAAAAATGTGTATGTATGTGTATGTGTGTTTGTTTGTTGCTTGTCTGACTGCTGCTGTCGTTCTGTCCGTTCTCTTTATTCATTCGTGTTTCATTTTGAGGCTGTGCGTGCATCGTTTACGGCCTTTTAATGAGCATTATGTGCCTTTAATTTATGTCTCAATTTTGCGCATATTAAAAATCTTTATTTTCGCGTTTGTTTGGCGTATTTACGCATTCATTTCGACTCGAGTTATGTAGGAAATGCCTTTCAGTCGTATATTTTGATTGGGATTAAGTTAATGTCGTATATTTGCAGAGATTCTTAGATGGTATAGACCATTATTATCACTGCTCTTGTTTGGCTAATAAGTTCGCCTAGCCAAAATGTAAATTTATTTCGTAATAGAGCCTGAGGTACTTAGTCGGATATCAGGAGCAAACAAAGTTTGTTAAGCAGCTGCCACAAGACAGTCACACATATAAGCCCACGCAGATATACTGACATACTATTATATACACATACATACATGTATATGTTGGTGTTTGCCCAAGACTTGTCGTAATGTTCTGGCAACAAGAGCTTTATTAGAAAAACGCACTCTCCCAGTACACAGCTGTCAACGCGGTAACTCTGCGACCCATGGCCCGCCTCCAAGCCAGGCAGTCAGCACAGCAGACTTAATATCTAAAGCAATTTACAGTTATGAAAATAAGAGACATATCCGCAAAACGACAAGAGCAGCAGCAACAGCAGCAGCCACCGCAACAACAATGGAACGAGGCGAGAAACTTCTGCTAACGAAGTAAGTACCCTCGAGGACACTTAAGCGTGCGACCCCAAGCCCAGACCCATTGCCAGAGCCAGATGCTGACGAGGCGGGCGGGCGGGCGACAATAATGTCGCCAACATTTTCCGAAATTACACACAAATGGCCAAATAAAAGGTGCAAAAGTCTGAAATAGTTCCATGCCAGGCCACAGCGAGAGCGCCGCTCACACTCAGACACTGTCCCTCTCTCTCTCTTTCCTACTCGCTCTTCCACTCAGCGCTCGAGCGAGTGAGTGCAGCTGGCGGCCATATTGGAAAAAGTCACTTGACAAACTGAGCGCAAGGCGAGTCGCTCAATTTTGAGCGACGCTCATTGGCTGTTGGCGCTACCGGGCGCTAGGGGCGTGGCCACCAGACGGCCTTTGAGTGAGTTCGGCGAGATGAGAGCCAGTGCGTGAGCGCGCCTGCGCTGAGAGCGGCATAACGGGGTGTGGGCTGCGGTCGTGCGGGTGCCAGAGTGCGGCCAACAAAATGAGGGTTAAATCGCGTGCATAATTTAGCAGTTCATTTCCTTCATTTGAGTGCAATGCTCAGACGTGCGCGGCTCAGCTTCATGCAAAGCTCTTGTCGCAATGTGCGTGAGTGTATGTCTGTATGTGTGTGTGTGTGTGTGTGTGTGTGTGGGCGCTGGCGCAGTAGCAGCGTGGCAAATATCTACTGTCGTTTACCGCTACAATGACAAGCATTTATGGCAATTAACACTTTAGCTGTTTATATGCGGCTTCCTCTGCTGCTGTCTCCGTCGCTGCTTCTGTTTCAGCGACAGCGCAAGCGCTTGTTGTTGTTGTTGTTGTTGTTGCTATTGCCTCTCCTGCTACTGCTGCTGCTGCTGCTGCTTAAGTGTGTCAGCCATTAGCGCACCACCCACAAAACAACACCGACGCCGACTAGCACGAAGCTGCCGGCACTCATTTGCCTAAAATCTAATTGCATTTCATGCAAATCACGTCGTCGGAGCCACTTAGCGCCTTTTTTTTTTTTTCTTGTCTTGTACAAGCTGCGCTCGCCATTTCTGACCGTTTCGTCTGGCCAGGTTCGGCCCATTTTGCTTTGCGTTTAGTGCAAATTCAATATCGTGCATAATTAATTTGCAATTAGCACGTTTCTGTTTTTGTTTTCATTTCCCCAGCGCCACGCACCACGTGCAGCATGGAAATTTTCTAATTACAGCCTGAATGCAAACTAGTTTCGGGCATCTAGTCGCTTGGCCCGACCGACACATAAGCCGGCGGCAATCTGGCCAGCGTTTGGGTTTTCGCACGTACGAAACCCGGCCAAATACGTTGGCATATGAAATGAGCTGCAAATCGATGGAGGAATTAGCGCAGCATATTTAATTTGCCTGTAAATGCCTCAGGCAACAGCAGCAGCATCTGTTATCCTCGAGCTAGAGAGGTCGATAGATATATTATCAACATAAATACATACATATGTATATGCAGCAGGATAGAGATCTATCTGACGACAAAGAAGATAATCTTTTTATTTATATGAAGATGCAAAGAATATATTATATTATATATACAAATATTGCAAACGAAATATTATTAAGAAATCTCTATTATAGGAGATGCTTAAGTTAGTTTATGTAAATAGATCTTAATTTAGTTTATGATAAATATTCTACATATTTTCGTACAAATATTACATAGAATAATATATCATAGAAACTTAATTATTTATTTATTAATGCTTTTTTTTTTATTAATTTATTAATTTATTTTTATTTTTAATTTTTTTTTTTTTAGTTTTAAGTTTTCGTTACCTCTAACTTTTTCTTCCTTTTACATGATATTAGTTCTTTAAAAAAAATCTGACAAATTTTGAACTGGTTGACTTGAAATATTTTTAATTTATTTTTCCTAAAAATATATATTATTTAAAATTTCAGTAAGCCAACAGTTGGCAAAGGATGTTGTCAAATATTTATCAATATATCGTATATTTATTTAAATTAACAAAGTTATAAATCCTTTGGCCGCAAAGCCATAGGCAATTAATTGGAAAAGCGTAATCAAAATTGCAATAAGCTTAGTCAACACACAGCTGCTGCCGCTGCTCGATAAGCCACTCCCACTGCCCCCCAGGCTCAGCCGCCCACTGCTGGCAGCTGGGATGGTTCAACTGGCTGACTAATTTATGTATTAACTTTGAACGCTCATTAGTTTAATTAGTCAAACAAATTAACGTGGGGCGCTCGGCAAGTGGAGTGCAAACAACAAAATGGCCGAATAAACAGAGAGGCCAAACATGAGAGTGAGAGGCTGGCGCCGAGTTTGGCATCTCGCTCGCACCTGGACAGTGCACATCATTAAATATACAAATACTCAAATATGCAACAAATTCGTGCAATTTAGGCCCACGAAAATTGGCGAGAATTGCGCATGGAACAAAAGCCGCGAATAAATGGAAAATAATTCAATTAGCGCATAATTACGCGTCTGACCGCAATTGTAATTTTTCTTCTTTTTTTTTTTTTAATTGCTCGCTTGTCGCGAGGTCAGCAGCTTTGCGCCGATTATCGATTTTCCTTATGCACATTCGCCTTTTAATTAGCTGTAAATCTTTCGAAAGCTTGTTGAAAGCCAGAGCAAAGGGCGTCAGGGCAATGGAGCTGTGGGGCTGGCTGGGGAGACGCAACTGCTGCCTGCCTTTGCATGCACTATTTATTTTAACAAGAGCTGCTCATTTAATACTTATTTTCACTAATTAAATGTGCGAGTGAGATGGCAATACCATGGCCGAAGTGCAACAAAGACAGCAACCGGGCAAGAGACAAAAGCAAAGACAATAAGAGAGCGAAAGAGAGAGAGAGAGAGCGAGAAAGTGATACGTGTGCCGCAGCTGTGGAAAGCGTCGGCAATTTTTCGCGCAAAAGTTTCATGTCTATGTAAACAGCGGCTTGTGTGTGTCTGGCGGGCCGCCCAAATCGTTCTCTCTGTGCGTTTGTGTGTGTGTGTGTGTGTGTGTGGGACGTACATAACATTTTACATACACACACCCACACACGTGTGTGTATATCGTCTGTTTGGGCGCACTTAAATAATGAATAATGACGAGACAGGCAATTAAAATAATTTGCGGTTTTACCGTGCGTATGCGCATCATTTAATTTTGCATGTAAAAGGGTAAAGCGCTTAATACACTGCCACAAAATGACGTGTGCATTCTGAAACGAAAGCCATTGCCATTGCTGTAGCCTACTTTCCGGCTACGCTTGGTCGGCGAAGCATCAAAAGCTGCTTTGCTCGTTGCCTTCTCAAGTAAACTAAGCAAAACGCACAGCCAATTTGCACAGTGTGCGACACACACACACAAGCACGCATACACATGTATATGTTACAGTCAGCCTCATCAATGGACCAATTACAGCGCTGAGCTGCCGCACTGGTGTTGGTAACAAGCATCTTAAAAGTAATTAAAACGAAAATGGCATAACAAGCTGCTCATTAAGAATGCCATCTCCCCTCATTTTGTGGTTAATTATAGAGGAGCGAAGCCGAGTAGCGCTAACGAGCGCCCAGCTCCGCTGGCGTTGGCCCCGCAAAAAAAAAAAAAAAAATAAAGAAATTTAAAATAAAAGAAGAAGGAATATGAAGAAGGTGAAGAAGAAGAAGCTGAAGCAACTACAAAGTCAACGGAACGAGCAGAAGTAAGAAAATGCCGTCAGCCGAGAAGTCGACGGGGCGCCGGAGGGGCAGCACACACTGGGAAGATCGGACTATGAGCAACTGTGTGGAGGGCATGCCGTCGAAGTTCATTAAGCAGCATCCTCGCTGTCCTGCGTCCACTTAACGATGTCACTTATACGCCCCATTGTGCGCTCAAACCCACGACCATGAGCACGGCCACTAACCAACCAGGCTATCAGCAGGCTATCCACTTAGCTGCTGCCTTCTCCTTCTATACATACATCGCTCTCTTTTTTTCTGTGTCTCACTCACTCACTCTCTCGCTCTCTCTCTCTCTTTATATATATGTATATGTACTGCTCAGTCTCTGCTACTTCTTCTTCTTCTTTTTCCACATCCACTTGATGTCCGGGCGGGCCGCTGCTACGATGCGTATAAGCCGCAAATTGGATGCGATATTAAATTGTCTGTGCAAAGCGCATATAAATTTTTGTTCAATTTAAACCATTCTGTAAACTGAGAAGCGAAACATACTCGCACACATACAAGGAGAGAGTAAAACAGAGAGAGACAGACAGAATGAGAGAGGGATAGAGTGTGAGTAGAGTAAAGGCCAGCTTGAGCGAGAGTCAAGCAAACATGGGCGACTGCTGATAGCTCTGAGTTTTACAAGGAAAAAATCATCAGCTCGACGTCAAGAGTCGCCGAGTCAAGCAAACGACTTATAGCTGCTTGTCAAAAATTACAAGAAGCGACAAATATTACTTACAATTATTAACATCTAATTAACAAACTGATTAGCTACTAGAATGCAGCATAAATTCAATTAGGCTTTGTAAAAATTGGCAAGCGGAATGCTTCTGCCTCCGGCTGCTGCTGGCTGGCATTGGCTGGGTTCTCGGTTGCCAGCCACAAGAGCACAAAGCATTCATGCATATATGACTAAGAACAAACCAGGCATAAGCAAAGAAACAACAACACAGGGACGAACAAAAAAAAAGTATATATATATTTTTATATATATACATATATTTATATATACATTTATGAAACAGCGCACATTTGAAATTTGAAAAGCTCAGATCCATTTCGAAGCCAACGGAGCGCAAAGGCAAACAATTTTTGCGCTAAATAATTTGACAATTACTCACATCCTCGAGCGCATACTTGGAAGGCAATTGAAGGGGGGAGGGGGGAGACGAAATGCAAAACTACGTAAAGCTGGGCAGCAGCTTATATCCCAGTGCGTGTGTGTGTATTAGAGAGACAGAAAGAGAGCGAGAGAGAGGGTAGAGCGATTGAGTTGATGGAGGGCAGCTGGAGAAGAGCAAGATAGCTTGCGTATGTGGGCACTTGGGTGGGTATGCTCAGTGCTGGCGAGACCTAGGAACAGACCATTACGCTTGCTAACGAGGACAAGGCAAATTAAATCATTAGATGCTAGCCGAGATTAGGTCCAGCCGGAGCATGGCGAGAGGGAGGAGCCAGTTCACTCAAATCACACAACTCACTCAAACTATCAGCTGGGGGCGTGTGCAGTACGTACAAAGAGAGCAGCCGTAGCAGCAGCAGCAGCAGCAGGAGAGCATATGAGCGCAAAGCCGATCCACTCAAAGCAACCACCACCACCAACACGACGAGCAACGAGCTCGACAGACGCCGCAACAGATTTGTTCACTTTCCATTTAGTTGACTTGCCACGGGCCAGCGGCAGCCACAGCCACTGCCACTGCCACAGCATCTGGGCTCAAGATTCACTCGACAGCGACTGCGACTGCGACAGCAACAGCGAGCGGGCAGCAGCAACCCTCAAACACTGTGTCGAGCAATACTATTGACATTCCCATTACCATTTCCATTTCCATTTCCGTTTCAGCCCCGGCTGCGAGCAGAGTGTCGCACGCGCGGATTACGCTCAAAAGCAATGCGATAAGCGTAAAAGTACAACAACAACAACAACAATAAGAACTAATAGCATCAGCAGCATCACAGCATCACAGCATCAGCAGCATCAGCTGCAGATATTGAGAGATACGCGCCGGCATCAGTGACAGTCGATTGGCTGCAATCAAGGTGACAACACCACGGCGCGGCAAGCGAACAGAACAAGTGAAGTCAATTAGCAGTGAATAGTGAATAGTGAATCACAATTGTGAATAGGTGAATAGTTAAATACCTGAATAAACAGTGCCCAAGTGAACTCATCCAGTGTGGTAAAGTGCCCAGAGACAAGTGCAGCGAGCGATATGGTGATGCTGCAGTCACCAGTGCAAAAGCCTAGCGATAGCATCGGGGCACAGCCCACGGCCGTCGGCGGTCTGATGAGTCCCAATTCGAATCCGGATTCGCCCAAGTCAAACACCTCGCCCGATCTGGCCAACGTGGGCAGCAATGTGGGCGCCGAGCTGGTGTCGGTGTCCAGCACTGCGACCAGTGCCAGCACATCCATCAGCGCTCCCGTGGCCAAGTTGCCCAAGTTTATCATAGCCGCCAGTGGGCAGGCGGCCAAGCAGGAGCAGGATCTGCGCTACTCCATTGAGCGCTTGAAGCAGATGAGCAGCGAGAGTGCGGGAATGCTCAGTCGCCTCACGCCCACTCAAGAAGATGCCGACAAGGAGAAGACCAACAACAACAATAACAATAACAACAACAATAACTTGGCCAACAACAACAAGAGCAACGTGCGCCGCTCACAGTCACCGCCCGCCTCGGGCGTCGGCGTCGGCGTCTTCCCATTGCCAGCGCAGCAGCGCAAACTGCTGGAACTGAGCGCAGTGCGTCACTTGGCACGGCCGGAGCCATTGCAGCATCCACATGCTGCACTGCTGCAACAGCATCCGCACCTGCTGCAGAATCCACAGTTTCTAGCCGCTGCCGCCCAGCACCACCACCATCAGCAGCAGCAGCAGCAGCAGCACATGCACCACCATCACCACCATTCAGCCCACTCACATCCGCATCATGCAGCAGCCGCTGTATTCCACCTGCGTGCACCTGCAGCGATAGCCAATGCCAGCAACACCACTGCACCACCCTCGCCAGCCACATCGCCACTGTCGCCACCCACATCACCCAGCACTGGCTCAGGCACAGGCGCAAGTACCGGCGCTGGCTCCGGCAGCTGCCAAACGACACATTCCGAGCCGCAAAGGGACTCGCCCCCAGGCACCACCGCAGCACCAGCAAATCCATCGCATCCAGCGCTGGCAGCACCGCCCCAGCATCAACAGCTTCCACAGCCACAGCCACCGCCGCCACAGGCGATGCAGCTGCACTTGGGCGCCGGTCCGCATCCAGTGATGGGCAGCATTAGTCCGACATCCGCCAATGAGATGGATCTGGAGCGGATTAAGCTGGTGGCCGCGGTTGCCGCGCGCTCCAGTCAAAGCCAAGCGCCCAGCACATCCACCGCCGCCTCAACCAGCTCCGCCTCCGTCTCGCCCCCTGGTCGCGACTTGAGTGATTACGGTTTCAGAATACAGCTGGGCGGCCTGGCGGCAGCAGCAGCTGCAGCGGCGGCCACATCTCGCCAGATTGCCGCCGCTAATTATGCGCGCAGCGACACCAGCGAAGAGCTCAATGTGGATGGCAACGACGAGGAAAGCAACGATGGCTCCGGATCGCACAGCACGCCGTCGGTAAGTTCTTAGCCCTCACATTGTCTATCCTCGGGTCTTTCCATGCTCAGCTTTGCTTGTCTTGCTCTACTCCTGCTCTATAATCAGGTCTGCCCAGTGGATCTGACGCGCTCCGTGCCGAATGGCGCGAACAGTGCGAGCACCGCCTCCACCAGTGGAGCCAGCGACAGAGAGGCCACCAAGCGCCTCGCCTTCTCCGTGGAGAACATCCTGGATCCCAATAAGTTCACGGGCAGCAAATTGCCAGCGACAGCGCCGCCTTTCGGGCATCCGCGCCAGTGGAGCTACGATCGGGATGAGGACATGCACGATCACCTGGACGACGAGCACAGCGAGGATATGTCTGGTGAGTGTCTGGCTGGAGTGTTGCTCAAAAAGCAAGCATCATTGCTCAGTCTGTGTGCGCTCCTATTGGAATCTCGTGCACAGCCTTCCGCCTAAGCATTTACACACATGCATGTGTGCGTGTATGTGTGTATGTTCGCTCTGCTGTGCAGTTGGGCAGAGAAAGCGGCAAAATATTTTCCACTTGCCTCCACTTGTTATTCCAAACAGCCAACTTTATTCCACCGTCCTCTGTGCAATTGTGTGGGTGGGCGGGTTGTATTTAAACTGCCGCCTGTAGCTTTTGGAATGTTTTGATTTTGATTTTGTTACTTTTTATACCCACCCACACACACACAGAGTGAGAGAGAGAGAAAGTGAGGTAAAGTTGCCATTTTGAACGAGCAGAGATTTTGTTTTGCCTGTTTTCATACGTAAGTCACGTAGACCCTCGCTCGTACGTTGGTACTATGAAAGCAGTTATATATGTATATACACACACATATATGTACCTATATATGTACATACATTGAGCACATTCGCCGGGTAAACAAGTGTGCAAACAATGCGAGTGAGGAACAAAACTTGTTTAGACTGAAATCTGCACTCATATTCAAGTGGGGATTTTGCATGGAATTTGTTTTAATTGATTGATTGATGTTTTAATTGGGAAAAGCAATTGCTGTGTGGAATTTTACGATATTTCTTTTTGCCAGATTTTGTGCAGCCCGTGTACTGGGCTGCTTCCATTTGAATTTTTTATTTTTTTTCTTCCATTTTTACTCTACTTTTTTCTTCTTTTTTCGCCTTTGCTAGCTGTTGGCTAACATTTTGCTGAAAATTAATTGATTTTCATGCTTCGCTCGCTCCAAAGAAATTCCTCAAATAAAAATTTGCAAATTTGATTGAAGTTGTGTGGTGAACTTGGCAATAGGATCTGTGTGGGGCTGGGCGCTGGCTGTGCTCGGATAAAGCATCATCAGAGCCGAACTGCTAAGCTGCCGCAAAGCGCCAAAATAAACGTTGAAAACAAAGTGGATAGGTAGAACGAGAGCATTCAGAAGCGAAGCATTTCCATATGCTGCTCGTCAACGCAGGACACGGAAAAAGTCAAGTTTTGCAATCGCTTTGTTTGCCCAATGCTCATAATGTTATTATGACTATGAATAGAGAATAGAGAAAAAACTACGATTAAGTGCTAAGCTATGAGCTAAGCAAATATAAATAGAAAATCTCAAAATATACAGAAAATTAATAATGATAATGTTGTTCGATTAATGATTGAAGAAGCGAATAGTATATTAATACATCCTGTATTTATTTTTTATTTACTCACATCAGTTGTATGTAATAAACAGTTTTTTATGTCTGTGAAAATTGCTCATCAATTTTTTAAAAGCTGAAAATATTAAATTTTTTCTTTTAAATTGAACTATTAAATATTTGAGAGATTTATGATTAATACAGAACCAAAATGTATTACAAATTGTTTAATATTGCGTTTTATATATAACTAATATGCCGAATAGTAATTAATTAAATTGAAATACATTTCATTTTCAATGCCAACATCACTGAAAGCTAATAAACTCCCTTTGATGACTCTGGAAATTGCCAAATTTGAGTCGAAACGATCAAATTTTGTAGATCATATTTCAATATTAAAAAGCGTAGACTTTTAAAGATTTTACTGATGCAAAGCTAAATTGAAACGAAATTTCATAATATATAATTAATTGCTTCTTGGGGAAATTATTATTGTAAATAATTCTACACAATTTTCTTAACACATTTTAACATCAGTCCAAGCTAAAAAAATTTCATGAAAGTCAAAGAGAATTATTAGCTCTTAGATATGCTAAAAGTTGGTGACAAAATTCTGTACATATTTCAAAATCTATTAAGGTAGATAGAATTACATACTTTAGCGATGAAATAAGATAAATTAAATACTAATTGTCTTCAATCCAGCTAAATTTCCAATTCAACTAATCATTTTCATCAACTCGGAAGACTCTTGAGTAGTTCTGCACGTGTCAACACAAGATATAATATTCAAATTCAGTAATCATAATTCGTATTGAATGATTTACAATCGAAAGTCAATCAAAATGAAAAGTTTTGATATATCGAAATGTTGAATTGTTTATCTTTAATCAATGTTAGCGACGAATGACAATGAGAATACACAGCTTGTCAGTCATTTAGTTAGCCCAAAGTGCTGGTTGCAGTCACATTTACACGCGCATTTACACCCACATACACACACACACACGCACACAAACAAGCCACTCGCTTTATTGGCCACTTCGGTAAGCGCTTATGTACGAAATTATCAACAGTGAAAATGGCGCAGAACACAACAGCAACAACAACAACAGCAGCAACAGCAACAACAACAACATCATTATCAGCAACAAATTATCGGCCATTGCTGCTGCTCCGACTGGTAGTGTTTGTGTGTTGTTCTTCTTGTTGTTGTTGTTGGCTGTTTGTGTGACTGTTTGCTGTTTGTGCATTTGTGTTTGTGTTAATAAAACACAATTAGCTTCATCAATGGCGCCGGACGTGGAGTGGGCTGCTGTTGGGTGTGGCGTCGCAGTACTCGAACATAACTGCTAATAAAACAGACTGAATGGCCGCGCCAACGACCCCAAGCGCCGGCGGCGACAACAGGGAGGACGACAGCAAAGGGGGAGAGGGGGAAAGTGGGAACGCAGCCAGGATAATGATGCTGGCAATGATTATGTAGCTGGTCGTGTTCGTGTTGGTGTGCGAGCCATTGTTGTTGGCCGTCTGTTCAGTCAGTTGAAGTTTACAGCAAAGGGACAGCAGCAGTAACAAAGACAGACGGACGGACGACTTGACTGTTCACATTACGCATACGCACTGTTTGCGCCCTGCGATTCAACGATTGTTGCCTGGTGATGCTGTAGTCATTAATTAGCAAGGTACTTAATTACCGCACATTCATTAGCCGCTTCAATGGCTCTGTCCCGGAAACATGCAAATACACGCACGCACACACACACACACGCACACACAGAGTGCCTGCCCTATCAGACACTTAATTTTATGACCTGGGAGGTGCTAATGTTGCTGCTGGTCGCTTCACTCTATATTAGCGTAATTATGTGGCCTTTTGTCTTTGCAACTAATTGGATTTTATGACAGCCTCACTCATTCGTGCTCCACCCACTGCTCTCTCTCTCTCTCTCTCTCTCTCCTTCTCTCTATCTTATCGGATCACAGCGGATGCATTGTGTGTGCATGACGTTTAATAATTTACATATATTACGCATACGCTGCATTTGTCAGCGCGCAATTCTCTAAGGCGCCATTCGCTGGGGTCGCCGGCCACTGGGCGCACAGCAATTTGCATATCATTTAAAATGCAAAACAAAACTCAACCAAAAGCACACAACTAGCAAATGCACTAAAAGCTGCGCTGAAAGCCACAATACAAAACACATAGACTTGCTACCAGACGGGGACAGAGGCAGAGGAGAAAATAAAAACAACATGGATAGCAGCATGGATAGCTAGAAATTTACCATATCTACACACACACACACACACACACTGACTCACACAAGCACACTCTAGTCGGCATTATGCTCGAGCAGCACAAAAAATGCGCCCCAAAAGTCATATGAAAAAACATGCGATAACTAAGTGGGCTCACAGAGCATGGCGGGGATGTACTTGCTGTCTGGGGTTGGGTCGAATAAAATGGTTATGTGGCAACATTTAACTGTGGGTGGCCATGCCCTGCTAGCTGCCAGCTGGCAAGGGGAGAGAAACTGCTGCGGCTGCCAACCAACCCCCGAGAAAGTAAAATGGCTGCGAAAACTTTTATTCTTTTCAGCACTCAATTTGGCGCTCAGGCTAGCGCTCTCGCTCGCACGCATGGCCAACGCCAATGCATCTCTATATACCCTACACACACATATAAATATAAATGTGTGTGTGTGTATATATAACATACTTTGTATTCATGTATTGGTGTATATTGCTGGTCGCAGGGTCCTGGCTGCTGGCTGCTGGCGCTCTGGGGAGCTTTGCAGATTTGTGTGCGTGTCTGTGAGCTCTGTGAAGTTAGGCGACAATTTTCGTAGTCTCGGCTGGGCTCGGCTTTTTATATCCGTCATCAGCAACTCATTTATTATTTTATGAAAATGGCAAAATGAGACGACAAATGCTCCCCGGGGTCGCATTGGCCAAGCGTATGCGATTATAATGATTGCGACAATGAAGCCGCCCGAAACCCGAAAATGCTCGAACCCAAATTTAAAAGCCAGTCGCTCTCAGTGTGTGTGTGTGTGTGTGTGTGTGCGTGTATGTGTGTATGCGTACATGTGTGTCTGGTAATTAACACTCAGATTTCATAATTAAGATTATGGCTTAAAATTATACGTTGTCATATAGACTTTTTTATATGCTGCTTATACCCTTACAAAGTATGTTAAAGTTTTCTCATTCAGTTGAAACCCGAAAGAGAAACGCAATTGACTTTAGACAGTTTCTATTAGGGTTAAAGCTATTTAAAGTATCTTGGCATGAAACTTTTATAGACAAAGAGATGTATATAATATATAAATTGAATACATTAGTATATTCTATGCTTAGCAAAAATACTTGTAGATGAGCCACAACTATGACGTATCTAAAGTCAATTGTCTTAATCAGCTTCCATGTATTATATTTCATACTATTAGACTTTTATTCTACATAATACAAATATTATTTATATAATATTACCTAATATTATAGTATAAAATAACTCATTCTTAACGTTCCAATTAGCGTATAAGAGATTTAGTTTTTGAAAATACTTTCATAGCTTCTCTTTCGCCTCGCTTTTTATATCATGTTAATTCTGATTAGCTCGCTGAGCCTTGTCGACAATTTGGGCATAGAGTATATGAGTAGGTGTACATCCATTCCTTTTTTTCTGCTCAGCCATATGAGTCTTATCTTTAATGTTATGGCATAACATGAAAATTACTTATAAGAGCTACACTTACTTGAGAGCAGCCAGCTTGACATTTGAAGTACCTCGGAAGAGTAAGCAAGAGCTGTAAATGTAAATGAAAGTGCTGTTAAATGAGTAGAGATATAATAAACGAGCATTACTCTCTCACTAATTGTAACAAACGTTACGTTAGTAACGTTTGCCGAATAATAAGGGTGTGTCTCATATAAAATTATGTGGAAATATATTCTGATGTATAATCAATCAAATTCCCAAGAATTTATACATACTAAATATATAATTATATATATATTTTATGCATATTATAATTGCAAAAAATCAACAAAATTTTTAACTAGAATTTATTAATACTTAAAATATAATTTAATATTTTTTTAGTTCAAATTTAGTGTAGCATAATTAAAACATTTCAAATATCATTTCATACTCAACGTAACTCTTTTGCTGACTCTTCATCCAAACGGTTGCCAGACAACACGTATACGCCTTGTTGCACTGACTGGACGGCTAGTTACCCTAATTAGAAAAGCGCGCCGGCATACCAGCCAGCTCGGGCAGCGCTTATTAACCAGCTGCGGTTGTGGCTGGCTGTTTATAGGGCGCAAACGCCCTTTCAGAGCGGTACACAATGCTGGGCGCCAACCCCATCCCCATCCCCAATCACAACCCCAACCCCAACCCCAGCACCATTCGCATCGTCTGCACAGACCTTTCGACTTTTTCGCGTCTGTTTGTCGACGCATTAAGCGTCTGGTGGAGTGCCGCCCCACGGGCCAGTTAATTCAATTGACTCAAACCAATTGTGGTCAGCTTCATTCGTCGGAGCCGTTCAATGGGTATTGATGATGTTGATGATGCTCATGATGATAATGATGATATTCGGGCATCTAATGTGCCATTAATGCATATCAAAGTGGCTGCAAACACTCCACAGCCCATTACCAGTGCGACAGGCGGCATTCGAGCCATTTGCATTTGAAAGAGCAGACAGGGTCGGCGGTCAGTAAAATCGTTAAATATTAAATGAAGCGTTCATGTTAATTTTCTGTTTAATTGGCGCGCTGTCTGTGGCTCTGGCTCTGTCTCTGCTAGGTAGTCATGGCCAGGCTAATTACATGCAAACATGGCCAATCATGTTGACCAATTACCAGACGTATGCATTTTGCAGCTCCGTTTCCGCGAAGCGCTTTTCTCTCTGAGAATTGCTGAGTTTCTCTCTCTCTCTCTCTCTCTCTCTTATTTTGAGCAAAGTTACATCGTTTGTTATGCCACCAATAGAGCTTGCACAATAATGAATGACCCAATCAGTAGTTGGTATATACTTTATGACTATATAAGAGTACCAGACGGACTCAGCTGGGTAATCGATATGCCCTGGACAGTGGTTGGCGTGCGTTAATTGAATTTTGATTGCCGCATCACTGCAATCAATTGCGCATTCCCAACTGGACCGCCCATATACACATGTGCGGCAGCATGTGCCCAAGATTGCAATTAACTTACAACGATGCGCAGTGATTGATTTCCATTTGCAAATCACGCCTGGCCCCAAGGGGTCAGTCAGTTCAATTGATTGATGAAGCTCTCGCCATGCAAAAAGAATTTAACAAAAAAAAAACAAACAAACGATTTTGTATTTCAACTTTTCCTATGTTCTTGCGCTTGTAGCTCAGGATCTCAATGACATGGATCAGGACGATATGTGCGACGATGGCAGCGACATAGACGATCCCAGCAGCGAGACCGACTCCAAGAAGGGCGGCAGTCGCAATGGCGATGGCAAGTCCGGCAGCGGTGGCGGCGGCGGTGGATCCAAGCCGCGTAGGGCGCGCACCGCCTTCACCTACGAGCAGCTGGTTTCACTGGAGAACAAGTTCAAGACAACGCGCTATTTAAGTGTGTGCGAGCGTTTGAATTTGGCGCTCAGCCTGAGCCTGACTGAGACGCAGGTGAGCATTTACTTGCCTTGACTATTGCCATAGGACTCTTTGCTGAGTTTTGGTATTTTTGTGGCCTTTGCAGGTTAAAATCTGGTTCCAGAATCGACGCACCAAGTGGAAAAAACAGAATCCGGGCATGGATGTGAATAGCCCGACGCTGCCGCCGCCCACTGGCGGATCGTTTGGGCCCGGCGCGTATGCCAGCAGCCTGCTCTATCCGCACGCCGTGCCCTATCCGCCGTACGGGCCCTACTTCCACCCCCTGGGCGCGCACCAATTGAGCCACTCGCACTCATAAAATTGCAAGATGCAACAGCGTTTGTTGCAAATCTTCGAAAAGCGAGCCAAGGACGCCGCCCCCGAGGCGCGACGGCCCGACGCATTGTAAATATGAAACTGCTTTAAGTGTTGTTTAGTCTCCCGCCTGTATATAGTTCGTGTATTATATTGCAATTCGTAGCCAACGAAGCCCAATGATGTTGCCCAGTCAATGTTTGACATATCTACCCAATTATAGAGCCATGCGTATGTAATTACTTTAACAAATTGCGAATTATGAGTATGTAATTATTATGATACTAAGTATGTATGAGTATGTAACGCTATGTTAGCATTTAAGTGGCAAGCAAAATCAAAAATCAAAATTAACATTGAAATAAATATAAAATGTGAGCAAAATAAAGATTTTAAATATTATCAAAGAAAACTCGAGCTTATGTATGATCGGAGGGTAAAAAACAATTTATCGCTGTGGCGCACACACAGATGAAGAGGGAGACAGACAGAGAGAGAGAGAGATAGAGTGTGTGTGTGACATACTGTGAGGAATCTCTGGCAAGCGTGTGAAATGACAGGACAACAATGCTAAGTCAAGTGTAAAATTTTAAATTTGCTTCTCATTTACTGCGTGCAGCTCAAGCACTCACACACAGACTTACACACACACACACGCACGCACACAGTTACACGCACTCATGGCTATTCAATTATGTGGCAAACGAATACGAAATATCTTAATCCGATTTGCGTGATACAATGACGGGCACATATCGTCGGACGAGGCGAAGTTGTCAAAACAGAGACAGGCGAATGAATAAATTCACGGGCTTTCACACCTCGCGCCCATTGATATTATAATAACTACTCACGGCCCACGGCAGGGGCTGCTGGCTGTGCTGCCTGGTTGATTGGTGGGCAGCATAATTGAAACAGAAATCCATGCATGGCCAGCTCCAGGAGCCGGCAGCAGATCTGAATGCCCAGACGGATGCGGACCGACTCCGAGTGCCGTTGACAGCGACTCGATGTAAACAAACAGACAAACAAAACAGAGCAAGCAGCGCAGTCACTGAGCAAGGATATGCCGGAAATCCTTTAATATCTATTACGCCGCCGCCCCAGAAACGCTGAGCTCTGTGTGAAAAGCCACGCGACACGCGACTCGTATTCGATGTGCGTTGGCTGTAACTAAATTTCGCACATTTGATTGCATTTGCGGGCAGCAACGGCAACGCCCTCTTCTAGAAGGATGGGGATAACACTTTCTTTTTTTGCTTATTTCCTTCTGGCAAGGGACATTTGCATAAATAATTTATTAAAAATTTGCTTTTACATTTGTTTTAAGCTTTGCTTAAGTACTTTGCAATTAGTCGAAAATCCTATTTGACACACACACACACACACACACTTATGCATATTATGCATGAACTCGCAGCCATGAGCGCCTCTGTGTATGTGTGTGTGTGTGCACGTTAATTTCTGTAAATGTGAGCCAATAAATTATTCAGCTGCAGACATGCTAGCGAATTCCACACTAAATTCTCCAAAATGCGAATGCGAGCAAACAAGCTCCATTTGCATACAATTAAACTCTAATTTTAGCTGCAGTAACTTGCGCTGCGACTAGAGCATGGTTTATCCTACTTGCCAGTTGAGCTAGAGGAAGAAATTCATTTAAATTATGATAGGTGGCTGTAGTTAAGTAGGCTAACTTTTTGCTTTAATATATGTAAATAATTAAATCAAATATATGATTAGATTACATGGAAACACCTTTTCAAATATTTTTAAAAATTTTTAGAATGTTTGTTTCATTTTAATATTTCATATATATATTTATTATGTATTATTAATTACATTAGACTATTTTCAGATTTTTTGCAATTTTTATTTCAATGTTATATTTAATTAAAAATGTGTAAAGTATATTAACATTTACGTGTGTTAAATTATTAACTTAATTTAAAATGCTTTCTAGAAAACTCTTATAACTTTATTTATTTATTTATTTTATTTTATTTTTGTAATTTGTATTTCTATATATTTGTGTAATAATTCAAAATTTAAGTATATATATATATATATATATATATATATATATATATATATATATATATATATATATATATATATATATATATATATATATATATTTACCAGAAATATATTATTGCATTATATTGAAACACCGTGTTAGACAATTTTCACAATTTTTACAGTCTTCAATAAAATATTTCACGATTTATATAAATGTGTAACATATGTAAGTTTGTCATATAATAAAAAATTAAATAAAAATGCTTTCTTTCCGAATCTTCACAATTTTGATTTCAATATAATATTTTAATAAAAATATTTAACAGTTTATCTATGTACATACATTTACTTACAATAATATATTATATATAATTTTTTAGTATAATATTTCACAATTTATTTATTTATATTTGCTTGCAAAATATAATTGTCTTAAATTCATCTTAGAGAACCTCTTTTAAATTTTGGAATCCCCGACTCTCTCAAGCAGTTCATTAAATACAATTTATTGTCGCACATCGAGTAAGACGCCCACAAAACATCTTCTCGCTCGCAAACAAATCAGTGAAACGATAAATTAACGAGACGCCTGCCCACTTAAAGGCATACTTGGGCCCAGTCCACGGCGTAGAGTTACCCTTACAGTTTCGCCGTATCCGGAATGACGAACGCCCAAAACGCAAATCCAAGACAATTGCTTTCCAATGCTCGCCATAATAAAGCAAATCCCATCTAAGCATTTTGCACCACCAACTAGCAAAGGCAACTGACAGTTGCCCACTCTCCAGCAAATGCTTCACTTGATTCTGGCTCAAACTCATTGCAGAATCAAAATGCGACACTCACACAATTAAGTTGTTGTGCCCGAGCCTCTCTCGCTGTCTCTCTCGCTGTCACTGTCTCTTTTCCTCACTCTCTGTGAGTGTTTTTAGGTCTTTTGCGTAAACTACTTTGAATTTTATTTTATAGGACTTATTTTGGATTCCAATTTGCTGCCTTCTTATTATTTTATTTTGTTCTGCTTTGTTTACGTATTTTACGAGAACCTTTTTTTGCGCCTGAATTGCTGCAGATTACGCATACTTCATTCGGAGTATGTGTGTGCGTGAATATCTATGTAAGTGTGCGTGCGTGTGTGTATGTGTGTGTGTGTGTGTGTCTGTGTTGGCAGCATGAGCAACATTTAATCTGCACCATTGACTTTTCTACAGTCCGCCCCTTATACATGTTTTGTCACACCCAAACTCTCTCCCTCTCACTCTACCTCTCTCTCTCTCTCTCTCTCTCTGAATGTAGTAAATTTTATGCGAATATTTAGTTTGCTGTGCTTATCAGCACAGCTTTATCGAAACTTATTGTGTTTGTTTAATTGAATTTGGATTGCCGCGGACTGCGACGACGCTGACGCTGACGCTGACGCTGACGCTGACGACAATTTCGCGGATGAGCGGATGCCTGAGACGCTGACGTCGGCCAGATAAACGAGTAAAGTGGAGCGCCGAGTGAAGCTCCGCTGGCGGCAAGTGGATTGTCTAATTGGGAGTGGTAGATCAACTCGAGACTTAGTTTAGTTCATTTAGTTCGCTATTTGTGGGCTGACAGCGAGCGAAGAGCCAGAGTTTCGCGACAATTAAAATTTAACTGCCATGCCACGCCCACACGCCCACTAGCCCACACACACCCGAAATGCTTGCATATGTGCGGCCATATAAATTATGACCCGCGCTTGACATAAACAAGCTCCCAAGAGGCACTTTGGCCAGGCTATATGACAGATTTTCCGAGCGCGTTTGATGATGAGGCCGCCGTAGGATGAGGCAAGGATATACGCTAAAGCGTCACCGGGGAGCGCCTGAGCGCCTGCCACATGTGTCTTGAGTCAAGCGACGCAACGCGCCGCTACCGAGCGATTGAGCCACCCCAGTTGGCATTGTTGTTTGCAAGCGAATCACATTTTGATGATTGTCAATGTGACTTTAATACCATTTTTCAACTTGACACGCGTGTGGGACGCTTACAGCTCAGCTCGAGGTTGACTCGGGGTTGCGCTGGCCACGTGCACTCACGGAGCTGTATGATAAGGAATACGAAAGCGGAGAAAAAAAGGGCTATGGATGGCTACGAACTGTGTCAGGCACTGAGCGCAATGCTGACATCTGTGGATTAAATTGCAATTTGTGCTCATGTAATATTGAAGCTGGTAAAGAATTCTGGTATAACACTTTTACATTGTTGTTGCTGCTGTTGTTGCTGTTGCTGGCGGACGGAGTTTAGTGCGGCAATAATATTGTTGCTGCCACAGACAATTGCTATTAGTATTTGAAATGGGCAATAAAACTGTAAACTGCCTTTGTGCTGAAAATTTCGTCAAATATTTTAATGGTCGATTAACTGAGAGAGGAAAGATGGAGTGAGCAAGAAAGTGAGAGAGACTGAGAGAAAGAGACAGAAAAGATCGAAGTAAAGACCGCATAATGGGGGGAGATAGACTGTTTTTTTTTTTTTTTTTTTTTTTTTTTTAATTTTTTTATAAGATGAAATATTTTTAATATTTATTTACAGAACTGAAAATTATTTTTATTTATATTAATTATAAAGCCAGAAATGGAGGAGAGAGTCTCTTTATCAAATTTCAAATTATTTAATTTAAAGATTAGTCTTTTAAGCCGACTTAACAATAATAAATATTAATCAAGAATTAATTAATATGCATTCTTAGATCTATGGATGGTAAGAATTAAGAAGAATTAATTGCTAAAAGAAAGCAAAGAATTAGAGGGTGTAACTATAAAGAAATATAATAGAGAGAAAAGGAATAACAGGAAGAGAGAGAGAGAGTGAAGCAGAGAATGAGACAAAAAGTGAGACAGGAAGATAGAAAGAGAGAGAGACAAAATGCGACAAAGAGAGGGTAAGGGTTAAACAGAGAGAGAGAGAGAGAGAGAGTGATAGAGAGAGAGAGATAGTGATAGAGAGAAAGAGAGAGATAGTGATAGAGAGAGAGAGAGAGGGAGAGAGAGAGCAACCTACTGCGGCGTCTTAATCAAGGAATGGAGCTCATAGATTACGATTTGTATATTTCTTAGCATACTTTGAAGGGGGAATTAGCTCTGACATTTAGCCCCGTTTAGCTTTGCTTCCTTTTTTAATTTTTTTATTTTAGGCTCAGCCGACACGAGGCCAACGAGCACATTTAAATAGCCGTAATTCATCATCGTTTAGCAAAGCTACCTGTCAAGTGGTAGAGCCAACAAGGCAACGTGAAAAGCATTGCGAATTGAACGTAAATGCAACGCGTGTCCGTGACTCGTCATCTGCCCGAATAATTCGCAGCTAATTCGCCGGCAAGCGCAACGAAATGGGGCACAAAGCTAAACCTCGCCCCGACAATGGGAGCTGTGCCTTTTTATTTGGTGAGAAAACATTTACGCACTAATTTCAGTGCAGCGCTGCGCGGATGGACGGCCGGACAGAGGGTCGCGCGGACGGACGGACGGACGGACGGGCATTGGCATTCGAGGCACATTACCAGACCAGAGCAGACCAGTTGCTTGCCAATTGGTTTGCAATTTGGCGTGCTTAGCGGCGTGGGGTGAAAGGGGATGGAGCGGAGGGCGGGCGGGGGTGAATAGCGCCCCGGGTTGCTTTAGCCACAAATAGCGCACGCGTAACGTCCAACACGTGCCTCAATTACGCGGTTAAATGCATTCAAATTGAGTTGTTTATACTGTGGGCGTGTGCCGGCGGGCGGCGGTCAATTGGGAGTGGCTTACTACTGGAAGCAGCCGTAGATGCGACCCGCTGGCAAATCAGTTACACTTGCCATACCCATACCCATTATTGTTGTTGTTGTTGGGAGCCGCAGCGTGACACGCGACCAGACATTGTTCACAAATTTGAAAAAGTGTTGCTCCGTTAGCTCGTTCTTCAGCTGCAAACATAAAACTATCAGCATTCGAGTGGGTGTTTATCAATGAGTGTGTGTGTGTGTGTTTATGGCATTGCTACCCCTTGGCGCAAATCCGCTTATGTGTGTCTCATATTTAAGCCGACCTTACCAGCAAATCAAAACAAAGACAGTCACAATTAAAGCCAACAACCAGACAGACAGACAGCCAGGCCACCGACGGCTGCCATTTGTTGAACTTGCAGCGCAAAGTTTTTGGCAAAACAGGAGCAAAAACAACGGAAACCAAAACAAAATGTGGCAACAGCAGACAGCAAACAAACTACTGTAATTATAGGTAGAAGCCATTTCGAGCAATTATAACGCGAAATGTGGGCAGGAGGCGGCTAAGCCAGGCCAAGTTTGGCCAAGCGAGACGTCTGCCTTCTGCCACCTTCTGCTTCAATTTGGCTTTGAAGACGTTTACAAATGTATTTGCCGGCTGTTGCGTTTCAGTGGTAATACGAATTGCCCGCAATCACAGAGCAGCAACGGCAGCTGCTCTTCAGCTTCAGCTCAATCAGAGAGTTGATGCTACATTTGGCAAAGACTTCATCAAGCGAACTCTACCTACTTATACATTATAGTCCCAAAAACCAACTCATTACTGCCTGGCCAAGCAGCACAATTACTAGCCAACAACAATTCCAAGACCCCAAGCCCAACCTCACGCTCCAAGCACCTCTTTCATGTCTCAGTTTCATTTGTAGCGCTAGATTTTTCTCAATCACACACGAGCCCCCAGGGGACGCGCACTGAACTAGTTCAATTCCGCATACAAATGCGAGACAGACCAAAGAGCTCTGAGCACACCTAGTCTGATGTCCTGCTCCTTGTCCTTATCCGTCCGCCTTGTAGCTGTTTACCTAGTCGAGCACTTCAAATAAACTAAGCAGCTAGACGCAAAATAAATAGGCAGTTGTTAGCCAACTGGCGCTCAGGACAGTTGCAAATGTCGTCGGTTTCCTCTGCTGCGCATAATGAGCAAATTTGTTTCCATATAAGGCAGACAACTACTAAGCGCAGGACACCCTCCACTTGGCAGTTTTAAAATGAGCAACCCGAACGCCAACTACTTAATTATCAGCTACCAGCACAGCGTGTGATATACTTTCAGCTCGGGACTCTTTATACCACTTAACAATTGAAGTAAATGCGAATGTTAAGCGTACACTGGCAGAAAAGGGGGCTGCGCAATATATATTTGATTATGTATGTAGTAAAAATTAAAATATGTATAAATTTACTATATGTTATGTTATATTATATATATACTAAAAATTAAAATATGTATATAATATATTTAGTATATGTTACTGTTTATTTAGTATATTTAGTATATGTTACTGTTATTCATATGAATATCAACATTTTATATGCATTCAACAATATTCTTATACATATACAATTAATTTGCTATTGCTATACTAAAATTATTATTTGTCAATACATTAACTGGATAGTATAAAATTTATTAATAATGTGATTTACATCGCGTTTAAAAGCAAATTGTATGTAATTTGATTAATTAATTTTATGAATATAAAAATAAAATAATAAAATATTAAATGAAAATAGGTTTCAATCTTTCAATTTTCCTCATTAGGTAATATATCTTTATAGTAATTTTAAGCCTAAATGGAATGGTTAAATGGTTAAATGGTTAAAGCTGTTGCCAAACTAAACGAAACATTTTTATTTGTAGCGGGTTGCTCAATGTTCATATTAAATTCTTAGGATTCTTTTTAGTTTATTTATTTATTTGTATTTTAAGCTTAAAAGTTTTTCCTCATTATTCAGAGAAAATATTTGCTGAAATAATGCGTATTCCAATAATTAATAATATTTATTTTAAGAAGAATAAAAGAATAATAATAATAAGAATAATAATAATAAGAATAATAATAGAATAATAGAAAAATATTTATAGGCATGTTGGTATATGAATAATATAGAAATTATTAAAAATTAACGAAAATATCCTGATTCATACATGTATATGTACATATAGGTATTTTACATAATAAATATTTATACAGGGTAGTTGATGTTGATTCGATGGCTTATGTCTCATAGTCAAAATCATCATCTAAAAATTTTATATTAATAGAATTTGTATGATATATTGTGCAATTATTACTCATTTTCAATATCATTTACGATATGCAATTTATAATATAGCATGATTGTATAAGCTTTATTTTCACAGAAATTATTGTGATAGTTCCTTTTCGCTAAGTGTATGCGTACATCTATTTATATACATATATTCGCTTTCCACTCAAATAATTTCGACTTATCAAGCCGCGAGTTACTACTGCTACTGCTGCTGCTGCTGCTTCTCCTCCTTCTGCTCCTGCTGCTAATGTTAGCTGGTTCAGTTAATGTGCTCGTTAAAGTTTTACGGTGACAGAAAATGAGCAAAAGGACGCAACACCTGTGGCAATGCAAGCGAAATCCTCGCATGTGGTCGTTATGACAATTTAGCGCAACCATTTGATTTGACGAAAATTGCCAAATAATTGGCGTTGGCTGCTAGCTGGCAACCCCGTAGAATTATGGCTGCATAGCGCGCCGCCTGCGAATGTGGAACGTTGCCAGGACTATTATCCTGTCGCTGGTAATGTGCAAGCCGTTGCTAATTAGTACATGGGTTTTTGGTCATCACATCTATTGGTTTTTGCTGCAGTTCCGAGAACTCGGGAGAGAGCGAGAGCGAGAATTTGCCGTGTGCGGCATGAAATTGTTAGCGCGTCAATTGTAACCCTCAGCTGGGGTTGGGGCTGGGGTGGGGTAGATTTAGCCTAGCCTGGCCGTAGCCTTTCAAGCGAGCGCTCGCAATTCAATTTTACACTAACAACTTAATCCTTTATTCAATTTGAAACCCATTAAAAGGACATTGCTTATCCTTTTAAGTGAATGCAAACAGCTTTTAATGTAAATAAGAAAACGAGATCGATGCCGTTTGCCGTTTGCAAATCTCTCAGAAGCTCCCAACGGACGCTCAGCCAGCTGAATCCAAAGCCAACTCGTTGCCTTTACAATGCAATGCGATGCAAGGCAAGGCGAGGCAAGGCAAGGCGAAAGAAAATTAAAATGCAGCCTGCTACCGGTTACCGATTCGCTCTTGGCCAAACGGCCAATTGACATTTGCAACCGCACTTAAGGCCAAACAGATGCGACGGCTCCTGACGATGCTATCGATGATTCAGATACTTTTGATGCCCAAGCTGAAGCTGAAGCTGATGCTGATGCTGAGGCTGCAGATGCTTGCGACTTGTTTGTGCCACTCGAAACAAATCGAACTGTGTGCGACTGAATGCCATTTGAATATTTCATGCTGTTGTGGTGCAAAATTTTAAATCGACTCAAGTCAAGTGTGCGGATGCCGAAATCAATCTCGTTTGTGTAGCAACCAAATTAACATAGTCAAGGCGGGGCGAGGCATCAGCTGTAAGCCACTTGCCGCAGAGTCAGTTGCATTTGTCGATTTTGTCTACTTAGTGCCCTCGCCTCGGCCTCCCCTTGGCCCATTCTACTTAGTTACACTTGGCTTTGTCTTTCCGCTTTTTAATACCTACGAGTTTACTTTTTTAAATGTGTTTTATATCAGATTCCGGTAACGCACCACCCAGCCAGACACTTCTTCTGATGAGCACTAAGTAGAGTTTGGGAAATACACCATGTGCACTCACGTAGTATAATTTACCCTCAGCACGGCGCAGGCAAGTACAATAAAAACTGGAAACTTGGCTGCAACTTTTTTTTCTCTCTTTTTTTTTTTTTTTTTTTTTTTTGCCCTATGAGTTTTCTTATTTTCCTTCACGTTTCGTTTTTTTTTTCCCAGCGTGGCCTTTTTTGATTGCCTTTTGTTTTTGCTGGCTTGCTATTGTTGTTGTCCATAATGGGTGTTGCGAGATCTGAGTGTGGCTCAAAGCCCCGAGGAGTTTTGTGTGTCAAGTGCTGTGTAGCATATTTTAAAGATTAGATTCCAGAGGCAAAGCTTGCCAAGGCGCCATAGAAGCAAACTGCAGAGATGCGAGGCGTGGCTGGAGCAATGTCAAGGATCCCCATTCGAGTAATATTCATCTCATATTTTTGACCATATGATATAGAGCTGACATCCTTGTCAAGCTGCATAAACAACCATATTTGGGCACGCGTCAGAAGGGCAAACAAACAAATGTCGAGGCGGCCACTTAAGCTGCCACTCGAATGGAGGAGGTTGACAGATTTGCGCATTGTACAAACACACTTCAAAGGGCACAAAAATGTGAGTGGCTCAATGCTGAGCAAACAAATAAATGCAATTACACTGAAATTACAAAGTTCTTAAACGAAAATTAGTTGTTAGGCCCGGCGACTCATAGGGAGTTCAAGATGTTACTTAATGGGAAAGTGAAGCAAAAGGCTGGAGTCCTTTGTGGCTTATGCCCACTTATCCCTGTCGCAGCTGGCGACGCAGACTCGGACTCAGACTCTACTCGGACACGGCACACTGGGCACCGGGCACCGTAGACCGTTAGCCGTAAACCGGGCACTAATAAGCGGTCAGTCGAAAGGAAGGCGCTGAGTGTGCGCTTTATCCATGCTCGAAGCTACCTTCTTATCTATAAATACCCATAAACCACTGCACAAAACAGTTGTCCTTTTTGCCTCGCCGGCTCTTTCATTAGAACCCGAATTTCAACACATTTGCGCGCATAATCCCTTAAGGCTCTTTAAACTTTACACACTTTTAGACGACAGCCCTCTCCCCCAGCTGGCCCCAAAATGCTCCGAAAAACATGGCAAAATGTGCTGGAAAAAAATCAAAATAATCCTTTTTTTCTCTGCCAAACAGCAGCTAAAAAAGGGAAAGGTTAAAACATCAAGACTAAAAGGCGCATGCATTATGAAGGGTCTTGAGTTTTAATTGAGTGTGTGCATCGGACTGGGTGGGCGTACACCGAAAAAAAAAAAAAGCAAAACGAATAAAAAGCACAACAGCAACAGAAAAGTTGCTGCAAACTGTAATAAAACAATTTGCCACTTGACGCATGGCTGCGGCCTCCAAAAAGGCCTTACAACTGTGCAATTGTCCACTGGGCGAACGGAAGGACGGGAGGACGGTCGCCCGCCGCTTCATGTGTGTTTGTGCCCAATTAGAGTTGCAGCAGCGGTCAGCTCAAGGACAGCGGACTTGCAGGACGCAAAAGTTTTTGGGCCACCAAACTTTTCATTTCACGCCTCAAGTATGAGTAATTGATTCATTTATGCTACTAATTGCAAATCAGAGAGCTGGACAGGAAAGAGGCGCAAAGGGAGAGCGAGAGAGAGAGAGAGGGAGAGCATCCTCGATGCTTGCCAGCAATATGCTAATTAGCAGCTTAGGCTCATTTTTCAATTAAGGCTGCAAACTTTTACAGAGCAGTCAACTTAATTAATTAATGGCAAAACAATTGCATGCGGAGCAGCTAAGGCAGAAACTTCAATAAGAACTGAATTGAAAATAAATCGTAATTGCGATGAAACTTACTACGTTGAGTAACTGCAAAAGACTTTTAATCAAATCTAAAGACTTTATTCTCAATAGATAAACTTCTGCTTTACTAACGCACAGAGAAATCCACAGAAATGGTTTATTTTTATTTATCATTGAATGTTTCTCTTTTGAAGACTTTCTAAAAAATTCTCGTATATACCTTGAAAACTAGTTCAAAATAATCAATAATAATAAAAAGGACATTAAAATCTGAACATTAAAATGTTTAAACTTTTTTAATATTTAAATGAAAATAAATAAAAAAGCCCAAAATTAAATAAATAATTTTTTTTTCTTTTTTTTTTTTTTTTGTGTATACACATGTAATATTAAAATTATTATTTTAATATTTGAATAAATAAATAAATATTCATATTCATATATATAATAATATTAATTATAACAAAAATAATATAGTCGAGCTTAGAGTTTTTATAATATTTAAACTAACTTAAAACTAAGCGCTGGCTGCTGGGTCCTTCGACTTGATGTTATATATGTTCTATTATCAACATGACAACATTATTTGACTATTACAATATTATTGTACTTTATCGCTTTTAAGCACATTCAGTGAAATTCGGTGAAATCGACTCCGCTTATAGCGTTCGTAAAGTTGGGCAATGAAAAATATGGCCTCAAGGCAAACTTATGCGGTTATAGTGTCTGACTTTATATAGTGTCGACTATATATTAAAGAACAGTTATTTATTCACATTAAAGTAGTTATCAGGCTATCGAAGTACCTATCACTTATCACACTTGTTTCAAATATTCCTTCTCTAATCAAATTTATCATTCTCCAACAAAATGCAACTTAACTGTACTTCCTATGACTCAAATGTGTTATATATGTGCATCAATGTAATTGTACTCGATTATATAATACAATTAATATTATTATATGGACATTATTGTTTATTAAATACATAACAATTTTCGGTGCTTAATTTCATTGCTATATATATTATAGATATAGATATCAAACCGACACGCATCCATAGCATCCATAAGGTTAGACAACACATTGGGTAATAAAAAAAAAAAAGTAGCCGTAACTGGAAACATTTGGGTTGCGTGTCAAAAGGGAAGCCGGCAACAGGAAGAGTGTGACATAATTGCGCCGCGATTTGCCACGCCACGGCCCAAACGAAGTCCGTTCCCGCACAGAGGCGCCGCCTGTAATTGGAACCGCAATTGACACAGAGCAAAGCTAATTTGAAAAATTAGTTATGCGCCGGTAAGAGCCCGGCGGGCAACTCGATGCGGCAATGCTCACAAGTCAATTAAATAAACAACGGGCAAGGATTCGCTTAGCCAGGCAGCCAAGTAGCCAACGAGGCGACGTCGATTGATTTATCAGACGACAATTTGGCGGGTAAACAAGGCGAACAAGGCGCTGTAAAATGATCCATGTCTTGGCCTACGGCTTGGGACTTACGTTGTGGAGCCTTGGCGCCTGGCGCTTATATTGTTGACAGCTCGTCAGCTAATTACACGCCACAATAAGTTTAATAACTTTGCAACCGGCTCGACTTGAGCCGGTTGTTGGTATTGCTGGCATCAACGCTTCGCCACGATAAACATTTTAATTAGCTCGAAACAAAGTGAGCCGAGACTGGGGTTGGGGTTGGGGCTGCGGCTGAGGCAGAGTTATGGGGCGGCTGCTTAAGTGCGTCGGGCTTGGCCCAAGCTTATGACTACTTAACGCCTTCTCACTTCACACTTAGCACTCGACGCCTCTCCCGCCACTCCCCACTCTCCACTCGCCTGTCGACTGCCACTTGTCAGCCCTCGGTGTCCCCATAATCGATTTTAGCCTTCAGCGCAAAGTGGCAAACAATGTTTCATAATTTTAGTGCCTCCCTGGCTGGCGGCGTTGCTTCCGTTATGTCCTAGCTGACTGACTGCCTGGCTGCCAGTTCTCCGCATCCGCCACAGCCAGCAGCGATGTTGCAATGTTTTTTTAGGCAATTTATGACGCATAAATAAGCGGAACTTGAAACTATGCAGCGACAACGTGGCCAACGCGCTAAAAAACAACGCTCAAACTCATTAATTTAAACGAGATTTGACGTGCGCTTTGATAAAGCCGCAATTTATATTCGCCAGCCCGTTAGACAGAGGTTGTGCAAGCCGAGAATGGAAACAGGAGCTCAAAATAAAATCTCCAGCTGGCTGGTGATGGGGCATATGGCCAACCTGCAATTGCCTCGTTTAGTTGGAAAACAATGGCGAGCTTAGTATGCTCTAGCGTAAAAAATATGGCTACAAAAATTACTGCACAGAGAGAAAATCTCAGGTCAAAGGATCTAACTGAGAAAAGTTAGGAAAAGTGGGAGGAAGCTTATTAGGTAAACCAGTAGAGGAAGGGCGAGAGAGAGAGAGAGAGAGAGAGATACTTAATATATCTGAACAAATTGATATACTTCATATATTACATGTATGTATGTATTGGTATATAACAAACTTATTTTTCTTAATTCTGTTAAATCAGATAAAACTTTCAACTGGATTAACAATATTTGGTTATTTATAACTTGCGGCTGCTGCTGTGTGCTCAGTGTATTTATTTGTAAAGCAAAGGGAAGGAAAAAGGCCAACATCGTCGGGCCATAACAAAAGGCCAAGTTGCCAACTAGGCGGGGCAGACTTTTCGGTGTCGCCGCAAACTGCAGCGCACTCTATTTGTAAAAGCAATTAATTTTTTGGTTACAGCTTCGCCCAATGGCACATAAATTTAAACAACTTCTGGCGTCGCTGTTAGCATCTGGTAATCGAGACGAGGGCTGGACGAGCATTTGGCCGGGCCAAGACCGAAGCGAAGCCGCAATTTGCGTGCATTTAAATGGCGAGCGAGAGTGCGGTCAGAGGCATGACGGGACTCACCTCCAGTCCAAAACTAAATAAATATTTACATGGGTTTGTCACCAAAATGCGAAATAGACACATCAACAATACCAGAGCGAAATTCAACCAAACTCAAAATGGAAAAAAAAAGAAAATGAAACGGAGCAAAAATTGCCAATTCCCAAAGCAAACAAAATGAAAGCCAAAGCAATCAGAGCGAACCGGTTAAAGTGAAAATCAATTTGTCAATTCGAACAATTGAATTGGGCACGAAAGGATTACACACGCATACATGTACATGTCTGTAGCTCTGCGTTGTGGCATGTCGGCTCCTTCGAGTGCCAGCCTGTCTATATAAATCAAAATATTTCCCAACAGTGCGTAAACAAATTTGTTTCAAGTGCGCTGCTCAAAGGGTTATACACACACACTCTCGGGAGCTCTGCTGTCAACCTTTGTGCAATCTGTGTGTAGTTTACAATTCGCTGCATTTGCCATTAGATGCGGCAATTAGAATAGTGAAGATTTTGTGAAAAATTTGAATCCTGCCACATCATTTAATTTGAAATGCATAATTGGACAAATGAAGCACCCCTTCTTACACTCGGCTCATACTCCCATAGTCACTTCTGGGGTGTGGAAATTTTTAAATTATTGCGCTGTATTACCAGCGGGCCAACACGTCATTTATGGCCCTGCACAACCCCCGAACCCCGAACCCCGAACTCCGTACCCCGAACGTCGAGCGTCGAGCCCAACTCGGCTGGTTTCAAAATCGATCCGATCTACCCGGTTGTGTAATACGCGAATTTAAATAATCTTTTGTTGTTGCCCTGCAGCAAAATGATAAATTATTAAATTAGCTGTGGCGGCAGTTTTGCATTTCGTAGTCATCGTCGGGCAGATGAGGGCAGCATGAAGCCAGAGAGAGAGAGAGAGAGAGAGACGCAGTGGTTTCCGCAGAACACTTACATTTGCCTACTTTTCTGAGCACTCTATGCTTAGGTACACCCACGGCCAAAATAATAAGTACATGAACTAAAGAATTTTTATACCCTGAACCCATTGAAAATGGGAAATCAGGGTATAATGGTTTTGTGAAAAGTATGTAACAGGCAGAAGGAATCATCGCAGACCCCATAAAGTATATATATTCTTGATCAGGACGACGAGCTGAGTCGATATAGCCCTGTCCGTCTGTCCGTCCGTCCGTCCGTCCGTATGAGCAAAAGAATCTCAGAAGATATAAGAGCTAGAGAGCTGAAACTTGGCATGCATACTCGTGTATACCATAGGCAGTACAAGTTTGCTTTATTTTTTCGATAACTCGTCCGATAACTTTTTTATCGAGAATAATCGAAAAATCGACTTGGTTTTTTCAGCCTAGTTTGAACACTTTTGGACCTGGAGACTTCAAATTTGCGTTGTATATAAAGTTAATGGATACAAAGATTTTGTACTTTACAGATTTTGGATACCACGCCCCCTTCTCCCCCAATTTGTAAAAAACGCATTTCAAGTACTAGAGACTTGTGCTTTGGAATGTACACATAATTTAACCATATGATTACGCTCTGAAAGTTTCATTAAGATTGTATGTCTACAAAAGAAATTATTCAACAAATAAATTCTCATAATATTGCCCACATTGCAGCGCAGCCCAAGCGCTGTCGCTGCTAACTGCGCAGTCAGCAGAGCGCGTGCTTATAAGTGCATGTGTATGTATTTCTGCATAAAAGAAGTCCAGACTGATTAGAATATCAGCTTGGAGGGTTCAGGGTATCTCCTAGTCGAGCAGTCTCGACTGGAGCCTTCTTACTTGTTTGAAATGTCATATATAAATTTGTATTGAAACAAAGTATGGATATTCAATTTCTTTTATTTGGTGGATAATCCAAAACCAATCAAAAAAAAAAAAAAAAAAAAAAAAAAAAAAAAAACAAAGCAAAGACAAAAGAAAACCAAAAGCCCTCCGCATAAAAATATATACAAAAACATTTATTTTTAGTATTTAACATCATTTACTTACGGCTTTTAACAGACATTAGTATTATATTTGTATTTAAAAACTTTATAGTTTTAAATAAATAATATTATATTAATTTTTTAAATTCCAAAAATCATATGTATATATATATTTTCTATATAAACCATCGAAATCATATTTATTGTCAATTTTTAAAATCTCTCACTTATAATTTTTAATAAGCTTAAATATCTCGTTCGTATAAGGAAAATTAAATTACCTGTCGGATATCATAAAGCTAAAGATTTAAATAATTAAAATGAAAATTGCAATGATTTTTAAAATTTAATTAACTTACAATTAGATCATTCCTTTCATTTTGTAAGCTAAATATTACATTTATTCAATTAGGTTTCATTTGACGAATTAATATTAAAAAGAACATATATTAATATATGATAGATTCACTCCACGCTTTACCCATACTCAAAATATGCAGCTTAGCTGCATGCAAATTGAAATAGTTCGTGAACATATTGTGCTGGCCATGAGTGTATATTCATACCAGCCCCATGGCTTCGCTGGCTGCAGTAGTAAAATTGAATTGTCTGGGGAAAAGTTTGTAGTAGAGTAAAAGGCAGCGCAGTTAAGGACATTGTCAGGCTCATTTTATTTTAAATGGCTGGGCTGGTTTTTGCTAATTTGTCCTTTACATTAGGCAGGCATACACTGCAAGGCATTTTCAAATGCATTCACCTTTAGATAGTTGCAAAAATGTGGTAAAAAAAAATATAGAAAACAGATTTAAAATAGATTAAAATTTAAATATATTATTTTAGATATTTACATTGTTCATTTCATAAATTAAATTGAACACCTAGTTTCGCTCAGTGTATGCCATTTAAAAGGGCTGTCGCACACTTGTGCCCATTTACAATGCAAGCAGGACAATTTACAATGTGTTTTTGTTCATTATAGAACTATTTCAGTTGACCTCGTCGGCCCGCCCAAAAGACCAGCCCGAGGCAATATTCGACGCACTCACCGCCTGTCGCCTCAGGAACGTAACGGGAACAAGGGTACGGCCCGGACCTCCGACTGGGATGCTGCGGCTGCCGTTGCCGTTGCCCGCGGGGGTAGCTAATGAATAGTTGCTGTTGTGCCCAGGCTCGACGACGAGCTCAGCGTCTCTCAACACGCACATTTGTTGTGAATTATGTTGTTTGTTTGAGCGTCGACTTGATGCACTTTAATTGATGTCAATATTCAGAGATTTTTATTTTTTTGTTTTCGGTTTTTTACAATCGACAGAGAGAGTGAGAGAGGGAGGGGGAGAGAGGGGTTCAACATTTTTGGTGATTGCATTTCGGGTTGTTTACAAATATTTGCGTTTTCCAACCGATAAGGGCATCTGGCGCAATTTCGTTTACATAGCCGATAAAGCTAAAAAGATTCGTCTGCCGATGTTTGTTGACGGTGTCGAGCACTCGAGCCAAATATGCAAAGTATTTGCGCATATTAAAAACTAATTTCAAAAGTCAACATGCCAATAAAAACAACAAGCTCAACTCAGCCAGAGGGTAGCCCAATGGTGCCAGCCATATCAGTTCTCGCTCTCTTTCTCTCACTCTCTCTTTCTGTCTTTCTCCTTTTGGGCACGCACTCAAGACGCCATCACACACCCCTTTTTGGGATGGCTGGCGGCGCCCGCAAATTAAGCAAAAGGCACTCAATCTGACGACTCCCCCGCACGGGCAACCAGCTAGTAAATGAACGTAATTTAGAAAATATGTTCCTACGGTTAATATTTAAGCGAACTTAAGGGTTGATCCGTTCACCGACAGCCAACCAAAATGCGGGCGCCCTTCTTTGGGGGGTTGGCTTCTGCTGCCGCAGCCGCTGCCGTTGCTGCTTCTGCTGCACAAACAAAAGCCAAAAGTTATGCCGCAAATGATATTTTTCATTATTAAACACAATAATGTGGTTATTATTTTTATGATTGCGGTTACCACCAGCCAGCCAGCCACTGCCGTGCCGTTGCCTTCGCCCTTACCGAACTGACTCAGTCGTATTCCCGGCGGATGCTGCGCAGCATTCACAGTTGCATTCATTTGGTTAGTTTGTTTATGTTGGGCCTGCGGTCTTTGGGGATTTGGGCACGCTTAATTTTAAGTGCCCGTCGAAATGGCAAAAAAAAAAAAAAAAAAAAAAAAAACCAAAAGAAACGGAGCGCAGCATGTAATGAAATATTATGGCTTGACCAGGAGCAGCAGCAGTAGCAGCAGGCAGGGAAGGTGCTGCTTTCTGTTTGCCATGCGGACAAGCGAGCAAAGGAAAATATTTGAGCCCAAATGGTTTTCTAGTAATTAAAGACTGACTTAGGGCGCCGAGTGGGGTTTACGTGGCTATTTTAAGGCATTTTTCCCCAACTTTACAAACGCTCTAGCTAATCACAGCACGCTCCCAAAAACATGATCTACGGCAGCCGTTGTCGTTGCTTCTCACGCAGCAAAACGCCCAGAAACTAGCCTAGCCCTAATAAGGCAATTAATCAACATAATTACCAGCGATTAATCATAAGCGGCATTATGATGCATGGGCGAGCGTTTTAAGACTCAACTGTTGACAGTTTTGGGAGGGATAGAAATTGAAAAAAAGAAAATATATATATATCTATGTAAAAACTAAATCACAAACGCGAGCAAATAAATCAATGGCTCGATGGCAGGATATGCTCAGTGAACTGTGAGTCTGGGGCGGCCCGTTTGCTGCAAGAGTAAAATCCATCAATCCCTTGAAAAATGTCAAAGCCACAAAGCAACAGCTAACAAATTCCTGTAAATCCTTGCCTGGTCTACTTAAAAATTGAACAATCTTTTAAAAGTTGTGCGACACCCTTTCAATGCCTTGTCATATGCTTAGCATCTCATTGACCCGTGGCAGCCGCAGCAGTCGAACAGAGAAAGTGAAAGGGACAGAGCGAGAGTGCGAAGAGAAGGCAAAGGAAACGAGAAGCGGACTGAGGTGCCAGCTAATCAGTTTGAAATGCTTCCATATAGATGCCTCTGTGCGGCATGAATCGGTATATCCATAGATATGTATATGTGTATGTGTATATGTAATTTGCGTTCGTCTGTGTGGGTTGCGGCACATTTTAATTTGTAATACGAGTCGAAATTGGGAGTAACTTCAGACACGCTGCCATGGATTTTAGGTGTGGATTACACGAAACCAGCTGACAGCAGAGGACGCGGCAGAGTTGGAGATGACAAAGATCTGAGAAAGGAAGCAACTTCCCGGCCAGAGGACATACATACATATGTGTGAAAGTGTGACTAAAGCTGTTAGTCGAAGCGAGTCTTTAAAATCTTGAAGCAAAACTAAGCGGATGCTATGGGCATCACCCATTTTCATTAAAACATATGATTAAATGCAAAACATATTTGATTATAAAGCTTTACTCCGCCACTTATGAGCTACTAAGGTAAACAGTAATTAGCTTACAAAGCTTCTGCATCAACTAGTACGCAACAAGGTATAAAAATTGCAGTCTGAAGTAACCGACTGCGCAATACTCGTTCGAAGATTATTATATATTATTATACATAACGATTAAATCATCCATTGGGGAAGCAGCTCGATGAATATAGAAGAAAGCAAATATAGCCAGTGTGATTCGCGTATCATTACATAAACAAAACTAGTTTCGAAACACCGCGAAATGCATTATATAATCTAGAGCTAATGATATTTAACTGATTGCATTATATAATCTAGAGCTCAAGGTATCTTTTAGTAGAACTGAAAATTTCAAAATTATAGTAAAAATCTTAAGACATTTTAAATAAATAATTTAAAATAATATAAATATGTAAATATACTCAAAATATTTTTTGTTTTATTAGAATTTTTGTGCTGAATATCTCTTAGATATTTATTCATTTTAATTTTTGTGACTTATGTATGTCTTGTTTATATAATTGTTTAACAGTCATCGAGATCTTTCGATTTCAATTTATTTTGAGCAGATTTTAAGCGATTTGATAGGGGTTTTTTTTTTTTATATTTAAATAAATAATGAAATAATAAATATCTACATATATATATTTTTTTTTTTTTTAAATACCTACAAAATTAAATTGATTATATTCGCAACAGGCTGACTGGAAATATAGGAGAGTAAAACTGGGAAAAAATTAAGCCAAATATGCACGTGAGTGTGGTGCTATTGACACAGCTGTTGACAAAATCAATGGATAGCTTTGATGAATAAACGTTGTCCATTTTCAATTCATATTTCATTCATATTCAGTTCAATATTTTTGCACACCCAAAACAGAGAACGAAAAACGAGATAAGAAAGGGAGCTGCTTGAGAGCTGTGCTGCTTATAGAAGCCGGCTATAGTTTGAACAAGCAAATATGAAATAGGTATGTGAATTCATTCCCATGGATACAAAGGGATACTTCATTTTGCATGTATATACTTAATCAAAAAGTCAGATATCGCTATAAAAGACATTGGCTGGCTGGTTGGGTTGCTGAAACTAATTTTGCACTGCTACGATTCACTATGAAACGCTCTCTACTTTTCCTACTCGGAGTCTGTCTCTACAGTGCACTCGCATATAACTTCAACTATCCAAGCGACCCTGAAATTACTGGTAAGATATCGTGAATAATGTAAATATATTCGAGTCTCTGATTAAGATTTTGCCAACCAGTGACTTGTGATGATGGAGAGATTCATAATTATGTCCGGATTGGCGAGAAATACTATTTCCATGGTGGATCAAAGGTGACCTGGTTCCAAGCCGCCCACATATGTCGAAGATTTGGCGGAGATCTGGCCTTGATCGAATCGGCGGAAGAGATGCAAATTCTTTCAGATTATCTGGCCGACGCCGACAGGCACGCTTGGTACTGGATATCGGGCAACGATCTTGTCTCAGTTCACAAGTTCATGTCAATAACCAACGGACAGCCACTGAAATTCTTCTCTTGGTCTGGTGGGCAGCCAGATTTTCCAGGTGTTGAGCAGTGTATGCATTTGTGGTTCCGGGATTCAGCTTTCCGCATGAATAACTGGAAGTGCCTGGAGAAGGCAGATTTTCTGTGCCAGAGACAGAACATGACTCGTTGCAGCGATAATTGCTAGGCTGATCTTATATATCCTATTAATGAAGCTTATGAAGTTGAAAAATAAAAGCCTGCTGAAGCTAATTCTTTAATTCATATATTTTATATTGCAACTGCTAATAATCCATAAAGGAACCTGGTTCAAGTAGACAACAGTTATTTGAAAGTAATTAAGAGTAATTAAATATGCCAGAAACATCTCAGAACATTTATTATTTTAACCATCTATGAACTTAAAAAGTTTCATTGCAATTTTTAAGACTTACTCTCCTGACCTTAACACGCTTTAATAGAATATAAATCGAAGCTCTATTATCATAGACTGAGACAGGGCGAAAATGTTGTCGTAATCTCTCGATTATGCTTTCAGTAATCTAACTACTTTAATGACAAACCCAATTTGCCGCCATCGAAACAATAAATCACTGGCAAAATGACGCTGTCAAATGGGGAGTGACAGAAAAGGAGGCGAGCCGAAAGCAGCAGAAATAAAAACAATGACACAAAACAATTTCGCAAAAGATGCCACAGACATAGCAGCAGAGCCGCAGAGCCGCAGAGCCCAACCGAACCCCAAACCGAATGCTGACCGGCATATAACACCAGCCACGTAATGCGAAAAGGCTCGACACACATAGGCACAGATAGATTGGCACTCATACGTGCACACAAGGACACACTTCCTCAAGCTTGATAAAGGTGTGGAAACGTGCGATTTTGTAATTGATACTAAAAAGCCCTTAATTGGCACCTTAACGCTGCTGATGCTCTGACAAATTTCCCCAAAGGACCTGCAACAAGGGGCTGGCGTTGACAAGCGACGTGCGTGGGCTGAACTGCCCAGGCAAGGACATGGCCGTGTGAGTGGGCGTGGGCATGGGCATTAAGTTTCGAGTCGGGGTTTGCCTTTGGGTTTGGGATTGATTCACCCACATGGTAATCCGATGCGCTTAGGTAATAGAGAAAATCTGAGCCAACGGCCATGAATATCGGTGCCATATAATGCCGACGAATCGTCATTAGCATCATTGTCAGCCACATGATTTGCCCATAAGCAAGCGAATGTGAAGTATCAAAGTCCGACCAAAAACAAATGGTACTCATCCATAATTGTCTGGCCAGCCGCTGCTGTTGGTCAAGTGGGACTTGAGCCAATAAATCTCATCAAACTAATTCGATACGTGGAGTATGTGTTTGTACTGTGTCTCTGTGTATGTGTGTGTGTGTGTGTGTGTGTGTCTGTCTGTGTGGTCTGCATGGATGCAGAAGCAAGGCACCCTTGCGGTTTTTGCTGCATGTTTGCCTGCCTGTTGTCATTTGTTAACATTTCATTACATTTATTTCACTAGAGCGACTGGACACAATTCCAAAGTGGATGAATGGATTTTCCGTTTGATGTTGCTTCGAGTGGCTCGACCACACCAATTCATCCCCGCACATACATATACATATATGGATGTACGTATATATTTATAAATAGATATATTTGTAGCTGTATTTATTTGCGCTCAAACCAATTTGTTTTATAATTGAATTTGAAATTGAAGATGACATTCGGTTTCCGATTGTTTGGCGTGTGGTGCAATAGCCGCAGGCCAAAGGGCCAAGTCACCCACCGAAAAGCGCTGATCTAATCTGACCTCAGCTGTCTATATGTTTTGGGTAATAATGGTATGCACAGATTGCGAGTGAATCTGTGTGTGTGTGTGACACAAATTTACCATAAATTCAATTATGTATAAAATTTCACAAGAGCATTCTTGGCTCAGTTTTCGCCTAACGCACTTTTCTATTTAATTTGCTTGCAAGTGTCAATCTGGTTGCTCTGCGGTCGTAAACTAAAATCCTCGTAAATAACGCACATATTGTGCAGTTTGACCTTTGCGTCATGATGGCATTGATTTTATTTATGCATCATTTGATTTTACGGTTCTTGCAATCAATTTGCTCGCATTGTGCAAACACTTGAAATTTATAGTTTTACACAAATTCGATGCATTTATTTTAATGGTGGTTCGATCATGAGGCCATTATACATACAGGCTATTAAAGAGTTGTAGTTGAAGGTGGCGGCAGGGCGAGCATTTCTTAGAGAAATCTTAAGTTTGCTAATGCCAGAAAACGATTTACTTAAAATACCAAATCACTTTTAATTTGCAGTTGCTTAATTCGGCTGATAACTGACTTCGGGCTCAACTGTAAATTAAAAGTCAATCGCAGTAAATGTTAACTCGGAGCCATCGAGGAGAATACCCCCAGTCTCTGGGCGAATGTTAACTAGACATAAAATTAGCATACATGCCATAAAGCAAATTCGATTCCTATCGAGGCAGTGGCAGGCAGGCAGGCAGCCAGCTCTGCGCTTTATATAATGGAGGCACTCAGCTGTGTGTCAAGCAGTTAACCCGCTTTTAGCAATAAAATTAAGTTTCCTCTAGACCCGGGTGCTGGCTACCAACACGTACAAGTCGAACGTATAGGAAATTAATGGTTTAAGGCAAAAGTGTTTAACGAAAGTGCCAGGCGGGTGCAAGGCAATAAGAAAGGCAACACACACACACACACACACACAGACACACATATATAGCACCCTCACATGCATACGATAGATTGAAGGCAGTAAATTCTTGGACTATCTGTGTATTTCACTTTATTGGCGCATGAAAGCCGACAAATACGAAAGGCACGAGCAGCCAGTCGCCTGTCAACCGAATTTAAGGGAGCTGCTGGCTCAAGCGTTCCTTCAATTTGAGTCGAGAGAAGCTGTGCTTAAGAAGGCGTGTAATTGAAACATTCAAAAGACAATTTCCAAGTCTTAGCACAGACACACTTAATGGACGCCGAAGACATGGACAAAGTTAAGAAGTGAAATGCGAAAGAAAAATGCCAAACCAAAGCAGAAGCAGAAGCAGAACGAAAACGAAGCCAGAACAAGGGCGAAGGCATCGGGTGGAGTCCGGAACCAGGATATGTATATCCTGGCAATCAAGCGTAACCGAGGGTCAACTGGGCTGGCATGTAACACTCGCAGCTTATTTATGCTGTTGCTATCGCCATAGCCATGGGCGTTGGTTGCCACTGATTGGGCAAGGTAGACAAAGCGGCCTGTGCGTTAATTAAACAAACATTCAAAAGATTGATGGCCCTTTGATTGAAAAACAATTGATGCAACTGTGTGGCAACATTAGCATGATATTGGACGTTTGGTCAAAACAGAAGACAAAAAGAATGAAAAAAACAAAACATCAGCGAGCGGATCTTATCAGCTGACGTGCCAAGAGTTCAATATGCGTCCGCCTGATGCTTGGCCTGCTGGCTCTTGCCTGTTGCCCTCTTGCCTGTTGCCCGGCATTGGCCATGCCAAAGTTCGCATAAATAAAACTCCAATATCAATAGAGCCATACACACTTATGTACACATAAGCTGATTGGCAGCGTTATGCGGTCCGTTTCCGTGGTATTTTAATGGATTTTTGATTTCCGCAGCGCAGTGACGCTTTTGTGGTGGTGGTTTCTCGGCCACTTTTTTTTTATCACTTATGTAAACAAGGGCCATCCAACATCCAAGAGTGGGACAACACTTGGCGCTGACACGTTCTGTTCCTATAAAACAGGACTGGCTACCCGCATAAATAACAACCGAGGAAGAACAGCTCCGTAACTACAGTATGTTAACCTAACGATGTAATAATCTGATGGAAATTACTTAACTTTACAAATTATATTGCGGTTGCTTCAATATGATCTACTGCAAGGAATAGGTGGGAATAAATTCCAAGGATTGCCTTAAGAATTCTTGACGAGACTAAAAGACGATTGTTACATATTTCCTAGTTTTCGATTAACCAAAAATTAAGCTTAGTCTTCTTGGGGTAATATCATAGAAACAAGTTTTAATCTCGCGTTGACATAAGTATGACGCTTATCAAAGCATACCTACTTAGTAAAGAAAAGCCTACAAAATCTCTTTGAATATTAATAATTCAACAGGTTACATCGTTCACTGCATCTTTTTATCAAGTTTCTATTTCACTAGATTGTCTATTTTATAACATTATACTTATTCATAAAAAAATCAACATACATATGTTAACTTAAAATTGCTATCATCGGTAGAAATTTCAATGTTCTATTTAAGTCATATTTTACATTGCCTTGAGGCAGCAAATAAGTTTAAAGCTGTTTATTTATTGATATTAAATAATGCCCAAAAAGTAATGAAAATTTTGCTGAATCATCTATTCATTTCTGTAATCAATGCACAATTATGAATTACTAAATTCTCCAGGTATAGGAAGAGAATAACTAACTTGTATGCTACGAGTTTGCTATGTGTTCCAATTATATTTGAGGCTATTTATATTTATATATGTATAGGCATATCCAAGTATTCGGTGGCGTATATGTACATATATATTGCTACAGATTTGTATTATATTTTGGAGTGACAATAAACACGTTATAGTTAATAAAAATACATCATAATCGAATAATCGCAGCGTGTATAATAAATTTGTATATTCGTTGGCGTTTCGAATTCTTCTACATTTTTAGATGTTTATTAGTTTTCTTAATATTTATTGAATATCGCTAAGTTAATAATGGTTTTTCTTTTTATTTTTAATACTCATAATCTAGCCAAAAAATTTAGTTTTTGTTTTTAGTGTTCCGTGTATAAAATAAGTTACATACGCATTGGCCAAGTCTTCTGTTTGTCTTGTCTTTTTGTTGTTTGTTTGTTTGTGACATTTGGTTTTTGTTTGTTTTTGTTTTTGGTTTCGTTTACGTATAAGATGTCTACATTCATAAGCACGCTATAATTGAATAATTAAATCTATGCATTTGGTGGTTAGGTTTATAAAGCATGTCATAAGTATTTGTTGCTACATCATAATACATGAATAATTAGGTTGTTAAAATATCAATTGAACCTGAAAACATATTTATATTGCTTGGTGCTACGCATGCATACGTACATATTCCGTTTAACTTAATTTACCATACAATCACAAACAAATACACATACATATTTGTAAATGATGATGACATACATAGTTAATTAACGCACTACAGTAACAATCACAAACATTGCATATATCGGGTACAGTTCAACGAACATGTCTATTAAATACGTGCCGCATGAACGAAAATACTCATTGTATGTATATATATATATATGAGCTATATATAGTATATAGATTCCCTTATATGGAAGTGCCACGTAAAACAGCTAGAGTAAACTTTTCGCTCTAAAACTTGTATAATAAATAATTTTGTATATCACTTAGTATATCCCTTCACAGAGCTATCAGCTTGGACTTGCATTTCTCAGCTTCCCACATTTCTAGCAATACATCTCGCGAGCCTGGACCACGGCCTGGAGGAGAGTTATCCGCCGATAGGCTAGTAGGCGACAGCACGCTGGCCTGCAAGCAATGAAGATAATACGATTAGGTCTGTATCGACAAATGAGTTATCGGCTTACCTTATTGGCGATCTTGCGTGGATCCAGATTCAAGCCAATGTTCTGCATGCCTTTGGCCAGCTTGGAGAGTGGATTGGTAATGGGCTTAAACTTGTTAGCCTCAAAATAGACGGGCTGACCGTGCGGAAGGTTTGCTTCATTGGCAGCAATACTAAAAAGTGGATTACAAATATTTGTAACAAAAAGAAACGCTCTTATATTGTTGACTTAGGAATAGATTTATTTGTTGAACTGTAAGCCATTCGATTACATAAGAAACACGCACAACATTTTCTATATTTTGTCAAGAAACACATGCTTTGAGTATATAACATAAATACTATTTGCATATGTGAAAGCAATTGAACATAAAGGCTATAATAATATTATAATACTTAGTAGTTTCATAGCTATTTGTGAAATAACTTCAACACAATAAACATTTACAAAATAACGAAAAATTGTACAAATATTTAGAATATAGAGCTTGTCTAATGTATATAGATTGTCTACAAACAACTTAAGGTCCATAACACAACGAACAAAGCATTAACATTACATTGGGAAATTAAATGAAGAATACCGACCTTAGCCCGTGTCTATCCCCTTCCACATCCGAGTTCTCCGCCTCTTGAGCCTGTAAGCATATTTGAGGATTTGGCGTAATCGGCCGCAGGGTTGGCGCATTCTCTAGCAAGCCATTGGGCAGACCAACATTATCGGTTACAGTTGATATAGATATGGTGAGCACATCCTCGGCTGTTTTGCACATGCTATCCTTTTGCTCCAATTGTCGCATATTGTTTGACGAGCTGGGCTGCTCTATTTGGCCGCCCATTACAATTCCAACGGAGGGCAGAAAGGTGTTCTCATTGTAGTTGCCCTTATCCAAAGCAATTTCAACGTCCGAGTCCACCTCAGGCTCATACAAGCTATTGTCGCGCTCATCGGTATCCGTGCTGCTCGAGCTGTTCGCGCGTTGCTTGCCGCCGACTGTAAAAACGGCCTTGTCGGCTTCCTGGCAAAAGTCCAATGCTGTACCCTCTGATTGGCGCATCACTTGCGGGTTGAGAGTGGCAGCAACGTTGCCAGGTTGACCGGCGCTCGAGGGCTTCTTAAAGGTCTGACCCAGTTTCGAGAACTGTCCAGCGACGTTCGAAATGGCTTTGGAACTGAGCTGTACCAGTTGAGATTCAGATAGATTGCGAGGCATGCCTTTCGGCACATCCAGCAATGGCAGTTTACTCTTGCGTCGCTGCAAAACCCCGCCAGTAATAAAACGAACATCCTTATTGCCGGCGTTCTCCAGGGCGATTCGGAACATTTCCACAATCGCTGTCAGCGATTCAGTGAGCTCCTCCTGCGTTTTAATAACATAGGCTGCATTGTTAAAGAAACGCAAATTGGCTGAGCGGAACATGTGGAAGTATCCTTCTTGGCCATCAACGCAGTAGTTCAGGCGCAGGCACAGATGCGCCTGCGAGGATCCTTGAAAGATTTTTGTCTGCTGATGCATGCCGAGTTCAATGAGCCGCACCTGCGACAATAGCACCTTCTCAAAGCGCACAATCTTGTCCAGATGCGAATCGTACTCGGCCACAATATAACAGTCGTCCGTAAGCAACAAGACTGAGTCCACCTCCGTTTCGTTGGCATCCCCAGAGCTAAGGAATAGTTGTTGGTAGAGTTGTTAATAGCTCGCGGATTTTAATGTAATATTTACCTAGGATCCGCATCGATTAAGCCCCAAGCACCGACTGGATACTGCTCCGAGCTCAACAGTAAGCGACGACAGTCCTCCACCAGTAATTTCGCATGCTCCGCATTTTCGCCGTCAGTTTCATCTGGCGCCGCTTGACCGCCCAAAGCGCTTAGCGATTCCGAAGACACGTGATTGCCCAGCATTAGATCAATAGTGGCTTGACGATACGAGTCCTTAAAGCGCGCTAGGTAATAACTGAAACAGTATGGTTGATTTACACATTTAGTTCTCATTTCTCAAACAATCAATAAAAGAAGCAAGGTGCAGATGAATGATAGTAAATGATAAATAAATAAAATTGAAAATCGAATGGTAATATACCTTTTATAGAGAAAGAAACAATAAAATGGTAACAATTGGAGCAACTAAGAATTGTAATTGGGTGAATACGTTTAATTGAATTTCATTGCCATCTGATTGAGCTGCTTTCAGGCCTTCATTTACGATGGTCCTACTTGCGCACCTGTTTAAGACAATCGACTCGAGCAATTTGAGCTCAGGTCCCAGCACGCCCGCACTGTAATATCCACGCAATGGTGGACGTGACTCGGGTGTGAGTATTTGTACAATGGTTTCTAGAACATCATCCTCTCTCAATTCGTCCGCCCGCTGCAGCTGACCTTGCATCAGATCGATAATGCACTGGCGAAACGAGTCGGCAAAGTTTTGAATGAAAAAGCTACGAAGAAGTGGGCATGACATTAGCTAAGAGTCATATATAAACAGGGTTCACAGATATGCAGTCTGCTATTTATTAAAACAGTACTGGCATACCCTTCACCCAGGCACAAAGCATGGGTTCAACAATAGTTAGTATAGTTAAAGAGTATCAAATTCTTTCGAAGTCGTTTGACTTTTAAGTGAAGTGTACAAATAAATTGAAGCTTGAACAAATAACATATAGGTGGGCTTATGTGTATAATTAGTGGAGATTGGGTAAATAGCATGCGATATTAGTAAAATGGATTTTTAATTCCGAAATGACTTCTCTTGTTCAATTTTGTCATTAAAAAGAGAACGATTGATAATAGTGCGAAAGGTTGACAATGGCCATATTTAGAAATACAACAATTAAACCCAAGGAAATATTATCAACTTTGATTTCTTTCGATGTAAATTATTATCATGGAATGAAGCTATTTAGATAAAAAACATAATGTTAATGGATAAAGTGTGAGCACAAGCAAATATATATAACTCATTATAAAGTAGTTTGATTATGCTACAAACCGATTGGCCGAGTTCATGCCGTCCTTCATCATGCCGCTGATTTTTCGCTCTCCCGTTCGTGTGTAGTCACCCTGGAATGGAACAGAAATTAATATTAAATATCTATAATATTGGTTAATAGATGATTTCTAACCTTTAATGCATTTGTGCCTGCATACTGTCTGCTTATAACATCGCCATTGTTTGCCCACAGCACCATAAAGGATGACTTCAATGGATCAGGTATTGGGGAATAGGGTGGCGAGAGCCCCAACTTAACCAGCTGCGATTGCAGCACCGCTGTCCCAATTGCCGTCTGTACCACATTTGTACGATCCAGACAATCCATGCAATTAACTCGAAAAACGGACTTTTGATTGCAGATGATGCCGCGCTGATCCCGCCAGTGAAAGCCCATGGCACCTGCCTCCGGACCAATGGCATCAATCAATGCAGAAACATTCCCAAACCGCATGCCGCGACTATTGTATAAAGGCCAGTGTTAATACGATAAATTTAATACAGTGATATATATACCTCTACTCACCAATAGTCATGGAAATCAAATGTGACATAGATTATTTGTTCGTTGTTGTATTTTATCACATGCTCCGCATACGCATCGCCAATGAGTTTCTCCTTTCCGCTCTGCTCCACCAGGTTAATAATGCATACGCGCTCGTAGATGGCTAGCTCTTTGGTAAAGTGCAGCTCAAAGGCTTGCTGTGTCTCGGCCACGCCCCGATCCAAACGTGGTGGCGGCCGATATTTGTACCCGGGCTGACTCCAGAAAATGGGAACCGACCCGCGCACCTGCGTAAAGGACAACTGGTGATGGCGGAATGAGAGTAATTGCTCTGTTTCCACGTAATTGGCGCAGTTGCCCTTTTCATCCACTCCACGGCGTTTATAGCTGCAATTATATATATTAAAGTTAATCGCTTATAATAGAGATAATGTCCAATGACTTACCGCGTACCCGCACGATGACGTGAGCGTCGCGAGACCAAAGACAATGTGAAACAGTCATTGCCAATGACACATCCTTCCACTTGCACAAATCCTTGAATAATGGGCAATATCCATGTTTTATCCTACAATGCAAGAATACTATATTAAAATAACTATCTCAATTGACCTTTAAAATTCAACACATACATTCATCTTAATGATATCTCTGATCATGTGCATGTTCCAGAAAAATCTCTCATCTGGCTGCGGCTGGGCATCATCCTCTGTGACCACGTGCCTTTGCAGATTGTTGGTGATGTCGCAGTCGAAGCTGAAGTAGAAACTGTCCGTCTCGTCAAATATTTTGTGCAGCTCCTCGGTAATACGTCGCTCGATTTGCCTTGGCTCCCGTATACCCACAGAATTTTTAACCTGTTTGGTAGCCAAATTTGCTGCCTGCTGTGTGGTGGCTTTGATTGTATTCCCAGCGCTCTTGACAACACCCCACGTCTTATTCATGCCCTCAAAGAGTTTGGTACTCTTCGTGCTGGACCCTTGCGTGGTTCTTCCACTCGCATTGTTGCTGGATGAGGAGGCGCTGTGCGTGGGCGTGGAGCTGTTGCTTCTGTAAGAATGCCATGCAAAGTACATTAACAAAGTTAAATATGCTAAGCAACTGACAAACTTACTTGGTGTGCTTGGTGCAGTTGGGCAGCTCCGAGTCTGGCTCATCGGCACTGAGTATGCATATGGACTTGATTTTGTACACCAAATGTGGCGGATATAGCACACCCATGGCCATCGCCTCCTTAATAATCACCAAATGCGGCTCATACACATTTGACAGCGAGATGACGCCCACAATGCCATGCGTAACACCAATACACTCGATGTCCTCCACCGAGCTGAGATCCCATCCTGCAAATAAAACAGAAAGAGTTTATATGAACTATGGCATACTAAATATATTTTGTATATTTAATATTTATTATTTAATGCATTATAGACAGTTGTGCTTTCTTCTATGTCGCACATATTTGCTTTACTTTCAGCTGATATCATAGGCCAATCAGGCCTTTATCTATATTTGATAAGCTTAGCAACGCCGACACAGCGAAGTGTGAGCGATTGACATTGAAATTAGATACTTATAAAGAGTCCGTTTTAAGTCTAAATCATTCAATTAATTTCATTTTAACTAAACGTCTTTGACAACATGCGCTGATTATTATTTATCAATGAAAAAATATAATCCCTACTATTACTACTCTTAAGTCTCAACTTTTCTTTCAGTTTAGACAAAACTAATCCACATACAAGAAATCAATATCATCTACTGTACATAAAATGATGAGTAATCTATGCAATTATGGTTATTTTGAGCATAGACATTATGTATGAGCGATTCCAGACCAGACAAATAAATAAAATTAAAAATAAATAAAAACTTTTATGACACATCCTTGAGATAAATTCAGTAGAGACCTGAACGGATGTGACCGGCAGCATAGTTAGAAATCTTACAATGACGCAAACATAATTTTTCCTTAATCTTATCGCACTTGTTTATTAGCTAAAAAAAAAAAAAAAAAAAAGAAACAGAGAAGCTTATCAACAATAAAAAAATTGAGCTAAAACTAAATTGAGGCCACAACTTTATCGTCTATATTTGCAATATTAAAGTGACAAAAGTGATTAATATGTATATAGATATATACAATAATACATGGAAAAAAGAGATTGTATCAGAGAGAGAGAGAGAGAGAGAGAGAGAGAGAGAGAGAGAGAGAGAGAGAGAGAGAGAGAGAGAGAGACGGCTAAATTAAAAACGAATATCTCAAAATTTTGGGAGGAAAGAAAAAACCAGTATGAAAGTTTTTGTAATACCTGAATATTACAAAAAAAAATTAGCTAATTAAAACCGCAAAGTTAAGTGAAACACGATAATGAGCAAGTGTAAGGGTCGACAAACTGCTGATGCTACTTAAGACTACGTACGGATTTTTATCGTAAAACCGTTTCTGGAAATTGGCAATTTGAACTTCGAAAGCAGCTTCTTTAACCTTGAATGAGATTTTTGTTCAAATGAGCCAATTTTGAGCTTTCACAATGTAAAAGGTCAAAGTCTGCAGCTGAGTCATGTCAAATGCGGTGGCCGTGACCGGGGGTTGGAGTTCAAATCGCGAATCGGACACGCAATTTATTCTTAAATGAATATTAAATTGCGTGCTAACTAAATTACAGGAATTGTACCGCCTGCGCAATTAGCGAGCAATCAACAGGACGTTAAACGAAGCCCAATTAGAAGGACTTGCAAACATACAAATTGATAGTGGAGCTATTTTTATAATTACTTCCTAACAATGTCAACATGCACACAACTGATTGCTCTAGGAATAGTAAATAGACAAGGAACAGTAGACGCACTTACAAATGGACAACGAGCAACATGAATAAACACGCACGAACGTCATTTGCGCAAGGAATTACGCTTGAAGCTAACGGCTTAGCCTTTCGCGGCTAAAGAGGGTTGTGTACACACTGTATTTACTGTACTGCTGTTCCGTATATTTATAGATACGCGACCCATTAAAAGGCATTTACAGTAAAACGCACAGCAAAAACCAGACGCAAACGCCCACAACAAAACAAATCAGGCAAAGCTAACTGTATAAGTGGGTGGCAGAAGCTCCGACTTCCCAAGCCCCATTCCACCCTTGACATTCAGAGACAAACTAAAGCACACACACACACTCTCCGAATTACACACGTTTATGAACATTTACGTTGCCTGCCTTGCATTTTCGCTTTCGAGAGCAAAAACGTGAGCGAAATGCAGATAAGGCTTATGTCGAGGCTAAGCAACAAAAACAACTAATTATAAATACAAAAAATCAGCTGCTGCCTTGCATCTAAGCAATGATTCATCTCCGTATTTACCTGGCTTTATTGTAAATTCCGACGTCTTGCGATTCCACCAAAGGCTCTTGTCGCGCTTTACAAATATGTAATGCGTATCAGTTTGGAATACTTCCATCATGACTTCGGCGTGTGGCTATACTATTTGCGACATTTCAACACCAAACTAAAACTATATTTTGTGCAATTAATTTTGTTCCATTGTTATTTCACTTCTTCAACTGGCTCGCAACTGCAATCGAATGCGAGAATATCAATTGTTAGCCAGGCGATAAAAACAACACAACTTATCGGGCCATACACGTCAAAATAGTCATACAACATTCAGACAGGTTGAGGGAAGACAGCATAGCAAACTCCGTATTTACTATTATATATAGCAATAACAGACTTTATTTCTAAAATTCCTTCATGTTGATTATGCCATTTAGAGGTGTCTGAGAGAAACCATTACGTTAACTAAAAATTGTATGTCCAATATTTGCAGACGGTTTGTTTTGCGCCTATCGATAGATTGTGAGCACATTTATCTGCGTGACACAGCAGGCAGCTCGACGTATGTGTCAAACAGCTGTGCGGCCAAGTCTCAAATGGAAGCACAAATTAAATAACAATAACAATTACATTTTGATACAGTCACAGAAATTAATGGCGCTGCGCAGCATCAACAAACTGAATGTCTTCGTGAAACGATGCGCGACCACGTTGCTCTACTGCCGTCACAAATCCGCACCCAGTGCACTCAATACTAACTCAGCCAGCAGTCCCACCAGCACAAACTCCAGCAGAAATAATAACAACAAAAACGAGGACGACAATAGAAACAACAAAAATGGATTCAGTGGCTACAGTTGGCGCAGCGCCATTCGTTTCTTTGTGCCATTCTCGCTCGGTGCACTGGCAAGCACCATGGTGGCACAGCGCGAGGAGTTGACGCCGACGATCTCGGCGCGCACACTGAACGGTCGCCGGCGTGAATTCAATTTCATTGCGGACGTTGTCGCAGGCTGTGCCGACTCTGTCGTGTACATCGAGATCAAGGACACGCGGCACTTTGACTACTTCAGCGGGCAGCCCATCACGGCATCGAACGGTTCCGGCTTCGTCATCGAACAGAATGGCCTCATACTGACCAATGCTCATGTGGTGATTAACAAGCCCAACACGATGGTGCAGGTGCGTCTATCCGACGGACGCACATTTCCCGCCACCATCGAGGATGTGGACCAGACATCCGATTTGGCAACGTTGCGTATCCAGGTGAACAACCTCTCCGTAATGAAGCTGGGAAAGAGCAGCACGTTGCGTTCCGGCGAATGGGTCGTGGCCCTGGGCAGCCCGCTGGCGTTGAGCAACACAGTGACGGCCGGCGTCATCAGCTCCACACAGCGTGCTTCGCAGGAGCTGGGCCTGCGCAATCGAGACATTAATTACCTGCAAACGGACGCGGCCATTACCTTTGGCAATTCGGGTGGCCCGCTGGTCAATCTGGACGGCGAGGCCATTGGGGTCAACTCCATGAAGGTGACCGCCGGCATCAGTTTCGCCATACCCATAGACTATGTGAAAGTGTTTCTGGAGCGCGCCGCAGCGCGTCGGAAAAAGGGCTCCGCCTACAAGACGGGCTACCCAGTCAAACGGTACATGGGCATCACCATGCTCACCCTCACCCCCGACATACTCTTTGAGCTCAAGTCACGAACGCAGAACATGCCGAACACCTTGTCGCACGGTGTCCTCGTGTGGAAGGTAATTGTGGGCTCACCAGCGCATAGGTAAGATAATCCATATATTGCCACTCATTTCCCAGTTTAATCCTCTTTTCCTCTCTCAGCGGAGGTCTCCAACCGGGTGACATTGTGACGCATATTAACAAGAAGGAAATTAAGAATTCTTCTGATGTTTACGATGCGCTCGCAGACGGTAAAAAGGAGTTAGACATTGTCATATTGCGGGGCGTTAAGCAAATGCGCGTAACCATAACGCCAGAGGATCCTTGATACCAGTCTAATCCAGATACAAACTTTAGTCTTTTAAACGCTCTACAATTTGGTGAATTGGCTATTGCATAAATTTGTATAATGTTTTGTGCATTGCTATAGAAAAACGGAACTGCCAGTCCAGTCTAAAGCAAATGCAGGTCGCGTTCACGTAGCACTCAGCTAGTTGTCATGCTGCGCAGTAAACTCAATACAAATTATATCAAATTACAGTGATTGCCTAAGACTAATTGTTATTTGTATTCCAAAAAATACAGACCATAAAGTGTATTTCTTCAACAATGCAAGCTAATAATGCGATCTATGTATATTATATAAACGAACACTCAACAATGAATTGTCCAAGATATTTGCAAAGTTCGAAAATTCTTATACTTGAAAGGGTCGTTCCGGGTAGCAAATAGAAAGAGGCGTGACACCATATTTAATATACACATACATATGCATATATGTATACTCGGCCGTAAATGGTAAAGTATTCAATATTTAAATATGCATTTATCATTGGCTGTCGCATTCATTCAAATTTCTTTCGATAGCCGATAAATTATACCATTCTTTTAATTATCGATAAGTATTTGGTATTTAAATTTGGTTTCTTTTTGGCATAACGTAAATAATTAAAAGCTGAGAAATTTCAGCTGTTAACATGTAAAACTATGAGCATTTACGATTTCTGATGCCCGTCTCTCTTAAAAAATTAAAAAGAAAAGAACTAAACATTATTTTATACTCAATTTATGTATTGCCAAATAAGTATGCCTGGTGCAGGGCATTTCGTAGTCGAATACTGCTCGGCTAAAGCACTCTCTTTTTTATCTTTCGCTATTTTCTGAACAACAACTATATCGTTACTTCATTTACGCATCCGTTGCGTTTGCTTAAGCGTCTGCAAAAGATCTTCGATTTCTCTTTGGACGCAGCTCGTCTGCCAATCTGAATGCGCCGTCTGCCTCTGCCTGTCCGTCTGTCTGTCCGTTCCCGTCCGTCCGTCCGTTCGAACAGCGACAAAAATGTATTTACGCTAATTGAAATATCTTGCGTTGCGATCAATCGATGCCATATTTTTTCTTCGCATTTATTTATTTATTTTTTTTTTTTTTTTGTAGGCCAAAACTTGGCACAGCAGCGGCAGCAACAACAAAAACAACAACAAAAGCGTCCCCAGCTCCAAAAACCGAAATGCAAATTTCAATAAATTTATGCAACTGCGTTCGCTTTTTATTTTTGTGGGTGACAAGGCAGACGATGATGATGTTGTAGTTGCTGCTGCTGCTGCTGTTGTTGTTGTTGTTGTTGCTTTGTGTCGTTGCGTGAAAAGTGAAATTCTTGTGATTATTAATTTTATTTTCGCTTTTGGCAATATGCCTGCCTGCCTGCCTGCCTACCTGGGTGCCAGTCTGCCACTCTGCCAGTCTGCTACGCTTTTTTAGTCTTTGCACATAAATTCGCTTATTGAATTCACTTTTCGCCCCAGACCCAGACCCAGACCCACTATGTCAGTTGTTGCTGTTGGTTTATGCCGCATCGGCCTTTATGACACTGTTGGCACTAAGTTACCTTTATTGCATATAAGCCGCACGCATAAACGCTGCTTTATGTTCATAAATTTGCCAATACTCGACGGGGTTAAACAAACAGACCTCTTTTGTCCACATGGCGCTTCGACTTTCTTCTGCTGGCCCGGCCAAGCCGTCTCAAGCGTCGTCTCTTCTCTCACCGAATCTCGATTCTCCTCACCTCAACTTTGGCTACAACTAATTGAATTACTATTTCGAATGACCACAAACTTTTCAATTAACTTGCGGTCGATCTAAACGAATTCTCACCTTGTTGTTATTGTTGTTGTTGTTGTTTTTATAAATCGCTTAAATTACAAAGCTGTGAGAAATCAATTTGCTCGTCTACCTTAGCTTTGTTGTTGTTAATGACTTGTAATGAATGGTTTGTCTATATTCAAATGATCCCAAATATTCTATAATGTTATATTTAATACATTTATCTTTATATTATTCAAATAATCTAATTAATATTATAATAATTTATCTAATATTTGTTATTTATTTGTTCTGGAATTGTAATGAGTATATTCATTTTGCATTCTACACTGTCTGTGTAAGAGAAAAGCCTGTTTACTCTATAAACTTGGAATTTTGAATGTATGTATATATTTACACTCCTAAGATTCGAGATTGTATATCATACCATTTAGGCTCCCAGCAAAATGGAAAAAATGTTTTCTAAATCAGGTAGAGCTCTTGAACTGAACACTACATTATATTGTATTTTTAAATATTTATATAAATGTTGGGGTTAGGGCTCTTAAACGATAGGAGATATATTTCCTTTCAGTTTGCTGTGCTCAGATATTCTTTTGATCTTAGGTTGTTAATTAGAGTATATAGTACTTCCGAGATATACTATATAGTATTTGCCACGCCTCTAGTAGGCATAAAGAAAACATTTGTACATTGAAATCACTAGCTTCAATAGTGGATTATGCTCATGTGAATAGGTCGACAGACGGACGTAGAGACAAATGCTTAAAGCTTACAGAGCTCATTGAAGATTGTGGAAAATCGAATATATATTTTACAATTTAAAAACCAAGCGAAGCTGCTCTTGCAATAGATCTATAAGATATATGGATCATAAAACGATATCAATAATCATAATTATTTCAATTATGACAAATTAGCAAGATAAAAATACAAACTGATATACAACGTATGATTGCAGAGCATCAAAGTTTCGATAGAGAAAATACTTAATTTTAGTTATAATATATATATTATAGGTATATATATTATTTTTAAATTAAGATCATACGCGTGTGGATGCTGCGGTTGGCTTAGCTGCGCGTCGTTTATTTTTTTGTGGCTGATCAAGTTCACACGCCTGTCTACAACAGCTGAACAACAACAATAACAACAACTACAAAGCTGACAAATCTATTAATGTTTTACACTGATTTACAATTTCGTAAATGGCAAAAATTATAGCACAAAGTGTTGGCTCGGTCAGCATTTGGCTCGGCTTCCAGCCAGCGCGTTGGCTATTCGTAATTATTGCATATTATATTGATGAGGGTCAGTCGGGCACATTCATCTCGCGATTGAGTTATTAAACGTGCTGTTAATTGCGACACCTGACAGGTAAGCTGATGTTGCCGTGTTGCGATGATGCTTTGTCGCGTTAACCCAAAAATGTCAGACATAAGATTTTGCACGTGTAATTATGTGTTGGGGATTGCCATTTGATGCTCTGACGCGACCTCAGCACGTTTGCGAGCTTTGGCACCTAAAGCGCGACCCGGCAGCAGCAATAACAGCAGCAAAGATTACAATAAAAATAAAAATAACAACAACAACAGCAACAGCAGCTACAACTGCATTAACAATAACAACAACGACTTTCTCAAATGTTGTTCCCATGAACTGCTCACATTTAAAGGTATCGGCAGGCGCAATGAAAACTGCATAAAAATTGACTGCAACAACAACAACAACAATAACATCAACATGCTTAACATTAAAGTTCATGACACACAACTGTAAAATATTTCAATGCCTGCAACTTTTACCATCGATAACAAATGGCTGCGACTTAGCGCCCCCAAAAGTTCAAGTCCCGCATATGAAAAGTTCTCCTCAAACGTCGGCCAGGGACAGGAAGTCAACGACGACGCCGACGCCGACGCCGGTGCCGACATCAACTTCAGCTTGAACGTTAACATCTAAGACGAAAAAGCAACGAGGAACGCAGAGAAAAAAGCAAAGCCAAGAGCAAAGGCTGGACAGCCGCATGCGCAGAGCCAATGGCCAATGCCTTGGGCCATAAATCATTTAAATATGCCAAAAACTTACATAATAATTCTGGCAAAGCGATCATGCGAGCGGGCCTCAAGATGATGATAATTGACAACTGGGCGTCGGGGCTGAGTCCAAGACTCACTCCGAGACTCGCCGAGTCGTAGAGTCTATGCCAAAGCAGAGCTACACACACAAACACACCCTCACACACACACCCTCACACACACACACACCAAAACAACACCTACACATACATATATAGAAACTGTGTCTCTTGGCATCGATCCCGTCATTCCGCCAGCATTAATCAAGAGATCGAGAAACACTTTTGCTCGCCAAAACGAGTCGAGCTAATGAAGTCATCGTCATCATTATCATCATCAGTGGGGCAACTGTCCAAATTGAAATGTATTCAAATGTGCCATTTTATGCGGCGTGCCAAATCGTAATGGATACGACGACGCGACGGTGGACTTCACTAAATTAGCGAATGCATTAAATCAAATATCGTGGAAAATCAGGAAAAATTATGATGATTACGCGGAAATGTGTGCCAATCGCCGGCCACTGGGCATACAAATGCAAATTTATGAAATTGCACAAGCGAAAAAAAAAATTACTAAATTATTGCAACAATTGTCGGTGATCGCTGGTGGAGTAGGAGGTGGTGCTGGTGGTGCCGGGTCGCCGCTGGGCGCTGCTGCACAGCACACTTTTCATTTACATTTTGCACTTGGTACAAAAACCACATTGGCTAAACGTCCGACTGGAACTGCGCGGCCAGCAGCTTAGTGGGTCAGTTTACAGATCTGAGGTCTGTCTATCCCGGCACCGCTGTGGTGCTCGCTGGCCGCTGGTTGTGTGGAGTGTTGCTCAAATATTTGCGCTGGCGTAAAAAGTCATTATCATTAATAATTTGGAAAATTTCACCTGCTGGAAAAGCGCGCCCAGTTGTTTTCTTTATTTAGGTAAATTCATCAATTACGCTCGAGTGGGGCGGCGGCGGCGGCGGCTGCAAAGACGGCCTCAAGTTCGTTGCCTAAATCGTTTGATGCGATCTGGCGCCACGATTGAGAACGCTGTCAGCCAGAGCTCTAGCCTCCCGCTCCTGCTCGCTCGCAACTGTTGCTGTTGCTGCTTCGTGCATTATCTGTCAAATGTCAAGCGATTCTGATTGATTTGTTGGCTTTGCGGCTGCGACTGGCAGACGAGACAAACATCTAGCGATTTATGTTCGATTTCAGTGCACAAATGCCTTTTGACCATTTTCGACAAATTATGCAAAAATCTGTAAATGCCGCTCAAGCGTTTCAAATCGATTGAATGGAATGATGTCATCGAAATACAGCCAGCCACAGTGCGAATTCGCACAGCTGAATGAAACTCTTTGGCTAGGAAATCTGAAATCAGGCCACCTGAATCACTTAATTGTTGCGATTTTTCACAAAATTGAAACATCTTCCGGCATAAGGAGTTGTTCGATGTCCGTCGTCCGTCGTCCGTCGTCCGTCGTCTCTGTCGCTGCAGTTGGAGGAGCTGGAGCTGAGCCAAGACATACGATGTGTGCGCCGAAATTAGTTTTTCGCATGATGCCTGGCCCGAGGCGTGAAAAGATTTTCGCATGCAAGGTGCGGCATTAAGGCGGCAACGCTAGCAACAACAACAACAATGGCAACAACTGCAGCCGCAAGCAGCGCAGCAAGTGTTGCTCTAATTTATAAAATGCTTTTTGCTACCAAGTTGGCTGAAAGAAAAAAAAATTATTTAGAGAAAAAACAAGAGTGCTTTATTTGCAAATGATCGACTAGAAGTTACCCTGTAGTAGCTGTACAGCTCATGTTGTACTTGATAAGAGGAGTAGAGTTATGCTCTTTGCTGGTATCATATGGCTTGCCAAGCATGATTATCATAGGTTAAATATTTGCAAATGAGTCAAAGAATATATTTTGATTCCTGGATGGTCATGGATAAGGCCACAATAAGTAATTTTTCATATATAAGAAGAAACTATTTAAAAAGAACCTATAAATGACTTTCCAGCTCAAAAAACGATTGGTGGATGTGTGATCAAATAACAGAGGCTAGATATCATTATTGATCATTTGCATGGATATAAGATAATTTATCGATTTCTTAAAATAAACTATATGTGTGTTGGAGCAGCAAATTGTGCAATTTATATCTCTATATGCTCATCCATAGGATCAGCTCATCTGATAGAAAGAGCAACAGCCTGATCAACTCAACTGTATCTTTACTGTAACAACAAAGTACCATATAACGGTTGCCCATACAGGGCATGAACAGCGGAAAAAATTTCATTAGCTATTTGTAATTGACTAATTAATACTCTGTATATAATAAATATATATAGCATAAAAAAAAAATGTTTTCTGTTGCATAAAATTTTCTCATTTTCCCACAAATTATTTTGCTAATTAAACGATATTATTAAAAAAAAAAAATAGTTTTAAATTTTAATTTTAATACACCAAGGATAAAATAAAACCTATTTAAACATTGTTATTACTATTATTATTTTTACTATTGTTTTTTTTAATTTTATTACCAGAGTAAATTAAAACTTAAGTAAGAGTTGTAAAGTAATTTGAGTTGAACTTAAATAATTTTCAACCATTTCCTTTATAGTTGATACAAAGTTGTTACAGTTGTTTTTATAACGTCGTATAGCTGTAGCTGCAGCTACCCTAGTGGTTTGCTTTGATGGCTGTAGTGTATCTTATACAAATTAATTGCTTTGCGGTTCTCACACACGAGAGTACGGCGAAAATTTCACTTCTTTTTCAAATTCCGCTGCGCGTTGAAGCGATGCTCAACGCTTGAGGCATTTCTTTCACACTTTTTCCCAAGAGTTGCTGATCTTGTTGTTAACGTTGCTGTCGCTGCTGCTGCTGTTGTTGTTTCTGTTGCTTGTGCCTTTGTTTATAACGCATGAAGCGCTGTTCCTAGTCGCCCACCCATCATAAATGCCGTCACATGTTTTAATTAAATGCCAGACAGCCAGCCGGCCTGCCGGCCAGGGAAATAGGCACAAAGCTCTAAAAGTTTATTTTTATAAGCCACATTAATTGAAATTACAACAGACGCGGCCTACCGACTTGGCTGGCTGCCAGCTTGCTTCTTTTTTTTCTCTTGATTTTTATTTTAGCAATAATTTATTTTTACAATTTCCTCGCAGATGTCACATCGTTGACAATGTGGCAAACGGCGCAGTTTGGCCGAAGCCCCCTGCAACACTTTCTCCAACATTTTTCTCCCTCTCTCTCACTCGTTTGTGTGAACACAAAAGGCATTTTTACGGATTACCACTGTCATCTCAGTTGTTGTTGTTGTTGTTGTTGCTGGCTGGTAGTTCAATTTTATGTTCTATTGCTGTCATAAAAGCATAGAAATCGCCATGGACACAATATGAGCTGCTGCACGCTTTGTCTCTTGGGCAACCCAGTTCGTTGCCTAAGTCTTTTGTTTCTCAACCAGCTGTGCGTGAACCCGCACTGCGTGGGGATGGGGCTAGCTGCGGCAATATGCGATAAATGTATATGAACTGCAGTCAAGTTGTGCTCAACACATGCATCAATCAGTTTGACCAACTGTAAATGCGAACTGAATGCTGTTTTCATAAACAACATCGAGACTCATGCAAAATGTCATTAATTTCCACTCGGCAAGTGCCAAAACAGAGCAAAAGAAGCCCCATTAACAGCAACAACAAACACAGCAACAACGACAAACTGTGCTCCAATCAAGTCGAGCATTTGTCTCATCGCTTAAACATTTCAATTTCACTCGCAACTCTGTGCAAAGTTTCTTTAATTTATGGCCACTAAATTACGTATCCGCGCTGCAGTCCCGGCCAGCCGGTGATTAATGATCTCGACTAGCTGCTAGTCAGAGCTTCAAGTGTCTGACTTCCTAACGATACAAATGTACCGCTATCGCACAGTACAGTAGCAACATGCATGCATGTTGCGGCAACATGTTGCCAACCGCACGCTAATCAGGTTAATTGTCTTTCAATTTCATTTGACTAACTACAGCAGCAACAGCAACAACAGCTTCCGTTCGTACCGCCAGCTAATTCAAAGCCAACTGATTTTAATGACATGCCAATGCCAATTTATGGGCTGAGCTGGCAGCTAATTCAATTAATGTTGGCCAATTCGCTGACACAAATTTGAAAATCACAAAACACAAATTTAAGGTAGCAGCAGCTCAGTGAAATTGAATCTATGAAAAGGAAAGTTGTCGCCGCTGCTGGCCATGAATTATGGCAATTTGATGGCAGCCCGCCAACAGCGGAACAACGGCCATTCACGGTGTTTATCTCGAAAGAAAAACGCGAAAATCCTTAAAGAAAAATGCACATATTTAACTAATGATGGTCACTTAACGCAAACTTAACGACAAATCAACGCCGTCAGCGGCAACAACAGCAACACCAACAGCAACACCAACAGCAACAGCAACCGCAACAACGACTTTCCCAGACAAAACGTCGCTGCGTGGGCGTAGGGGAAAAAAAAAGGTATACAAAATATATATAAACATAAAAATTATTAAATGCCTTGCTGATTATGCGCAGGCAGCGTCCGGCGATTTCATGAGCCTCTTGGCTCCTCCGTTTTGTTGTGCTTGCTGATGATGCAGCGGTTGTTGCCGTCACCGTTGCTGTTGCTGTTGCTGTTGTTGCTGATGACAACAACAATAATATTGTTAATGATAATGCTTATGAGTTTTCCTTGTAACAGCTCCAACAATAATAACACCAACAACAGAGGGAGAGAGAGACAGAAACAGCTGCGGCAACAGCAACAACAACAACATCATCAACAACAACAGCAACAACTGTTATTGTCGCTGTTGTTGCAAGCCGATGTTGTCAGAGTGATAAACGTTGTTCATGTGCAATTAGTAAAAATATTTCATAGCAATATAAAGAAAATAACAGCCAAAATAGATAAACAGAGTTGTTAGACTTTGAAATACCCCGTGTCTAAATTGTCAGCAATGCGATATGTAAATTGTATTGGCAATGATTTAATAATAATTTTGGAGGATCTTTTTAGAGATTAACAAGTTTTGTATGAGCGACTGAGTTTTGACTTTGTTAATGATTTGTTAGAGACTCAGAATTCAGCTTGAATTGCTCAGTGATTCAATTGAGATTGAGCTTGAGAAGTTGTCTGAATTGACAGAGAGAGAGAAAGATATATATATATATATATATATATATATATATATATATATATATAAAAAGAGCAAATTCTCTCCCGTTCTTTATCTCTCTCTATCTATATCTCTCTCTCTATCTATAAAGAGATAAAGAACGGGAGAGAATTTGCTCTTTTAAGCAAGTATTTGATGGGTTTGAAACCTGAATTGAATTGAGTTCTATATCAAATTGAAGAACGCATCATGACTTAAAATATATAAAAAATCCTTATAAACTTTACCTGTGACAGTTACACCGTAAACTCTTTTCTCCCTTAAAATATTCATGTATTTATATTCCAAAATATTCTATTAATTTATATTTGGAGTAAGCTACTAAAAGTATAACTATACAATAAATATTATAAATATTTTATTTATATAAAAGCAATATTATTTGTAGGAATCGCCCTCCGCTGCAATATTTAGCTACGTTCTGAGATCTGAGCTGGTATATTGAAGGGATGCCCCAAAGTAAAGTTAAGCAAAATTAAACCATATATGAATTTACAATATTTTAATAGACTTGCTTCGAAAACCTTCCTAAAAAAAGGGATTGGGCTTTTACTTTCTTTTTCATTTGCAATCTGTCTTATGGTAAACAATATTTTACATATTAATAACTAACTCTGCTCCCTATTTGGCGAATCCGTAGCGTGAAATCTTTTTAAGAGCCTTCGACTGTTATTTATGTTGTCCATGTATAGATTCACCAATTCATCAAAAATCAATATTGTACTGTTAATTTAAAGGGCAACGGCAACTTAATATAATTAATCTAGGGTATTTTCGTATTAAAGTCTCTGCAACAGGCTGCTATGTCTCTGTGTCTCAGGCCAGATGGGCAGAGCCACATAGAGCCCCGCAATCAGTGACTGGACAATTGCTGGCAATCGCTGCAACTTTCCATCACAGTCACATTGGCATTGCTAACAAACACATTGACAGCTGCAAATCAAATTGAACATATATGCCGTGGTAAAGATCTACATATAAATTACGAGCAAAAGTACTCGTACAAGAGCAAAAGTACATGCCACAGTCTGTTCAATGCTCAGTGTTCGGTGTTCAGTGAATCATGGCAAGCAATTCGCGGAAATCGCCAGCAATAACAACAACAGCAACAACAACAACTAGACAAAACAACACAACAACTAGACAAGCAACCACATTGGCAGTGAGCACTTTCGAATGCCTGTATCCATTTCATTGGCCGTCTCAGTTGGTTAGTCAGCATTTTGCATGTCGTTGATTTAGCGATGCATGCAATGATTTTCAGTTAGAACATCGCATTGACTCATGCTACAGATTTGGCTTACTTTCGGCCAGAGTCTGGCATATATGTATATGCGGCACGTGCTGGCTCAATTCCCTTATATACAGATATAGTGCGAGTCTGTGGCATCGAGGCATCGGCGCGACTCTGGCTGTGGCAACTTGTGTGGCTCGCTGGCTTTGGTGATTGCAATCAGTGGCTCAGTTTGTCTTAGTCAGCTGCAAAAATAAGTTAATTGCCGGCTGCAGAGAGTGTTAGTCTAAGCGCTAGTGCTGCTGGCCAAGTTAGTCCAAAGACTAAGACTAAGGCATGCGGAATGCTACCGACAAGGTCAACAACCTCGACGGCGGGAATTGAGACCTTTTCGGGCTGGCATTGTCTGTTTGTTAGCGGCATATATGAATGCCTTTCTTTTGTGCGGCATTGAAAATACCGCTGCGAAATGTCGAACAAATGTTTTAAACTGCATGAAATGGCATATTTTTGGTACATTTTTTTTATGGGTCGTCTCGCCCTCCTTCGCTTTCCCTCCCTCACACACACACACACACAGCTGAGAATATGGCCGAAAATATTCGAGTGCAAAGAAAGCAAAAACAAATTGAAATTAACTTACATAAATTGCTGTTGTTGTTGTTGGAAATTGTTGTTGCTTTTTGGCGCTAGTAACTCCAGCCGAATTATGTTGTTCAAGACAATTAAGTTGCATGAGGCGGAAACAATTTGCGCGGGCCCACAGCCAAAGTAAGACAAAAGCCAATGACTATTTTGGCCACAGCAACAAATAGTAAACAAAAGAAAAAGAAAGAGAAAAAACTACGCGCAATTTCAACGCATTGCGCAACGAACATAATTGAAATTGAACAACAACAGGCAACAATTTGCAAAATCGACATTTAAATGCACATTAAAGTTGTTGTTGTTGTTGCTGGTGTTGTTGTCGTAGTTGTCGTGCCACAATTTGGTTTTAGACGGGAAAGTGTTTGGCATTCTGGCCAGCTCTGGGCCACGCACCGTCCTGTGTTGGCCTAAAAGTGAGAGTCATGTAGACACACTTGAGACCCGGCCCAAGCACTTTCGCAAACACAAACACACGCACACGCACACACACACACACTTGGACAGTCTGTCTGGTCTGGGGCTCATCATTCCGGCTTGTTGCTAACAACCTGGCTGGGCGCAGTCTTTTCATGACTTAATCTTATCAGACAAGCACTGGCATTAAAAATGCACTTCAAGGTTCTACAATGATTATGGCTGTGGCTCGTTGCGCATTTTGTTAAATGGTTAAATGCGGCTGGGGCGCATAATAATTCATGGTTACAGGATTACCACGAAAAGAGCAACCAGTAAAGAGCAACCAGCGCCCTTTTATGGAAAATCAGCAACGCTTGTTTGCCCAGTCAGCTGATTCTCATTATGGCTAAATTAAGTTGTTGTTGTTGTTGTTGTTGTTGCTGCTGGCTGCGTGGCTGTGGCCCCAGCATCAAGGTCGCATGCCCTACACAGTGCCTGCGCTCAGTAAATGCATCTTTGCCTTGACCCAAGCCAACTGCAACTCCTTCCACATCTTTGGCCTTTCAGCTGCCCACGCGAGGCTTAAGGCCTGAGTTTATGACTGCTGCGAGTGCGTTTCTCTTTTTTCGAAATAGAAAAGCCAACACCACATGAGCTACTGTATTCGATCTTTGCTCCTCGGGCCTTAAGCTGATTTTGTTCTGAGACGAACAAATGCGATTTAAGCCATAAAGTTTTGTATTAGTCGCTGTCGCACTGTTGCATTGTTGCCTTGTTGCAGTCACATAAGTCGTGGGACTCTATGGAGGTTCAGCTTGGACATGCCTCATCGTAGTATAAAGTTGGTCTCTATCTCTGTCTCTGTCTCGCTGCAGGCTGTACCTCGAAACAAGTCAATTGTCAGTGGGCACTGGCACAACATTTGCCAAAATCTCGCACAAATCACATAAATTGCCGCTCAAATCCAGCGCCATATTTGGCTAAAATGCCAAACTCACGGCTAATACTCATAAGTCTGTTTGTTTGTTTGCTGTTAGTTTACTGCGCTTTACTTTACGGTCTGCCAACCACAAAAGCTGACGTTGTCAATTGACAATCATGAGAATATTTTGCTATCGACAAATCCGTCGCCGCCTTTTGTTTTGTTGTTATTCTTGTTGTTTTATGACATCGGGTCATTAGGTATAAATTTGTATTCAGTTAGATATATACATATTTATAATTTGTTTTCTTCGTCATCTTTTCTTATTTTTTAGCTTTAACTAATTAGACATTTTCGCTAAATGATGATGCAAGGTTCTAGCTATAATAGCTAAATAATTTCCAATTAAATATTTCACAATATTAATCATTGGGAATTTCAAGCTTTCAGCTGCATAAAACCTAAGCCAGTTGAACTTTATCAAGCAATCTATGAGGAATTATATAAATACATTATAAATAATTGATCAATTATTTATTTTATGAGGTTAATTGCGCTTAATACTTTACCATTTGCCTTTTAGCTATGATGAATAGCAAATTCATTTAGTCAACAAGAATGCGATTATATTTTCCAATGCTTTTTATGGGCTGTAGCTGAATCAAAGCCTATTTAATTTGTTTTTAATTTTTTTTTTTTTTAATATTATTTTTAACTTCAAACGAATATATATTTATTTTTAATAACAATCAGATTGTTTAGTACAACAAAATTGCAAGATTTTTTTTATTTATTTGTTTTTTTATTTATTTATTTTTTTTTAATATTACATATTTTATTATATTCTAAATTAAAATAATATTATTATTAAATAATAGTATTTTTAGTAAAAATATAAGCTACAAAATTGTTTTGTGTTACATTCATCAATTAAGACAAAGGGAGACCCTAGTTATTTTCCCTCTTTATCAAACACATATGGGCACTAACAAATTATTTTATAGTAAATTGATATATATAGAATAATAGTCTTTACCTAGAAAAAATTAGTACCAAATACATCAGGTGACTCTAAATTAGTAAAATAAATGCAAAGTATATTAATTTGACTAGATTTTCATATAAGTGTATACATATGTATATCATTATAAAAAATATTAAAAATATTAAAATTTATATATATTTTATTTATTTATTTTTTAAATATGTTACTTATTCTGAACAATATTACAATTATTAAAGTAATAATTTATTATTTTAATTTAATACATAATAATTTTAATCATTTCTTTTATAAAGTACTCAAAGCCAAAAAATGAAAACTAAAAGTATAGTTGAACAGACCAACTTAATTAATATCTATATTATATAACAATCATGGTAAGCATGTCTTCAATCAGATATCTTATCAGCTCCGTTGGCCTCAAGTCTCATGGCATTTCTGAGACACTTGCTGGCTTCTACACCCAATACACATATGTAACATATAATCTGACATTGCATTTTTCGAAAGTAAACCAAAACTCAAAGATATCAGCGAACGATAACAGAGTAATACAAGTGAAAATTGCGTAGGATTGCGCCTGATTAACGTCTCTTTTGCTGGGCTTGTGAAATTGCAAGCTCCATATTTGGTATAGGGTTTGTAATAAATTCAATTTAAACGAAGCTCATTCAGAATCGCGCCCAAGTTAATGAAAGTGAAGCTGCTGTTCGAAGAGTAAGAGAAAAATTTATTAACATATTACCAACAATTGTTGCAATTTGATTTGCTTTATGGCCGCAACGTGCGAGCGATGCGCCGCCAGCGATAAGCAGCATCTCCAGCATCTGCAGCATCTCAGGCAGTCAGCCAGTCCGCCAGTCAGCCAGTTGATGCTGCGTGCTGCTGCCCACGATCAAAAACATGAAATTCGCGTTAACTTGCTTCATGCTTTTGGCCCATGGCCAGCAGAAAAAAAAAAAAAAAAACGGAGAAGAAGAAGCAGAAGAAGGGTTACACAATTCATTTCATTTGGTGCAAGACATAAATCAGGCCAGCAACAAGCTGCAATGCCACAGCGAGGGGCCGAGCAGCGAATCGTCTTGCTGGGAGGTCGCTGCGCTGCCCAAGTACCCAGTGATATATGATTTTGTTAATTTAGTTCGTTTCAATAGGCAGATACGTTTCCGCAGCAGCAGCAGCAGCAGCAGCAGGAGCAGCAGCAGCCACAGCAGATGGACAACCTAAACGAGTTTGTTGCTTAAGTCTTTCATTTCCGTCTGGCCACGCACAGAACTTTTGGACTTGCATAATCGAACTTGAAATGAAATCACTCAACAGGCAGGCCCACAAACCGAACTATGTAACGAGCCTGAAACAAATGTGGTTAATTGGGCGGCTGTCCAGACCGAAGACAGCCACAGTTGCTTGACAGCCAGACAGATGGAGAGCTGATGCAGAGCACTGCCAGAGCTGATGCAGAGCTGAGTTGTTACTCTTGTCTCAAGGTTGCAGTGAAAGTGTTTTTAGCTTTGTTTGCAAGTTGTTTTGTGACCTTTTTTTGTTGCATTTCGCAGGCTTCATGGCCGCCGCCAAAACATTACTTATGTGTAGTATTTTTGCTGACGAATTACTAAGATGGTCAAGCGCCGGGTCGAGTCTGACGTCGCAACGTCACTTGTCGGCTGCCAGTTGCAAGTTGCAAGTTGGCAGTTGTAAGTTGCAGAAGCTGAAGCAAAAACACGCAAAGCCAATTAATGGGCGTGAAAGTTTATTTCTTTTTATTTGCCAAGCTTGGCGCCTGCAAAGAGAAAAACTGGGCTAGAGCTTCTTTTCTTTTTTAGCTATTGATAACAATATCTGCACACATTTATCAGTTTATTTGCATGACATGGCAGCTGCGATAAATATTGCAAATATGTTGCAAAAGCCACCGCACAGAGAGCAACAATTTAATTAACGAAAATACAAAATGCAAAATGCTCCGCTCTAGCCACAGGCAGATCATCAAGGCGGCTGAGTTCGTACTCTATGTGTGTATACTCTATGGCCAATTATAAGTTCATTTACCTGACAACAGCAACTGCAACAGCAACAATTGCCAGTTGGCATGCAAAACCAGAGGGAAGAAAATGTGCATGCATGTGAAAAGCAGCGCCACCGCATGATAATCAGATTTTTAACACTTTCCATTCGGTTGTTCATTGTTGCTGCAACTATTACATTACAGCTGGCCGTTGTTTGTAGTTGTTGTTGTCGCTGATGTTGTTGTTGTTGCATTTGATTTGATTAAAAACCGCAGTTATCTGCTTCATTTTGTCGCTGGCTTAATGTTAACATCGACACTTTGTTGATGTTGTCGTAGCCGTTGTTGTTGTTGTCGTCATTGGTGTTGTTGCTGTTGTTGTTGTTGCCTGGTTGGTTGGTTAGTTGCCTGGAGGGGCCAAACAATGTAAGCCGCTTGTTGCCTGGCTTGTAATCAACTGCATAATGCGACTTGTTTTATGCAAGGCCACAGCAGAGGTCAGCTCTAGGCTTATGCCAATTATAATTATTAATAATTAATGACCTGCACTCTAAATGAGCATCAATAAAAATACAAACTCAAATCGCACGCATCAATAACAATACAATCAAATTGAATTTCGAGTCAGCTGGCTGATGGCTCGATGTGATGCGAAATTGCCAGATGTGAGTAATTTCGATATATTGTAGTATCTTAAAAATTAATCTCAGCCTTGTGGTTTCATTTAAATCGAAAATTGCGCGACCCGCAGCCAAGTCGTGAGTCAATCGGCAATTTATTTTTGCCGAATTAAATGCAAATTGACAGTTCCAATTGCACTCTAAAAAAAAAAAAAAGAAATACAACATCGAAATCCGAAATCAAAATCCAAATGCAAATCGTGTTGCGCTGTTGTTTTGCAATTAATCAATTAGGCGCAGCCCCCAGCTTCGTCAGTGTCAGTGTGTCAGGCGACAACGACGACGACGATGCCTTCGGCGTCTGGCTTGTCACCTCGGGGCCTCCAAGAACCGCTGCGCAGACCAGACACAGGCACTCCCTTTTTGGAGCTCTGGTCTGTCTTTCAATCTGTCTCTCTGGCAGCTCTCCATGGGCCCTCGTTGTATGCAAATTCGCATTTCGAGCAGTTCTCCGAGCCATTCTCGAGATATGACGCCGCATGCATAATGAGCATTTATTTAAATGGATTTTGTGCTTTGTTTTATTGCCTTTAAATTGCATTTAGTGTCAAATGTCTCGCACAGCTAATGCTCAACAAAATATATGTATGTAGCTCTCTTCGCTCTTCGCTATGAATAAATCGCCAAACAACAAATCACTCAACGGCGACGGGAACGATGCCAACGCTGACTCACGTCAGAGAGCTCTCGCTCTCGCTCTCTCCTCACAGTCGCATCGCTGTCTGTGCCTATGAAAACACATTCATATATTCATATAAATTTAGACGAGGATTCCGCTTGCCAAATGAAAATTCACAATTTGCGGCTTTCCTGTGCAAAAACACATAATCCAAATGATGTGACTAATAATCAGAGCTCAACATGCGATTCTATTTATGATCGACCTTGACAGGTAGTTGCCAAAAATAATATAGTCATATTTAAGATTATTTTATATGTGACATGCAAAGCTGATTGATTTATATGCCATCAGACTAGTTTTTTTTAAATGTGCAAATTATTTCTATACTTATAAATGAATATCGACTATGGTTGCAAAAAATGTTATAATCTCTAGAGGAACTATGAGAACGATGGCAAGCAGAAAGCTTAACTTAGGAGGAGTATGAGTTTTATTCGATTGTTGAAATCGTTTTATATTCATACTTATATATATTGGAACGAGAAAAAAATTGTAGTCAAATTTTTGCTGTTATTATAAATCAGTATTTGCTCTAAGTATTTCCTCCTTCTTAATATTTCCTGTGAGTATTTCCTCCTCGAATTTCTTCGAAGTATTTCCTTACAGTCCTTATTTTAAAGCCCAATAAAACGAATATAGAAAATTTTATAAACATAATTAATAAACTAAACATAAAACTATAATGTATATACATACATATATGCAAAAAACAAGTAAAAAGGAAAAATAGGTCTGCCTGAAGGCCTTCGTTGCTCTGGCTTCAAACTAAGTCATTTATAATTAATTCTTTGTAACAATTAAATAAAAAAACAAAAATGAATTACCTTTAAGTGTTTCCTCCAAGTATTTCCACCAAGTATATCGTCTAAGTTATACACTTCACTTCAGAGCAATGCACAACTGACCCCCACCAGGCCTGGGCGACTGAAGAAATTCTGCAGTTGCTGCCCTTTATATAGGTGACTTTCACTCACTCTCATAGTCACACTCAACTGTTGAGCCCGATGGCAGGTAGAGGTCGTTGCAGTCGAGCTTTACGGGACCAATGGGATCATTCTCTGCAAGTGTAAGCACTCTAACTTCGTTTTAATCAAGTATAAGGAATACTACTACATACATATAGATAACATATATTATTTTCTTCTTCTTCGTTCTTGCTTTTGTTGGGCAAACAAAAAGTGAGACAGACGGAGGGACCGACTGCGTGATAGACAGGGAGACAGAGAGAGAGAGAGAGAGAGAGAGAGAGAGAGAGAGAGAGAGAGAGAGAGAGAGAGAGAGAGAGAAAGAGAGAGAGAGAAAGAGAGAGACGGAGAGATAGAGAGGGAGACAGAGAGAAAGAGAGAGACGAAGAGAGAGAGAGAAAGAGGGAGACAGAGAGAAAGAGAGAGACGGAGAGAGAGAGAGAGAGAGGGAGAGATAGAGAGAGGGAGAGGGAGAGAGAGAGAGAGAGAGAGAGAAAGAGAGAGAGAGATAAAGAGAGAGAGAGAGAAAGAGAAAGAGGAAGAGAGAGAGAGATAGGGAGTGACAGACAGTGACAGAGAAAAAGAGAGACAAAGCGAGAGAGATGAACAGATATATAAGCAAACAGACACACACAGTTAAATCGGATTATCCATTACGCCGCTCAACAATATTCTCATATGCTTGAAAAGGCTAAATGTTGATACTCTTACATGCACATTGATATTTGTAATCATTAGATGGCATCAGTTTCTTATCTTCTACAGTTCTCTTAAGGACTAAGACTTCTGTAGAGTCTGCCTATATATATATATATATATTCATTATACGTGCTATGAGCTGAGTGGAATTAGCTCTGTCTGTCCATCGATCTGTTCTCTTTCAAGCCTTTAACATTTTAAGTGAAAATGAACTTATCAAAAATTGAGTTGATGAGCTAAAGCAAAAATAAATTAACTGTTTATATATATGAATTCGAATTAGTTAACTTACTAAATACTATAGAATTTTAATGCATATTTCCTCGAGACATGTCGCCTTACCTATCTTAATATCAAGAAAGAATAAATATTTATTAACAATAAATCAACAAATATGATTGCATAATTATATTGTTTGCGCTTGGCTCTAAATGCTGTTGGCTGTGTAATATTTCGCATTTACCTGTCATAAGTTAGAGCAGGAAGCTGCATATTGATAGGTTGAGTAAACATTGAATAAAATTTGTTTATAGCATATTAATATGAATGTACACAAATGAAAATTATGGTGCATTTGCGCAGCGGGCGCGCTAATTTGATTACAAAATTGACGCCCCCCTCGCAAAGAGTGGGAAAGAGCTGCACGAGATACGCGCACAGCAGTGCTATAATAGATGTAGTTACAGCAACAGCAACAGCAACAACAACAACAGGGGCTAAAAGATACAAATACAGCTACCAGCAGATACGCAGATTATGTGTGTGTATGCGTGTGTGTGTGTTGAATCATGCAATTCAATAGACACGAACGAAAAACGAGAAATCATCATTAATATATCAACACAATATGCAGCCAGCAGATACACACAGAAGGCCACAGCACGCGCGTGCAGTTGAAAAGCGTTTGAATGACTTTGATGATTGGGAAAGTGTTTTCACAGCTACCTAGCCTACCGCAGCTGGCTGCATGCTAATTGCAGCATTTTCGCACATCGCCGCAGCTGGGTGTATGTGTGTGTGTGGCCAGCTAATGACTCATGCGTGATAAAAAGAGATAGAGAGAGAGAGAGCAAAAAACTCGAGCGTATCTAGCATATCTGAGTAATAAATAATTTATTACACTAATGATTTAATTAATATTGTTTTTTGGGCAGTCGACCTTCTGCAGCTGCCTGCCTCCATTTGTTGTTAATGCTGTTAACTGATTGCTTTGTGTATTCGTATCTTTCAATCGACTGTCGGCTGAAAGGCTTTCAGTTACTTTGGGCACTGTTAATGGTCTTTAAAGGGCTTTAAAAGGTATGTGGTATAGAGACTGATCGCCATGAAATTTGATATGTGCAATCTCTGCACAGTTGTTGAAAAAGTGCACAGCATGTTGTATGCGTATATGTGGGCCCTTCCAGGTGCCCAACGAAAAAATGCATCGAACAAAAAATGCGACCCAGTTAATTGCACAAGCCGCAAAGGGCTGCCTTTCCAAAAAAAAAAAATAAAATAAAAAATAAAAAAAAAACGATGGAAAAAAAGCCAAAATCCATCAACGAAAAATGAGTCGTTGAAAATTTTTGATTTAGCCACGATAATTGACAAGTATTGAGTTTCGACTGCGTTAATCAATTCGTGTCAAAGAATTCTCCCTGCATAAAATTAAGAATGAAGGCGGGACTTTTACTTTGATGCAAATTGCAATCATAAGTAAATAAGAGTGGCTTAGTTAGCTGGCACTGACTGACTAGAAGATACCCTATGCATTGCATTGACTGACAGCTTCAATTATTTTGTAGATAGATATAAATAATATTGAATATTATTAAATTTTAATAACATTTGTAAAATAAGAGCAAAACTTTAAATTAGATTTAAGCTCTGTTTTTGCAAGCACAATGTATTTTTAAGATAAGAGCAAATTGTTAAAACATATACAATTTTTTTTTCTACAGCTGCTCTACATTGCCCTGATAAACTAGATATATGCTCTACCACGTCTTTTGCTTTTTACATCTTTAACGCATAAACTCAGCTAGCTGAATTGCCTGACGGCGTAAAAAGTAAAAATAAATATGTATTAAAAATTAATGATATAAATATTTATATTGTATATAATGAAAATAATATATAAATATAATATAATATATAAATATGAATCAAATATATATGACAAAAATAAATGTACATAATAAAAATCAATAAAATAATAAATAAATAAATACATATATCTACCATATACATAGATAAATTTATAATTATTTTTATTTGATATATTTATTTATATTTTTATTTTATATATTAATTTATGTGTAAGCAATCAGTATTCAAATAATATATATCTATAGAACGCTCATTTGGTTATAATTCGGTCTGCTAATGATTGAGTGAGATTGCCTAAACAACTTTTTTTCCTCGTCAGTGTTCTTTATATTGATTATGAATAAACTACATATAAATATTAACTTTGCAAAAAATCTACAGTTAAAAAAAAAAAACTAATAAAAACCAATTTAAAATTATTTGATAAATGTAGGTAACCCAAAAGTCTTGTTTAAATAATTTCTATTGCATGTATATTACAGCACATTGAAGCTCAAGATTATATTCAACTTTGAAGACCTCTGCCCATTTTTTACTCAATTCTCGGTTCTCGATTCTTCTTACAGATTAATATGCATGAGGATGCCAGCATATGATTAATTTACAAGCGCAAGCGTGTGCATTAAACAATTTCGGGAATACTCTTTATAAAGTACCAGCCAGCCAATCGATTGGAGCTGGCCCGTTATGCATAAATCCAGTCAAAAGCAATTTAATTTTTGGTTTTTTTTTTTTTTCGTGCCTGCCTTTCAGTTCGATACTCTCTGGTAGCTGTGGCAGGAATATAATTAAAAACGTTGCACCACCAGCAAGCAGCGACACCCAAAGTCAAAAAGAGTAAAGACAAAATGCACCCCGACCCACCCATAAATGACGTGCGGCCGTCGCATTATTTGCCTTTCTTTTGCCAGCGCCTGGTTTTGTTTGGGTTTCTGTTGTTGTTGTTGTTGCTGTTGTTGTTATTGTGCACAGCAGCAATCCGGGCATGTCGTTAATATTATATGACTTGATAAACTTCTGCCACAAGACAATCGAAATTACTCAATCACGTTGAGAGGCGGCATAGGAATACCGGCGGTGGTGCGGGTGGCTGTGCCATTTGAGAAAGGCTCTTTATGAAGTTTTTATAGTCAGCAACGGACGCGCGTCAAATGCAGCCGAGCTGAGCCAAGTCGAGCCGAGAGCCGTCAATGCCGCGCCTTTTGGACGCCCAGAGGCTACGGCTGTGGCTGGGGGCTGCTGGCATAGGGCCCGCGGTTTGGCAACAGGAGTCGCTTGTCTTGTAATTGATGTCAATTTGTTGTTGTTGTTGTTGTTGTTGTTGCTGTTGCTGTTGGTAGTAGTGGCGGCGTCGGTGGTGCGCCCACTTGGCGTTCGTTAAATGCCAAATATAATTTAATAGGAAGTGAAAACAAGCAAAAGGGTATAAATTATGCTGCCTCGAAAAATATAATGATTGATTTGTATCGGCTACGAACGAGCTGAAAAATTTCCCATTTCAAATTAAACATATATCTATGGCTGGCAGCAGACGGCCAAGAGATAGGGAGAGGGTGAGCGGGGCTCAGTTTGCCAATTTTGTGAGCCCAATTTCGCAAGCATTTTAAAATCTTGCTATTGTATATCTTGGCAGTGTTTATTTATTTATTTATTTTTTTCTATTTTGGCTGCCAATTTGTTGTGAGGCGGAAATAATAACAATAATTTAGCGCACTGTTTGCCCAAATCGAGTTAACATAATAGAGCCCATTATCCGTCTGCCATGGCCGCAAACAAATCAGCCAGGACGAAGAGGGATTCAATTGCAGTTATTTGAGATTGATTTGGGGCTCGCATTGCATCATCATCATCATCATCATCATCAGTTGCAGTTGCTTGATTTGCATTATTATGGGCCAACATTTGTTTGGAGACTTATTAACTGGAATTCGCATAACTGTTTGACTTTAGAAAGCACTCATTGTGTCAGCTGTTGCGATGTTTTTTGTTGTTGTTGTTGTTGTTGTTGCTGTTATAGTTGTTGGTGTTGCTGCCGTTTGTTACAGGCTGATATGCCTGACTAACTCGCAGCAATGCGCCACAAGCGAAAGGTTGGAAAGGTGTTGGCTCTTTGTTTCTTTGTTACGCCATGCAACGAAAGTTGTTTGAAGGTTGTACTGGGTCACAATTTCCTCGGTCGATATCAATATCCCTATAGCTGCGGCAGGTTATGTTGCACTCTTTGTTAGCAACACTGCATTTTTCACTTACAGTCGACTCAACTCATTTCATTCAAATTGAACTCGATTACAGCAGAGCCAAAAACAAAAACCAGCAGAGCTGCCCCAACCCTTCGCATACACGAGTCTCTAATTTTAATAAATTGCCTCACTGTTGTTGAGCCAACTGAAACGGCAGCCAGCTTCTGCAGCCTCCAACCTCCAGCCTGCATGCCCTTGAATTAGCTACGAACTTAGCTTAAATTCAAATAAATTGGTTCGCCCGCATATGACAGGCGGACAAGAGCTGATCGTCATGGCAACCAGGGAATTAATGGTGCTCCAAACGCAGATCCAACTGCTTTCGTGACCTTGAGCTACAACTGGAGCTGAGGCATAGACGCAAGCTCCGGCAAGGTAAGCCAAACGGCAAACGGCATGTTGCATATGGCATATGGCATGCGGCATGTGGCATGCAGCCATCCATCCAGTGCGGCTAGATTCGAATGTGTGTCAAATGCATCATGCCGTCGTCGACGACGACGATGCTGCAGAGACGTGACTAACCGACTTTCATGTCATAACTTAGTGCGCTCTTTGAAGTTCAAGTTAATGTCCCCCCCGTCCCCCGTGCCCCTCGACCGTGCCGTATGCCCAGTAGAGCCCGCATTGTCCATGAGCCATGAGCCGGTTCAATTAAGGCGCATAAATTATGCGCCAGCCGCAACGGCCGCCAAATTGAAATCGTAAATTAACATTTGCCAGACGACGAAGTCTGCCACCGCCGCAGCCGCAGCCGCAGTCGTCGCCCCGCCCCGCCCCGCCCGCAACCCTCGCAAACGTCTTCAAGCAGCAGCTGCAATAACTTTTACATTTTGACCAAATATTTTTGCAAATTTTCACTAAGCGCAGCCCACGCAGCCAACGCCCGATGGGTGAATGTTAGCCGAAAAGTGAGCAAAACGAAAATTCAACTGAAAATTGTCAACGCGCTGCGGCAAACGAAATGAAAATGGTAGCAATTGGCGCGGACATGCAACTCGCCAGCAAACTGTCAGTTGCAAGTCAGTCAACGGCTGTGCGGCGCACAGATTCTGCAATTGCCGCGCGGACTTGGACTTGGAGCTGCTAGTCGCAAGTCGGCAGTTGCAATTGGACTTGGTCCTCAGTCTTGATTTTTTTATGTGTGACAGTTGCTTTATGTTACAATTTCCAGCATTACTTTTTATTTCAAGTGCAAAATTTATTGCCATTTGCCAAGGTGCGCGCCAACTGTTGCACCTCCAGCCAGGCTAGGCCAAAGCCGAGCCGGGCCGAGTGGGGCCGGGCCGGGCCAACTGTGCTACCGGCTAATCAGTGGCAATGTTCGCTTCACGTTGCACGTTGTTCGTTGTTCATTTGTGCTCTGTTGTGTTGTGCGATATGTATATATGTGTGTGTGTGTGTGTGTGTGTCTGTGTTGCTTCCCTGGCTTTCACTAGAAGAATTAAGAGCAGTTTTTGTGCCTCCGATTCGTTTGCCTGGCATGCCTTTAAATTAGCGCCATAGATCTGCTGCTTGACACAACTAACTCATTTCCCACTTCCGCATTGCGACTCTGAAATCGGGCCAAGCTTCATTTCCATTGTGCTATAAGCAACATTTCTAGCAATTTCATTAGATAATGTTTTGTTGTTGCAAAAAGTTAATGTTAATATGAACAAAACTTTTTTAAAAATATATTTTTGAATAAGAAATAAAAGGCACATAAATATTTGCAATGCCAATATACACTTATTTATTTATAAATTTAGTTTACATTAAATTTCATATCAAATTAAAACTTACTTACTGAAAAATAATATTTTATTTATTTACATTTAAGCACTGGGTTTACTTCGGCCTAAGCTTTATATAAAAATATTTAATATCTCTAATTGTAAGTTATATAATTTTTTATTTTCGATATTATTTGAATATTTAATTTTATTCGTTGTAAAATAGAGAGGTGAGAGTAGGAAATATCCGACTGTCTCTTTCTGTCTTGCAGGTTTCGCCTCAATTTCATAGTGTTGTTATGCAAGCTTGCATTTCGGAAATGTAATAACAATAGAGTACATAATGATTACTGTTCTAGATATATCATATTTTAGTACAAACTATTTTCATTTTGACATTAAAAATATAAATATTTATTATTATTTACTTTGAGTAAAGAAAGTTTATTTTACCAAATTTTTAAATTTACTACATTTTGTTATTCTATATGATTTAATGCCGAGTCTGTTTTATATATATATTTATACAAATATTAAACTTAACCTTTGAAGAGTTCGAGTTGCTTTCATGTAATTTGGATTAAAGTTAATTTCATTTATGGAACTTAGCTTATTTACAAGTCCGTAAAATTTAGTCACCTAGAGAGTGAAACAAGGTATTTCTCATCCTTTTAGCTTCATTAGTTTTATGAGCTGCCGTATTAATGGGTTACGCCTAGCCAATTATTAACGATAACAACCACTGTCTCAGTTTATGACAAAAAATAAGATAATAATAATAATAATAGAAAATATATAGAGACAAACAAATGGCAATGTCGCCGATTGCATAATGCATAAATAAATAGTTAGTGTCGCTTCTCTTCCCGTTGCCCAAAAAGAAACCAAACTTTTCCTGTAACGAGCCGCCAACTCGCATTGAGCCGCAGTAATATGAGCCTGGCCAGGCCAAGCCGCTAGAGGTTGTTGCCTGGTAATAATGACAGTATGTGTCACATTGCAACCCACACGCATTCAATTTTACTGCCATGGGACTGCAGTGAAACCAACAAGCAGCAACAGCAACAGCAACAGCAACAACAACAACCAGCTAGCAATTTTATGAGCCATTTGAATAGTGGCTCAGAGCGGGTCCCTATACTGTCTTGCTTGTTGTTGCTGTTGCTGCTGCTGTTGTTGTTGCTGTTGTTGTTGTTGCTGTTGTTGTTGCTTCGTTTAGTTTTTGGCTTCACTCTTGGCGCAAATTTGATCCAATTGCGCACTCATTTAATCGTGATCTTTATGCGATTGTACAGTTGGATGTGTTTAGCCTTTTATGTCGAGTCGGGCTCGTCTGTCTGTCCGTCCGTCCGTTCGTCTGTCTGCCAAACTGTTTGTCGTTTGTTGTTGGCTCCTTCTTACATTTTATTTTATTTTTTGCTGTTGGCCTGCGCTCTGTGACCTACATAACTTGTTGCTGTTGCGGCTGTTGCTGCTGTTGTTGTTGTTGCTTTGTTTAATTTAATTTGCTTGCGCTGTTGTTGTTGTTGTTGTTGCAATAATTATGTAAAAACATGTTAAGCGTTTAAGGAAGTTAATTAAATGGAAAATAAATGTATATTCAACGAGCCTGAGCTGCCCCTTAATTGGCAATTGTGTGAGTGTGTGTGAGTGTGAGTGTGTGTGTGTCTGCCTGTGTGGGAGGCGAAGGCAATCAGGACTGTGTGAAGCGCAGCCTGTTCTTTGTTTGATGAACTGGCGGTAGACCTCGGCCGAGAGCCTTGCATGTGGTCAAGTTGGGTTAATGAAACAGCTTCCGGGTTTTTCGCCAGCTTTGCGGCTAAGCATGAAGCAGGCATTTAAGTTATTTATCGCATCATCTTCTTCCGGAAGTTAATCATTTTGAAATAATAAATTAAACGCATTTATTTCGATAATGTTGCATCTGTAAAATAAATCATATTTTAACTGCTTTTTCTAACCATCATTAGTTGCATTAACACCTTGTATGATGTCTGGGAAAAAGTTAATTGACGGAATACGATTATACAACATTTTGGTAAGCCATTTGATTACATGCTTTCGCTAGGAGTTTGTAATATAAATTTCCATGCTAAGAATAATATTTGTATGTATTTTATAAGAATATACTTTTTTAATCTATACTAATTTAAACTCATGCTAATTTATAGAATAATGTAGTTGTCTTTAGTATCCCACTCCTGCTCTCTCAGTAATACACTTACTCTGACTCTCCCTCTCTTTCTTATTCTTTTCACCGCTCTCTCTGACCCTCTCACTGTGCTTTGTTGTTTATGTTTGTCTGTTTCGACTTCTCTCAATGGCTCTAGTTTAGTTTTTAGCTTTTAATATAGCATTCTGTCTCTCTCTCTTTCTCTCTATCTGACTCTTTCTCTCTCTCTGCCTACCTCTCTCTCTGTCTCACTTCTCTCTCCTCTTCTTGTAACTCTCTCTCTCTATATACTTCTTTCTGGTTCTCTCTCTCTTTCTCTCTCCCTCTCTCTGTATCAGTGTGCCTTTCTTCTATTATGTCTCTCTCGCTGTCTCTCACTCTCTGAATCATTGCGGCTCTCTTTTCTGCTCTATCACTATCTTTTTTTCCTCTCGCTCTCACTTTCTTTATTTATATAAATTTACAGCATTATTTATAATTATTAATATTCGTTTTTGTTTGCATTTCCGGCTCCTTTCTACCTCCTCATAGCTATGTTTATCTTTTTCTATCTCTCCATCGCTCTCTCTCTTTCTCTCCGTATAGTACATCATCTTCTTAATTATAATCATTCAAATCATTCGATTTTGTTGACGACTCTCAAATTTAATTCTAGCGCGTGCTATTCGCATACAATTATCGCAAGTTGCTTCATTCGATAATTACGAAAATATCATTGCCATTGCCAAAAAAAAAAGAAATAAATAAAAAATAGTAATAATATTTTTGTTTTTGAGAAGCTTTTGCTTTATCTGATGGCCACATCATCATTAGCATCAGCATCAGCATCAGCATCTGTCTCGATCTAACTAGTTTTGTTTTCGGTTTTGATACGCCTCTTGAAAATCGGATTTGACATCAAGGCGTACTTCAGGTTAATGTCATGCCGCTATTGTCTACAGCAAATTGTATGAAATTTGAAAGCGCTGAGCGCTGCGAGAGACGCCTTGGTTATGTAATTAAGCCAGTTACCGTAATTACCATAAAGATAGACAATCATTTGGCCTATTGAGGCGCACAAAGATGTGTAATTAAGATGCGGCCGGATATGAAAATTGACATGATTAGGCTCCACTCTGTGCGCTGGTGGCATATAATTTGAATTGTTGCCGCTGCCGTTACCGCTGCCACCAGAGACAGGTGCGCCCCAGCAGTGTCAAGGGCATTCCATGGAGTGGCTAATCAAAATTAGCAGACAATATGCAATTGCCTTTCATAGATTAGCCAGAAATATATTTTCGCATTGCCAGCGAAAGCCAAAGCCTGAACTGAATGTAACTGTAGCTGTTGCAGTTGCTGCTGTTGCTGTTGCTTTTTGGCATGAATAAAACATTACGAAGGCGTTGCAATGCACCAAAAGAAACAATAACTAAAGGCGTTGCTGCTACCTCTCTGCCATCGCTGGCATTGCAGCCGTAGCCGGCCGAGCGGTAATACGTCAATAACCGTTTAGCGTACAAATTGAAATTTTTATTAGTTACGGACGCCCGGGCAACGGCAACAGCAACGGCAGCAACGGCAGCAGCAGCAGCAGGAGCAACAACAGCAACATTGAGTAAAAAGCAAAGCAAAGCATTGGCCCGCCGGCGCTTCAAAAGGCAGGCAGCGGCTGCAGCTACTTAGACAGTTGCTGCCGGGGGGGTGTAGCAGGCTGCCGTTGCTGTTGCAGTGGAAGCTGGTGTTGCTGCTGTTGCTGTTGGAGGAGCAGGCCAAGGAAGCCACACGAATGCCGCTGCTCGCTGAGATATCGCTGGAGATTATGTTTTGTGGCGGTAGCAGCTGCCACCATTGTTTTTGATTTTGTTTTTCTGCCTTCTGTTGTTGTTGTTGCTGTTGTTGTCGCTGGCCTTTGGCTTGTATCGCGGCGCTGGCATCTGTGCGATGTGCAACACTTGCAGACAACTTGGCGCTCGTTTTTGTTTTGTTTTTTGCTTTTGGCTTTTGCCTTTTGTTTTTGCCTAACTGTACATCAAAGTTCGGGTGGGTTGGCTAGGCGCTATGAAATTTGTTTATAGAAATTAGCCAGGCAGTCGCCTTGTCTGGCCACGCCCAGCCAGCGCTGTCGTCTGCCTATCCGTTTATCAGCCCGCAGGTGATTAAGCCGTCGTACATTTGCATGTGTGCATGCATGCATGTGTGTGTGTGTTTGTGTGTGTGTGTGTGTGTTGCCGCTTGTATTTCCTGTGTGGCACAACACAAACAACCGCTGACGTCTGACGGCCGAGCCGCATCCTGCTGTCATTCGGCTACCGCACTTGGGCCACCCCGCGCACACAGTTGGCCAGGTGAGGCCAGGTGATAATGTCTTTGATAGGTTTGTTGATTTGTGAATAATGCAGACAACATTCAATATTTATATTGCGTGTCTGCAATTGTCTGCTGTCTCCCTCGCAATTCAAATTTATACACTTGACAGACATTTTCCTTTTATTTTTTGGGCTTGGCTCAAACAGGGACGTCTAATTATAGTGGCTGCTATTAGGCAAAAAAAAAAAAAAAAAAAAACTAGCCCACAGCTGTCTTTTTTGTCTAATCGCCAGATCGGCTAGCATCGCGCTCCAATCAATAGCAGAGCGGCACGCAATGTTGCCGATGTTGCCGATCGGTGTGGCAGCAACAGTTGCTGCTGGCTGCTGGCTAAACTGGGTTAAGTGCGGCTCTGCTCTCGACTTGCAATTTATGCATTTCGTGTTTACAGTTTTATGATTCTGCGCTGTGCCTAACAAACACTTTTCGCAAATAAACAAAACAATCAGCAGAACAAACGTTGCAACATTTTCGCCTCGCAACGCTCCGTCGCATGCGATCAAGGCCGCAGCAGCTCAGAGCAGCTGAGCGGAGCCGCATTTAGCTTAAGTACTATAAATTGCAAGTTTTTTTTGCAGCTTTTTTTTATGCAAACGGAAACGTGCATATGCAAAGCACAACCCACTTGTTGTAGCCGCTGCTGCTGCTGCTACGTAATGAGCCGTGCCCAAAAATCTAAACTGGGCAACTCGGCAGCTGGGGCTGCCTTTCACGTCGTCAAGGTGTCTGGCAGAAATCTAATTAAATATTATCGCGCTAATAATCAACGAATTTACAAACTTTCTAAACCCACCTTTATTTCTAGCTCTGTGTGTGCTATAAGAAATCGCTCAGCTTGGCTAATTATGAGCGCCTAATTACAGAGACGGATGCCACAAAAGTAACCACTGTGGTGCAAAAAAAAAAATTACAAAAAAATAAAAATAAAGCACAAGCTCAAGACAAAGCCAGTCCGAGCAAACTGGTTGAGCGCTGAGCTTTGAGCGTTGCGAGCTCTTTCGGCAGGGAACTTGAAAATGCGGCAGCTGATGGCGGCATAGAATTATGATTTCATCAAAGCAGAGCCAGAGCCAAAGCCAGAGCCAGAGAGACGCCGCGCGTGGCAAGCGGCGACTTTGCCCGCCTGACTGACTTTTCCGCCTGGCTTTGATTTATGTGGCAACTGTGACACGGCGGCATCGAGCGTTCTCTATAATTATCGTTATATAGTCAGTCGGACGGTCGGAAGGGGCGAAGCGGTACGAATCGACTGAGTTAGACTTTCTGGCGACTTGAATTGTAGTTCATATACCGCGCCTTCATCTATTTCGATTCAGATAGCTATAATAACACTTGAGATTATGTGTGTGTGTGTGTGCGAGTGTGTGGCTGTGGCTAAAATCATTTTAGCAAACCGCATTTAGAACCGCAAATCAATTTCGTGGCTTGCAAAACATTTTAAAATCGATCAAGCAAATGCTGTAATTAAAGTCGAACACTGACTCATTTTTAAAGCATTAAGATGATGTATCAAATGCGGCAAAAAGTTAGTCACAGACTGAATCAAAAATGACCTTGCAACGGTTAATGGAACTGATTATACTCAAAAAATAAAAAATAACTAAAGAAATATATAAATAAAATAAAATAAAATAAAGTAAAATAAAAATAAAAAATAATAATAATAGTCAAATAAAATAAAAATAACAATAATAAAATTAAATAAACCAAAATAAATAAATTTCAGCGTTCGTATGCTATTATTATATTATTAAATATTATTTATTTCTATAAAATTCAACTGAGCAATTCGAATTCCTTTTCCATGCCCACAATATTATTTCTATCTATTGGCGCTGGCAACAAAAAAATCAAAGATAATAATTATAATACAACATACAAAATAAATAAATAATATTATATTTATTATTATATTATTATTACTATAAAATTCAATATTATAATTTGACTTCCCTTTCCAGGCGCACAATATCAACTCCTGCATATCTATCTCCGGCGAAAAAAAATATAGCAGTTAAATAAAATAATAATAATAAATATTTTAAGCAAAATTAATAAAATTCAAATGAATTACATCATCACTATGCTAGTATTATATTATTAAATATTATTTATTTCTATAAAATTCAACTGAGCAATTCGAATTCCCTTTCCATGCGCACAATATCATCTCCGTCTATTGGCGCTGTCAACAGTTTGCCATATAGAACTGACTTCACGCACAATTGCTTTGCCAGCGCTCGCTGTCAGCGGATGTGCGGCGAGGTGGTGGTGCTGTGATGGTGGTGCGGTGGTGTTGGGCTTAATGTTGTCAGCGGCGCATTTGTAACAGCTCATAGGCTGCACATTTCATGGCGGCTCTGAACTTAGCAGCCCCAGCAGATTCGCACTCAGTAAGATTTCTAGAAATATGAGCTTCCTGGAATGTGGCCGCCGCTGCTTGTGCTCTGTTGATGGCAGATTTTATTCTTCAGCCGGGAGCTGGCGTCAAAATGCAGCACCAACTAACAAGCCATAAATAAAAATTAAATGCAAAACAATGCAACGTCCCTTGTTATTGTTGCTGCTGCTGCGGGCATAAGTAAAACAAGAATAATAAAATCTGACCGAAACTTTCAATGCAACGCGATAAATGGGCTCGCATTGCTCGGGCGGGCGTAACAAGTACATAAAGGCAGAGCCGCAGCCAATGAGCCGCCGCTACCAAAACCAAAAAATTGACCCATTTATGCAGATTTCGTTGGCGAAACAATGGCCTGTATAACAACAACAACAACAACATAAACAACTACCACGGGAGCTGTGTACAGCAGCAAGTACTGCCCGCTGGGTATACCCTGTGCCCAGGCACGTTTACCATAGGCTGTATCCGGCTATTGGGAATGTTTATGCACAACGAATTAAATTAACTTAATTCTCCAATAGAAAGTCTTATACAGCCTCTATCATAGCATATCCATAAAAACAAAGCCCCTATTGCAAACCCCTTTACCAAAGCAATTCTTTTTTTTTTTTTTTTTTTCGTTTTTAATAGTTCTTAAAATAACTTTAGGTAGCCAAATCATATCTTTTACCTATTATAGTATGTAAATTAATCTTCTGAGCGCGCCAAGTCATTAATCATTCGTTCTTCTTCTGCATATTTCGCACCTTACTTTCTTCACTTTTGCTCTGTCATCGCCTTAATCATTCTTCACTCTCGCTCTTATACTTTCTTTTAAAATCTATATTTCTATATTTATCTAAGTATATATATATAGGTATATGTATATGTATACTCACCCATTCGATTTTGACTCGACCTCTACCTATTTCTCGTTGACTTTCTGTATTTCTGTCTCTATTTTTATCTCTCTTTCTCCCTTTCTCAGCCCTTCACTCTCTTACTCTTAATCTCTTCTCTCGCCCTGTTTTTATCTCTTTATCAATTACTTTGTTACTCTTTCTCTCTCTTTCTCTTTCCTTGTCTATGTTTGTTTCTCTCTCTCTCCGTCTTTCTCTCTCTGGCTCTCTCTCTCTCTCGTTCTTTATCTTTCTCTGTATTTCTTTCTCTCTCTCGTTCTCTCCCTCTTTCTCTCTGTCTTTCTTCCTTTCTCTCGTTCTCTCTCGTTCTCGCTCTCTCTCTCTCTCATTCACACCTATACTCCCATTTCATTATTACTTTCGATTTTTGTGCTGATCTAGCGCTATACAAACCGCATATATCGTCCTTCTATGTGATTTTTATATTATAAATCTCTCTAATGAACTCTCTAATGACTTGAATTCTTTTTGTTTCTCTTGCAAGCTTCTTCCCCTTGTACAATTACGTGGTATCCGTCAGTCGAGTCAGCTTCTGCTGTCGCATTGATACTTGTAGCCTTCTTGTGATCTTGTCCGCACACAGAATATTTAGTCATTTGTCATGTTGATTTATGCTCGTATTTACTCATTGGCGTTTAATGTCGTACAAGATTTTCACACGACTGGCGGTCGCTCAGTACGCAGCTCCAGCTCCAACATCAACTCCAACTCCAGCTCTGGCCCGCGGATCGTTTGACCCAATGCTGGCAACCTTGAGACCCGAGCCCAGAAGGCCTTACATAAGCTGGTGCCGGCTCAACAGCCTCGACCGCTGGCCCTAACGGCAGCTGGGCCAGTGTCTGTGCTGTTTGCTCGTTAGCTCCGCGCGTATTCAATTTACACATAGCACAGTTTTCAGCATGATCTGTAATATATATATAATGATATATATATGTTTGTCTGCAGCTATTGACTTACGCGTGACTGTTTGCGGAGCTGCGCGTCTTCCTGGTCGTAAGTCAGTCTGAGGAAGGTGTCATTCTGTGTGCTGCCTTGTTTGCTGTCTGGCATTCCGAATTGAAGGATCTTCCTCAATTTATGGCTTATCTGCTGGCCAAACAGCACTTAAAATTTATCGTATTTGCCTGTAAAAGTAACAAGTGGCTCGCAAGCGGAAGTGCACATAGAAGGAGAGAGAGAGAGACAGAGAGAGGGAGAAAAAGGATCTTAAGTAAGCAGTCAGAGCACAATCTACAGTTTCTACCTGTCTGCCTGTCCGCTTTAAGCATATATAAATATATACATTTTTGGATTGTCATAGAACATGACAGTAGCTATGCATCCAGCATAGATTGCCCACATTAATCATGAAATTGCGGCTGCTGCTGCTACCAGATCTCAGCTCCGGCTGCTAAGTGCGGCTCATCAATAAAGCTCGCCAGGCAATAGAAATGCTTTTGGCGATCCTTTGGTGCGGCGGCTGCATGCGTGGGGTGGCGCTTGGATTAATGAGTGCGCCACGATTAGAATCAATTTGAATTAATGAACATTTGAGACGACTTTGATTTTGTTTAGCCACAAACACACACAGCAGGCAGTCGGCAAAAAAAAAAAAAAGAAAAAACCAAGTGAAACTGCTGAGCACAAAACAAAACAAAAGACTTAGGCAACGAACTTGACTTAGAGGTTTGGCTGCCTTGACTGCTATCTGGCTGGCCTGGCATATTAATTTCACATGCCCCGGCTATAATGAAAAGCGATTTTATATTACCCGGCCGCCTGCGGTCGTTTATAATCAAGTTAAATGCGCGCGCGGCCATAAAAACTTGACTTATCAACCAGCGCCGCCAAATGGCGCAAATGCGTTTTGGTATCAAGCAGCAACAACAACAGCAGCAGGACTGTGGAGGATCGCAACATCTAGAGGCAGACAGAGAGAGAGAGAGAGAGAGAGTTAGAGAGAGAGATGGTGTGACCATTAACAGAACGATGTCGCCATCGTTGAGTGAGTGCGCGAGCATTGCCTTTTTTTATAGCAATTTTCACTTGGCTTAGACGGGGGAAAACCCAGGCCAAACGATCGTACGACTTTATTGGCCAGCTACCCGCTGCGCGCTAATATATAACTATCGTTTATCGCTTTTTATTTGCATTATTTATGCAAAAGAGAAAGATAAGTGCGTTTACACACACACACACACACACACATAATCGCATATCTGTATGAAAATATCGAAAAATTCATATCGATATTTATAGATTTTTAAAAGGAAAGAAAAGCTTGAACTTATTGGTATTCACAAAATGTCTATTATACAAATTGTGATTATACTTATGTATAATTATTAAATATATACAATTAATAAAAATATTAAGTAAAAATATTACTAAAAATATTAAATTTATATAGCCTATAAAAAGTATTTAATATACATAATTAATAAAAAATATTAAAATTCACATAACTAAATTTATTTAGCCCAGAATAATTATTTTTATAAGTTTTACTATTGATTATTATATTATTCGTACATATTATGTTAATATCAATAAAATTGCAATTAACGATTAATAAATTGTTATGGTTCTTATTGCAGCTCAGATTGGTCATAGAGATCTTAAAGCTATAAATAAAAATTATTACAATATATAGTAGATTAATAAATATAAATTATAAATTTTCTATTCAGTTTTTAAATAGCTAAAGTCTTTTTAGTTATAATATTTCGCTTTTCGTGAATTCAACAGAAAAATCATATTCACTCTCTCTCACTCTGACCAAGAGGCTTCGGCATTTCGTTTCGTTTTCTGTGGAACTCCCCGAAGTGAACTATTCGTGCGACGGTCTTTAAACGAACATCAATCGGGAAGAGATCCATTGCATAGAGAGTCAAGTAAACTCTAAAGAGTAATAATGAGATAGCTTCTGACTATGAATAAGTGTTACGAGGCCTTCAAAAGGTCTTTCAGGTGATATTTGTGCAGCTCTTCCGTAAAAGATGATTTTGGTTGTCTAATACCCCTTCAGATGCCAATACCACAAACTTTCCTGGAAACTTAAACAGCTTTTAGCAATTCGAAGCCCTATTTGTAAGTCATCGAAATTCGGGAAATAATTTTTCCTAAATCATATGGCAATGTCGTAAACCATCGATGTTTTCCGCTCTAAAGGTGTATATTATATGCTTTATATGCGTTTTCAGCATCAATGTTACCTCAAGGGATGCTCTGCTGACTCGGCGCCCAATGCAAGACTATTTTGATATTGTTGGATCATGTTTCAAATTTTTAATTGATAACAAATAAAGTTAAATCTATATTAAGTTTAGTTTCAAGAAAAGCTTCTTATAAATATTATGCTAAGCGTATATGGCAATATTTGTCAGAATGTAATACTATCCCAAATAAATGAAAACATATAAAGAATATACAAAAAAGAAATAACAGACTACGCATTTTATAGTATTTTGATATTTATTCAACGCACATTCTGTACACACGCTGTTTATATTACTTTATTATAAATGTTTTTGAAATGCTTTTTAAAATGCATTCTCTATGCCTAAGCTGGAAGAAAAACAAAAAACAAGATTAAAGATCTTGCATATTTTTGTATGGCACTCGCTGCCAATGAGCGCTGCTGTCATTGGCATTGAAAACTATTCAAAATATGCTCGAAAATATATCAACGTAGCATCTTTTTGTTTTGGTTTCTCGTGCTGGCTTCGCTTTTCATTGGAAATAAAATGAGACGGGAGAAAAGGAAAAGAGAAAAAACGCGATCGATCAACATGCAGCGCGGGTCTCGCTTAGATTTCAACACAATGGATCGTCAGAGGTTTCGATTTCAAAGACTGAACGCAGGCACGTAGCTGGTTTCGAGTTGGGGATCTCTGTGACGTTGATGCGCACCTTTGATAAGGATGTGGCCGCCGCTTAGCACACACCACGACAAAAAAACACATAAAAAAAGAAAACAAACTGAAAACTAAATAATTCCCAGCTGAGAGCAGACGAGAAGGACTGACACGGCTAATCCTGATGAATAGTTTAGGGAGTTTGATCTGTGTGAATGAACTGCAAGTGAAGCACAATTACTTTTGCTTGATAATAACCATATATTTTTTTGAACACTTGGTTCAATGTCAATCTGATAATCATTTAATTTTGAAAGCGATCCAAAGGGTAATTAGGACTCAACAGATACCAACACCTTATACTCGACGTCTGCGCTTGGGCTCCTCATGCAGCGGACGCAACTCTGTGGCCGTGCTTTCAGCCAGGGCAAGCAGTTCCGTATGATTGGCCAATTGCGGAGGTATGTGTCCAGGTAAATTTGAGTTTTGAGTTTTGTTGTAGCCAGCATCGCTCAGATCTGTCTTGCTGTATCGACGTTTGCCCAATTTTGTAAGGGTTAGCGAAGGCTTTGGTGGCAGAGTCTGTTTCATAGCAATCGGCATCGAAATCGTGGAACTGCATTTGCGTATCGATTTCTTCGAGCATTTGCTCAGCGGCTTAGCGATCTTTTTGGGCTTTTTCGGCTTCTTGACGCCATGCACACAGCACACTTTCCGTTTGCCAACGATCGAGCAAAGCCGGGCAGGGGCCCGGCTGTATCTTGGTTTCCTTTTGAAGCTGCTTATCGAACTTATTTCTACAAGCGGCCGCGATGGTATACGCCTTACATAGCTGATTTTATGGGGCAAGTGAAGATTACTCTTCGACTCCATAAGCTTCGCCAGGGAGAGGCGAGTAATGTTCGAGTTGACGGCTATCTCGCGATACCTATTTTTCTGTTCTTCGGTTAGCTTGCCCCACAGCCGTATGGCCGACTTGCGCATCGAGGCCGACTCCTTTAGGGTCATACGATCGACACCCTTCTCATCCAATGCAGTCAAACGCACCTCGTTCAGGAAATTCTGAAATGGAATGGGCGAGGCCATGTTGAGCATCATACGCTCCCGGTCCTGTTTTAAAGTCCTTGTAGAGAAGGTCACATGCAGCTTCTTGCTAGCGAAGCATTTCTTGATCACACGCAATATCCACGACATTCTATTGCCAACGATTTAACTAACTTTTCCCCACAAAAACAAAAACGAAAAAATTATTGTCAAGAGTAGAAAATAATATGTAGTGCCTACTGCTCTGTTACGTTGTAAATATGAAATGGGGCTAAAATTTGGATTGAAGATACGCCACGACTTGGATATCAAAGGTTGCTGCGCTCGTCGAGCATTTGTTTTGCTCGAAACACTAAGCCCCAAGGTACACTGAGCGCTAATCTAATTAAGACAATGAAAGTGTTAAGACGCCTTCTTGGAAATTGACACTTCGACAATGGCAGGAAAAGCCCCGGGTCATAAAACTGGCCAGATAGGCGACGCGCTCTGATAAGAACTAATGATTTAAGACGACGATAAACTCTCGGATGCTGCAACAAGAGCTGCAACAGTTGCCTTGCGGCCAGCTGTGTGCCCCATAAAACGCAGGTCGCTAACAATGTTGGCTGAGTCGAGTCGAGTCGAGTCGCTCCATGTTGCTTTATCGCCGCTTGTTAACATTGGAAAGTGTGTAAATTTACACACAGAACAAAACACAGCAGGTGGGAAGATGTTTTTCCATTTCGGTTTTACTTTCAATGATGAAAAGTTCTCTTAACCGTCGATGCTTCAAATGTTGCAAAGCGCGCGCCTTCGTTCACTGGTTCCACAGCCAACAAGTTCGCTCATCGAATCGGTTAAGCGCTGTTCGCTTTGTTAATGTTATGTTAAACGTATTTATACGTAAAGAAGTGAACTTAGATTGAGTTAAATGAATGTTTATTATTATACATAGAATTACTTGATATAAATATTTAAGCTAAATAAGTTTACTATGAAGCTGTGCATTCATTTCACATAAGCGGCACAGATGAAATTGAGTTCTTCTAAGTGGAAGAACTAAGCATTTATATTATTTTACGTTTGTAGTACGCAATTTATGGAAAGCATAACAAATATTGTGAATATATATAGAGAAAAAAATCCATTTTCATTAGTTTCAATTCCTAATAAAATTCCCGTTAGTTGCAAAGAGTAAACAGCTTACAGCATAACGCGTCGCTGTTAACTTTAGCAGAGGTTGCATTTACAGCGACTGGAACATGTTCGAAGGCAACACGAAACGATCGTGGTGCCGTTGCCGATTGGTTGCAACCGTTAGTCGGCAACCGCTTGCCAAACTGGTCAGACGTGCAGACGGGTCGAGAGATTAGTTATTGTCGCTGATTCAAACGGGTCCACGATTTATGAATGAGCGGCGCGCAGCGTGAGACAGACAGATTCATACGGACGGCCCATAATACATAAACGCAGAGAGGCCGTGGACAAGAACGTGAACGAAATTACAAAACAAACCGAAGAAAATACGATAAACAAGAAACACACGAAACGATAGCGCAGCGTAAAAGTTTATTAAGAAAGAAAACGTTTGTTTTGCTGCAGTAGCAACAACAACAACAACAAAAGCAACAACAACAACAACCAAATCGCTTTTAGTATAAACAAAAAGAAACGAGCGCGGAAATTGCAGTTGCAAACAAAACAAACGCTTCGATTGTCAAGACGCGGCGAAGTCGGGTAGTATTTTTTTCGGCTTCAATTTCGCACAGCCCAGCCCCGGCCCGCCTTACCGCTCCAATCCCTTTCATGTAAACCAGCTACATACACACACCTACATACATATTCACACAAACGTATTAAAAACAAGCGAGGAAAAATTACAGTAAAATATAAAGCTAAATAGTGCGTAAAAATCTGTTTTCTGAGCTATTCGGTTCGTTTCGGTTCCGTTGCAAGTGTGTGAGTGTGTGCGCGCGTGTAAAAGTGTGAGAGAGAGAAAGAGAAGTGCGAGAGCAGCGTTTGTTTTTGTTTTAGATTACAAAATTCTCGCATAAGCCCCCCCAAAAGAAAATAAAAACATGTTGAAATTGTAATCGAAATCGAAATCGAAATTGTTATGTCGAAAACGAGCGCAAAACAACAAAGTAATTGTGCGTAGTGTGAAAAGTGTTTGAAATTGAATTGGAAAATTTGAAGGAGTAAAATTTATTGAAATTGCAAAAATCATTTCAGATTTGTGAGAGAAATATACAAAATTAAGAGAAAAGAGTGTATTTGTGCGCGCGTGTATGTATGTGAAAAGCAGAAAAGCGAAAAGCCATCGTCTTCTCTCTTGCTAACTGTGCTTTTCTCCCCCCAGCTCTCTTGCACCGAAGCAGCTGCAAGCGCGTCTAAAAGGTACGTGTAAAAGTTAGTTTAGGCCATAGGCCGCTTATCATTGGCGGCGGGCAAACATTAGCTTATCTCTGTGCAGCAGCGGCAGCGGCAGCAGCAGCAGCAGAGTCACAAACAACAACAAAAACAACAACAACAACAACAACAGCAGCAGCTGAAGATGGCAAAGTTAATGCAAGCGACATTTCCTAGAACAGAGAACATGTTAGAAGACATTTAGTTGCTGTCGCTATGTTTGCAGTTACTTTCACTCCAAAAATAAAAATTAACAACCAAACGAAATAAATAAATAACAAGCGAGAATGCTGCGTTAGCGGAGCGCCTGACTGCAAGATACCCTCTATTTAGTAATAGTTTTAGTTCTTTGCCTTAGAATTTATTTGAGATAAAATTGTATTGTATTTATATATACTTAAAACATAATATGTATGAATTCATATATAGGAATTTAATAGTACTGGAACAGTAATAAAATTTTTATTTATTTTTATTATTCTTAATCTATGATTCCTTCAAATTGTACTTGGCATTTTTTCCAGCTAATCGTCTAATCTATCAAACAATATATACATACATTCATATATAAATATATATTTCATGTCTAGCTGTAGATATGGAAATCTAATCAGCTTCACATATGTTTCAAATATGTTTAATATTTATGGCATATATTCAATTTATTTTCATTCTGAGAGTTTGAATGAATGTGCAAAATACTTGGGTTTCTTTCATATTGATAAAAGGCGTTAGAAATTACTCAGTTTATTCTTATCTTTGTTTTCTATGCGAAATATTCTTTTTCTCTGTGCAAAATGTATTTGAAATAAGTGTGTTTTCTCTTATCTTTGTTTTCGATCTGTTTATCTATATATACCCTCATTTTGAATAGCCACAGGGTATAAAAAAAACAGACTCTACTCAAACCGGCATATGCCACACACACACATACAACACTATCGCAATTGGCTGTGCCTGTGCCTTGGCTTGCGTCTGGGTTTTGGGTTTTGGGTTTGGGTTTGGGCTTGTGGTTGTCTCTCCTTTTTAGTCTCGGCTAGGCCGCTTTATCTTGTCGAGCGACTCCAAAATGATATAGTGATAACCTATATATTATATGCAGTACACACATGTGTTAAACAGCTAGTTAGTCGCATGCATTATCTATCTACTACTTCAGTCTGCTGGTTTCATCAGAGCGATCCGAATCGGCACTTGAGACAGCTAACTGAGACTTTATCTGACAGCGATTTTTGTGCTATGGAAGGGGACAGTTTCGGCATCTCACATCACAGTCACATAAATCAAGGGGTTTTGATCTTTTAGGTACGGTAATGACTCGCTAACGCGTATAGCGTAAGCCTCATAAGAATAAATCAAGATTCTGCTCAAGTATTTAATGAAAACATTTTCTAGAAAACTTGCAAAGATTTCGAGCGTCTGCTGTAGTTATGCACATAGAATTATAATACCGAGATAAGGGTTTATTATTTTGTTTATTTTCTCAACTTTATAATTGAGTTGTGGCCGCTGCTTGGAGCTCTGCGATGTTTTGTGCTTTGTTGATGATATAGTGAACACAATACATTAATGAGCAGCGGTTCTCTGATTTGCATCGATACATTTCCGGTATTATTGTATTATGCATGCGTCATCCCCTTTTTGTAAAGCGCAAGGGAGTTCAGTTCGATTTCTTTATTCGATTCGTAGCCATAGAATACAATTTATATATATGTATGTATATGTATTTGGAGTGGCTTGCGCATTACATACACCACCGTCATATAAACTGGTTTTGTTTTTTACCTTTTTGTTTATATTCCACATATGCTTATATATCTCTATATATGTGTATGTGTGTGTGTGTGTATGTGTATTTGTGTATATAATGCTATAAAGAAACACTTGTGCGTGCGAGCTGTTTAATTTAACGGCAAACTCGGGGTAAATAAAACTGAAACAACATGGTTTGCGCTTATATTACTGTTTGCTCCGATTCCGAAAAAATGAGACACAGCTGATAAGGGAGCACCTGAAGTGCGGCCCAAGTGCTATTAGCGGAATCCTTGAGTCAGCTTTTGTTCCATTTCGTTTACTTATTGGCTTTAATTCCATTGTGGACCTATAGAATGTATAGTTATATATAAAATTGTTAATTCAATTGTAATGGAATCAAAGATTTGGTGAAATATCTATAAATTTAATCCAAATTTAATAATATATTGAGAATTTATCTAGAACTGCTAGAGATGTTCTTTAAATCTTCTAAATTATATAGCTAAAATGTTTATCATATATCATATATATAATATCATATATCATATATCTAATCAGTTACTTTATTCTATCCCATTAAATTTTCCAATTAAGAGAAATGCAAAATTAACTGGAATTGCTACAGATGTTTTATCAAATCTCTTTCTTTCGATCTGTCTGCTGAGGAGCTCCCCTAAGTCTGCATGAGCATATATCATGGGCAGGTTCATCAATTTCGTCTGTGATAAATGTCGTACAAGAATTTACATAAATACCCTACACAGCTGCCAGAACAAGTTGAGTTGACAAAATGATTTGTATGCCATAGTCGAAGTCGTTGTCGACATCGTTGTTGTTCTTGTTGTTGCTGTTGCTGTTGTTGTGATCGTCATCAACGAGAGAGGCGACACTGAGCGCCACCCTGAACTTACAACCTAAACAAGCAACACAGCTACACAGAAGGAGATGGATGCAACAATATTCTAACCAAAAACAGCAACTAATTCCAAACAATGTAAAGTATTATTTATTTTTAACTGAGGTCATCGCCGACGTCGTCGTCGACTATTACAGCGCTGCCTCCAGTGAGCGAACGAAACGAATGCTCGCCTCTGCGCTCTTCTCCACTCCGAGATTCGTGTGTTGTTCTTATTTCGAGTTAATGTGCTCGTGTTGTTGTTTCTATTGTTGTTGTTGTTGTTGCTGTTTTTCAGATGTTGAACTCGAACTCTCACCAAATTATGCCACACAACGTTGCCTGCCCAGAGCGCTGAGCGCTGAGCGCAGAGCACTGAGCACTGAGAACACAACAGATCCCAGACCCGAGACCCGAGACCCAATGCTTAGTGCTATAGCCGATTGCCATAGTCAGAGCTATTGCTAGTGCCCGGTGGCGTTGTGTGGAGCTCTGGCCGGGGCCAACAAACATTATTTGAAATATTTATGCTTGACTTTTGCGCCTCAATGACTTTTGAATTGCCTTGCCTTTGGCTGCCAGTTTTAACACACACATACACATACACTCACACACATGTGTGTGTGTGTTTGTGTTGGTTCTGATGCGTTGCTCATATGTAGTTTTGTGTTTTCTTAATATTTTTTATGCTCCAGGGCCCAGGCCTAGGCCTAGGCACATATGTTGCCTCAAATTGCAAGCAGATGCATTGCTGCAGCGGGATTTTCTCCTAATAACACCCGTTGAGTGTTGAAACTTTGTCAACATCTGCTTAGAAATTACTCAAGAATGTACTTTAAAATTATGAAAGATGACACTTATTAGAAATATAGTATAATATAATAAATATTTATTTAAGAAGCATTTATTTAAAGGGCAAAAAAAACCTGTGTTTACTCAAAAATTTGCTAGACAAAAGAATATAATATAATATGTTATATGAGAACTAGTATATATGACGGTAAAACCACTTTTGTTAAGCCGGATCCCAAGTTGATTTTGATTACCAGTCTATATATAAACATGAGTAAAATCTATAAATCAATATTGTGTATGGTTATATTTTTTATTTATTTATATTTGTTTTAAAATAAATTGATTGTATATATACAAAAATGATTAATTTGCATATTAAATGTATACTAAAATTATGAATACATAAATTATAAATTTGCATAATAGAATTTATATTTTTATTGTATTTTTTTTGTTTTTTATGTAATGCTCAAAATTAATTTGTATATTAAATCAGTTCAATTTAAATTGAAATTATTTATTTATTTATTTAAGTTAGTATAGATTTTAAAATAGGTCAATAATTTTCGTTTAGATTTAAAAATAAATATATGTAAATAATAAAAAACTAAAGTACTATTTATAATAATAATAATTATAATATAGCTATATACATTTTTTTCTGATTATTTTATGCGCATACTTTATTAAACATTTATTAATCTATATTTTTTTTATTTTTATTTTTAAATCACTACTAAAATTAATTTATGCATTAAATTTCTCTAAAAATGATAAATTATTTATATTTTACTAATATAAAATTTATAAAATTAAAAAAAAAATATATTTCTAATATTGATTTAAAAACAACTATATATTGTATTACCCGTAAAAAATATTTTTAGAGATTTTTTTTTTTACTAATATGAATAATATTTGAAATGAACTCCAGATCTATTTTTCTTTTTATCACCTCAGAGTTGCTCAAATAGTTGTACATATTTGTAAAACTCTTTACTTTACGGCAATTTTCCATATGTCGACGTTAGATAAATAGTTTTCAGCTTGGGAAACAAAAAGTCAACAACTAATGCTAAAAAAAAAAAAAACAAAACTAATTAACATGTGAAAATGATGCAAGCGAAATTTTTTTGAAGCAGTCAAAGCTACAGATGTTTATATGTATGTATATGAACATATATATGAATCACGGTGGGGGGCTTTCGTTTATAGAAACGAAGCTGAAAACACCCAAACCAATAAACTGAGCGCACTCATTAAACACACATTAGACTGCATTTAATTTGTCAATATTAGCTCGTCTGCGGAGCGAGTCTCGTTTGATGGCTGGGAGAAATGCCCTGATCGGTTCTCAGGCCGCACTTTTCTTTTCTTTTAGCCATTGGAAAGTGAGGCAACTAGCATAACAGCAATAGCTCTGCACGACACACGACAGACTGACAGATGGACAGATGGACAGATGGAGGGACGGACAGCCACACAGCATGTCTGGCTGGCTAAATGCCTGGGTCTCTCTATGTTGACCTTTTCACAGCTGGAATCATCTTTCACATTACTGTACAGTTCTGCTGTGCTGCTCAGCCCTGATCTGCTCTGCTCTGCTCTGTGGCTTCTCTCCCCACTCTGCTGGCTCTGCTCCCCCATACATTTGACGGACCATTGCTCGTGCGCTTGTCAATTTCTGTCAGTTGCTTGTCAAAAAATTTGTTTGGCTGTAAAATGCAGTGAAAATGTTAAACAAAAAAACAAAAAACAAAATAATAAAAACTACAAACACGATTTTCATGCACAACTAAAGCGCAACCACCACCACAAAGACAACCACACAAAAATGATTGACGAAATGTGGGGACTGACGAACGAAGCTAACTAAGTTCATGTGGAAAATCGTATTGTAAAAAAACACCCTGCCTGCATAATTAACCTTTTGCCAAGCTATTATGCATATTTGCCATACCTCCGATATCTGTATGCACAGCCCCCAACTAGCCCCGCTGGCCCCGCTAGCCCCACTAGCTCCACCTGTCGACCTGCGCATTGTTTACAGCGTAATTTGTTTATGTCCATATTGCTGTATATAGGTGTATATATACAGGTAAATTTGAAAATGCAAACAATCACAACAACCGTGCTACGCAATCAAGCTCAAATGCTGACTAATGCTCATCCACACTCACACTCAAATATATATATACATATAAACATCTATACTTATAGACATAGTCTCTAAATAAGGGCCGTTCTGTCGGACACGTAGTGCCATATGGGCATTCCCTATATGCGGCGCAGTTATTTGCCAATTTGTCAATAACTGACACGTCTCTGGTGTAGGTGCCCTAGCTGTGATCGAGGGCCATGTTGGGGTCGGATCGGCGCCAAATTACAAAAAATTTCGACAGTAAATTAGCATATTTAATGAGCTTCATTATGAAATTAAATTATTATTTATACAAATTTTAAAGTGACAAACCAAAAGTGGATATTATTTAAATCTAAATTATTTTATGCGTCAGGTGAGCTAATCGCAAGGCGCTCAATTGCTGGCAATTATTTTCGCTCATAATTAACTGCAATTAATTTTTGCATAATAACCGGAAATGGAAAATTGCGAATTTCATTGATAATGGACCGAGCTGCGACTGAGCTTGACTTGAGCTGGGGTAGGCTGCAGGGGACGGGTGGGCATTTCTTAATGGTAGACATTTAGGTTTTATGCGAGCGTGTGAGGTGTGTGCCTTAATGGAGTGAAATTTGTGGTAATTGAGCGCGACGAGCTTTGACTTTTGGGTGCGCATTTGATGAATCTGAAGTGAATTTTTTGGCAAGCAATATTTTTAGCTGCCTTTGATATGCTTCAGCAAACTGGGCTGCTTCAACTGCTGTGACTGCTGCAGCATTTGTTATGCAAATCAAGTGCCGCCATATGCACACATATATATATACAAATTTAGATACATATAGACAAGAAACCAAAACGTCGCCAGAGCCGGCCAGACCAGACCAGGCCGGAGCGGGCCGGGCTAGGCACAAAATTGAAATCAACTGAAAATGCGAACTGGTTGTGTAGGCAGCACACGTACAAGGTCTTCAAATATGGCTCTTTTTTGCCTCTTGTTGTTGTTGTAGTAGCAGTTGTTGTTGTTGTTGTTGTTTTCTAAACATATTTCTTCTACATAGTAGTTTGAAGCCTGTGTTGTATTTTAGACGCTATAATAGCATTAATTTACCATACGATTTCATATTTATGGCCATTGTACGCTGAAGTGCAATTCGTTTTTTTCTTCTTCTTGTCTTTTTTTCAATTTGTGCATTTGCTTTTTTTTTTTTTTTTTTATTTAACTGCCCTCTCTGTGAGCTGTGTGGGTGGTTTGTTGACTTGTGCACCACAATTTTGATTTTTAATTAAGTTTGTTTTTGTCGCTTGCGTGTTTGGCTGCTGTAGTTGTTGTTCTTGTTGTTGTTTCTAGTTTCGGTTTCAATTATTGTTGATTTAGTCTTTAATATAATTTATTTTGCTGAAAGAACGTGTGAATCAGCTGCTGTTGATTATTGACGACATACCAAATAGAAATATATATATATGTATATTTGCTTATGCTTATAGATATAGATACGTTATCGAACACGTTCACATTCACACTGCCCTGTGTCTCTATTTGTCTCTCTCTTACTCTCTCTCTCTCTCTCTCTCTCTCTCTCTCTCTCTCTCTCACACTCACTGTCTCTGAATGGATGATTAATGGCTTGTGTTGGCGCCTTCATAAAATTTGATTGCATGATCTGCCTCTATCGATAAGGCACGAGTATATGCGAAGATGTTGCCTTTGAAAATTATTATTAAATATAGATTACAAATATATATATATGCACTCAATTAGTTTTTAATATTTCTTTTAATTTGTTGATTCATTGCATTGAGCTGACTATTGCACTAAATCTATAGCAGGAATATTTTATATTATATTTTCTGCTGATTGAAATTGAAAAAAAAAATTAGTTTTTATTTGTATTTAAAGTATTTTCAAAATAAATAAATGTTAATAAATGTAAATATTATTTGTTTATAATTTCTTTCATTCGTTTCAGGTACGTGCTATCGATTATCCCTCATGGGAATACAAATGCTAGAATTCTAGAATGCTATAAACAATTCCGAATCGTAAGTAAAGCTCGACCAAATAAGCAAAAATATTTGTTGCTGTTGCGCATGCACATTCACATTAACACATGTCGTCGCTTTTCCATGTTTTTGTTTTAGTTGCAAAAAACGCAGACGGGAAAAAAAAAGAAAAAGTGAAATAAATAAAAATCAAAATAGTGGCGTATAAGAAATTTCCTAAACGTGCACTTTATGAAAAAGTGCTATCAACAGCACTGTCCGAAAGCCAGTAGCGCCATATGCCATATGCCATATGCCATAAGCGATTCGACTGTCTGCCAAGTGCACTATGAGAGGCAAGGCGAAATTTTACAATTCTTGGCTAGCCGAGACAATTGATAATGATCATAATCGCGATGATGATGATGATGTTTTTTGTCAATGACGTAATTGTCAAGCTGCCCCAAATGTATGAAATAGTTGAATTAGCATATGCTGTCTCTTGTCTCTCCGTCCAACTCAAGGGACTCACACTCGATACACGTCTGCTCATTGTGCTCTGTGTGCTTTATCAGCAAACGGTGTGAATTAGTCATCAGCTCGAGTCGTGAAAAAAAAATTAAAGACAAAAAGAGCAGAGGGCAGTGAATAAACAGGCAGTGAATGAGCCGCACGCATTGCCCCTTTTGCTTTGATGTTCTCTCTGTTCTCGGCTGCATTTCCGTTCCGCCAGCAGTTCCTGTGCTCTGGGCCAGCTCAGAAGTCCATTAGGCATGTTAAGTACATTTTAGCAGGCAGTCAATATACCAACTGGCTGCCATTTTGGGCACTGCACTCTGTTGTCTGTGGTCGGTTGCTCAGTTTGTCAGTTCGCAGTTCGCAGTTCTTGCTTCTTGGCGATATGCAGCCAATGCATGAATGAAGGCAATGAATGAGTTCATCGGCGTCAGCATTTGCCATTTTTGCCGGCTGTGTTTTGTTTAACCAAATAATAAAACAGACGACCAGTCTTGTGGCTTTCAACTGCGTGGGGTGTCCAACTGACAACTTAGTCATCGACAACAGCAGCGCACATCATCAACATCACCAACACCATCATCATCAGCATGATTATCATGATCGCGTTTGAGTCTTACGAGGAAACGCAGCGTTGCAGAGTTGATTGCACTTTGTCAGCCATTGAATTGATAAGCCCACTGTGTTTAGTTTCTTCAGCGCACAGCAGCCCAGGCCTAGACAGCCAGTCAATGGAGATAAGAGAGCTCACTCAGTTCGTCTGCTGGCAGAAAAACATTTTCATTTTGATTTATTGCATGTAAATTTATGGAAATTTACTGCGGCCCAAGTATGTTGCCCCGCAAACAGAACCCACTGAGTCGAGCCTAGCCGAGTCGATCTCAGCTGAGCTGAGCTGAGCTGAACCATGCTCATGGCTTGATAAACTGTAATACAAGCCAATAGTTTGTTATTTATACACACAAGTGCTATCTCAGTATATGTGTGTGTGTGTGTGTGTGTGTGCGACCAATTGCAGCACATTCCAATTTTATTATATCATGTGCTCGCAACATTATCGCATATGGTGCGGCTACACATTATCGCCTGAGTTGGGCTGGTCCCCGTCGTATCCATCCCCTGTTAACAGCTCCCCGGATCTCCGTATGCCCGGGTCCCCGTATCCCCTTGGTTCGTGTGCAATTCTAGTCTATGGACGGTATGTAAAAACAAGTTGTAGAACAAGTTTCCAGACGCCTTTTCGTTTCTCGGTGCACGAACAATGTATCGAGTACTCGTAATATCTACATATACAGAAGACAAGTCTTAATTACCCAACATTTGTTTGTATTTTTATTAAAATTTTTCACATATTTTTTGTGTGCTGGTGTGTTTTTTTTATTATTTTTGTTTAATTTTTTTTTTTTTTTTATTATTCATTTTGTATGCCTGCGGCGCTAATGAACTGGCTGTCTTGTTAATAATTATTAAAATTTTTGGCTTGTTGTAGTTGCTGTTGTAGTTGTTGCTTTTGTTTTTGCTTCAGTTTTTTTCTCGCTGCCGGCTGCTGTGGCTGCTTTTAACGCGTTCAACTGGATTTTGAATTGATTTCGGCAATTAAAGGCCTCTAAATGAAATTGAAAACGCTGAAAGCTACTCGCAAGTGCGCCAAAAACAAAAACAAAAAAAGAAATAAAATAAAACCGAATACAAAAAAAAAAAAAAAAATAAACGTTTCAAGTTATTATAAATATTTTTGTGAGACACTCGAGCGCTGTGATTGATGGGCGTTCAAGCAGCGTCAGCAATTGTTATACAAAATTATTAAAAAAGAAGAGAGGCGGAAAAAAATAGCTGATAAACCCAATGCTGTGAGCATAGATTTCATAGATACTCTATATTACATTTTAAATATTTTCTAATATACTTTAGAATTATTTTTATTAATATTAATATAAATATATTATAATAATATATTTAACAATAATTAAAAAAATAAAAATATTTAAAATTGATTTATAATTAAATTATTCCATTTTTTTTTAAATTTTTTTTATGAATATTAATTAATAATAATTATCAAATTAAAAATATTAAATAATGAGATTAATTTATAAATTCTTTTCAAATACTAAAATATTTAAGATTGAGAAAAATTGATTTATAATTAAATTATTCCAGTTTGCTATTTTTCAATTTTATTTCTTAGATATTAATAGATCAATATATTATGTATATTAATTTTCTTAAAAGTATATTCCAATACTATCATTTTATTAATATTTGAAGTAATATTATAGATCTATGTATATGAATAGTAGCATAGATAACCTTAACCAGTAACATTTCCAGTTTATAGGGTATACAAATTACTGGCATGCATATCTATGGACGTTTCTGCCTCGCTTTGTGATTTTGGCAGCACACGTGCGTGGCTTAAAGAGTCTTTCGGCCCTCTTATCACTGACCAAGCTTCATTCATTAGGCGCTGATAAACAGTTTCCAGTTCTTTTTTTTTTTTTTTTCTTCACTCTTATGTCGATTATCTACAATACACTTTTGGGTCTGTGTCTGTGTGTGTTTTTCATAGATAAAGAGGGGTTCATTTCAGAGTTTTTACTCTCTGTATGGTTTGGTTTTTTTTTTTCTTATATATTTTATTATATCGCTTTGATAAAAAAGCTGGTGATTTTGTATATGCGACTTAATTAGTTTGCTATGCCTACGTGGGCAGCAAAGTCGCCACGACCGGATCTCTCGACTAACATCGACGGCAACTTGTGTGAGAGTGGACAAAAAAAAAAAAAAAAGATGAAAAAGAGAAGAAATTAATTAGAGACGCCGCACCACTGATAAGCAAATAAACAAACAAAAACAAACAAACAAACTTATGTGTATCGAAACAGATTTGGTAGCCGTAGCAAGTGGCCAAGCCGTGCTCCAGGTAGAACTTTCTTCTGATTATAAGCATGGCTATGCAAGTGGGTCGCAAAGCCAACCCGATTTCATATTTCATTTGTATGGCATGAGAAATTTGACGATGTCGCCACAAATTTGCTTTCATTTCGTGTAAACAATTTGTAGGTAATTTGTGCGGAAGGCAGTCAGATCTTTAGGCTCTGCTGTCTCCACATGTGCGTCAGCCTTGAACAATTGCCAAAATTTGCCAAATGTTGCTTATATTCTCAGTGCTAAAGACGCCATGGAATACGACATAAGTATAAAATAGGCAACGCAAGCGGCTGAGGCAATCGTGTTGTTGCCTTTGATTCTGAGCAATCAAATATCTTTATATTCATCATGTTCAACTTGTGGATATACTATATACTATATATAAATTATATATGTATGCTAAGCAGAGCAGCTACGCTATTTAGTTGCTGGTGGGATCGTAAAAAAAGGCTACAAAAGTCGCCACTTATAAATGCTATAATAAATTGGTTAAGGTCGAATCGGACATAAATCTATGAGGCAACACAAAATTAGTCGCACAACAACAACAAAGCAGCGAATGAGTTAGTTGTTATGTCAACGGCATGCGAAGATATTTGTATAGAATATCATATCTATAAAGTGGCATTTACAGGGTTCATTGAGACCTGTAACGTATATAAATATATTTATATATATATGCATAGGTAGATTAAGCTCCACCTGTGACGTCAGTTGTTGCTGTTTCCGTCTGTGCCATAAATTATGTAGAGTTTTATTTATAAGAAATATGATTTATAATGCAAGTGCATAGGGCGACTATGTAAATGTATATTTGCATGCCAACAAGTCAATCATCAGCATATGACGCTGATTAATTTAATCGCTGACTGCATGCGCCGTAGGGGAGGGGGCTGGGGCCGAAAATGAAAGAAAAACTGATTGCAGGAACATTATTTGCGCTGCCTCATTATAGAATTTATAATTAAATGCAATTTTTTACAGCGACTGCAAGTGCAACTACAGCTGTGCAGAGCACTGACCAGCGCAGATGAATGCTGCACACACACACACACACACACAGACACACACACACATATATATATACAGAGCGTCCGTCAAATAACCGCAAATGTAATTATTTTTACAAAATGCGCTCGATACGCTCTGTTTGAAATAAACAACGAAAACAAATGATTAGATGCGAAAGCCATGATGATGTTGTTGTTGTTGTTACTGTGGTGGTGCCTCATAAAAATGGCTAAATAACAGGCTACAAATGCACACACACACACACAGACACACACACACACAGACACACACACACACAGACACACACACACACACACACACACACAGACACACACACACACACACACACATATGCATAGTGAGTTTGCTTGGACAATGTAACAAACGCGTTTGCTGATAGACGACGCACTGCCCGCCTGAGTGACCATTACAAATGTTCACTTAGCCGGGGCATAGATATGACCACTAAAAACTCAAACCGTCGCGACTCCTAAAAGAAAGATACTCTACTCAGCGGAAATTCCGCATGGTCTGCTGCTTGCCGCTTGCTGCTTGCGATTTTTTTTTTTCGTTTTTGGTGTCGTTGTTGATTATTTCTACAAAAGCCACTAATGGATTTTGATATGCACAACACAGCAGCTCACACACACACACACACACACACACACACACTAAGCACGCATATTTCTATTAAGATGATGCGCCTTGGCCAGTTGGCCACTCTTCAGTGGCTGGCAGTCGTCGCTTGGAGTTGCTACTTTTTATGCCAGCCGCGTGGCCAGCGGCTTGCGGCATGTGGCATGCGGCATGCGGCTTGCGGCATGCTAGATAAAGTTCTTGCGCTTTTCGTGAAAGTGCAATCGTTAGAATGCGGACTCTCTGGCCTGTGGCTTGTGGGCCAGTGCGGAGTTAGCGGGCCGAGGGATGGCGGCGCGAGTGAGTGGTACGTTGGCCCGTTTAATTATCAAAGACATTTTTCTCAACGGCCATCATTTTGGGCTTGGTCCGAGCGCTGATAATGCAGCGCAGAGGAGTGGCTCCATGTGGCAGTGGTGGTCGTGCCTTGGGTCCGGCTTGGGTTCGATGTATTTAAGGCGAGGTCAGGCTAACGGCAGCAGCAGCAGCAGCATTAGCTGATGAGCCCGGCCATATGCCAGACGCCCTGTCAGTGAGTGATCTAATGCGCGATCCAGGAAACGCGCCCAGTCGACTATTTGCCAAAAAGAGCAAATGGATGCCGGCTGAGGGCAGCCGTAAACAAAGCCAGCGGCTGAACTTGCCAGCTCTGGGTTAAGCATTAAATGCCAGCCACAACAGCAATGTGGCCAATACAAAGGGCTGGGCGTGGGTGCGGTGCTGCAGTGGTGCGGGGTGGCAGCGTAACCAACGGCTAAACTAATGGCAGCCGCACTACGCTGCCGTAGCACGGTTCAATGAATTACTTCATTAGTGCAGGCGTGTTCCGTGTGGCATGCGTTGCTCGACGGCCATGTATCTCAAAGATACACGCCAAGGCAGCCAGGCAGCCAGGCAACCGGGCAGCCGGGCTAGCTACACAGGCACCGTCTGTCTGTCTGTCTGGCTGTCGGACAGACGCCGCCGCCACCGCCACCATTGACTTTGCGACGTTGCAACATTGCGAGTGGCAAGTTCTGCTCAACTCCATTCTATTTTTTTTTTTTTCGCTTCAGCCTGGCCTGCCAGGGCTCACTCACACACAAGTTGGCCGCGTCAACTGTGCGTGGAAATTAGCTGCCGCTGCTGCTGCCGACTCCTGTCCTGCTGCAGCCCGTTGGGACGTAGGACTTCTCCAGTCTATCAGCCTTAATTGCGGAAGTTATGAGCATGGAATTTTAATTATTTCACTCGACTGGCTGCTGTCGCGCTGCGCACTGCGCGCTGCGAGCTGATGCTCTTGCATTGTTAGCTCGTTTACAGTTAGTCGGTGTCAGAGAATGTTTTTCTTTTCTCTCTTCTGGTTTTTTTGACTCTTGGCAAACATCCGCCGCGAACCTTTTTGTGTGGCAAAGCAGCTGCGGCTTCAACTGTTTGCATTCTTCATTTGTTTGGCTGCGGCGGTGGTGGTGGCGGTGGTGGCGACGGTGGCGATGGCGGCATCGTCTGCTCGTGTGGCTTAGAAAGTGTCAAGTCAAATGATTGCATTGCAGTTGTACCCAATTTTCTCCATATTTAGTTCTAGGCATTTCACCAAACGTGACACTTTCAAACGCTTTCAAACGTCGGACTCGCCATGACGATTTCCCAAATAACTCGCCTGCAGCATATAGCTTAACCCAAGCAGCAGCAGCAGCAGCAGAAGGGGAGCAGCAGGGGCAGCAGCAGCAGCAGGGGCAGCGGCAGCACTCTGATCCAGTCATGCGGCTGCCTGGTTCTTGGACTTTCTGTGCCAAGCTAATTTGTTATAAGTGCGCGTTGTTTACTTAGTTGTTGTATCTGTCGCAGCAGCAGCAGCAGCGGCGACGGCAGCAACTTGCGTTGGAGTTGCCTTCTAAAGGCCAAGTGGCTCCAACGCATACACAGCCAGCCGTCAATTCATCAGTCCGTCAGTCTGGCAGTAGACTTCCTTGCTTGTCTTCAAATGCTGGCAAACAAAAGCAGCCAACACAAAACTGGCTAAGAGCAGCCACTGCCCAGCTGATGTCGATGTTGCTGCTGCTGCTGCTGCTGCTGCGGCTGCTGCTGTTGTGAGTGCCTAGCGAGATGGATGGAGACGTCGTTTAAGATTAAGACGACTTCTTTTTACAGCTGCGACGACTGCAACGTTGTTGTACTTGGACTTTGTTGCTGCATTAGTGTGTGTGTGTGTGAGTGTATGTGTGTGTGGTGCTGTTGTTGCAGAGGTGAGTGATGATGATGAATGTGTTACAACGAAGGTTAACGACATTCAGCTTTATAAACAACAAAGCCAAAGCAGCAGTTGCAACAACAATGCAACTGAAAACAGCTGATAGGCTGAGGCGAAGACACAGCACAAGAATTGCTGTTGTTTGTATTGGCCAGAGCCAGAATAGAACAGAACTGAACAGAACAGAACTGAAGAAGGCTTTCCAATTGACATGCGTGGCAGCTAATTAAGTCAGCAACTGGCTAATAATAAGTGCAGTCAAGTGGTTTTAGATGCCATTTAAATAAATGCGACAGGCTAACGAACTGGTTAACCAGTTTGCCGTTTGCCGTTTGACTCCAGAAAAAGGAGCGTTTTAAATTTCAATTTGTTGTAGAGTCAACGTGTTGTCAATGCCTGCAAATACAGCTGCTGCTGCTGAAAGTTCTGGCAGCAAGAGTAACTCTCTCTCTCTCTCTCTCTCTCTCTCCCCCTCTCTCTCTTTCTCTTACTCTCAATCGCGTCTAACAACTAAATTACACTTGTCTGCATGTTAACAATTTACTCACACACACACACACATACAGGCGACTTAGATGCAAGCAATAAATGTAGAAGTGATATCCAACCAAACGAGCAACACTCAACTGCAGTCAGTTAGTCACTTCGGCCAGTCAGTTTGTCTGTTGGCATTGGCTTGGGCCAAGATTGCAATGAGGTTAGCAGCGCAATCTGCTCAAATATAGATAGCTAGTTAGACGCCTGGCACAAACAAACAAACCAAGCTAGCAAGCAAGCCAACTAGCCAACTAGCCAAGCTAGCAGCAACCAGCCTCTACCAGCTGCCAACATGTGTAGCCATGTTGCAACAGCAACAACACTAACAGCAACAGCAACAACAGCAACAGCAAGACGGTCTGCTTCAGCTTCTGCAGTCGCTTGGCTATTCTAATTGCGCACAAGCTTAGCTGCTTTTAGTTACTTTGTAGACTTTTAGCTGCCATCAAACTGGCGTCGCTCTTGGCCAGTTTATGGCTTTTGCATACAGATGCATTTATATAGCAGCCGCAGCAGCAGCAGCAGCAGCAGATAGATTAACACATGTACAGATACTGCGGACAGCTGTGCTGCTCATTTATGCAATTGGCTAAAACAGCTGTTGCTGTTGTTGTTGTTGTTGTTGCCGCTGCTGCTATAAATTGCCAGCCAATGTGTTGCCCAATAAATGTTCTATTGAATTTTGCAGCACCTTGTCTAAAAAAGGTTAACTGACTAACTGTTCTGTCAAAATGTAGCGCCTGCCCACGTTGTATATTTTGTTTGTGTTTTTGTTTTCAGTTCAGACCAAGCAGCAACAGCAACAGCAACAACAACAGCAGCAACTCTCCTGCATTGCATGTGGCATGAAATTCAGTTGAAAATAATGACACACCCGTTTCAATTTATAGTTGCTGTGCGTCGCACACACATACACCGACACACACACACACACACACACACTGACTCACACACACACTAGAGATATACATCTCTTGCGCTCATACATAGATTTTTCACTTGAAAACAGAATGAAAATTGCTGAACTGTAACCATATGTGGCGACCATGGCTGCTTTATGGCTATGTCAACTATATACCCTGTCTATAGAGAGTCGAGCTACATGTGATGGGCGTGCATTATGTAACTGGGCGCAGATCTTTTGGGAAGGTCTTTGAATTCGTTCCATAAAACTGTTATTTAATTATGCTATAAAAACTGTTACTGCTAATTGATTTCTGCAAATATGTCATTTTAATATTATTTTAATTTTCCTTTTAATTGCACACTTAATGTATTCTTTTAGTGTTTATCGTTTTCCTATTGGCTTTTCATGCCCCACTTTGGATTTAAATCATTTGCCAAACGACCGCCCACAATTTATTTGCTTTGGCGATGTTAAAAAGGTCAATTACAACTTATTGCCAGCTTTTCAAAAGCCCATCAAATGCTGAACATTTGCCGTTACGCTCGCATAGCTACCGCAGCTGTGTGGCTCGAGTCTGGCTGGGTCTGGTTCGGTCCGATCGAGGGTATGGACCATGTCCTATGATCGTACAATTTTGATTAGCAGCAAACGACAGGCGACGTCAACAATTTAATTGCACATTTGCATTAGAGTGGAAAGCTGAAATGCGCTCCAAACCAGAGGCTGTCAGGCCCCCTCCTGCGCGGGGGGAGCTACTGCCGCTGCTGCTGCCAGCTCCTGGCAAGCGGTTTCCATTACAATTGCAAAGCGCAGGCCAGGTTTGATTTCTTAATTGTCGCTAAATGCGGGGCTGCCAAACATTGTTTTGTCCTCATCGTCGTCGGCGTCGTCGTCGACGTCGTCTGGACCGCATTATCGTCGATCATTTTGTTTGCAATGAGTTTTTGTTGTTGCTGCGCTGGGCACACGAAATGAATGTTTGAGCAGAGACACAGCTGTAAAGGAATTGTTGAACGACGATCATGGTGGTAATTTCAGCAAGCACGCTTAATGGAAACCAGAATGGGAAAGGCAACGGGAATGGTAATGGGAATGCGAGTGGGAATGGAAATGGGAACGGGAATGGGTATCACAGCGCAATTGTCATGTCAGTTGCTGGTGGTTGTTGTTGCTGCTGCTGCTGGTTGGGGTCGTATTTTAATTGCTTCAATTTTAATTTATTTTTATTTTGCTGGCACTCTCGAGTCGCTCGAGCACTTGAGCTAGGCATTTTTGGCATGTTTAGTTGAAATGTTTTCAGTTTATATATACATCCCTCTCTCACTCACACTCTTTTTATATATACCCTCATATGAAAGGTCTGTAATTGAGCTACCTGCATAAGTTGCGTCAGGCCACGCAACAATAGAAGCAGCAGAAAACCTCGCACTGTGTCAGGGGTCACAATTTTATTATTGTTATTGTTATTATGTTTTTAATTTCTCTAGTGTTGATAGATGTCTCGCATGCTCTTTCAGCATTTTTGCTTTCCATAGCGAGCCTATAAATTATGCTTTAATTATGCGCGCCTTAATTTATTTCGATTCGTGCCTAAGCCCTAGTTCGCACCCACTCTGCTCAGCGGCAACTAATACTTTCACTGCTTAAAACACAAAAATAACTTATATTTGGTAATTTTTGGCTTGGTTAATTTACATTTAAATATTATTTTCGTTTTGGCTTTTAATATTTTGGGGTTTTTTTTTTTTTTGGCTGCCGTCAATTTCTAATCTCTTTTGGCTGCCCGTTGACATCAAAACGCAGTTTTCAAAGCATTTTTTTAATCGTCAAACTGTCACATAAACTTTACATTTTATTTGACAAGCGCGCTTGGCATACACAAAAAACTAAATAACAAAAAATAAAAGACAAAAAGTCTCCAAGCAAAATGCGTACAACAAATTTCTTTTCGATAACGTGCACAAAAACAACAAACAACAACAACAACAACATGGGAGCGAGTGCCAGTGACTGCTGCTGCGACTGGAAAGCGCAACGCGGCGTATACGCAATGTGACAAGTTGCTCTCGTGGCACATTAGTTGAAATTATGACAATTTTCCCAATGCAATAATTCAAATTTATTTTCGTCTGGCCGACAGCTATTGGTTCGTTATTATTAATTCAATTTGCTTTCGATTATCAGCAGCTAAGCCACAGATTTCGATTTCATTCAAATGTTAATGCGCATTCGGTGAGCTAATCTCAATGATTTGTTGGACTTTTGTTTTGCTATTGTAATTACAAAAATTTATATGTAAATTTAAAGTTATTCATGCAAGTGAAACGCGCTTGAATGGGGAATTTGATTTATAAATTTGAAAAATCAGTTATACAGATTTCGTAAAAGCTTTGCCTGCATAGAGGATATATGTATATAGGTTTAATTGCGTTGCCCAAGACAGGAAATGGCGCGCTGCAAAAGCCAACAGCAACAGCAACAACAACAATAACAACACAAATCTGGGACTTAGAATGCAAGATAATTTTGGTCGGCGGATATAAGGTGCTATAACTCATGTGGCGGCAACAACAATTTGATATCAAAGAGCTGTGTTCGCCAGCCAGCAGATCGCATAAATTATGAATGCCGTCGATTGCAGTCCATGGGAGAGCTAAATGTAGTATTTATTTATTTATTTTTTTTTCTTTCTAGATTTTTTTTTTTTTTTTTTTTTTTCATTTTGTATAGGTGTTAGAACCTTTCGGTGTTTTGGATTTCGGCTTTCAAGAATTTATGGCGCCTTAAACAGACAGATATGCTCGATGCCATTAGTGATTTATTGTGGGACAACAATCGATTGTGTAGCCAAAGTTCTCTCTCTCAGTTTGTCTCTCTCGCACTCTTTTGTGTCTCTCTCTCGTTTTCTCAGAGTGTTTGGCTAGCGCTTGACATTGAAAACCAAAGCCAAGTGCCGTTGAAAATGGGTTGGCTGTTGTTTGTTTGTTCACTGTTATTGTTGTTGTTGCTGCTGTTGGTGTTGCCACATTGTTGACTGGCCAAGCGTGTGAATTCTGTTTTCGTTGCAACTTTCAAAGTAAAAAGAGACGCTGCAAATTAAGTCAGGGCTGTAGAATTGCATTACTCATAAAGTCTATATAAAGCTGCTATATTGAATTTCATATCGTGGCGACTGTATTCAATTTCATTCGCGAATGCGCACACAAATGTGGGTGCTCGCATACGATATCATCATCATCATCATCATCGTCGTCGTCGTCTCTCTCAAAGCATATACAGATATGCCAAATAACAAGGATGATTAATTGTAAATACTTAACGGCTGCAGTCCGAATTCAGGTATGATTCTCAATAATATATGCTGCTATTGGATGACTGAGTGTTGGTTAAATAAATAAATATAAATATATTGCTGATAGGTATACAAATACATGCGCAAATAAACACACACGTGTGTACATATGAATGTAGTGAAGAAGTGTATCTGACGCAAATGGCGATAAGATAACAGCACTCACAAAATAATCACCCAAATATTTATATATATATACAATATATGCATATATAAAATTATATATGTATCGAGTGCCAATTCGTTTGATAGTAAGTTCAATAGAAATTCTTTAATCGTGTTTTTGCACTACATTTCACATATTAGTTCTATATTGTATATTATTCGAATTGAAAAAGTTAATCTCAGTTCGAACCAGTTCGAATTCGCTGTTCACATAAACTGAGACACAATTCAAGTCGTTCTCCAAGACCTGCCTATTCCATGCCTGGACCACTTGGAGCGCCTGCAAATATGTTTGCATTTCGAAGAGCAGCTTATTGTTTTCTTGCCATCGATTGCCCATCTAGATTTCTATAGAGCTGTCGCGGACTGATCTACGCCTAGTCAACGCCATTTGGCAGGGTAACTGATACGCCTCTGTCCACGCTCTGCATAAACACCAAAACAACTAAAACAACCCATTAAGCTCTCATCTCACTTGCCTCCGTTCACAGAGCTGTCTGAATAGGAACTAAATGCGAATGTCGCTGATAAGCTGAGCTTGAGACTCTCGTTATCATAGTTAACCTGCTGACCATTAAAATAATATATATACATATACATATGTATAAAAATGCTAAATTCTATATATATATATATTTTCGTTTTTGCTTATTCATAATAATATAAAATATGAAAAATAATTTATTTTCATTAAATAAATATATATATATATTAAAAATTTATATATATGTACATATATAGTTATATATATATTTGTTATAACTAGTTGTATCGTCTAAATAAACAATCAAAGTTTAATTTCTGATTATTAGCATTTGATTTCTAGTAGCAACCATAAGCCAATCAATAAATTCTTGTGTGGAATGGTTTGTTATGTGTTTCTTATAATTGTTTATTTGCCTTTCAACTAATTTGTTATTGCTTGCAGCAATACGAAAGTTTCGGCAAAAGATTGTGGGCGAGACTGCTCGACTAGCAAATACTCAGTATTAAAGAATGAAACAGTTTCCAATTATTATAATAAATAATAATATGAAATGACAATGCTACTTGTATTGTTTAATTTTCTTTTGTATTTTATATTTATATATACGCTGATTTAGCTAGCTAAAAAAGCTAAGAAAAATCTTTCACAGGCAACTGCTTTGCCGTTTCGCTTTCGGTATAAACAGACTAAGAAACTTCCAGCTGTGCGCGTTGATTGCCATACGACACGATGCGTTTTCAAATACGTACAAAAGCTTGCAACAGAGTAGCTGTAGTTGTTGTTGTTGTTGTTGCACAAATAGCGTATACGCCGCCTGTTCCCTCGCCTAAACAAAAAATAGCAAACATTGTAAACATTATTTGCTTTTATTTTATTTATTTTTTTTTTTTTTGTTGAGACGAAGGCGGGTTAGCCGAAAAAAAAAACACCGTCTGAACAATTTACAATTAATTTTCATTGTTGTTTTCGTTGCTGGTTTCATTACAGATTCGTAGCGTTTCATCCATGGATTAAGGTGCATTTCATGTTTACAGCAGGCGTTCAGTTGTGTTTAGGTTTCCGTTCATTTCTTCAGTGCTGTGCGTGCTGCGCCCTGGGCGATTGTCAATCATACGCAACGTGGTACGCTGTACGAAGCCAATCAAGTGAATGATCGGTGAGTTTGCACATAATTCGAATAACATTCACAGATTTTTGAAAATCAACTTTAATGCAATGTAAAATGCATAGTAAAATTTGTGAAATTGATTATGTTTGTTGTTGTTGTTGTTGTTGCTGCTGCTTTACGTTATTGCAGCTATAAAATGTTCATTGACATTTGTTGTTCTTGTTGTTTCTTCTTTATGACATTGAGCCTTGAACCGTGTGGGCAATCATTCACACCAGGCTACAAATTAGCTATATGATATGCCTTCCCATTGATAAGTTAAGTCAAATCAGAACCCGATTATTTGCTGGAGCAGGCACTCGTTGAGTCTCTCCCTCTCTCTCTCTCTCTTTCTCTCTCTCATACTGTGTCTCAGTTATTCTTAACTAAACAATTTTATCTGCGCTTTTGCTTTTTTGACTTCGCTCAACTGCTGTCAATTTGGCTAAAAATAAATTATTACTGCATATAGTATATACACAATATGATATCATGCCGCTTCGTTTTTGCCAATTAAAAAACCAGAAAATATCTGTTAATGTTGTTGTTGCTGCTATTGCTACTACTGCTGTTGTTGTTGCTTTTTGTAAATTATGAGCTACGATAATCACACTACGTGGAACTTTTTCAGAATTGTTTGCCAGCTTTGAGTTTGGTCTAGTAATTAGCTGCTTGAACGTCGCATGCGTAGCTCAAATTTCAAAACTACATGCACTTTGCACAGATACTAAGCACTGAGCTGAAGCTGATGCTGGAGTTGCTGCTGCTGGTGCTGCTGCTGTTGCTGCAGCTGGTTGGGCAGGCAGCGGCTGGGTGTGAAAAGATTTATGTGCCTGGCGAGCACATCTTGCTGCCGTCGCCTTTGCTGCAGTTATCAATGCGTTGGCCCCACAGCAGCCAGCAGCCACAGCAGCCTCCCATCTCCCAAGGCAGCAACTGCAACTGCCAGCCAGCCAGCCAGCCATTCACCCGAACGATTCCAGTTTGCGGCCTCTGCTGTTGGTGGCATCTTGAGACATTTCATTGTATGGGCTTTTATTTATGGTCTGCTCAGCTTTTTATAACTCTTCGATTTATATTGATTTGTAATGCACATAAAAAGGCCAGCGCTTTTATATGCAGTTGACCTTGTCCCTGGCCCTCTGTGTGTGTGTGTGTGTGTCAGGATGGTCGCATACCTGTTGCTGTGTTGCTTTGTTGTGCTTGTCACCATGTAAACGATCATGGCTACAAAACACCGAAGGTCATCAGCCAAACCTTAAGCGAAAACTATGCAAAATGCAGCAGCAGCAGCCGCAGCCGTCGCCGCTGCAGTTTGCAATCTGAAAACCGCTCGACGCGTCGTCTCGCATTACTCGCCGCGTCAACAACAAGTGCAACTGGCCATTGTTGCTGTTGTTGTTGTTGTTGTCATGTCTGCAGCACGTCAAAAACGCTGTCGCTGACCGTCCAGGTGCAGGCCATGCCCAGCCGGTGACATAACTCGAACTCAAACTGTGAAATCAGCATTTCTGCATACCCTGTGAGATGGCAGCCAAACTTTGTCCCCCCTCCTCGGCATTATATCATACAGCTATCTGCCTTCAGACAGGGTATACAGCGCATATTATCTTGAGGCCTGCCACCTACAAGTAAGCCAAATGACATACCTTGACATGCCACAGATAAGTGCCTGGCCCAAAAGCGGAGAGCGAAACACTTGTGCATGCAAATATTTTACGAATTTTCGCTGTTAGAAAATTGGCAACTGCAATAGCAAACAGCAACAGCAACGAATAGCTGCGCACATGACAATGTGTAAATTTATGACAGTGTTTATTGTTGTTGCTGCTGTAGTTGTTGTTGTTGGCGTTGCAGCATGTTGCATAAGCGTGCTTTTTGCCTGGCTTTTATGCGCACCGCAAATAGCAAAATATTTGCCTTATTAATTAGGCAATGCGGCAATTGCATGCAATGTTTATCAATAATATTTGCTCAAGCTATGCACATTCAATATATTATTTGGCAATGCGGCTTTTGAGGGCCTCACACGATTAAAGCCCTTTGTGCACTTAGCCAAATGTCAACAGACGCAGACAAAGAGATCAGAGGCAACACGCACGTAATGCATTTAGTATGATTAATGGAAAAGATGCGGAAGCCGATCAACTGTCGGTTCAACTGGTGGTGCGTCTGCCGGACGGATGATAAGTGTGTTTTGTTATGGTTATATGCGTCAATGATTGTTTGTTTGTTCGCTCGGCGGTTGCGTAAATGCCAATGCGGCAAAAGGCCAATAACCGTTCGCACAGCGAACTGGTTCCGGCACCAGGAAATGTCTAACTAGTTCAGTGATTGCAAAAGCCAGATCTCGAGAACGAGAGATTGCTTGGAAAATCTATCAGCTGTTTGATGTTGTTGCCAGTAAATTCAATTTCAATTAAAATGCCCATGTTGTGTGTGTGTGTGTGTGTGTGGGTGAGATCAACACACACGCACACACATGCACAACAAATATGGGTCAGAGCTAGTTATTAGCGTTTCAGCTGATGCCATGACCATGCACTTTCCGAGAATTTTTCATTGAAAATTTAGGCAAAGGCCGCGCCGTTTGCCTGATTAAAGGCGCTTTGCCTTAATGCCGAGGCTTTCACCGGCATGTGGGTCACCTTTCGCCAGAGACTATACCCATTCTGACGACGGCAGCGGCCACAGCTCACAGATCTAAGACAGAAGAACGCTGCTCCTAATGAACTTGTTCTCGCTGCCAATGGGTAGCAAAGTATCCCAAACTTGTTGCCTGGTGTAGGTGTATTGACCCTCAGTCAAAGACTTTTGTGGTTTCGAAATATGTAAATTTCGTCTGACTTTAGAATTCTCATTTCAATTAACTCGATTCGGCATTTTTTTTTTTTTTTTTTTTTTTTGAAGCCGCTGCTAAGCTCAATCAATTCAAATTTAAATACATTAATCAATTCCCACGGCAAAAAATGTATTTTGGTTTTTCCTTTCTTGTACGCAAAAAGCCAAATTCGAAAAAAATAAAATAAGAAAAATAAAACAAAAACCAACTAACAAAGCAACATGAATAGAAAAGAGCGACAATTTAATTATAACAACGAACAGCAGCAGCAACAACAACAACAACAACAACAACAACGACGACGACGACTACACGAGGGAATCTGAAATTGATATCGTGACTTTGTGTAATTTGTAATTTACGATGAGATCACTTCCTCCAACAATGTATCAACGTGGACTCGGTCAGCCAGCCAGCCAATCTTTCGTCGCATTCTCTCTCTCTCTCTCTCTCTCTCTCTCTCTCTCTTTTCTATTTGGCGTCCATCCCATGAGCTTGTCCCAAAACAAACGTCAATTCGTCACCCGGGCGCAGCAGAGTAGAGCGGACGAAGCGACTGTATCTGTATCTGTATCTAGTTCTATGGCTGTGTGACAAGATAAGCCTCAAAGTCGTCGGCTCTGGCAGCGCATTGCTAGATTCAAAGTCCGAGATCAGTTTCTGTTTTTGGCTTGTGCCCATTCAGAGTGCTGCTGACTGGCTGACAACAGCGTCCTGTGCATCAGCAGCAGCAGGAGCAGCAGCAGCATTTTTGTATCGGAGCATCAATGGGGCAAGCAGCACAAAAAGTTCAAGTGGCTCGAGACAAGACACAAATTTGCATTCGTCTTTCGCATTTGCAATCGAAGGAATTGCAGCCATTGCCATTGGCATTGGCATAGGAATTGTCTGTGGCCCGCAGAGTCCATCCGTCCATCCATCCATTCATCCATGCATCCGTCTACTCGTCCTCAGCTCTTGTGGCTTTGTTCTGTGCTCCATAAAATGACATATATTAGGTTTGCCATTCGACTTTGCAGCTCACTAATAAATTCAGAATGCGCAATTGAAATGAAAGCAGCAGGCTGGTATAAAATGTTAATCAAATGATTCTCTTCTGATTGGCCATGCATTTAAATCTCGACATGGAGCTGGCTCATGATCTTGCCCCAGCTCGCATCTCAATCTCGCCATCAAACAAATTTTGTGGGGGTCGCTCATATATGTATATGGCCAATTATTTCAACAGAGCAGAACTTGGAGATGAATGTTAATTAAAATAAATAAAAGAAATAAAATAATAAAGCATGGAGCGTACGAATTAAAAAAGAAATGTAAACAAAATAGTTTATATTGAGTGTATAAGTATTCAAGTATTATATAACTTAGAAATATAATGTTCAGCTCCTGTTATTTTATTTATAATTTTATAATAAATATAAAAAATCAATAAATAATTATTTTAATAAATATAAAAAAAAAATAAATTAAAAAAAAATTAAAATTATTTTAATTGGTATTAATATTATTTATTATTGAATAATTCCAATTTTACCAGAAAGAAATTTGAAGATTAAAATGACTTTTTCATGTAAATATTTTTTGATATTTAACATATTTAAAGGGAAAGTAAAAAGCAGAAGGAAACATGGCAGATCCCATAAATTATATATATTCTTGAAGATATCCTTCTGTCTAGCCTACTATCGCGTCCATCTCAGAACCAGAGCCGTGCTCAGGGTATCTCCTAGTCAGGTACCCCCGATTCTAGCATTATTATTCCATTCTCTTAGTTAAGTATAATTATACACATTTTTTCGCACATCTTCAAATTGCTCAACCGTCATATTCTCATTTTCATTCTAGACCAGCTTTGATTAAAATTCAAGGCAATTTTCATCTAGAGCTCAGCGCTGACCCATTTGCTCCAGAGGTTTTAGCTTGAAATTTGCCCAGTCCTTGACCTTAGCATTAATTGTGATAGCCTAACTCACGTACGCCTTTTATGGCTACCGCTCTTAAAATCTATTATTATATTGTTAAAGTGAGCTCATTAAGTTGTAAGCAGCACAAGGCGGTCGTCTTTCATCTTAGTTTCAGCTCAGTATTTTTTTCTTGCTTAGTTTTTGGTTGAACTCATCAGAGTTGAGCAATGGCTGAAATCGTTTATCGTTTCTCGTTTCTGTTGCTGTTGCTGTCTATTTCTCTATCTCTATTTTTGGCAAGCAACACCAAAAGAAAACAAGTTGTTTAATTAGCTGTAGGCCCACGCGCAAGATTCTCGACTCTAGATTCTCGGATAATGTTGCACTATCAAATGATTGCCTGCTGCGAGCAGCCAAAGATATGCTGCACTGTGGAGCTTATATCGAACTGTGTGTGTGTGTGTGTGTGTGTGACAGATTTAAAAGTGTCAGCAGCATATTAAAATGCATGCTGTTGGCCGGGATTGAGACTGGGCGCTGTCTGACCAGGCGGATCGGCCTACGTTCTAGCTATTGATTTGTCACTGGATGGCACTGGCTTGGCTATGCTGGGCTGGGCTGGACTGGGCTGGGTTGGCTGGCAGCCGCTTTAGGCGGCACACATAAACAGCCTCTGACAGACGCCAAAGCTGCTTTACATGTGCAGCGAAGCGTGTGGGCAATCGCCTGACAGCTGGACAGGCCCCCAGTTACAGCTACAGCTTCAGCTCTATAGATTCAGCTGACAATCTCTTGCATTCTGAAATGTCGCGCGTAGGTCGCTAAGCAGATTTGCTGTGATGCTGCTGCACGGCTGCTCTCTGTGAGAAAAAGACCTGTTTTAATTACACAATCGATGGCCAATTAAACTCTGGGTGGCCCACTGACCAGGCATCGACTCTGCCTGATTGTTAGAGTCAGCCTCATAAAAAGTTCCTCATAAAAAATCAATTGAGAATCGAGAGAGCGAGTGAGAGAGAGGGAGAGGGAGACTCCAGAGAGTGGCTGTCAGACTCGCTTTTCATATGTGCCGCGGGTGCAACGCAGCCTCAGCGATTGCATAATTTCAGTTGAAGTAATCAAAAACATACACACACACACACATATAGACTTTCAAAAAAACACGCAGAGGCACAACAACAGAGTTAATTTCAGTAAAGGCAAACAAACCCAAAGCATCGACGACGCAATGAGTCTCGGGCTTGGCTGTGTGGTCCAGACTCTAGCCAAGCCCAGGCTCTTGTTGTTGTTTCCACTGCTGCTGCTGCTGCTGCTGCGGGCGACGTCACTTTGCGTGCAGTCGCCGTCTGTGGCTGTGTCTGAGTTTGGGCTTGCAACTTGCAACACAGAGCGAGAGAGAGAAAGAGAGAGAGAGACAACCTAAAATTACCGCCGCCAATTTAATAGTCACACTTGCCACAGCAGAGCGCCTCAGTCGCAGTCGCAGTTGCAGTTGCAGTTGCAGTCTCTGCCTCCAACTCAGTCTCAGTGCTAGTCACTGCCATAGTTTGAAATTACAAAGTCTTGCCACAACAACAACAACAACAGCAACTCACATGCCCCGCCTGCTTGGCGTCGGCGTGTGAGGGCATTAAATACTTCTAAGAAATGTTCAGATACATTTGTTGTTGTTGTTGTTGTTCTTATTGTTGTTGTTGTTATGCGCGTATTTCTAACAAAGTTTGCTCGGCGTCTCTCTCAGCTGGTGGTGGGTGGGAGTCTGCGTCGCGGGGTCATACCCATTGCTGCCTCACGGTGCTGTGTTGTATGCCTTGAATAATTTTGTTTAGTTGCCGTAATAGTTCTTTGGAAAATGTGCAGCCTCATCGTAATGATGTTGGTAAATACTCCACGCGACTCGACTCGAGTGGGCTGGCTGGCTGGCTGGCTGGCTGGCAGAAGGCGGCAGCCCAAAAGGTTTTGGAGCAGGCGCTAATGGTCTTTTAAAGCTGGCTGCGACTTCAAGGTTGCCTCAAGGGTTGAACGCGCCAAGGTTAAGAATGTGCAGATGCTGCCAGAGCTCAAAAGGTTGCCAGGCTCAAAGGTTTCAGCTAATAGTCGCATCGAATATCTATTTCAGGGCAGCTGCATGCTCAGATTACCAAGCCGTAGTAGATAAGTAATTGAGACGTTTTTAGGCGTGTTTTTGGTGAATGGGCAATCGCATGTAACCCCCCAATGGCTCTAATGGCATTTGGTTTTAGGCAAACGCTGCCAAATTATATTTTCAACAGCGATCGATCAAACTCAAATGGCAGAGCAGACGGAGGCGCAGATGCAGGCCAAATGAAGGAAGGGTATCGTATGTCAAGCAATGCATTCGCAACTGACAAAGAGAGAGAGAGGGGGAGAGAGAGAGAGAGGGGGGAGAGAGGGTGAGACAGACAAGCCGGTTAGATAAACAGAGGGACAAACAAATAAACAAACAAACGGGCTAACCGTCACACAGTGAGCGCCATATGTGCGCGTACACACATCTTGGGCTTCGTACATAAATGCATGTGCACATATGCATATGCGTGTGTGTGCGTTAGTCTGGCATGTTGGAGGCAAACATAAAACTACCGTTTGATCGATCGTTTTGATTAAAAATGCAACACATTTCTATATGATCTGTCACAGACAGCAGACAACAGACAACGGACAGCGAACAGCGAACGGCTGCGGCTGCGGCTGCGGCTGCGGTCGGAGACAAGCGAAATGTTTGTTAAAGTGAAATTAACGTCGCCAGCTAACAGCCTACCAATCAACAATGCCAGCACACTGTCCAACACAGTGTGAGTGCGTATCCATATCGCTATGGCTCAAGCTGCAGTTGCTGTATCTGTATCTGTATCTGCAACAGCTTCTATGGCGCAACACACGCATCATCTCTGTGTCTGTGTGTGTGTCTCTCTCTCTCTCTCTGCAGACAGGCAGCAGCCTTTCGTTGGCATGCAGTTGTCGCCATGTTGCAGAGCTGCAGCTCTTGGCGCATTTTCCGCATGATTGTTGGCTGCGCTTCCTCAAGATACACACATATGTGTATGTGTATGTGTATGTATATGTATATGTGTGTGTATGTGAGCCAGAGCCGCTCATCTGGTTTACAGTTTTGTTTTACAATTAATGAAATTCGATCGATTTATTAACTGTGTGTGTGTATTTTGCATTGCCAGCTCGTCAACTACCACCACCCCCGCCCCGCCCCCAATCGAGCATTGACGAAGCATCGTTTATTTGTGTTTTGGAATATGTGTATGTATACACATATTTATATTTTGTTGTTGCCTGCATTTCGCTGTCCATTAACCTTCATTAGGCTTAGGCTATGAATTGTCAGTGTTGTTGTTGTTGTTGTAGTTGCATTCGTTGTGTGTTGACAATTTCGATCGTTGTTCGATTTCACAATTGAACTTTATTTATTTGTTCGCCTTAATGAACTGTGTGAAACAAATTCGTAGCGAGCTGTGCTATGTTTTGTCCACACCCACCCACCACTATAACAGCTGCCCCCGCTGCTCCTCCTCTCGCATTGGCCAGCCACTTGACCAGGCTAACGCTGCAGCAGTCTCTCTCTCTCTCTCTCTCTCTCTCTCTCTCTCTCTCTCTCTCTCTTTTTCTCACTCTTTGTTTAGCTCCTATTGCACTGGCCAGTCGCTGGCGCATTTTCTGTGCAGCTCAAATTGTTATTGCACAATTTTCGTTTTTGGGAAATTCATTGCAATCGCCTGTTCGGCTTCGGGTTTTGGCTTGACTTGAAATAAACGTCGACAACAAAATGCGCCTAATTGCCGCTGACAGTTGTCGCGCATAACACTTTGTTTTTAGCTAATTTTACGACGCCTCTGGCGCGTTCAATAAATTTCGTATTTGTTTGCTTTAATGCGCTTACTCCTCGTGTATATAAAAATCGCTAATATATGTAAGTGTGTATGCCAGGCTCAAAGCCAAAAGCCATTCAAGTTCAGCACAAGGCCTCCTGCCAATGGCACTGCGCACGTGTCCGCTGCAGCTTTATGGCGGCAGTTGAGTCATGGCACAGTTTGTTGCCCCCCTTTATGGCAGCATCAGCAGCCGTTTGGCTACTGGGAATTATCATCGACACATTAGCATCGCTCCCGCTCTCGCTCGCTCTCTCTCTCTCGCTCTCTTTCTCCCACAGTCAGATTAGAGCGGTCAGCATGCAACCGTTAAAATTGCATGCCTTGGCATTGGCCATTATCAAACTGAGGCATCCATCTAGATGGGGCAGCCGGCAACACAATTGCAAATTGCAATTGCCCGGCCAATTACCAAGGGGGAAAATAGAGCAAAGTAGTCGAACTTCAGATGTGGGAAACTAGTTTCGGCCAGCACAGAATCTAGCTATCTATGGCCTTAAGAGAGTGGCCGGCCAAGCGGCTGCCCAGCTGCCCAATGATTATGCAATTTACATGATGGTCTTCTACGGCTCTCTCTCTCGCTCTCTCTGTCTCTCTCTTTGGCCCCTGGGGCAAGCGGAGGCAACTCTGACAACGAAGAACATTTCCATTGCCATACGATTTGTATATAAATCATTTTCCATTGCTGCCCAAATTAGATACTAAATAATCATAAATAACTGGGTTAATTTGTAACGCTTGCGCGCATGCGTAATGAACCGTTTAACCCGATTAGCCAACTGGCCCAGGCGACAAAAAACGGAGAACTACAGCAGGAGGCGGCCTCTTCTGGCTCTGCCCTGTGTGACGATAAGCAGTCTTCGATTTCCCAACGAAGCGTACCAAAAAGAAACTCTTGGAAAATGTTAATGAAAACGAAAATCAATTAACGCCGTCATATCAATGGAGCTAAAGGCCTCAAAGCGACTCGCGATCTCTGCGGGCCCCGTCAAGTTCAAAGTTATAAATGTGCCACAGCTCGTGCAGAGTTTATTTAATATTGTTTGACTCTGGTTTTTCTCCTTCTTTGTTTTTTTTTCTTTTTTGTCTTCGCTGACGGCATACAAAATCAGTTCACAAATCGTGTGCCATGGTATTTCGTTCGATTTGTTTGTGTCTTTTCAGGTTTCGTTGTCGTATTTCCTGTGCTGCATTTGAAAGTCAACACACAGAGAGAATTATTCTGCGGACTGGGATCAATTACCTTTCAAAACCAATTTGCATTTGAAATGCATAACAAAATCGTGTGCACACAATATTTTGGCAGTCGCACGCTGAGCCGCCGTCTGTGGCAGAAGTATTGTTAGACCCAAGACCCAGTCGGAGTCTCAACTGATTGGCAGGCTTTCAAATTTGCCATGCAGGTGGCTCCAACTGTGGCACCCACACAATTGCCTTATCTAACTGGCAGTTGCTCATTATTGCAACAGTTGCTGTTGCAGCCTTTACCTCTTTCTCGTCTGCAACTAGAGGTGTGTCAGTAGTTGCAACTGTTGCTGCTGCTGCTGCTGCGACTGTTGCTGCTGCTGCTGCTGCTGATTCGATCACGTGGCGCTGATCAATAAGTTGCAGGCACGCAAGCAACTTTTCTATCCCCCTCTCTCTACCCCTCTCCCCCTCTCACTCTCGCTAAAAGAAATATGGGTTAATGCTCAGGCAACAATCATTTGTTTTCATTGTTGATTGTATTTATATTTGTTGTGTTTGCGTTTGTTTACGATGATGCTCGACGCTGGCTGGTTATTAACAGTTGCTTTACTCTTACTTTTGATTAGGCCATGAGTTGGCGTTATTCGCAGCGCTGGCGAATTAATTCTTGAAAAGTAAATCTGATGATGATTTGTCAACTGCTTGGCCAAACGCCTCAAGTGCCACGCCACAATTTTTGTGGGTTACAATAACAATGGGAAAACGAAGCAGCTTTCATTTTCTGTGAGACAAACTGAAAGCATTGTGCAACAGATATATTCATAGATATATATATGTATGTATATGTATTTCTCAACGCCTAATTGAATTCTTGCATGCCATGCGGCAGCATATGTCACCCCGTTGCATGCATTTGCCTAGGCAGCGCAATTACAGCAAATTAACAGTGGGAGCTGTCAGTCCGTGGAGCTGTGGAGCTCCGGAGCTGTGTCCATCACTTTCGTTGCAATGTAAATTATGACAGGCCGTCCATAATTAATCAAAGCGTTAGGGCCGCCTCTACCTCTACTCGCCTCTACCGACTGCTGTTTAGTCTCAATTAACACACGCAAATTGTTATCCGGAGCTGCACCATTGCAGCTGACCATTGCACCATCGCACCACCACACCACCGAGCTGTGAAATATGCGCGGCATTTGAAAGTAAAAACAGTTCAGCACCTATTGGAATTTGTTATACTTGCAGTTAGTATAATGAACGCTCGGTCCGGCGGCCTTTTGTGTTGCTCAACCAGTTTAGAAATTCTACAGCTTTAAGTGACTAGCAGACAGACTGAGAAGCGAACTGTCTGTCCGAGTATGTTAGAGTGCGGTGGCCATGGCGAAACCTGATGTGCTACGTGTAGCGATTTGTATTTCAAATGACGTCTGGTTCCGTTGACTGAGCCAATGTCATCTGATTGAATTGCAAAAACTTGAGCTAGCTGCTCTGCAAGCTGGATGATACATTTGGCAATCATCTCTGGCCAGCTGCTGTTCCGTTCTGCCTGTGTGTGTATAAATCATTGCCTAAATGCATATCCAATCAGTTGCCTGGCCGATCATCAACAAACACTGTCCAGCATGCGTTGCATACTAATTTCGCGAGCCGTCGTACTAGACAACACCTACCAAGATTTATAGCCAAATACTTATCAATAGTTTATTGCCGTCGATTTTCAGATTTCTGGCGAAACTCGTCGAGAAATGTCGTAGAATCGTACAAATACCAAACAATCATATATTAAGCTGTGGGGCTATTCACTTTTAACCAACAAAACTTTACCTTTCTCTTTGCAGCTCGCTCTCGATAGATTTGCATGAAAATTGCAGCCAAAAAAGGTAAGCACAAATGATTTCATTGCTAAACAGAGATTTTACACGAAATGAAACAAGATGAACAAATATGCCAAATGAAATCAATAAATATTTGCCAGATACTAGATGCCAAATGCCTGATGTCACAACGTAGCTGTTCGCATTTTGACACCAAAATAAACAATATAAATATATATGTTTGTATGTATATGAATATCTATATATTATTTTAAAATTTTACATGGAGTCAAGACGGCAGCAGCAGCAGATGACAAGAAACACAGAGCAACAACAACGTGCTGTGAGGCAGACAGAAATCATTTATGTTAATCAACACATGTTTTCGAAGTCATTGGCCAGGCCGAGACCGCGGACCAGAGGCGCGATAGACCTGGCTAATGTAATGTGTCTGACGCTCTGGAGAGTCTCGTTTTGTTATTTGTTTTCTTTCTATATATATGTATATGTATGCATATATAAAAATGCCCAAAAAACCGAAACGAAATAAATATATACAAGAAACGTGTTTCGCATCTGTGTGTGTGTGTATGGGTGTGTGTGTGTGTGTCGCACAACAAAATCAAATTCAAATTGTGCTCCGTTGAAATTTGCGCTAATGTTGCCATTTGTGTTGTCGTTGTTGTTGCTGCTGCTGCTGCTGTTGTTGCTGCTGTTGCTGCTAGCAACATTGATGGGCCAGTTTGTTGCTGTTCGTGTCGTCGGCTGCCGCTGCTGCTATTGAAGGTGTAGACACGGGAATTATTTTGGTGTGCCGGCGACTTTATATGGCCGCCCCATGCCATACAAGATTTCTGCGTGCCTTGCGTTGTCGCGCCGCGGGTTTTCTAATTCTTATGCAAATATGCAGTGCCAATGCCGACGAGAGTTGTAGCTGTGGCTTCTGTTGCTATTGCTGTTGCTGCTGTTGCTGTTGCTCCCCAACTGTTTGCTAAACTCGCTACGATGTGTACACATTAATGCTCTCTCTCTCTCTCCCTTTGCTTATCTCTTTCGCTCTATCTTCAGCCATTGCACATCAGTGCGGATTCTTGCGAAATTTGCTGTGACTCAAAATCGTCAAAACTCGACAAACACATTTCAAAATCGAATTCGCATTAATTTCTAAACGAGTTAAGCGTAAAAGGTGAAAACAACTTTATTTTTATTTGTATTTTTGTTTTGGTGTGCGCTCAACTCTCAAAACGAGCAGCAACAACAACAGCCAGAGAACAACAACCAACGGCAACAAGAGCCATAACAACAATGATAACTAACGCTTTTAAATAACCATAAATGACAGCGCAGATAAAGGCGGCCCATAAAGTGCCAACTGAGTCGCCATGTGACGTGAATTTGCGGCGCTTCTGTCACCGGCGCAGATCAGAACCAGCTCTGGCAGTTCCAGAGAGCAGCACAACTGTAAAAGCAAACAGCGAAATGCTTCAGGAAATTACGCATACGCCCCGTGATGTGATTCTGTTGGTCTTTGGCTTTTTGCTTTTGCCCTGATATGACTCATAAATAATGACTTGATATATGGGCAAAAGCAATGCAGTTTATTGTCAATGTTGTTGTTATTTTCTTTTGAAATAATTCAAATATTTGTGTAGCTCAGCAATTTCCGTTTAAACAATGAATTTGGTTGGCAGTGGAAAATTTAATTTGTTTTCTATGTGAGATTAAACAAGGCCAAAAGTGCAAAATTTGATCTGTATAACATTGTTATCTGCATTCTAGAGAAAGGAAGAGAGACAGAGCCATGAGGGAAAGAGTGAAACAAAAAAAAGAGAGAAAGAGAGAGAGAGAGAGTGAGAGTCTTAGAATTGCCTTTCAATTATTGAAATTGAGTTTGCTTGTTTTATTAAGATCTTCGGAAAATAGAGAATAGTAAAGTAGGCAATTAATTGTAAATTATAATTTTAAAAATTGTAAAAAAAAGAAATAATTTTGTACATAATCTATTAATTTAATAAATTGGAATCTTTATTTTTTAAAAATATGAATTAATTTTTAAAATAAAGTATCTTTCAGCTTCATGAATACACATTTTAAATAGTTCAATTAAATAATGTTATTTAGATAAATAAATTACATTTTCCTAAATAAATTACATTTTAGGTGAGTCGAATTGGAATTCACTCAATCAATAAATGTGATTCGAATTAAAGTTTTTTCTGTCTTACTAAAATGTCTTAGTTCTTAGTTAGTTATTTTTTAACAAACATTAAACACAAGAAAAAACTAAATCAAAATAAATATATAAAGTGAGAAGATTAATAATAATAAAAAAAAATAAAAAAATAATAAAAATCAATTATTACATATAATAATAATAAAAAAATAAATATAAAAAATAAAAATAATAAATAAATATATAAAATTAGCTTAATAGCCTTAGCCGTTTAAGTCATTTAGACTGCAGAGTCAAAGTCAAAGACTTAATGTGTCGCTGTTGTTGTTTTTTATAAAAAGTGGAACAGGTCTAAATATGCCCGCCTGTTGCTTGATTTGCGTTAATCTGAACGCTGCTTTTGTTATGCTGGCCAAGTGGAATGAAAGCCCACGTCTGATTCCTTTCATTACCGGGCACAGCGTGGCACCACTTGACTCCTTTTCACTCTGCGCTCGCCGGGGCATGTTAATTGTGTGCGCTGCTTATGAACTTGACACGCCGAACGAATGGGATGCGAGGCGTTGCATTCGAATCATTCTATGTTTATGGACATGCTGCACTCATCGGTCCCAGATCGTCCGTCCGGGAGACAACATAAACTCACACTTAAAATCAATAAACGTAAACTGGGCAACGCCTGCCCACCTACGAATGCCTTGGACATGTGTAAGCTATAAAACTATAAAATAGCACAAACTTATGTGTACAATAAGCATAAACAAGCCATGCCCGCAGACAAGCCCTAAACAGAATATACCCACCTATCTATGTATGTATGTATATGCTGAAATGCCGAGGCTCCTTTGTATGAAGTTGTTGTTACATGGATAAACAAGTATTTTTATTGCAACGCATAAAAGGATCTCGGTCGATCTCTGTGGAGCCGTGGCCCACTCCTGGCCATAAAGACACTTAATTGCCATTTTATTACCTCAACTATTAGGCCACAGCTGGCAGTCGCCGTCGCCGTCGCCGTCGCAGTCGCAGTCGTGTCCTTCATTAGAACTCGTATTGGAGCGTCACGTCTTGCACTTCATTCACGCATCACAAATGGCCAGCTCACAGGGCATATGGCACCAGCGAAGCTAAGCTCAAGCACATTCGCTGGCTGCAGCTGCTGCATGCAAAGTGGCCCTGCGTCCGCTGCGCCCTTCAGCAGCAGCAACTGCAGTCGCCGTCGCCGTCGCAGTCTCAGTCGCAGTCACAGTCTCAGTTGCGATATCTTTAATGAAATCTACATGTTTTGTGCCTTAAAGCATTTTGCTTGTCTACTCATGTCGCTCTCTCGCCCGTAGAGATTTCCGTAGATGCGATCCTTTTGTGTGGGATTCCTGGCATGAGGCTGTGAGACGGCTCAGACAAGCCATTGGCTGGCTGATCGCCGGCTTTGTGGCTGGCATTGTGCGGCCCAGGCAAATCTTGTTAGCGCAAATATTAACTTGTAAATATGATGATGCCCCATGGAAATGGTATAAATCGCTGATAAATATCATTAGGTCTCAGCTCTCCGACAACAACAGCAACTAGCTGGGCTCCATTGCTTTTATTATTATTTTATTCTCTTTTTCTTTTCATTTTCGCTTTTTCCTCAAGCTCTTTTCGTATTTGTATTTGTATTTGTATTGCAATGCGCCTGGCAATTCTATTAAGATTTTTATCTTAAGTGCTTGTACAGCCTATTTGCTGCACTGCACCAGAGCGCGTATGCGTACTCGTAATTGTTTAGCAAATCAGTTGGAGAGGGCTCTGGAGAAGCTCACTCTATGGCCATGCCATAAGTGTTGCTGTTGCTGCAGCAATTGTTGCTGCTGCCATTGTTGTGCTCGATTGCACAGTAGTAACTGACAATTTGCAAAAACATTCGCTTACGAGCAGGAGCAAAATGCGTTAACTCAATTGAATGCGATATATGTATCTATAGGCGTAAATATATATCAGTTGCTGTCGTCATGCTGCTGTCTTTTGTCTCTTGTCTTGTTTGCCTGCTCCTGGAAGCATCATAATTCTAAGCAGCACAACAACAACAACAACAAAAACACACAACACGCTTCGCGCTCGTAAATAACTGCAGCAGAACCAACAACAAAGACGTGACAAATGCACTAAATGAGCTGCTTTATAGCGTGGGAGTTGCATTCTGCTCTCCAAAGTTCATGGGAAGCACTGCAAAGGCGCCAGTGACAGTGCCTCCTTCTCTCTCTCTCTCTCTCTCGTTCTCTACCTGTCTCTGTCTCTGTTTCTATCTCTGTTCCTGTGATAAAGTCACTTAGGTGCTCATATTTCAAACAAAACGTGCACATAAGCTTCCAACTCATATGCATTTATGTTTATTACATTCACACACACACACAGACACACACACGCATACTTGGTCTGCTAATCAGTGCTGCCCTATGGGGTTCCGATGCCATTTGGTAGTAATTTGGAGCACTCAACGCGAGCAGCGGGCCAGCGGTGCAGCACAGTTGGAAATGCAGCGCTTGGCTAACCAAAGCCGGCCACAAAACGTTAAATACAACGCGCCATGGTGCACGCTGCGTATGCGCATTATTTTTCAGACGGGTTCAATAAACGATTAGCTGACCGCCCAGTTCTTAGAGACATTGTTGTTGTTGTCGCTGTTGTCGCTGCATTGGTTGTTGTTGTTGTCGCTAGTATTGTTGGTTCGCTTGGGGCCACATTGCGTGTGCGTCTGCCAAAGTTATCGCGGCTTTTTACACTAAGACGAAGGCTAATATGTCATTTGGTCATTGATACGTGCTACGACGCGACGTCCGAGCGCAGCGAAGAGGAAGAGCTAAAGAGGGGCAATGTGGTGTGAGGGCAACGGCGGCGTCGAACGGTGCGACCAAAGCAAAACGCTTACTGTCAGTGTGAGACGCGTATAATTAATTGCGCCTATCAATATCGCTGTTGTGTCGTTGTTGTTGCTGTTGTTGTTGCTTTGGCACTATAGCCAAAGCTGCACGCATATGGACAAAGCCAGAGCCAGAGCCAGAGCCAGAGGCAGAGCCAAAAGCTGGCCGCGTGCTTAGCCAGGCAGCCCATGGCCATCGGCAGCAGCTCATTGAGATAAGCCTGTTCGTTTGTACGCATTTGGATTTTGCATAAATCATGGCCATGCGAAATGTTATGTCAGCGGCTCGCGAATGAAGAAATAACAAGAAAAGGCTCTTCTATATATTGTGCTCCAAATGGATATTGTTGCGGCTTGTTATGATAAAACTCTTGTGAATAATGAAAGTGTGGTTATTCTACTCGCATTCTATTTACACAGTATCTCCATGCGAACACTCCCTCCGCAGCACTCGATGACTGTGCATGCAGATCCGGGTAGTAGCTTCAGCTCTTACGATTGTTCAACGAAATTCCAAACTTTATCAGGAACACGAAACAACCATAACAATACCTAATGGCTCCTATCAACAGCTACACGTAATTATGTCCATTGCTATCGCGCTGCAATGAAAGTGACTGAAAGCGGTAAATAGTAAAAAAGTACTTCATGGAATGTTATCGCTACATTTTCAATTAGACGGACTACACACCTGTATTCCAGAATCGAATTCTAAGGCCTTGACCTCCATTACAGCTAACGAGATTTTTTTTTTTAGCAAATGCAAATGTTTACGCCCGAGAGCAAATCTGCCCACTTGCCCAGGTGAGTCATCGAGTCGTAGCGGATGTGGTCAATGGAATCGTAGGGGCTTGTCATAAAACCGCGTGTGGGTGACTGGAATACACCTTAAAGGCAGAAAACAGCAACAAAAACAACTATGACGAGTAGCTAAATGACAATGCAGGGCTCTCAAGTGGGCTGACTGTGGTTGTGTGTGTGTGTGTGTGTGTGCGTGTGTGAGTGTGACTCATGCGGTGAGTTGACCATAAATGGCCCAAGACCTGCACCTCAAATGCGATTCCGTATGCTAATGAAATGGCCAGAGGATCTCGAAATGCTAAGGGTTATTCTTTGCCGGGCTGTTTACAATGGAACTACATGGCCATGGCTGCCACCAATGCCCAGCCAAGGAGCAGGGCAGCAAGTGCCGCATTTAAGCTTAACACAGTCCCTGCGGCTAATTTATGTCTTATTTCTCGTTTTGCTGCTGCTGCTGTTGCAGTTGCTGTGGCAGGGCTACCGTCTGTTGCATGCAAATGTAAAATGCGAAATGATTGATGTTGCCAGGCTGGCCATTGTTGTTTGCCTTGCTTTGGATTTGTTGCACAAAAAAAACAAAAACCAACGAAAAATTCTCTTTGTTCAAAAGGTTGGCATTTTGAAGTGCGAGTAATTGCAGCTGCAATAGTTTTCCATGTTTCCATGTTGTCTGTTGTCTATCTGTTGCGCTGGGCAAGCTCCTCGGCATTTTGGCAAAACTGTTGCTGCTGCTCCTTTCACAAGCCAGCCGAGAGAAAAATGGCTCTGGCATGCCAGCATGATGGGCACTTGAATGCTTGAATGCTTGAAAATTATAGACTGCTCTGTCGTATGCATTTCGTTGACGTTGACGCTCTGAATCCCACGAGCAAGCAATTGTTGCAAGCTAAGCTCAAATCGAGAATAAACCTCAGCTGTCTGAACATTCCCAAATGGCCAACTGTTGGAGATTTGACAATAATTTCAATGCCATGTGGGTATTATGTATTCACGCTTCTAACAGCCCGCCGCCTCACCTTGGCAGTCAAGAGATCCATGTGTGCTGCCCTGCAACCTAAACCCAAATAGCAACAATATTATGCAAACATGTTTTATTAACACCAACAAAATTAAATAACAAAAAAAAAAAAACTCGTACCTTGAGTCGAGGGCCTTCATTGCGTACCAGCAGCAACCAAAAAGTACATAAAAATGCGGCTAATTACGAGCGATCGAGATACAACTTATATACATACCTGTCCGCTGTGTGTGTGTGTGCGTGTGTGTGTGTAGGTGTGAGTGCGTGTACCCACAGGTAATTACAGGCCGAGCGCACATGCCACATTATTCTTTTGTGCAATGAGCACGACACCGCTCCCTGAACCCTGTCGCCTGGCTGCCCCCCAGCCGCATGCGAGTTAACGCTTAGCGGCATTTACTTTGTTTTTGTTTTTGTTTTTGTCGTGTAAGTAGCTGTAGTAGATGCGGAGTCAGATGCGAACGCAGACGCCAACACCGACGACACTTGTGCGCATGTGCAGCCCACCACACACAAACACACACACACAGACAGGCGCATGCATGTATATAGATACATTTTGTTGGCATATAAAAGCTAAAAACTGCCGCTAGCACAAAACAAGCAACATAAACGTCAGTCAGGCTCGCCGAAAAACCGGTTGAGTTATGAAAAATTATGATTGTCACTGGTCGGTCGGTTGCTGTTGCTGTTGCTGCAGCTGCAACAACAACACAACAATAACAACAACACAAAAATGTGTAACAATTTCAAGTTAAACATGCGCTTTGTTTGCCGCTCTCGTTGCTCGTGTTGTTGTTTTGTTTTTGCATTTACGCTAAAAGCCAACACCAAATAGACAACAATTACAGTAACAACAACAGCAACAACAACAACAGCAATGCCAAGTGGGTCTCTATATAATTATTTGCCCACGTTTCGCATGTTTTGCCAGACTGACTGTCGTCGCTTTGCATTGCTCTAAGGTGTGTCGCTGCACAGATTGTTGCCATATCACATGCATGTGCCGCACACACATACATGTGTATACCCTATGGCAAATGGCGAATTGAGGGGTATGCTTGCCGATGAGAGAGGACACGAGACGAGAATATCTACAACATGTAGCCTTGGCTAGATTTAACGTGTGCAACATGTGTTGCCAGCAACATTGACGGCAGCTGCAGCAGCTGTTGGCAACATGTTGCCAATGCCTCATTTACCAGTGGCAATCATCAATTTGTATGCAGCGCGCTGTTGTGGCTAATTTAAATGATCGTCTTTTAAATTGCATTTCTATTTGAATGCGTCGTCTGCTGTTGCTGCTGCCGTTGCTGCTGCTGCTGCTGCTGCTGCTGTTGCTTCTTGGTTGATTGTTATTGCTGCTTTGAAGCGCAGCTGAAGTTTTTCGCAATTACGCGTGCAACATTTCAATTGAACAAACGCAATGCAGCGACATTTATTATGTGGCATAGGGTACGCTAAGGCAGAGTCTGTGGCACATCTTGCCCCAGACTTCAGAAATTCTTGCGGAGAAACTCAATGCAATGGAGCTTAGCTCAGTGTATCCCTTCGAAGCAGCAGCTGCGTAAATTGTCATCAGCTGTCAGTGTCACTTTTAATTAGTTTGTTTACAGCACCAACAACAACAACAACAGCAGCAGCAACAGCAGCAGCAATAATAATAATAACCACTACAAAGACAAAGACGCAGACAAGACGCACTGCATTTGCTTCAATCATATCAATTTGGTCTTCCGCGTCTGTCCGCCTCTAAATAACTTTAAATTGTGTGCGCACTATAAAACATTTTGTATCTGTATGGAGAACAAACGGTCAATAATGCACTGGGTTAATTACCAGTCGCCAGCATTCATTTGCTGGAGCTGCTGGTGCCTGATTGGGCGCTGATTACGTCGAGCATGGTCCATGTCTCTTATCAACGAGTGCCATTCCAAGTGCTGAACTAATTCCGGGGCACAATTCTTTAGTTTTGTGTTTATAGTTTTTATATGCTTGTTCCTTAACGCCAGATGCTTAAATATTATATTTCATTATTATGATTAGTTTGTTACTGGAATGGGATAAGACTGAGAACTATCAGGAGTGTAAGTTGTAAACAGACTTTGATAGAGTTGCCTTTAAATCAAGGTAAAATTGTTTAATAGTGATAATAATAATAATAAACAAAATAATACAATAAAGTATAATAATATTAATAATAACAATTTTATTTAATTTTATTATTTTTTATTTAATCAAATTCATTGTTTAGTTTATTCATTTTGTCATTTTGTCCTCAACTGAGGAAGATTAAAATGATTTATGCATAATAATACTATTGTTTATTCCAAACATTATGAATGATATTTTGTCGAGGATGGGGGCTATTCTGATGTATTCCCAGTAGGCAATTAAGACATCATTATATATTTAATAATTTCCTAATATTATTTTATGTATTATTATTTATTGTTTTATTAAACTTATATGCTAGCGACTCACATTCCTATCATATATTTTCTCTGAGTGTGCCGACCGAACTTCTGATTTTTGGCTCCGCTTCTCTGTCAACGAGGCGATCTTCTTGTCTCTCTCTTTCTCTCTCTCTCTCTCTCTCTCTCTCTCTGTGCATGTCAGAAGCTTCTCTCGCTCGTTCCTCGTTCCGAATTTGACAACGGGAGACGACTAACCTATAGAGCTGTCATTAATTCTTCTCAAATCTCGGCTCTATTAGTCTTCTTTTGTAATGTAATGCGATTTAACAGTTCTTCCAACTAATGTTATACTAACATCAAACAAATAAAATACAGTCATATATATTTATAGCATTAAAAATTATGTACATATGTACATATTCCTTATCAGCACACAAAAGCTTTTAATTTCACAAAATATGTTGCTATTGAAATATTTTGTAAATTATTTGTCAGGGTCAGTTTCAACGAGTTCCATTTTTCAATAGCAAAATCGAAATCGCAAAATCATAAAAGTTTATGGCAAGCAAATTGAATGATATTTTATAGCTAGGCGATATTGTGTCAATTGTTGTTGTTGTGTTGTTATTGTTGTACTATCAGCAAACAATAAATGTTAATTAGTAAAATTTATGCACTGTGGCCTATTGACACTTTGCTGTTTTTATTTTCGCCATTTGCTCCGGCCATAAAAAAATAAAAGCAGTCAAAATAGCTGAAAAGAATGTCGCCATAACTGGCTCTTGGGGTTTCTCTCCCTCTCTCTCTCTTTCTCTTTTTCTCTGTCTCCCGTGTTAGCCACACAATTCGCAATTAAGGGAATTTTGTTGTATGACAAATAAAAATTGTATACGATTAAAGCAAACAAAGGCCAGACCACATTGAATTTTGAACCTGTTTTGGATTTTAGCATGTGATTTCACGTCTGGAGATCAACAGAATTAGTTTCACATCTCGTAGACGCTGAAGTCCTTAGCCCAAAGAACAAAAGCGAGCGAGCAACTGGATGCTTTAAATTACACAATTTATGTAAAATTAAGTGGAAATGCAAATTCTTTGAGTAAACGACCAACAGAGAGTCAATATTCATGCGAGCCGCAGTTCGGTTCAGTTCGGTTCAGCTCGCCGCAATTAAGGCAAAATTATGGCAAATTCTGCAAGTGGGGCTTACGAGTGCCAAATGCAGGCGCTGAGCAAACAAGATGGCTTAAGACCCCAACACATTTTTCATTACAAATTGAGTCATTAAATATATTTATACGCAACGAAAGATAACTCCGCCGCCAGGCCGCTGCAGAGCAGTAAAAAGAACTTCCGCATTACTTCAACTGCGATATTGTCGATTCTGGGTCAAATTTGTTGCGACTGGGAATCGAACTGCATCCGCGGCGACTGCGAACTGCGAACGACTGCGAGGGGTAGCTGCACTCATATAAGTATCATTTTTTATGGCTTTTCATTACGGTCGCATATATATAATTCTTAATAAGAAAGTTGGCTCCGATATTCTCGGGCTTTGTCTCAGCGCCTGCGCGGCCGATGTACAAATCTGCAAAAATCTGGCACAAGCTACGCGCAAGTATAAAGTATTATATTTTAATAGGCCATGGCGAAAAGAAAAGAAAAATATATAATAATAATAAATTTCGAGCAGACCCCATGTGAATTTGTGGGTCAACGAAACTTTTGATTTCACTACCAGGAAAATCAATTTAATCGGCGTAAAAACCAATTCAAGAGTTGGCTATCAGACGTCTGACATCTATGATTTACCATGCCCCGCCATTTGACAATAATGTACGCAAATAGCTGAAGAAGCGGCTCAGGATGATGGCGGTTGACTGTCTGTCTGGGGTCTGCTCCTGCGATCACTACAACAACTACAACTATGTACTTAAAGAGGAGTGCTGGACGCCAACGCAGAAATTGAAACGAGCCCAGATCCAGATCCAGATCAGACTGGGACTGAGAGCAGGCCTAATGAGGCTTTTGTCTGTGGGCCGTGCACCACAGCCTATGACTCAGAGAGATTTGCACTTGCAGGAACTTCGACTGCCAACTCAAACTGGGCGTGCGTTGGTTATTTGCGTGCCGGCGCGCCAATCGCCTCTTGCATCTGCAATAACAACAATCACAACAACGGCTACAACAACAACAACAAGAACAACAACAAGCTGCTTGATAAGCAGCACAAGTTTTGAAAAGCGCCGCTTACATGCACAAAAGCCATGCTCAAAGATTGCAGCTGTGGTTTCTTTTAATTGCAAAAAAAAAAAAAAAAAAAAAAAAAGAAGTAAAAAGTTAAAGTAGAAGAAAAAATAAACTTACAATTCCACGCACATTTACATCGATGGATGGGCCAGAGATTGGCGATTGCCATTGCGATTGCTTTTAGTCGCATTGCCTCGCGCCATATCAAACGTCGTCATCTCGGCGCACCGCCAACCACTTCAAATATCATCGGAGTGCACACCTTAGAATTATTGGCGCTAGACATGCAAATCCGTGTGGCACGGCAACCACTCGTTGCTTCGCCCGTTCTCCTTGGCCTGTGCCTGTGGCTCTGGCTCTGGCTCTAACTGCAACTGCAACAGCAACTGCAGCAACTTCAGCAACTGCTGCTCTTGCCGATTTCATAATCTCGAACGGAGCATAAATCAAAATTGCTTTATTTATGCGGCGACAGTTGTTACAATTCTATCAGCGGCTCGAGCTTTTGCCCAAGATGAAACAGAATACAAAATAAAAACAAAAATAAAAATGGAATAGAAAAAACAAACAAATTGAGCTTCGACTGATGCGTTCCCAATTTGCAGTCATGCCAAATGGCTTGCCCCAGCCGGCTCTTAAACGAGTATTTATTGAAATATCTCTCTTTTTTTTTTAATTTTTGGGGCCACAAAATTTCTAAACAATTGCTAGCTCCAGTCGACTCGACAGCTGTGTTTGTCTTCGCCTCTCGCATTGCAATGTGCCTACGACGCGACGATTGAGCTGCAGCCACAGTGGGAAAACAAAGTCAGGCTCAAGCTTGACAAGAAAAATGCTGGAAAAACACTTAGAAATCTAATTAGAGTAGAGCTCTGATGGGATTGTTATAAGTATTATGTTTAGTGTATGAAGCAAAGTTTTATGAAAATAAACAGAGCAAACACTTTATGGTTATTAGACCGAGAGATACCCTGTTCATGCAAAATGTTTATTATAAATTTGTGATTATCATAGTTCTTATATATTTTATATATATATTTATTTTCATTATAGTTGTTAGACCAAGATATACTCTATTCATGCATAGAGATTATTACCAATTTATATATATATTTGTTTATCTTCAAGGAAATAGATTAAAATAACATTTTATTCTCTAAAAATTCCAATTTCATTTTACATTTATTTCACTCTTCATATATTCAATATACCCAATTTATGTTTGATTTTACCAAACATCTGTTGGAATAACAAATTCGAATTTCCGATTGACGAAAGCTCATTAGAGAACGCTGCAGCAGATGTCAGGTGATTGGGGTAGAATTAAGACGAGTAGGAAAATATCGTTTGGTCATATTTGTGCAGCTTATTTACCTTTGGCACCTCATTATGGCGACCCAAAAGCCACATGGCGCAACCGCAGACGATGACGGCAGGGCCTCGCCCAATCATTTAGAGAACAATTACAAGCAAAGCTCTTCAAACAGATCTCTCTATCTATCTCTCTCTCTCTCTCTCTCTCTGACTCTGGCGGGATGCCATTGTGGAATTCATTAGTAAACAAAATAAAGAATACGTTCACGAATTGCTTCGAGTGCATTCACCTGTGGCCACAGTGCAGTTAGATATATAGATATTAGTCGATAGATCTAAGAGTCAACTGGGTCAAGAGGCAGATTAACGCTGCATCGATTTCAATTTCAATTTGAATTGATCTGATCAGATGAGATCAGATCGTTCGCTCACTGGCTCGCTCGTTTGTCGACTGATTGATTGCGCCCAATTATTGGATGCCGGCCCAACTACTACACATGTCTACTTGTTAACGGGGTTATATAATAAATTTCCATGTGACTTTGATCAGTGCACAAAGCGCAGGCAAAGTAAACAAAATTGAAACTGTAACAAGTTTTATGCATTGCATATCGATCGATTTTGATGCGAGCTGAGTGCGCATTGAACTGAACTGAAATGATATGAGAAGGCGAGCTCTCTCTCTCTCTCTCTGTGTGTGTGTGTTGTTTATTTTGTTGTAAACATCCGGACGTGCAGCAAAATGTTGCACATTGTGCAGGAAGCCAATGTCGAGTTATGTTTGCTGCCGCTCGCTTTGGGGCAGCCCACAGGGCGTCCATTATACATGTGTATATATATTTATTATTTTTTTGGGGGAAAACGAATTTCGAATTTATTTGTCAATGAAGCTGCCGGCAGTGCACACGTCTTCAAGAGGCGCGCGCAGTCCGTGAATTCCGATTGCATTTGCATTCAAAAGTTTTATATCATTTTTTAGTGCATTTAATTACTACATGTGTGTATCTGTGTGTGTGTGTGCCAGCGAAATGTCTACAATTTATGGCAAAAGGTGTGGCTATAGCTAAAGCTAAAAAATATATATTTAAAATTAAAAAAAAAAAAAATAATAATAATAATAAAAAAAAACGAGTACTTTAATTTTATTTTATTATTTTGTTTTTGCCAAAAAATAATTTATGTTTCCGTTGTTTCTTTACAGGTAAATTATGCAAATGTTTTGAACTGCTTTTTGTCCGGAGAGTTCCAGAGTCAGATTAAGTACGCTGATAAGTGCGAACGTATATACATGACTATATATATACATACATACATATATACATGTGTATATGAGTCTGTATAATTGTGAGTATACGTAACCCAAGTTCTATATTTTGTCATTTGGTTGAGCTGCCCATGCGTTTATACTAGATACAATTTATGGCGCATTTCTCTTTTCAATTTTAGTCAATTGAGTTTTGCATGCCAAGCAGAAGTAAAATTCTTACAGAAATAAGCAAAGGCGCTTTTGAATTTTATAAACACGAGCTGATTGATTTATGCCTTGTTTTGGCAGTCGCAACGGCTCAGTCTTGAAATATCGTTTTATTCGCTCAATATATAATATTTATTTATTGATCGCGATCATTATGCATGCAGTGAGGCAAAAAGTATCGATGCCATGTGAACTATGTAAATGCCAAGCATGCCACCCCGGCATGTTGCAACTGATGTTCGCTGTTTGTATATGAAATTAAAATTCAGCTGACGTCGCAAGTCCTTGACACCTTTTTCTGCATTATTTTAATTACCTTTAGCAGCAGCAGCAACAGCGGCAGCAACGCTTAAAAATGCGCAAATGACATGCTAGCAAGCAGCCCATTCGATGTGCGCAATTTGTCATCCTGACAGTCTGTGGCAATATCGGGGCAGCGGCAGCGGCAGCGGGAGTGCTGCGAGTGTTTGCATTTGGCCAAAATCAGCAATCTTTGTGTTTGCTTTGGCCGGGATATTTATGCTGTTTATGCATGTGCGCGCATGCTTAATTACGAATCCGCTAAAACTGTCACAATCGCTGAGCGCTGAGCATTTGTCAAATTGACAGCAGCCGCTCAGCGATTGCGCAGCTTTTGCGCTTAATCTTGACGAGAGCCGATCTCGCATCTGGGATGAGGCAAATGCTGGTGCGCACGCGCAGAATTCGAGCTGTGTGTGTTGGTGTGGTGTGAGCTTTGGTGAGTAATGTGCGCTTAGCACGAAACTCAAAGAGAGTCTCGCCCGTGATTGAGCCTAAGCCCGTGTGCGCCTGCGCTGGCTGTAAACTCGTACACACCCTAAGAAGTGCTCATATTTCATGAGTCAATAAACTGAGTGGGACACGCGCAGACGTGAGCGTTAAACTGTAGACAACAATTTATTGTTACGCTCTGGGCTAAATTGTAATGATATTTTCATTAACTTGGCCTTTGCCAAAAGACCCAACCACGCACCACGCACCACACTGGCCCAGCCACAGCCACAGCCACAGCCCCAACTCCCCTCACACAGCCAACAGCAATTCAAACAGCTGCAGGTGAGCTCCCGCTCCAGCACTAATCAGTGCGCGTTGAGTGGCTATCGAAACGCGTCAAAGAGCCAACACTAATGCTGTCAATTGTGAGAGTATTGTATCAAGTATTTGCACAAGGCGTCCTTGTCCTTGTCCCTGGCTATGAGAGCGTGAAATCAATACGCCGCTGGGCTGGCGCCGGCGCCGGCGCAGGCCTCAGCGCAGGCGTAGGCGTCGCCTACAGCATTGGCAATAGGCAATAGGCAATATGTCAGCGGTTGGCTTAAATCAGACTTGTTTAATCAGCTGACGGACATTAATTAAGTTATTGTATTTCTGCTGAAGACTATATGACGTATCATATTATAAATATTGCTTTGAATTTAATGAAATATGAAATATGTGAAATTCCAGAAAAGTTTACTTTTTGTAGCATGTGAACCCCTTGGTATTATTATCTTAATTATTATCTAAATTTAGTGATAATCAAGAGCTAAAGGCTAACTATTTATAAAAATAAAAAAGTGTTTCTCATTTGCTTAGTATAATATACAATACATAATATACAATAATTTAAAAAAAAAAAAAAAAAACAAGCGGTTTGTCCATGCTACAAAAGAAGACTTCTTGACAAATGCCAATATATCATATAATGAATAAATGCATATTTATTTTATGTTATATATGTACATATATGTATGCGAGAGATTTGATTGATATTATATTATCCAGCTTGAACGACATGGCATGGCAAAAGCTGTATATATGTATGTATCATATATGTATATATATGAAAATTTGGTATGAAAATCATCAGCCACAGGTTATATTGATTCTTTTTAAAATGATATAAATCTTAGATCTTATGTAATATATGTAAATTATAATATATATTTACAATTTATAGGTTAATTTAGCTTTTAAGTAATTTATGTATATTATAATATATGTGTAATTTAATTAAGATTATGTATTAAATATTTTAAAATTAAATCTTTACACATTGTTCTTCAGTGTTAACAAATGCCGTAGTCAATAGATATTTTAAGCGAATATTAATCAAGCATATATCAAGCATTCGCTCTCTCTTTCTCTCTCTATCTCTATCTCTCTCACTCTCACTCTCTCTCTCTCTCCCTCTCTCTCTCTCTCTCTCTCTCTCTCTCTCTCTCTCTCTCTCTCTCTCTCTCTCTCTCTCTCTCTCTCTCTCTCTCTCTCCCTGGTTCTATTGAACAGTTAGTAAAAACCAAATTAAGATTATGCATATTGCATTTGCGTGTGCATCACGTATCCGTTGGCCTGGCCAACTGCTGTCTCTTGGCACTGCTGCCTTTGAAATGAGCAACAAAGTTAATTTCAATAAACAGGCATCGCTCGCAGTGGCCTTTGGCATGGGCCCGTCAGGCTACGGCGACGGCGACTGGGTCGAAGAAATGCCGCCCAAAAAGCCGACGCATGTTCATGTTACCGTTGCCCATTGGCTGACTCATGACGCGGATCGGGCCCGCTGTCATTTTGGCCATTTGCGTTGTCAGTTGGCCTGGCCATATTCGAGCACGAGTGCTGGCGAGCTAACATACGATATATATACAAAAGGATTTGTCTGTGGCCTGGCCAAAGGCGCTTTGATTAATTGCCGACTTAGAGCCTGGCCATTCTCGTTAGGCCAAAATGATGCTGTCGCTGATGTTGACGTACAGTGCTGTCGGCTGGCGAATGGCAAATGGCGAATGGCGTTGGCGTTGGCGTGAATCACTTGAGCCAAAAGGTCAGGCAACAAGGTTGAAGATATGCAAACTGCAAAATTAATTGCCAAGTTTGTCTGGGAAATGCGGAAATTAATTGGGCGACTACCAACAAGAGAGAGAAACGAAACAACAAAGCAGATAACTGCCAACTTTGTGGTACTGCAAATTGGCAACAAATTCGAGTAGAGCTGATGGGAGGCCACGGCACTGGGCCAATACTTGTTATAAATGGCAAATAGCTGCTGGCCGCAAAGCGTTTGGCTTCTGCGTATTTTTGCGTGAGGACTTTAGCTGAGCCAGAGAGAGAGAGAGGGAGAGAGAAATAAAAAGAGAGTCATTACCAGCTGGCCACGCAATGCAGCAGCCAGCCAGCCAATAGCCGGGGTCAACAGGTTAATGGGCAGCATTAACGGGCCAATGCAGGTATGTGTATACGTGGCCAACCTGGAGTGGAGTCGCTGCCAGCTGGAGCGTTAATGTCTGTCGCTTTGATTGCCTGCCAATGCGCCTCTGGCCAACAGCTTTTTCGATGTGAATGTGCGTTTATAAATCTATCGAATAGATATACGAAAGTACACACAGATATATACATATATATATACATATAGTATGTATGTGTGTGTATATACTTTATTTTCATTCGTTTGCCCCCCTCACTCTCACTCCCTGCCCGCCCGTCTGTCTGGCATCAGAAAAGCGAAACTTTAAGCTGCTGCATGTAATGCACTTATAAGAGCTGCGGACATTGCGGCAATTTGTATGCGCTTTGTTGACTGCTCATGCATATGATTGACTTATTGATTGCTTGATTGATCGATGGCCCGGCCAAAGTGACGGACTAGCTGACATTAAGCGGCTGCCATCGACTCGCAGTGCTCCTCAATTAGCTAGAGACGTCGACAGCGCAGCTCCGGGCGGGTTCATAGAACTTTGCTACCGTTATATTTATACATATGTCTCGCAACAGAGCACAGTCTGTTATACACATACATTGTACGATAATTATATGTATGCCAAATCTGGCGTCTAGACTTCATAAACAACCCCATCCAACGCTGCGATTGGAGGTACGTGCCACGCATGCGCGCATATAATCATGCTATTTGTGCTATTTAGTAGCTGTGTATTTTTATACACATTTATTTATACATATGTACATATATCTATACACTCGAAGTCGACTCGAAGTGCATTGACAAATATGTATTTACGATGTCAAACAAATGAAAACGCATTGAAATGCATTGCAAAATGTGCAAAAATGTTTTCCAGTTCTCCAATGCCATAAATTACGAGTTAAGCATTCGAGAAGGGTGCTCAATGTTTGTTTTTTGTTTTATTTATGTTGTTGTTGTTGTTGCTGCTGCTGCTGTTTCTCATATTCTGACTGTGCATACAAATAGTACAAAAAGCAACAGCAACAACAACTGTCAACCTACTTAGGTTTTAATTTATGCGTAAGTCTGGATTTAGTAGCTTTTCAATATTAATTTCCAGCAGCAGCAACAACAACAACAACAACAACATTGTAGCCTGGAGCCATAAATCACAATATCATATATAAGCACACGATTATACGCCGCATTTGGATTTATTGAACATAAGCATATGGCAAAGGAGGCAGCAACCGCATTTCTGCTGTTGCTGTTGTTGTTGTTGTTTGTGTATATCTTTCAGTTTTTTATGCGTTTTACTTTTTACGATGTTTCTTATGAGTGGATGGCCTAAAATGGGGCTTATAGAAGGTGCGTGGTGCAAAGAAAGATTCCATATTCACAGTTCTCTATTTCCATTAATATTGAAACAGAAATAAAGTTCTAACGTATGTAAAATTAGGATAAATGTAAAAAATATGTCTGTTATTATACCCTGAACCCATTTTCAATGGGAAATCAGGGTATAATGGTTTTGTTGAAATGTATGTAACAGGCAGAAGGAGGCGTGGCAGACCCCACAAAGTATATTTTTATATATTTTTTTATCGATAAAAAACCGTATCGAAAACCAGTTATAAAATTATATCTTCTACACCTTTATTGCTAGAGTCTCCAAATTTTTAATGTATGTTTATATGCAATTTATACAATTTCGGTTTTTGTTAAAATTTACCCCCCACCCTTAAATTCACCCCCTCACCCTCACTTTTGTAAAAAGCGTATTTCAAATACTAGAGACTTGTGCTTTGGCAATTACATGCATATCCATGTCATAATCATAATCTGAAAGTTTCATGAAGATCGTACGTCCACAAAAAAGTTATTAAGCAATTAAGTTCTCATAGTAAGCGCTCACTGCCGCCCATGCGTGTTTATGCTTGTGTGTGTATATGTATGTAATTGTTTGTGTATGTGTGTGTGTGTGTGTATGTGTGTATGTATGTGTGTGTATGTATGCCTGTGTGTGCGTGCGTGCGTGTGTGTGTGTGTGTGTGCGTGTTTCTTGTGTAAGCTGAAAGACGCGAAAAATTATTGAAATAGCTATTACTCCAAGGGTTCAGGGGATCTCGTAGTCGAGTAGTCTCGACTAGAACTTTCTTACTTGTTTTATCATTATATTTATATTTAATTTATAATAAAAATACATATTACAGTGATAAAAAAATGTATATATTATTATTTATTTATTATTTTATGTATTTATTATTAATGCTTCTATTTTATTTATTTATTTTTTTGTTTATTAATTTCTAACATAATTATATTACTATTTTATTATCAATAAGATTAGAGATATATAAATGTATGTATGCATATAAATTCAATATTTAATATAATATTTAGAATTATTAGTTTTTATCCATATTGCATTAAATAAATATATTATTACAATTTATTTAAATATTTTTATTCATTACAAACTTAATATTTATAAAGTATTTTGCTTTTAAATATTTCGAAGTACATATATGAATTACTTATACTTATATTTATATAAAAAAAAAAAAAAATATATATTTATATATATATATATTTATTACAACATATTTATATATTTCTATACTTATACTTATCGACAAATTGCTGTTTACACGCCCATTGGCAACTTCATCTGTAATTTCTCAATTTTTAATTGTACATTTTTAGATGTAATATGAGACCCATTGGCCATAAATAGGGCCCCACAAAAAGACAGCAAACAGCCGAAATTTCAAGTTTCACTGCAGGCTCTAAGCTCATTGAATATCAATAGAAATGTGTGTGCTTGTGTGCGTGTGGTGTGGTGTGTACACGTGTGTGTGTGTGTGAATCTATGCATGTGCGGCTTGCCATCAACGGCTGAGCTCAGCGGACTTTACAAAATCCTATTAGAGCTGTCCAAATTCCCATAGGCGCGCTAAAAGCCTTGGCAAAAATTTAATAAATAAAAAAAAGGAAAAATAATAATAAATACAAAGAGCGCTGTGCAGCTGTGCAAAGCCTCAAAATAGCCGCCAGTTAGTGGCAAAGATCGCAACACTCCACAACAGCACGGGTTGGCGCTGGGACTGTGGCTGTGGCTGTGGCTGGGGCAGGGGCTGGGGTGCGGGTGCGGGTGTGGGTGTACGCCCTGGGTATGGCACACACATGGCAAACAGTTGTGAGCTGTGCGGCGGTGCTTGGCTTTTAGGCTTTCGCCCCATTGCGTGGGTGTGTGTAATTTGACATCTTCATGAAATAATTAAAATTATTTATTGTTAATTTATTTTCGCTGTCGCTCGGCAATCGATAAAGTGAAAGATAAGCCGAGTGCATTAAACAATTGAAATTAATTTGTCAAGCATTTGACAAGAGGCGTGCCCCACAGACCGGGACACACAGACACGGACACGGACACGAGCCGGACAACCGCACCAAAAACGGCCAAGAGCCGCTGGTGAAAGGAACTGCTGAGCGCTGAGGCACTTTCACAAAAGCTTTCGGCCCGGCACAAAAGGTCAGCGTCAACCCCAAGGGTAGTCGAGCTAGCCAAGACTCGAACCTCGCATCAGGCGTGGCAGCCAGTGGGCGATGGATGGCATTGCCCACTGCCACTGCTACCTGCTGTTGACTGCCCTCTGGGCAAATACTTCACTGCTGCTGCGGCTGCCTGTGCAGCGCAACGAATGCAATTAAATGGATGCAGGCCGCTGCCAGTGGCAGTTTAACGGGGCAGTTAATCATGCATCGACATGTGGCCGAACTGCTGCTGCTGCCCGGCGACTCCCCACTCTTGACTGCCAACTGCCTGCTGCCTGCTGCCGACTGCCGACTGCGGACTGGCAACATATTTGGCGGTCACTTCTAAGCCGCATTCGAAAGTGTTGCGCAAAAAGCAGTTTGCAATTAAAACATGTTGGCATTGCCGCTGCCAACAGGAACAGCAGCAGCCACAGCCACAGCAACAGTTGCTGCTTGTGCTGCTGGTGCTGGTGCTGTTGCTGTTGCTGCTGTCGTCTAGACGTGCGACGGGCGACTGCTGCTATGACACACAGATGGCGCTGCTGTGCCAGGCTGATGTGCGCAGCGAATCGGCTTTCAGCGAAGGCAGAGAGCGCCGGCGCAGGAATGAGGAAACTCTGGTGAAAAGCTGAGATGCGTTGAGAAATGTGGTTAATTGATTTTTGGTGCGCCCTGTTTTAGCCCCTCGCCACTTTCCCTCTCCCTCTCTCTCCCTCTCGCTCTCTCGTGTGTTATTCGATTTTGCAATTAATTTAAAGTTTTTCTCTTCTGTCTTCCATGCAGAATCACACTCCATGGCTGTACGACAATGTCCAATGCTCGCGAGCTGGCATTGATCGAGAAATGGGCTGACATCGCAACGCCGCCGACGCCAACATTGCCCGGCCTATCGCCAACATCGCCGCGTACCATCATCAACTTCTGTTGTTGCCCGCAGCGCAGGCGCTACACTCTGAAGCAGCCGAAGCTCAAGTCGTCGGCGAACACGCTGCATGCTAGAAATATATTCGTTGATAACGATTTTACGTATATTGATGATGTGCCACGTGCCAGCCGCTACAACAACGGCAACGGCAACAGTAGCAGTAGCAATAAGCGACGCGACGAAGATTGCGACAGTGATAACGATTGCAATGATTATGATGATGAGGCGAATGATATCGCTGAGATCTCTGGCAAAAGCAACAGCGACCACGACGGAAATGTGGCGCTGATATTAATGAATCAACGAAATGTGCCTGAACAATGGCGGCAGGACTACAAAGGCGACACCAGCAACAGCAGCAGCAACAACAACAAGCGTAGCAGCGAACTAGCAGCAGCAACAGCAATTCAAAGTAAAACTTGCGCTGTCACAAACGGCCAGCAGAGTGGCAATGAGCAGCAGCAACAGCAACAACCAACCCAAAGACTTAGCAATAGCTTGGAACAGCAACCGCAACAGCAACAGCAAGAGCAACAGCAACAGCAACTGCAACTTAGCAATAAGGAAAATACACTAAGCAACAATACAAACAGCAACGGCTACAATAAACCGCGCTGTAATTATTGTAAATTACCCGACGACGCCGTGCCCCAAACGAACAACAAAAACAAAAACTCGAAAATTGATTCACCGAACTCGTCGCAGAATAAAATGACAATTACGACAGCAGCAACAACAACGAACGTGGCAGCAACGGCCACAGCCAGCGAGTGTGGGTTGACACTGCCAACATCAGCAGCAGCAGCAGCAACAGCAACAGCAACAGCAGAAGAGTTTGTGGGTGCTGCCACAGAAGTGCTGCGCAGCGATAAAGCAACATTGACAGCAACAGCGACGGCGACAGCGACAGCAACATTGCCGCCAACAACAACACCTAAGCCCAGCATAGCTGCACGTCCGACCACGCCCAGCCGCCTTAAGACTGTGATCAAAACAACAATGGTGAAGCGTAGTCCTAGCCATGACTCAACGCAGGCGACTGCGACGCATATGCTGCAACCGAACAGCTGCAACATTAACAGCAGCAACACCACCAACAACAACAGCAACAACAACAACGACGAGCCCAGACGTTCGGTTAGGGAGCGCATCGCCGCCTATGCGGCAGGAAATGGTAAGTTTTTCTTTTATTTTATTTTGTTTGGTTTTTTTCTTTACTCGCTCGCGCTTAATCAGCTTTGGCACTGTCGCCAGTGCCTGGGCGGAAATGTTGTTGCTGTGGGAAAATCGGCCACAGGCTGAGCACACAGTCATTAGGCTAGTTAATAGCTAACAATAAGTTATTAATTGATTTGTGCGCTCAGCTGTCAGAAGGGGCAGAGAGGGAGACAGCGAGAGAGAGGAGAGTCCCATGACTAGCCATGGCAGATCCCAAAGCTTACGCCCACTGTCTCTCGAGTCTCTCTCTCCCACTCGCTCCCTCTCTCTCTCTCTCTTTCTCGCATGTCGTGTCCCTTGAGGCAACATAACGAAGGTCAGCCAGCTCATTGTCCAGTCATTTCCTGTTATTGAACTCAGCGCTAAAAGCGTTCCATATCATATTAATTAAAGATCAGATACTGCAACTCTGGCATCTGAATCACTGGCAGAACAATTACTTAAAATGCTAAATGCGACCAATTAAGTATAATTAAGTGATAATCAACTTAGTTAGTCACTCGCCAAGGCTCAGCATTTGCTGACAATTTGGGTAAGCATACGGACAGACAGTGAACACTCGCAAATGACAAATCTGAAATGCCAGCCAGCTGGGAAGGGCGTGCACATTTATTTGCCTCAGCATTTATTTGCCTTTTATTTATATTAAAAATCAAAAGAAATTGACTGCAATTTTGTCATGAATTATGCATGACGTTGAGCTTTGGATTTCCGTTAGCCTGACACACTCACATAGACACACCTTTTGCATAACACAGAGAGAAAGAGAGAGAGAGAGAGAGGGAGAGAGAGGGACACGCACATAAAGTCGACTCTATTAAAAGTCAATTAAATGCAGCAATGCTTAATAAAAAGCCACTTAAAGCCGCATGAAAACTTTTCATGAAAAATCACTTGAAATTGTGATTAATAATAAAAGAAAAAATATTTTTTATTATTTTATTAGTACGTCTGCATTTGTGCGGCGATTGGAAATGTCGTAAATGCGACGTGGCTATTCAACAGCGTTGCATAAAAAATGATAATCGTCTAGCTGGGTGCAGTTGCCTGACTGACTGACGCACGTGCATATGCACCTCGAAAAGAGAAGAGAAAGAAGAGAAACAACTTAAGCACTCCTCGCATTTGGGCTTTGTCACCAATTGTCGAGTGCACTTCTGGCTGGCTATGACACGCCCCTTAAAGCCAATTGCCTTTGGCAAGCTGCCACCCGCCGCCAATTGGCAGTTGGCAGTTGGCAGTTGGCAATTTCGCAGAGACACGCAGGAAACACGTACAGCACGTTCGACGTCATAAACGCATATTATATCATTTTGATAGGCAAATGAGGCTTGAAAGCCGGCTCGATCTCCAGCCAAGTTAAGCTCAGTTCTTGCCCTTAGCCCAGCTGACGCTGACACTGACTCTGATTCTGACTCTGGCTCTGACTCTGACGTGTGACGGCTTAAGGCGCCAATCTGCTGATCATCGCAATGACGCTGACGTTGTCCTAAGCGAACGCGCACGTCAGCCTCACACAGAATGAGCGGCTTTCATTTGGAGTCGCTCAGGCATTGGTAATCATCATCGTAATGGACAGCCTGCCCATTGGAGTCGCCAGTCGCCTCTCAGCGCCTCACCTCAGCTCACCTGACTCTCGGACCGATTTCCCTTGCAGCCGCCAAGTGGGCAGCTGTGCTCACGTTTATTTACTTTATTTCTTTATTTATTTGCTTTTTGTTTTCGCACTGCTACTCTTTGTACACCCCACTTAACAGCTGTACTCGGGCCAGAGTTGTTGTTAAGTGCATTGAGGTAGGCCTCCATTAGCTGCATTTGCTTTGAGTCATCATCAGGGCTGTGCTCACATACTCTCGATAGACCCTCGCTCGCCCTCTCGCTTAGCCTCAGCCGCCTCTCGCACTGGGCAATTAATCACGTTCAAGTGACCTCAGGCGCACAGAATCAATCAACAATAAAAACAAAACCAAACAAAATAAATGAGAACAACAACAATAAGTCAACCACACACGCCCAGCTATGAACAATGTCGGACGGACAGTGGCCATTTAGCGTAGACACACCCAGCAAACAATTTTATTTTAAGTCAATAAGCAAATAAGTACAAATATATTTCATTTTCTCGCCGTTGTCTCTTGTTTGCCTATATATGTAGGTATATACATACGCAATATATAGACACAAAAATTGTTAATGGCAGCACGGCAAGTAGAACAAAGGCCGCTACAGTTATTTCCGTTCGTTGAGTTGTGCTAATTAAATGCCGCACAGAAGGCCAGAAAGCCAGAAATTGGCCAACTGCGCCAATATATATATGGAGGGCTGCTCTCTGACTGGAATTGTGACTGTCACTGCGACTGTGACTGTGACTGGGAAGACCTCCCATGAACTTTCAACGCGCCTCCCACACACACACACACACATACAGTCACACATGCCATATGGCAAAAAGTACCGTTAGCGTTGCACAATTGAAATATTGCCAAAACGGCAGAAGAAAAGTGCAGCCCAGTGTGGGCCCGACTTGGGCTGCCTTGGCTGGCGGCCTGCCAATCGCCGCAAGACGATCAATTGGTGGACGCTTTTCAGCTGACTCCGAGCTGGCAGAGCTGAGACCCCCATAAAATGTAGCCAAACTGTCGCTGTCTTCAGCCTGGCTGACTGACTCGTTTGCGCCGCTGATTTACGAGCTCGCCACGGGTCGTTGTCGTTGTTGTTGTTGTTGTTGCAGTTGTCGTTGTCGTTGTGTAACGCATGCGATTCAGAATTTTTAAATGCCAAGCGCTGACCAGCAGCAGCAGCAGCCAAGAGCTCAGATTGAGCCTGCCGGTACTTGCTGTTGTTGTTGTTGTTGTCGCCAAGTCGCGACGGTGGCGGCGACATTTTAATCAAGAAACCCAATCGAACGCACGCATGCGCAATAAAAACAAAAATAAAATCAAACCTATAAAATCAACAACAACAAAAATACTTAACCGTTTCACTTACACACACACGCACGCACACACACAGTCAGTACACTACACGCATTCCAGTAGATCGCCTCCTGAGTTCTCTTGAAGCGTTCGATTGGGGGCTGGCGACAACAACAACAACAACAACAACGACTGACGAACGCCAACAAACAAAGTTCACTTGATCTTCAGACGTTTTGCCCCTATGCGAATTGAAATGCGATTTATGGCGATACCTTCGCCCATTTGCATACCCATGTGGGCTACACGTAGAGCAAATATGTCTAGAAAGAGAGAGAGAGAGAGAGAGGTAGTACAATGAAATTGATAAACTCGTGCAATTGCCACAATATCCACATACATATGTATGTATGTAGAGCTGCCTAGACTGCACGCTGTACATACCCAGAATAGTTGCTAAATATATGCAGAGAAAAAGTAGTGTAAGTGAGCTATTTTGAATTAAAGAAAGTTTTTTATATATATACATATATAGATTTTTTTTTTTTTTCGATAAGAGATTTACTGGAAAGTTTGGGCTTCATTTCTACTTAGAAACTTTAAAACCTTTTTAAGGCAAATAATTAACAGTGCTTTGAAATTTGTGTGAAATTGACTTTTAATAATAATATTGGACAGATTTTAATAGTACGATCACTTAAAAGTGAGAGAAATTTGGCATATATACATATGTATATAAGTACATTGCTTTTGACGTGTTGTTGCGTATGAGCTTAGTATTTTCATGTTAAAAATATTCCATAGTTCATAATTGTATATTTTTAAATCTAATGTATAATCTGGGATACATTTAAGTATATGTAATTTATTATTTATTTGTGATAAACTTTTTTGGTATTATTATAACCAAGATTATATTATCTTTAAATTCAGCAGTCGTAGTTTTATTATTTATTTATTTATTTTTTACTAAGCCCATAATTTAGAATTATGCTATCTTTACATTTTCTGCCTTGAATGTTCTATTTATAATTATTTTTATGGCATTTAATATTTAAAAATGAAAATTATTTTTGAATCCATTTTAACTCCATTTGAATTAACTATGTGAACACATGCGTCTCCGTCTGAGACCCTCGTGCTTCGCTTCTGGTCTGTAAGAACCGTATCCAGTCCCAGTGTTTTTGCTGGGTGCGGCTGCGAGTAGAGCAAACAGAGCTTAAGATAAATATTTTGCGAGCAATCGAGGGCATGGATAAGCTGCGAGTGGTGCGAGCAATATTATCGAATATGTAAATAATTGCTTGCCATTTGCTCGCCATCGAAAAATTAATTAAAGCATTTGCACACACATGTACAGACAGACAAATGGCAGGAATGGGAAAAACTGAAGTCCACTCACACACTCACAGACACACGAACACACACACATGTGCTGGGCATGTTGCGAAAATTTATGACAATTTAAATGGTGCACATTCGGCAGACAATTTGAGGCGATTAGCGCAGAAATTTTCGCGGATTTGGCTTAAGCGGCACGCCGATGCTTGCCACATGTGGCAGCCGCGACTTTTGCCGCATTTTGGCGTCTTTTGCACATTTGGCGCAATTTTTCATTTACTGTAAAAATGATTATGAAAATGTGTTTTCTGGGCGCGCCATTTGTTGCGAGTTGTGGCTGCAAAGTATGATCAACATGTTGCCGCAACAATAATTTCAACAGCTGCATGTGTGTGTGTGTTGGCAGCAATGACAACTTTATATGACTCGTTGAAGAATTATCGCTAAAATTAAACACTGTCTCACCTCCCTCTCTCTCTCTCTCTCTCTCTCTCACTCTATTTTTTTCAGAGCCACCTCAGAGTGGAGCCAACGTGGCTCGGCAACATGACAGCGGCAAGAAATTTAGCAAAATTCAGTGCAATACAAATCAAAACAACATGACAAGCGATGTGAAAAGTGCAATTAGCAGTGGCAGCCACAGCCACAGCACCAGGAACAACAGCAGCAGCAGCAACGGCAACAGTCAGCAGAAACAACATCAAACGCTTATCAACGGCAACACAACGCCGCCGGCAACAGCAGCAGCGGCAGCGGCAGCCAACACGTCAGTCTCCTGCGCGACTATCGCAACTGACACGACGCGCTACAAATCGGGATTAAGTGATGTAGCGGCCGACGAGGACGTTGATGATGCAGCCACATCCACAGCAACAGCTACTGCCACATCCACATCCACATCTACAGCTATAGCCACGGCTAAAGCAACAGCAACTTCATCTGCCACTCCTGCGCCAGCTGCGAGCGTTTTAAGCACCGGTTGTGCAACTATGCCGCGCACTCGCCAATACGGAAGCAATGCTGCAGGAGCAGTGGCAGCCAACACCATGACAGCTGATAAGAAATTCTTAAGCCGTGCTGCGCCCGCCGCCAACACTTCGGGCAACGCATCTGCAGCAGCTGCTGCTGCACCACAGCAACATCATAAGCTGCCATTCAGCGATAAGGCCGAACTCAAATTGGCCGCCTTGGACAATCTGGACCTGGCGCACAGCCTCGACCTGATCGATGAAGATGGCGATGATCCCTATGGTGCACTCCAGGACTATTTGGAGCGCGTTAAGGTAAGTGCTGGGCTTCCTTAATTAGCTGTTAGCCGATTTCATATTGCATCATTCTTGAATTGAATTTGGGCCATGTCTCTAGTCACTTGCTGCCAGCTGGCCGTATTTAGTTTCATTTTATTTTGACAAGCGACAGTTGCTGTCGCCACACACATTTCACTAAGCAGCTCCCCTTCCGGTCTACCCCGCCTCTGCTGCCGCACGCCTCCTAGACTGTCAACGCCGCGTGATTTTGCAAATGATTATTTTGCGTGACAGAAAAATGTGTTAAACCAAACACAGTTGAGACACAGCACCAGCAGCAACAGCAGCAGCAGCGACGGATTCGTAATGTGTAACGCATACGACGCGTTGCACGCTCAGCATTTTTGTTGCTGTTGCTAGACGTCGCTGTCGCTGTGGTTGTCGTTGTCGTTAGCGTTGTCAGCGTCGTGTACATAAAATTTTATGTTTCTGTACCGGAAAGCGCAATATTACAAGCTCAAAGACTAAGCAGCGTCAGCGTCAACGTCAACGTCATCGACAACGTCAACGGCCGACCGCAGCTTTAGTGATTTTTATAACTGTTTCGCATGAAATTTGTCCACAGACAAGTTGCTTCTTTGCCCATAGCGGAAGCGGCGCACGCACGCGTCGTTCATTAGCATTGCGTTTATGGTGGAGCTGCGCAGCTCGTGGAGCTCGTCGAACCAAAGGCGCCAGTTGGTTCTATGCTGTGCTGTGCGTGCATCGACTAACGGTCACTAACGACGCCTTCATTTCGTTCGAAGCTTTATTTAACTGAGCTGCTAATCCCTCTGCCTTGCAACGTGCGCGTTTAGCATTGATCATTTAGTTTTATCCCATCGATGCCACTCCCACTCCCACTCCCCCATCACCTCTTAGCAACTTTAATATTCATTGCATTTTAAGACTTTCGTATACTTCAAATTTAATAAAAAGTGAGCATTCAAAAATTGAATAAGATAAAAAAATCATAACAAAATTTTACTTTTTGAGAATTTATTACTTTTTCAGATTTGCAAACACTTTAAATAATATAAATAGGATGCATAAATAGATTGAATACGATAAATAATAGCATAAATACATTTTATGAGATTTTCAAGTACTTTAAATGAAATAAATAATGAGCACAAACCAGACGTAAATTACATTAAAATTATTTAAAAAATCAACTTTCTATTCACAACTAAAATATTAAATTAAGAGCTTTAAAAAGAATTCAATTATAATTACCTTTTCAAACTTATTAAATTTTTGTGTTTTATGGAAATTTTGCTGCCTTAAACTGACTTAAAATTAAGCATTAGCTTTTGGGTTCTTCAGCTTCGTTCATGCTGTTCAATAACTAATTTTAGAAAAACTCTAAAATCTATTTACTCTTTTACCTCACATACATCCCGTTACGTAATCGTCATCTATTTCTTTGTCAATCCTATCAAAAATCTGTTTTATGTTTAATGGATCTAAAACCGTTTTCCACATCTATTTGTAACGCAGTTTCTCCCTAATCGAAAATAGATAATAGATAATATCTATTCTTCTTGCACTTTGTATGCCTCCCTATATAAGAAACCCATACAGCCTTAGCTCGGCCTGCATTTCTTTTTGGCCTCTGATTGGCATTAGGCGGCTGCACGCCATCTATGCACATTTTATAATCAGTGTCATCACCTCAACACCCATCGACCGGCCAGCCACGCCCTGATGGGCGTTACATACGTTGCTAGTGTGGCTGTTGTTGTTGTTGTTGTTGCTGTTGTGTCTTGTGTGTGGTGCTTAGCCGGCGTGGGCTGTCAGCTTATGACACGAGCAATGGCTGGGGCTGTGGCTGTGGCTCTTGGTCTGAGTCTGACTTTGGCCCTGGCCTGTACTAGCCAGGCTTAAACACCTTCATTTTCTTTTCTTTTTTTTTTTTTCATTCACATTTCAGCTCAATGCAGCTAATTTTTTGGCTAAATTGAAATTATTAGCCGGCAACTGTGGCTAATGATGACAAAATGTGTCACAGTGCTGCCCACACGAGGCAGTCGCTTTCTTTTGCCGCTGCCGCTGCCTCTGCCGCTGCCGCCGCCGTTGCCCGCGCGCGTGGCAACGTTTGTGAGGCGCGTTTATTATGACAAATAGTGCAGCACTTTAGCTCCAAATCGCCGTTACTCGTAAGACCCGGCTAGGCGCTTGTTGTAGTCGTGGCCTTAGGCTTAATTTGCCTAGTTATGAAATGCGTTTGTGGAGGCGGCGATGGCGGCGCTGTTGTTGTTACTGTCGTTGTTGTTGTTGTTGTTGTGGTTGTCTGCGTTGTCGTTGCCTGACCTATTTTGGCCGCAGCAGCGAAGCGTGCAGCGAATCTGGTAGGCTGTTTATGAAACAGATGCAACATGACAAGCGCGCGGCAACTCGTTTTGCTTCGCGCTTCCTGCATCAATTAGCGTTTGTGTTGCATTTCGGCTACACACACACACACACACACACACACACACATGCACACACGTAATCCATAATTTAACTACAAGACACTTCAATCATAATTGACTCTCGTCAACGGACTGACGAGTCCATAAGCTCAATCAAGCCTTCAACGTCTAACGCTTTAGCCATGCAAAGAAAAAAAAAAAAATAAAAATCTGATAAGCTTTCGACAACACCAAACAACCAGCAAAAACAACAAAATAAATGCTGTTGCGTGTGTTCTCAGTCGATTTTAATTATAGATATTGACAATGTGGCAAAACGAAATTGAGCCGTACAGCTCAAAAGCCTCAAACTGTGGGATTGGCCGAGGCAGCTCCTAGGGATTGTCCCAGCTTGAGTCAGTGTGGTTCAGTGAACCTCGAAAGCATCAGCCAATTATGCGAATGCTGTTAATGAATGTGGGCGACGGCTTTACCCTTAACTTATCTGAGACTCTATAACTTTATGCAATGGCATTAGGTGAAGCTGGAGCTGGGAGCTGAGAGCTGGGAGCTGGGTAATTTGCGCCTGCAACTGCGTCTGCGCAGCTGCCTAGAGAAAGTTGTCTTTGCCCAATTTGCAAATGACGTTTTTTTGTCAACGTCAACAGCAAACGGCAATCGGCAAATGGCGAACGGCAAACGGCAAACGGCGAACGGCTAAGCCAAACGGGCAAATGGCAAACAAATGGCAATAAAAGGCAGTGCCAGCGCTGTGCACGTTACTATTTTTGTCAACCAGGAGTTGCTGCCGTGTCCCCCAATGCAGACAATAAACCAGAAATCGCAGCAATGCGCCAAATGAAGCCAAAACTGAAAATACAAATAATAAAACAACAACAACAGCAACAACAAGTCAACAGCAGCAGTAAACAGTCAACAAAATCAACAGCAACATGTTGCTCTCTGCTGTCATTGCCACAAATCAAATGAAAGTGAAGCAACTCTCCAGCTGTCCTGCTGTCCAATTGTCCAACTGTTTGACTATCTGTGAGCAGCAGCTTCTACAATTTCACCAGCAGCAATCATAATTGCGGTCGGCAATTAAGCTGCTGTCAAATATTGCCAGCTACTCATGCTGCTCGGGTTACAGTTGTAGTTGCAGTTGCCTGTCGCAGTTGCTGGTTGCATGTTGCTGCCGTGCACACAATTGCCTCACCCTCGCCTCGAACCTGTGCCTGACGTGTTGTCAACAGCATTTGGCTCATTCCAGCACCGCTGACAATGCGTTGATATTTTCCGACAAGCAAATCTGTGGCAACAAAAAACCATTGCCACAAAATTGAGCCAATTTGCTGAGCCTGGACTCAAGTCGACTGGACGGGACGGAATGGTTGCTACTGCACCATGTATCCATGGATAGCTTTCAGCTGGACACTGACTTTCTTTTTGGCCAGCCATCAGACAACCTGGGCTTCTTTTCTTTTCTTTTCATTTTCTTTTCTTTTTTGGTCTATCTGCTGGCTGCTTTGCCAAATGTCAAGCCCAAGTGACACAAAGTAGTCAACGCTGTTGTGATATCCGTTTGAGAGTTGGCAGCAGAGTTAAAGACGCTTCCTAAACATGATTCGCAGCTTTATTTGTTCGTTCTTCTCGCATGACACTTTTGCTTAAGCTGCTTCAGAAACAAATAATAATATTTGAATATTTGAAACTCGGAACAAATATGCGCAGTGTCATAAATCTTGGAAAAGTGCTACAAGATAAAGCTGACCGTGTCAGTTGCATAAGAGGGGCTCTGTATATATACAGGGTGGAGCAAGAATTCTTTTGCTGTAATTTTTCTTTTCCCCTACTTCTGAAATTTGTTTATTTAATTCATTAGAATATATTCTGGCCGAAGCTAGAATTTATGACTATACGATTCTGTTTCATGGCTTGTTGCAATACTGTTGATAAAATTTAGGGCATCAGGCTCTCTCACTTTTGGCAATTATTCTTCTTCAAGGTTCTAAATTTTCGATGAATGTGAGCGACTAATAGACCCCATAGAAAATGTCTGGAACCGTTAAGTCGGACTAGATTTCTTTCTAGATTAAGTTATGCGGAAAAGTTTCCTTCATTCATTCCATTCCTATATACGTATATATACCTATGTAGAATCCGGTTATAACGTCCGTTCGTTTATTTTGTAATCTTTTAAAATTTATAATTGAATAACTGAAATTCCTCTCTAAATTTCACTTCCTTATTTTCAGTTGAATTAAAAAGCCCAACATTACTTTATTATTTAGCTTCAGAGCTACATTCGATATACTCACCAAGATATGTTGATATATGCCTAAACATATCAACTTCTTTGACTATTATCTTACACATCTTTGACATACTCTTATCCCAATGCAATCCCCATTAATATTCAATTCAAGAATAATTTAACTTATGACATAAATCCCTCAAAATAAAATGCTGAACTCATGGCCACAAACTCTGAAAGCTTCCCAGTCAGATCTCATTAAATACTTCGGTCTATGCATTGCGTCGGTACAGCTGCACGTGAGACACACGCTTGACCACATCGGCGGATCACTCGAAGTGTCATTGCCCAGTTGAGTGCCCACAGCATCAGAGCAACAAATGCTGCACTCATTTTTCTAGACAAACTCCGCGCTGGGTTCAGCTGTGGTGGTTGCCCCCAGACTGAAGTGCCATTGAAATTACAATGATCTTCATATGTTTTTGGACTGATCGCAAACATCGAGCTACCAAAAAAAACCCGAAATTCAACGTAGACGCGCATCTGCTTAAGATTTGTGGGTGTGAGTGTAAGTGTGTGTGTGTGTGTCTGTGTATGTGTGTTTACTGTGAGTATTATTTAACCAATTTGTTTTTGGTTGCTATGACCTTCAATGGTCATTTATACAAAACAAAGAGCTGGCCTGGCCTGGCCTGCACTGAGCTAAGCCATGTTGGCTTGGCTTGGTCTGGCTTGGCTTGACTTGGCCTGGCCTGCTCTGACCAGCAGACTTTGCGTCTCTCCAAATATTTTGACGCTGTTGTCGATTTGGATGCCGACTGCCAGCCAACTGGTCAATGTCAATGTCAGAAATTTGTTGAAGTGGAAAAATTCAGCTGCTGTTGTAACGGAGGCTTAAAACTTATTTGGTTTTCCACTGAACGTCAGCCGGTAACAGACTGACTGACTGACTGATATTTTTAAGGTTCAATGCTTGCTAATAAGCTAAAGCTAGAGCCGTTTGATTGATGTGCGTTTTGGGGATTACAAGCAGCAGGCAGCAGTCTGACCTTAGTGGTCGCAGCTTTGCTGTGGCTGTTGCCACTGCTGTCATTGCCTTGGCTGGGCTGTATTTGTGTTTGTGGGTTCTATCTGGCTGCATATCTGAGCGTCAGACCTATCGCTGCCTTGGCATCGGCATCGGCAACGGCATCAGCAGCTGCGTGCCACGCCCGCGTCGCCATGCTGCAGCTGTCTGGAGTCTGCGACTGCATCGGGAAGTCTGCGACGCAGTCTAAAGCTGAATAGCTAGCACAATGCTGATTACATTTACCGATAAATTAGCCAATGAATACAATTAAAAAAGGAAAACGAAATACAAAATACAAAACATCGATGCCCCCGAGGGGCCTTACAGACTCTAGAGGCGGCCACAAGGGCACAGACCTTCGCAGCAGCAATTCTAGAAAGGCCCCAAGGGCGATTGGCAGCCAGCAGCGAGCATTGGGGCCATTTAACCTTCGATTACTTCAATTTACACAAAATCAATTGCAAGCCAACTATATATATATATGTATATGTGTATATATGTATATGTATATTTTTGATTAGCTTTATACATTCTTACGAAACCTAGGTGCACTAGAGGGAGACGCGAGTGCCTAAAGGATGTTTGCCAAAAAGTGCGCATTACTATATATGTATATATATATATATGTGTATATATAAATATCTGTCTGTATATAGCTAAACGATCGTCATTTACATGTCCAATTGACCATAATCAGTGTCAATGTCAGTGCCATGGCTGCTGGGACTATCGTTGAGCGTTAATTGTGTCTAGTGGGCATTGTGCGCAGATCGCCTCCAGCGCTGATGGCTTCTACTTGGCCAGGATGTTTTCACCTGCTGCTGCTGGCGCATGTCCGGATTGACAATGAAGCGCACTGGCTGCAGTTGGCCCGACTCCTGCTGCTGCTGCTGCTGCTGCCGTTGTAAATAGGCTGACATTGATCTTGTCGACTGCAATCTATTAGCGGGCTGCGGCAATTGTTTCTGCACTAGGGCTGCGTCGTCGGCTGACATTGATGTCTTGACTGATTGATCGTTACCATTAATTTCATGCGTTGGCATTCTTTGAGGCCAGTTGTCGCCTTTGCTGTTGTCGTTGTCACTGTCCGACTGCAATGCTCTCTGCAGTCTACCCCATTTGCTCGATGGCAATTGAATTTGCTTTGCCGTCGATTGCCGTTTGCCGCGATTCGGAAAGAATGGATCGTCGACGTTGTAAAGATCGCTCAGCTTCAGTTTTTTGCCGCGATGCGGAAAGAAGGGATCGTCCAGTTTGAAGAGATCGCGTTGCTTTTTGCCGCGATTCGGATAGAATAGATCGTCATACTTGAACAGATCTTTGACGCGGTCGCGTTTGCCGCGATTCGGCACAAACGGCTCGTATCGATTCAATAGCTCCTCCAGGTCGGGTGTGGAGTGCTTACGGCCACGCGGTGGTATAAATGGATCGTCCTTTGGCTTTAGATTATCTGCAAGAAAGATAAGGGAGAAGGAAAAGGAGAGAGAGAGAGAGAGCGAGAGATGCGTGCCGTAAGTGCCAGACAAGTTGTTATTAAGGCCATACCATGAGGGCCCCATGCATTTAAAATGAAACGAGACAAGAATAGAACTCAAGTGAGCAAGTGAACTAGAGGCTGGTCCTTTTGTAATTTCAACACCCTGGTACTCGTTACGCCCAGAGAATTATGATTTATGCATGCTCACCGCCCAGTGGGTAGTTCTCCTTTTGATTCTGCTTCTCGCGCCGCACCAGCACATAGTGTGGCTCCTCGACAATCAGCGGCGGCTCCAAGTGCCCCGATAAATTGTACTTTTTCCATATGTACATGCCCGGATGATAGAACTCGGCCGCACTGCCGCCTTGGCCCTCAGTTGGGAACTGCGATGGGTAGAGCAGCTGCATGGCCCAGTGCAGGAACTTGGCCAGATCCTGTTCGCCAGTGAGCAGCATGAACACCTCGTTGTTGCGGTCCCTCGCATTAAGCCCCTCATTGCCGTCGCTGTCATCTATATCATAGTAGTCGTTTTCGTCCATTTCTAAGGACTCATCCAGATCGTCTTCGTTGACCGAATCCTTCATTCTGTCCAGCTGCTGTCGCATGCGCGACACGGCCTCTCTGGTTCTGTTGAAGGTGAGAAATCGTTTGAATAACCCGATAATCTCTACATGGCTAAGGTGTGTGTATGTGTATGTGTGTGTGTTAAGATTAATGAGGCATCATTTGTAGCTCGATGTCAGTTTAAGGATCGTCATTGTGCATCATCTCAGCAAACATTTTTCTTTTAATAGAGCGTGGGTTGCTCAGGTTTCAATTACACTCGCGCACGTCTCTCGCTGGGTTTTCTCTTTTTTCTCATACATACACAGTGCGCGTCGTAAATTGATGAACATGTTTGTGTACGTGGGCTGCCTTCAACAATGACAGCCACTCGGGCAGCTGACCCAGAAAAGCTACCAATAGACCTCCAACTTTTCCCCGCTCCACATCCTATGCAGAATCGACTATGGGCACTGTGTTAATCTTGCTGTCATGTCTCATCCAGTGCTCATCCAATCAATAGGCGATTCCCTTTTATAAATTGCTGTGTAAAATTACAAATTAAAGGCACTGAAACAACTGAAAGTTATGCGGGCTTAAGGCCAATTAATCGACGCATTTAACAAATCAACAAAAACACACAAATGAAGAAAACTCATGAAATGATTAATTGCAATTTAATAGTAGCGCCCAAGACCAATCATTTTTCAACGCGATGTTCATATAATTTAAAACTATATTTAAGAGATGCTCAAGATGTTCGACTATGCGCTATACCCTATAAAATGGCAGGGGATGAGCAAACACAAAATATAAATTTGAAGATGTGGGCAGAAATGATAAATATAATTAAATTAATTAAATAAAATATAAATATAAATATAAGTATAAATATAAATATAAATATAAATATAAATATAAATATAAATATAAATATAAATATAAATATAAATATAAATATAAATATAAATATAAATATAAATATAAATATAAATATAAATATAAATATAAATATAAATATAAATATAAATATAAATATAAATATAAATATAAATATAAATATAAATATAAATATAAATATAAATATAAATATAAATATAAATATAAATATAAATATAAATATAAATATAAATATAAATATAAATATAAATATAAATATAAATATAAATATAAATATAAATATACTGAGTATAGGGTATTCGAAATAAGAATAATTATTATAGCCGCAATAAAATTTCATGGGCAGACGCCGATTCTCTCACTTGCCACAGGATGGCCAGGGGCGCGGAGTCCCTTTCGGCTTTTAAGCTGAAATGAAAAGTGAAACTTAATGCATGTTGCAATGTTTCGCTTTGTTTTCGTTTCATTTCGTTTCGTTTCGTTTCGTTTTGGGGCCAATGAATTTGCTGACAGTTGTTATTTTGCGAAAACTTTATAAAATAAATCAACATATGCATACACGATGCGGCGTGGCAGAAACAAAACTCCGTCGTCGTCGCACTGATTTTTTCACGCCCATTAATTGGTTTTGCGTGTTTTCGGCCGACAGCCAAATTGTCGACGATTTGTTGCTCTTATTGTTGACTTTTGGCATTGCGATTAAAAACCTGGCGCCCAGGCTGCAAGCTAAGCAAAGGTTGAACCCGAGCTCGAGCTTGACTTTAGAGCTGCAACACTTGATAAATTGGAGACCGCCTTTAATTGGCTTAACAACGACATGAACCGAATCGAGAAAGTTTGTTGCTTGTTTTTTGGACACTTTCTGAGGTCACCTTGAAGCCGTTGGGCCTCGACTGATTGCCACCCAGGACGACGGGGACACATCCTGCACTCACCTGGCTGCCACCAGAGCGCGATTGTATTCGCGTGGACAATTGTTGGCTGCCAGACAGCGCCTGGCCCAGAAATTCTGCAGCGTGGGCGTGGCATGCTTCAGCCCAAACCCATGGCCATGGCCAGGGCCATGCTGCGTTGCAATTTCCTGCGGCGCTGATTGCTGTCGTGCCTCTAAATCATAAGCCTCGCTCAGTGCTTTTCGATTAAAATCCGTCGGCTGTGGCTGCGGCTGCGGCTGTGGCTGTGGCTGTGGCTGCTGCTCCACTTCCACGTCGTGGTTGTAGGGCGAAATGTGTTTGCCGGCCGCGGATGCCGGCTCCTTACTGTGCACCATATCTGGCGATGGATCGATGCCCCCGTCAAACAGGACGCGTGCATCCTTTTTCCAGCGCGCTTGCTCGTGCAGCATTTGCTGTAGCTGCTGCTCCCGCTGCTGCTGTTGCTGTTGCAGCTGTCTCAAGGCCACCACCTCCGTAGCCGCGATAAGCGATGGTGGCAAAGATAAGACCACATTGCCTTGGCCGTTGTTGGCAAAGCCTCCGCTACAATAAATCGCCAGGCAGACCCAGAGCCAGGCGAGCGTGAGTCTCATGCTGTCTGCAGCTTGGTTGTTGTTGCTGTTGTTGTTGCCTCTGGCCTGCCTCGATCGGGCTGGCTGTTCCAATTTCTGCCTGTGCTTCGCGTCGGGCGCTTTGATGCAGCGACCGCTGTGTTCTGATCCTAGAAACTGAAAGTGGCTGCAGAGCAACTTCACTTTTTATAGCCGCCAAGACGCTGGCTGGCCAGCGGGTCCCGGCCAGTCCCGGCCCGTCGGCACACAGAGTTTTGGGAATACGCTCTGGACCCTTGCCGCATATGTGGGCATTGTTTGTTCGGCGCAGTGCACCGTGAAATTAAATACCAAATGCTAGTGGGAAATATGAGTGGAGCCACCAGAGATGCTTCAAAACTGAATCGAAATGTTGGATGTGACACAGTGCTATGCCCTAACCTATATATATATATACGATCTGGAGGGTATCCAGACTCGTGCTGTTCTATTGCAATATTTTCCTCTCAGTGCTGGCGTGGGCGGCTGAACAAACCGTTATTTCTCTGTTTGCTGATTGCTCAACTCAATTGGGGCATGGGAAAGGTTTGCTGGAGCGGCCAGGTCTGTGCACAAATTAGCTGACAACTTCTCACACGAGCAGGACAAATGAGGCAGCGGCACTGCCGAAACATTCCCAGCGATAAAATCTCTGACCAAGCGGACCACAGCTCTGGCTGCCTTAGACTCGCCAAGTCGGCGCTTTCTTTCAAGGCACGGCCAATAGATGAGCTCTGCCTTTGAGAATTTATTACTCGCTAATGCTCGATCGCATTTGTCTGCGGCAAAGGGCTGCTGCGGCTGCAACAACGGCAACAACAACAACAGCAACAACAGCACAAACACAATTGTTGAGTAATGAGCTCGGCACGTTATTAATGTCACTGGGCCTGGTACTCCGGCCAGTTCTCGGTCTCGTTCGCGTTCTCGTTCTTGTTCTCGTGCTGGAGCAGCTCTTTTGTGTCTTAGGGCCACGTTTTTTAATTAAGTAATTCGCTGACTTTGTTAGCCCTATGGGCCCTCGCTCTGATCGTCTTTAGAAACGGCTGCTGTTTCTTCTTGTTACTTTTGGTTGTTGTTGTTCTTGTTGTTGTTGCAGCTTTTTGTTTAATCCGGCTAACAAATTGCTTCATTTCAATTTATTTGCATTTGTTGTTGCCTCTGCTGCTGCACGTCTTGGCTGTTCTTTTTCTTCTGCTGTTGTCTGTAGTTCGTGGCTGCAGTTTGTTGTGCTCTGCTCTGCTTGGAAAACCTTTTTTTCCGATTTTTTTTTTTTTTTTTGCCTTTGCGGTCGTGTTCTAATTTATTTGTCTTTGATTGTGGCCATGTCTCTGCGGCTCAATGTGAGTAATGTCTGATCGTGGCTTTGCTTTCAGTCTTTCTCCTACTAGTTGTTGCGCAAATTAAGCAAACATACATCATTGCTCGATCCATTAGAATCTGGCGCCCTGGGCGCAGCCCGCTACCGATATGTCTTGCCTTGATATATGTTGGCAATTAGAGCGCTAATCAAAACCAATCGCACGCTGAATTTATGTGCAACGGCGACTAACAACTCGTATTCTAATTGCAGCTGGAAATCAACGAGGTCTTTGAGCTACGCAAGGCGCAGCGATTGCAGCAGCAACTGCAGGAGCAACTCGAGGCCGTGCGACAGGCAGCAGCGGCGGCCAAGCAGCTTGATGAATTGTCGCGTTCTACGGAATCTGATAGCGGCTTTGACAGCAGCAGCACAACAGCAACAGCAGCAACTGCAACATCAACAGGCAGCAAATGCAGCAACAACAACGGCAACGCCAATAGCAAACCAGTGACAACTAAACTAAGAGCTCTGCCGCCGCCAGTCTCGAGTCGATGTACTTCGGCTGAGACAACGCCTCCTGCCACTGCTGCTGCCCAGCCGGATGATGTGAACATTTGGGCAAACAAATTTCTACGTGATTTGGACAATCTGATGGGTGGCGATAAGCTGCCGTCGCATCTGGCATCCAGTGCTGGCGCAGGCTCGGATTCCGCCTCCTCCAGCAGCTCGCCCACGTCCAGGACAGCGCCCATGCTGCTCTCAGCAGCGGCCAGCGCAGCCCTGCAGAGTCGCTTTGGCAAGAACGCAATTGTCAGCAACGAACAGCAGCAGCAAAATGGACTCGTCTTGAAACCGGAGAAGCATGTAAGTTAAATGCAATCATAAATTCTCACACTGAGATTTCATAATCTGAAATCACTTATATATTCCCTTGTAATCTCTTGCACGATTTCAACATGAGGCAAGCCCCACATATTTTATGTGGGTTAGATAAAAAGCGCTTAAAACAAAGGCATTTAATCTAAAGCCAAACAATGTTGTCCACACACGCACACAGTCTCCACCTCTCCTGCTCCCCGCTTGCTGCTCGCTGCTGCACGAGCATATTCCCCAAAAAGAAGAGCAGAAAAATTGCCTCTCGAGAACTGCCGCCATATGTGCCATATGCTGTGCCCCGCGACTGTGCCGGATGCGCAAGTGAAGCGCGTGAAATTTATGAGCAGCACATTGATGCAAGGGGCAGAGAGGCTGCAGCAGGGTGCGGGGTGCAGGGTGCAGAGGGCGGCGATAGGCAGTCACTTGCAGGCTGCTGCCACTTGAATGAGTTCAACTTTGAACTGTTGAAAAGATAGGGAAAATATATGAAGAGCCAAACAGAAGCGAATTTGATGACTGAGGCTGTGGCTGACCCGTTGCACTTTCGGGCTGCTGCCCTGAACAGAACTCGCCGAGATGCAGCGCCATCAAATGTGTAATAAAATTAAGCTAATTAGTGAATAATTTAAGAAAAACTTCAGCGTTGAGTGGCAGGCCACAAAATATGCCAGAATCAAGTAAATTAATTCAAGAGAACTGATGCAACTGCAACTGCAGCGCTCCTAGGCTCAAACAGACAACTCGACTGCGGTCACACACACACACACACACAGAGAGAAAATAGTGAGTGAGAGAGAGAGATTTGGCTGCTGAGGTTCGAGTCACACTCACTCGATGACCCACTTAATCCAGACATAAACCATAAACCAAAGCCCAGAAACCCAAGCAACTTGTTAGCTGTCTCTGGCTTATCATATCAAATGGATCTAATTAAAACATTTATAAGCCCAGGCAGCTCATAAACGGCACTGAGTCTGTGGTCTCTTGTTGGCTGTCGTCTGTCGTCTGTTGTTTGTTGTTTGTTGTTAGTTGCATATGCTTAGCATACATTTTGCTTTGAGTTTGCTGTGATTATCTGTAGAAAAACCTTATAAAGCCGGCTGCTGCTGCAACGACAGCGACAACGACAACAGCAATAGCAATAGCAACAGCAACAAATATTAATTTCCAAAACGCGTGCCAGTGGAAAAACACAACACCAAAATGCCGCAAAAGCCAATAAATAATATAAACCAGAAGAAACTTATGCATTTGAGTTGAATACGCTGAACTAGGAGATGCCCTGTAAAATGATATGTATATATGTGCATACGTGTGGCTTACCATACCCAACTTGAGCGATTTCAACATTTTACAGGGTATGCCAGTCAGCGACTTGGTGTTGACACGACTCTAGCCACAAATTTCTCAAAAGCCAGCTAGGTAAATTTCCATCAATCGTTAAACTGCAGAGACACAAGGAGCAGCACATGATGCCATGCCACATATGCTCCATGTATTCTATATATACTTCATAATTTCTGTGCTAATGATATGCATGGCTGCATACCCTTTCTGCCACTCATTATCTCTATTTCAGTCTCTGACTCTCTCTCTCTCTCTCTGTCTGTCTCTCTGTGGCCAGGCCCGACCTTTATTTTGAGCACAACAGGAAACTGATGTCGACTCTGCTCTGTTTTGTTAAATATTCCATGACATGCATGAAGAATTTTTTGGCGCAACCTCAGGCATGAGCCCAATGCTTAAAGCATGAGCTGTGCCCGCTGTATGCCACTGATTTCCTTCAGGAATTGCAACAGGGTATGTGGGCGCTTGCTGCTGCTACTGTCTCCAAAATGTTGCCAGTCGAGCTGTCATATTTCACAGTAATCGCTCAAGTAAAAGTGCCAATTAAAAGCGCTTAAGCCCCAAACCTGCAGTGCACTAATTAACGTCGAGAATGCGGCTCGTCTGGCAGACTTTACCCAGAGGCATTGAGTGAGTCAGTCAGTTGGTTAGCTGGTTAGTCAGTCAGCGGGCCGACTACCAATAGCTGCATAAATCAAAAAAACGATGCAGAGCGAGCGGCAACCTTATCGAGGACACAAGTGCGTGCCTTGTTTGCAAAAGAGCTCCGCAAACGACCCGAGAGCACAGGCTGTCAACGAAAGTAAAGCAAAAACAGATGTTTTTCGGTTTCTCATTCGAAAGGTGGGCCAGTGAATTGGGTCAAAACGCCGCCCGGCGGCAGATACTCAAACAAAGATCAAGATGCAGTGCTTCCACTTCACTCCTGCCCAGCTGTCAGCACTGTGCTGTGCCAGACCAAGTGGAACCCAACGCCCCAATTCAGTTGCCCCTTGTGCTGTTTATGAGGCGCGCTCAGTTGGCTGCGAAAGTGAATCTTCGCATGTGTGGCATGTGCAGTGCCATGCAATCCGCGCTTAATGATGACGAGCCATGCAGAGTTGGCCAGTTGGGCCAACACAAAGGCCGCGCGCTCCACACAAAGCTTTTCACGCATCGCCACAATGCTGCAATGCAATGCGCTGCTGCTGCATCAATGGACCACGGACATTGGACAGTTTTGACTTAAGTAGAACTTGCAAATCACTGCAAGGCAAACAAACGTGACGAGCAACAGTTGCTGCTGCTGCAGCTGCTGTTGCTGTTGGCCAAGGAGGCGAGAGAACTGACTGGAAAACGATGGGTTGGCCAGGCGTTTAAGTGTTTTGATTTGATAATTATTATCAGAGAGCATGCGTGACCGCAGGCGGGCAGAGGCATGTCCAATCGATTGGCGATTGTCTGGACAGGCCCGTGTACCACAAACAGGCTATATACACATATATATACTGTATATATTGTATATATTGACAGGGTCGGGTGCGGAACGAAATAGAGGGGCCTTCTTTCTGGGTCATACATCAATAAATGTGGAACATTGAGGCGTTGCCTGCATTGCATTTGTCATTAAGTTTCTGATGTATGGAGCGCAGCAGACGTGTACACAAATTTAGCTCCCTCTCTCTCTCTCTCCCTCTCTCTGTCTCCCTCTCGCTCACTTTGAGATTTCTCTCATAGACTTTTATGATCAATTAGTGGCATTTACAGTTGCCCATTCTCCATGCATTGCGTTCAGATAACCCCTTTAGGGCCATTTGACAATATTTGATTGTGTCATTTGGAGTTCGTTTTATTGCATTCTTCATTAACTAACCGAAGAAAACATTTCATTTGAGTGCGTGGCGTTGTCAGTTTGTTGTGAGAAATATTCACATTTTATTGCATTTAAATTGGCTTTTGGCAGCGTTTCGGATATCGAATAACGAACTCAACTGCAGTGGAAAATCAAACTGATTTTCCTTGTCACTCGCCCCAATCATAAAAGGCTTCAATTTCAGTCTCAGCAACAGCAACAGTAACAACAACAAACAAAAAATTCCAAATCGAATCAAATAAAACGATCGATAGTCGACTTGTCGTGGAACATATGTTAGACAAGTTCAACTTGGCTCCATAATTGAGAATTTTGTTTGTCTTGATAAAATCGCTAAATTAATATGGAACAGGCGACAGATCGATTGACTGCATCAATAAATAAACGTGAAATGTAAAAGTTTTATTAGTGCACTGACTGAATACAGTTTTCGATCTAGTATTCGGAGCTGGCGCTGGCGCTGGAACTGGAACTGGAACTGGAGCCGAGGCGCGGCGCCTACCTGGCTATGCCCATAAAAGCCGCGACTGTTTGGCCGACCAATTAATGCGTCGCCAGCGAGAGTTGGCGGCTCATTAGCACGCAGTTGGCTGCTACGCCATTGGGCATTGCTATCGTCGACGACATCGACGGTATATCGACGAGCCTATATTAATAATTCATTGGAGCTGCTGTGCACAGACTGCGTTCGCTTAGCTACTCCATAATGCATTACAAATTTCGATAGCAGCAATTGCAGTCGCAGTTGCAGTTGGCATATTCCCCAAGGATATGCTCTGATGCCAGCCACATCCTGTCAGCAATTGCTACACTTACTGCATATAGGCTTGCATCGGCAATGAATTTAGTTGGTGAATTCATATTTTGCTCTGCCTCAAATTCCAATCCTTACGCTGGGAAATTTGCAAACAGATGTTGATTTGGTGCTTGCATTCCTGCTGGTCAAGCAAACGATGCTTGACACAGTCTTGCCTTCCATTCCCTGCCCCCCCATTGGTCCGGCTCTCCCTTCATATGCCTGTTACAGTTCCAGGCCAGGCTCGTTAGCCATTTTACTGCTGTTACAGTTTCGGAGCAAAAAGCCCCCAAGGAGCTGAGAGCGCAGCAACGGCAACCTGCTACATTTTTTTTTTCTTTATCATACGCTGCTGTTTTAAACCGAGCCACACACACACACACATACAAGAGCATTGGCATGTTTTTTTTTTTTTTGCCAATAAATCATATAAATCAATTTCCGCCTGTTGCTGCTTTTAAAATGAATTTTCGCTGGCTGTCGTCCACGTCGACGTTGGCAGGCCCGAGTAAAAAGCAAATTGTCAATCGCTTGCCAAAGGCTTGTAAATCGAATTGACATAACGAACTCAGCGACTGCACCACGGTCACCACCCCGTGCACAGGCAGAGGCACTGGCAGAGGCACAGGCACTGACACAGGCAGAGGCACTGGCACAGGTGACTGGGCGACTGGTTACACTGGATACTCAGCATAGTTCGTGGAAGGCTGCCAGCTATCAGCTGCGACCCATAAATCATAAGCCCCAACAATAGCAAATTTTTCTACACTATCAAAGCCTGGCCGAAGGGGGACTTGCGTGTCGGCCACTTGAAATGGCTTTCAGCAGATTCCGCTGAAAACTAACTCGCCGCATTCAGCATTCAGCGTTCAGCATTCGGCGTTCAGCGTTTCTTTCTTTAGCGATTTGCATAAAATACAAATTCTGATTGTTTTCGTACTTGGCCGCAGTCACTTGACAACGCTCAAAAATGCCATTGATATTTCCTTTTGGCATTGTTTTTATGCGCATGCTGTCTTCTCGCATGCTCGAAACGTGAAAACGCGTTGGTCCAGCCAACAGGCAACAGGCAACATGCAACAGCTTCGGCCTCCTGCTATCCAGTCTATGGTGTACAGCCCCAACTCAGAGCCAGAGCTCATTATGCATTCAAGGTCCTTCGCTTAAAGGTTGAGGTTGCGGCCCCTCGAATCTGTCAGCGCTGTGTTGTGTCGACTATTCTATATTAAACCTGACTGACTATATTTTAATACGTTATTTCCCTTCTTGACTCTCTCTCTCTCTTTCTATCTCTGTTGCAGGCAACCATTCCACTGCAATCGTTCAACCTTGATTGCGGACGCAGCGAGGTGGCTGCCAAGCCGAGCATTGCCTATATGCGCACATTGTCGGCGCCGGGCGGGCATGGCGCAACGCCAAGAGCTGTGCCGAGCGTGCAGAGACAGCGCAAGAGTCTGACGGTGTTTGGAGCTAATGGACTGGCAGAGACGTCGACAGCGGCTGCGACTGCGACTGCAACGCCAGCAGCTCATAAGCTGACAAATTTCCAAAGTGCATTGAAAATCGAAGAGCGAACGGCGGCAACAGGTGAGGCCGGCGCTGCGGCGACCACGACCACCATGGACGATTTGAAATCTAGGCGACAGCGTCAATTCAACGGCTTGGACATGGAAACGGCTTCCATGTCGATGCCAAAACGGGTGGGCATTAATCATGCAGCTGCCGCGACGTCGCCAACGTTGACGAGCAGAAATGCTATAACCCCGCCACCAGCAAAGGCAGCAGCAGGAGCAGGAGCCGGTGGGGCCGGGGCAACTGCAACGGCAACAAGTGGAACACAGCTGACCTCGGGGAAAGGCGCCGCCACGCCTGGCTATCTGGTGGATGTGACCAAAAAAGGCTCCACCTCAACACTATGGACATCGGAGGAGTCCATACTGCGCAGCGTTGGCGCCGTCGATGAAGACAACAAGTGAGTAAAGCTAATGGAGTCATTGCAGCCTCATTCAATATTAATATGTCAACTCTTCCAAGCAGCTCCACTTCGTCGTCTTCGGCCTGCGAGGAGGCGACCGGTGTGCTGAGCTCGGGCAAGTCTGGCATATCGCTCGACTCCTCGGGACTGGACAACGACAACAACGAGAGCGGCATTGGCACGGCTACGCCGCCCAAGGACATGTCCTACTGGAAGAGCCACCATCTGCAGCATCATCACTCGCATCACCACCATAGGGCAGGAGGCAGTGCGCCCGACAATGAGTCCGTCAGCAGCCTGGAGGCGCTGCGCAAAATGAAATTCCAGAAGAGCGGCTCGGTGGCCTCGTCCGACGATCCCGATCTGCTCGAGGTGCTCAGCCTGTGCGGCAGTGGCGGCGAGGCAGCCAACGAGTCCCAGGACGACATGCTGGACGAGCAGCCGGCCAAGCAGTCACCCTCACCGACCAAAGCAGCGGCCGCCGAGTACGACGAGTGCCAGGACGAGTTCGAGCTGACGCAGCACTACTGCGACTGCGACTGCACCGACGGCGACGCGAGCAGCGCCAGCGGGGGCACAGCATCGATAGCCACGCCCGTCGTGCTGCGCCGCAAGTACAGTGCAGCGCCGCCCATTATGGTGCCGTTGGCGGGCGTGGCAAGGCGCAACCAGCGCAGCCTCTCCCTGGACCACCACCATCAGCAGCATCAGCTGCTGCTGCAGCCGCGCAAGCTGCTGCCGCGCCACAACCACAAGGAACGCGGCCAGTTGTCATTGGCGCTGCGGCAGGAGCCCTTCCAGTCGCTGCTCTCGCCCACGGCCACGACAGTCACCCATCTGCATCATTTCGTGGAGCTGCCTTCGCCCAGCAGCGCCTCGCTGCACAGCGACACCGTCGGCATCCAAGAACTGACCACCAAATCCAACTCAGCCCCGCTGCTGCTCAAGGAACGTGAGCGGAGTCGTCGCTGCGATGACTTTGCCGCACAGCACTTGGTTAGTATCGAGGGCAGGCCGAAGAGAAAGCAGTTGATATTACGAAGGGGCAGCTTTAAGCACAGAAATATTAAATATTATTTTGAGCCAGAAAGGCATCAGGAATGAAGCTAACTATTTAGTGATAATTACATAAATATATATATATAGAATAGAAATAGACATAGACAGATTTTAAAGCTAACATTCAACATTATATAAATTTGTAAATTGAATATATTTTATTAAATCATGGATTCTCAACAGAGACAAAGAATAGAAATAGACAGAAAACACAAATATTCAATATTTAATAGTAATGCCAGAAATTAACCGAACTATATAATAGGGACTCAATAATTAGGGATTATCAAAATTTGAATAGAATATGAAATCTGAATAACATAATTATTTCATATTTTTTTTTTTTCTTTTATTACTATATTATTTGGATTAAATAGGATATATGTATGTCCGTTGTTATTGCTAGCTGAATAGTTTCTAAGAAAAGCTCGCCTTATACTTGACATGAAATTTGCATATATCTCCAATTGTGCTTAGTTTTATATTATTATTAGTTTAATACACATACAGTAGGATCCGGTTATAACGACTCTGCTTATAGCGTCCGTACAGTAAAATCAAATCTTATACGGTTGTAACGACGATTCCTTGAGTATCGTTATAACTGTATTCTACTGTAATAATATTTAAAAATTATATACATTATATAAGCGAGCTATTTGCTAAGCAGCCTTCCTGCTAAGTTCGTATGTCTGACAAGGAATATTTGATTAGCTACTAGTTTTAAATTATTATTAGTTTTCTAGTATAATTTAATGTAATTTATATAGATTTTGAGATATTTGCCGAGCAGCCCTCGCGCAAACTTGATCAACAGACATTAAAATATTCTTCTTTTCGTTCTTCTCTTCATCTACCCCACAGACGCTGCGCTATTCTCGTTCGCAGAGTGATCGCTATTTAGCAGGTGAGTTTCTGGCAACGAGTTTGTTGTTTTTTTTTTTTTTTTTTTTTTTTTTTTTTTTTTTGCTTAGCTCTAAACGTATCTGTGCACTAAATGAGTTATTTAAATGGCCTGGCGGAGGCTGCGGCTGCGACTGCGGCCTCTGCCTCAGCCAAGATCAAGATCGAGGACGAGGCCGGCCATCAAGTTGGGGGCTTGTTGATTTGATGTGCTGGTGGTCCTGCCAGCCAATTAGCGGCCGGCTATTAAGCGTGAGTGGTTTATAATAACAGTGAAGAGTAGATTTCATAATTTCTATAATTATAAGCAAACATTTCTCATATATATATATATATATCTATGAGTCTCGCAAATGAATAAGACTGCGCCCTAGGCATCAGACGTAACTTTCGATTTCATTCAGCTGGCATAATTTGATTTTCGCAGCAAACAATTGAAGGCAATCAATGACAGCAAGCGATTGCGACAGCTTAAAGGACGGGGGCAGCTGTCATTTAAATTACTTTCATGTTCTTTGGCCAGCAGCAGCAGCAGCAGCAGCAGCAACAGCAACAGCCGCAGCAACAACATCAGCAACAAGAGGGCGGCCAGCCGCAGCTCTTTTGCCAATTTCCAACACTTCCGTCAACACTTCAATACGAATGGCGAGCCAAAAATGACTGTCAATCTGTCAATGTGCATGCGGCTGTTGGCCAACACACAAATAGTACACACACACGCACACACACATTCGATTTCATCTGCATTGTGCCTCTCCAGTGAATGGTGTAGTGGGTGGGTGGTTTGAGTGGCTCCTTTCATGCCAAAACTGGCATATAAATGAACTAAAATTGAATCAGCAGCCAAGTGCTCACAGCGAGCAGAGCTGAGCGGCTTTGGCTGAGCCAATGCTATCGGAGCAGGAGCAGCAACAGCAGCAGCATCAGCATCAGCAAGCGGACAGGAGATGACGTCATTTGGGAGGCGCCATCTGAGCACGATGCACGGTGCTTTGCTCCACTATTTGGTCGCGTTTTTGTTTGCTCTCCATGTGACGTCATTGGAGTGACGTCGGCACTGGCCACACGCAAAGGTCAAGCGGACAGAGCTGGTGCTGTACGATGCCAATGCCGTGGCCTTTAGCATCGCTTGTATTTATATTGCTAATATCGTCTTATGGCCATTTGGCCATGCGACACTCGTTCCATCCACAATGGACGGAGAGCTGACTCTGGGAACTGCGAATCGAGAGTGAGATTGAGGCTGGGCCGGTGGCATTTGTTGTGCTGGTCATTTCATAACGGAAGCTGACGCTTTTCATGCTGCCTTCATTGTTGTTTGTTCTGTGGAAAAGATTAACACGCAGTAGTCCATGATTAATATCAGATATTGCACAAATAAAAATTGCCAGCATTTATTTCATTTTATTTATCTTGCTCATCGCCGGCGAGCAAATACCCAGAGATACACATAGATTCCCCCAACTTGTCTATATGCACGCCTATGGGAGCGTGTGTCAATGTCGTGTTTGTGTTCACGCGCCGCGGCACGCCCCGAATGCAATGCAATTAATTGTAGAGCTCATTTCTGTGATTTACCAAGATCACGACAGTTCCATTTGTTGCTGAAATCATTTGCACAGTTCAAGCAGTGAATGCAAATTGTAAATTGCATTTAACTTTACATAAATGTTGTAATGCTTCAATGCGCAGAACTCATAAAAGTGACTAAAGTTCAGCCTTCAACAACTAACACACCCCCGCCCCCCTTTGGCCATCAGCCAGTGAGCAACAGGTGCGGTTGGCGGTTGGCCATCGACTCGAAACTTTCACAGCCCATCTCACAATTCATGTGGCCATAAGAAGCAACTGCTCAAAACAAAAGCTGTCAGAGTCTATAGAAACAGAATTGGCTTTGTACGTATGTGAGTGTGTGTGTGTGTGTGAATGTGTGTGTGGGGGGTGTGGTTGGGTGTGTGAGTCCTTTCAATAAACATTGAAATGAAATAAGCATCATCAACAACGCACAACATGACAACAGTTATTCATTTATATATATTTATTTGTTTTGCCTGCCGGAGCCAAGGGCCGCAAAGCATGTTTTTCGAGAAATATAACCACAGAGAAAAATAATAACAATAAATGATTATGGCACTGATAGATCTGCATGGGCAAGGGAATCACAGTCAGCTCCAGCAGAAGGCACAAGAACAGCAGCAGCAACATTGCTCATACGTCCCGTTGCTCACTTGCTTAGCATGTTATGTGTTCGCCTCGACTCGGCTCGTGTCTGTTGTTCGGCTGGCATCGCATCGGGCACGGACACTGCTCGGCTCGGCCATTTTGCTTGGTTGGCGGGCAAAATGATTAGTGCTCTTACAGGCGCCGTGCACGGTAGACGCATTCGTGACCGCATCGAGTCTGGGGCAGGCAACGGGAACGCGTCGACGCCAGCGACTCAAAAGCTGTGTAACGGGCGAAAGCTATAACGGTCACTGCCGATAATACAAAAAAAATAAAATAAAATAAAAATAATAATCATCAAGAAAAGAGAGAAACAAATTGTGTGTAGTGCAGTGTACACAGTACTTGCAAATACCAGAATGTGACTGATTCAAAAACGTTTATTCGAGTGCATTTAAAGCTAGAGAGAGAAAGAGTGGGAGGGAGAGAGACAGACGTAGCATTGGCTAACCGTTCAATTGCCGCCAATTTTTTCGTGTAGCCAATCAAGGAAAAGGTGACTCTAGCAAAACGGCGCTGCCAACTCTAGTCAAAATGCAGCGCCGCATGTCCGTATCGATACGGGAGTACAAGTTCTTCAGGAGCTTCTCCCAAAAGTTCGAGAATTGGCCCAAGCGCAAGGCCGAGGCGCTGTGGCGCAAAATGCGAGAGCGCAAAATCGCAGGTGAGCACCACTCGGATGATCGAACGTGGCCCAAGGGCAGAAATTATTAAATTGGAATTCGTATCGATTCTACTACATGAGCGAACAATAAGCACTGGGGCTATGTATGGGCGCGTGCCGCTGGCTGTTTATTGTTTTTCCACACCCAATTAAGAGGCTACCCCGCCAACTATTTTAGGAGCCAAGTGTGGCTATTTTCAGCTGGACCAGCAGCAGCAGCAGCAACAACAGCAGCAACACCAACAGCAGCCTGTATATATCAATCGGCGCCGCAACGCGCACATTTAATCGAATTATTCATTGCATTATTAAGCTATGCCTGTGTCTATATGGAAATGAAATGGGAAAATGGAAAATGGAAAGCGGAAAACGTAAAACGGAATAGGGCTGCAACAAGTTGCCAAGCTGCCAGGCCATGCACAATAGTCAATGGTCAGTCTGTCATTTGCATTTGCTCCACAGCTGGCCACATCTGTCAGCCAGTCAGCCAGTCCACCAGTTAGCCAGTTAGTCCGTCCATCCGTCAGTCAGTAAGTCAGTTTGGCAGGGTCTGTCGCTGTGCTATGGACGCACAGCCCCACTCAAAACCCCATCATCATTTGCGCTACGATTTCGCTTTTTTACACCCAAGTGAAATTGCGTGCCAGTCAAGCGAGGCGATTCATTCAAATAAAGAAAACTGTTTGCATGTAGTAATAAATGAGAAAAATTATTATACAATTAATATGTACATACTATACGAGCACATATACATCTTTATATATTAATATACACCAGCATGTGTGTGTGTGAGCGGCAGAAAAATAAATAAAATTAAATAAGTAATGAGCACCTGCCTCCATGGTTCATGCCCCCAAAAAAACGTATTTCGTGCCGTTGTATAAACATACAGCTGGAAAAAAAGAGAATCGAATATAATTTGCTGCGAACGTTGCATGAATCGCTTGATTTGTGTCGAGCTGAATTGATTGGACTGTCCACCACATATTATTTAATCAAATCATAAAAAATTGCAACAATGCAAAAGTCCCCTGAGCATCAAACATGTATGAGCATGTATGGGAGCAGTAGCAGGAACTCTTCTTATATATTGTTTTGCCTTACAAATATATTAATATGTATAATTATTATAAAGAGTATGAATACATATTCAGATCTACAATATTCACAAGTCTATCGGAAGTAAATTATAATATGATATGAAGGAAGTCTTTTGATATGCTTTTTTACTTATAATCCGAATATTTTGTGCCTTGTGTCTACGATTCACTCTCACTTCAGAATAAAATTGCTTTATCGCACATTTTAATTGAATTTAAAAAATAATTAATTATAGCTTATATAATTATTTTCAGTTCAATTCCAGCCCAAGTCTTCCTGCATAACGGGGCTAATAAAAATCCGTTTAAAAATTATGGCTAACCCGCGGCAATTCATGTTTTTTTGATTGTCATGTGCAGAATTATGTAAATGAGCTCCTTTTCGGTAGCCGCAGTTGCTTTGCCCAATCTGCAGTCCCTTTCTCTCTTCCTCTCTTTCTGCCTCCCTTTCCCTCTCTCGTTGAGGCTAATGTCTAACTTGCATGGCTTTTCCTTAGCCCATTACGTATTTTAACAATGAAACGCATAAATTTTCCGCCGACTGCCCCTGCTGTACTCTTCCTCCCACGCCTCTTCAGCCAATTGGCCTGATTGGGTGTTTTGTTTTTGTTTATTTTTATTTTGTATTTTATTTTTGGTTTCTTTTCAAATGTAATTATTTTTATATGCGAATATTTATTTTTTATTCTGCTCGGCCGATGTATTTTCTGCTCGTGTGTGTGTGTGTGTGCGTGCTCATTTTTGGTAGCAAAACAACGGCAAGTTGGCTGAATTATGTTAATTTTATGCGGGCGAGCTGGGATGACGATGTTGGGCAGAGGGAGGCCGAGGCGACAGGGGCGGACGACCGCCCGGGCGCGCCCGTTCGACCGCTCAGCAGGAAGTATGCGGCGTATAATACGCTGACATTAAAAACGAATTAAAAGCTCAATGATCTGTTATTTCTGTAGCAAGCTATCAAAGCAGGTGGAAGCTGGCAGGGCGCTGGATTGAGTTAGCCAACTCTAGTTGAATACAGTGTCTAAAGATTGTTGGCAGTAGCTGTGGATAAGCCGCTTTGATGCGTGCTTCAAGCTAATTTCCAGTCAAGCATTTCGCCCAACAAGCGCCGCGTGGCTCATCGTCATCGTCAAGTTAACGGCAAATCGAACTGACAGCTTGCCACTTGTTGCAGCCTGTTCTGGGACCTGGGTGCCTAAGCGCACGGTCTGCAGCCATCGGAACGAGCCGGTGGCTCAACCCTGTGCGCCCAGCTATAAATAGCTTGATTCTTAGCTAGCCAGCCGAAGGAGCCTTTTGTGTGGCCAATGAAGAGGAAACGCTCGCCAATAGTCCTCTGCTCCATAGTCTACTCTCTATATATGTATATTTAGAAGGCTAAATGCTATTCTCGGATGCTCTCGAAGCCTTTATGGAACTCGAGTGTTTTTCGAGGAAGCGTTCAGCTCTTCTCTGATTTTATTTCTGGTCTTTTGTTTTATTATTTGTCATGAATTCCACAATTAATTAAAAATTGCAAAGCTTTTCGCTTTAGTGGCTAATCCGAGCGCAAGGCAAAGCAACAACATTGTGCTGCATGCGTCACTTGCTGTCACTTTTGAATAAAATTTATGTTGCAAATGGCATTTGAGTGTTTGGCTAACATCTTAGACAATGACTTATTAGATGTCTCTGTGCATATGTGTGTCGTGTTTTGCCAATGCAAGGCAATTAATTAATAGCAAACACCTACATCAAAGCGAATGCAACCGATAATTGAACATTTTGCGATTCGAGGAAGTCTGTTTGCCATAATATCTAATGGATTCGCTTGCACTTGTACAGAAAACTCACTGACTGATTTCAGCATAATCGCATAAATTGCTGACTGCCGCCTGCCGCTCCTGGGGCAATTCAATTAGGTTTAAACGCGCCACTCGGCGAGCATTTAGCGGAAAATATTTGCTGAATAATGTTCGCATTGCCGGGAATAATAATATGCTGCGAGCTGCCGCTGGCGACGTTTATCTAAATTCAATTACAATTAGTGTTCAAATTAATTTACCAATAAATAGCCATTTATATGAAAGGTCAGGCCAGCATAGCGCAAAAGCTTTTAGCTCAGCTGAAAGTAAATTTAATAGGGTTAGCCAAACTTTTTTTTTTTTTTTTTTTTTTGAACTTTTGCACAGAAGTGGCAATAAATGAGTAAAGGGCGAGCTGTGCAGCCAGGCAGCTTGTTACACATACGCCGCATGCTGCGTGCCTCGTGCCGCCTGCCTCGTGCAACAGCCAACGGTGTGTGGCAGAAAGCCAGCCAGGCCCATTTCAATCGCAGCTCGGTTCAACCACTGAAAAATGCCAAAGCGGAGCAAGTTTTTGCCCGAGCTGGGAACACTTTATGTAAGTTCCTGGCCATAATCGGAAGTGTGTGTCATTTGCATGCGATGAATATGTGTGCATGTGTATGCGTGCTGGTATTTCGTATTGTTGGCTCACTTCACTCTTTCTGGAGCACGCGTAAAGACAAAGCATGTCAGCAACACACGCACACACACACACATACACACACACACAAAGAGCCGACGCACACTCTACAGGAGGCCTTCAGTCTTCAGCCTTCAGCCAGCAACAAGCTATGCATCAGCATATCCTTGACGCAGAAATTGTGTTAAGGATTCACTCATTGCGTTCACATTCATTACAAACTTGCTTTGAAATGCGATTAAGAAGCTTAAATGAATTATAAATTCTATTGTTAGTTAACATGAATTCAAGACATGAAGAAATGCATAATTTTAATCTGCAAATATAGCCAGAAAATATGTAAATAATACGTGAATGCTTGCTTGGCAAATGGGACTCGTTATACAACATTAAGTAGAACCTACCTTAAGGCTTTCTTCTATATTGATAATGGCTTTAAATTCAATTTTAAGTGCGAGCCAATGTCTAGTAAAATAGACGTCTTTTATATTTGATCGTTATCGATTTATCTTAGGGGTCATTTCAAGTTAATTGCGTTTTTAATTAGACAATCATGAGCGGCTTTGTTTTTCGACGTATGTAATCGCCGGGCACTTAAATCATCATCCTTCTATGCCGCCTCAAGCTGTCATCCTTAGACTCACAAACCCACACACACACACACAGGCACACACACACACACACACACACACACAGATAAAGAGGATAACAATTATCCAGGGTAAGCCCAAGTTCCATGAATTTGCGCGTGGCTGGCTTTAAAATGTTTTAACATGACCGACTGAACGACGAAAATGAGTCGAACGAGCCGAATGTTAAGGACAACAAAGGACCCGTATACTCTGTAGTCGACTCCGCCCCAGCCAGCTGGTGGGCGGGCGACATTGTGCGGCCAGTGGGCGAACAGGAACAGCAACAAATATTGACTCGGGCGCAATAAACTGTGCGGCGCACGCCTCTCCGACAAGCGCCAGTCCACAACAATAATGTGCACACTTTAAATGGCTTTTAGATGAGTGCGTAGCTCAGCCGCGACAACGCGGCGTATGCGCAATTTTAATAATGCTCAAGTGGCATTCGCATTGTTGTTGAGGTCTGACATGCCGTTGAAGTTGTTTTTGCCGTTGTTGTTGCTCTTCACTGAAGAGTTGTTGTTGTTGTTGTTGTTGTTGTTGTTGTTGTTGTTGTTGTTGCTGTCAGGTGCTGTTTTTATTTTCGCATACGCACGGATAATTAATAAGCTGTCTCTGGACTATTTTTGGCTGAGCCTGGCGACGTCCTGCACCACTCTATTCGATGTGCCCACACACACACACACACACACAAACAAACAATGGCTGTTTACCTTTGGAGCAAGTCGGCTTGGCTAGCAATACGACTGTCAGAGCTTAAGCGCAACTCAGGCTAACCTAAATGAATTTCGAATGCATGGCTATTTTTAAACAAAATCATAAGCCCAGAGACACTTTGACACAGGAAGCAAGCAGGTGACAGGCAGCCTGCCATCCTGCTCGGCTTGTCGGTTGCTCGTTGGCCTGGCTGACTGGCAGTTGGCCACCTTTCGACAACCCCTTTCGGCGAGCGTGCAAGTTAATCGCTTGCAAAATTCAATAATAATTCTTCCCCATGCAGCATCCCGTTGCCCTGGCCGTAAGCTGGCGGAAAGTGTTTCATGTTGTCGCTTGTTCCACAAAGTTGATTAAAAATCAATAATATCCTTGCAATCCGCTCTACGGCAACCCGCTCCCCGCTCTCACCATTCAGCTGCCTTCTCGTGGTGTCCCAAAGTAGGTTCGTTTCGAGAGCCAGCGAGCAATGCGAAACACCAAACAGATTAGCATTTAAAATAGCAGCCCTTGTGGCAGCTTATAGACACAGATATACATAGCTGGCTGCCTTTTTTGGCTTAACTCAATTGGCTGCGAGTACCAGCAGCTGAGCCGTGCCAACGCTGAGCTCCTTAGAGCGGCAAACGGGCTGAAATGCGATTCATGTATTCATTGGTTGCTTACAAAAGAAATCGTTGCCTATTTCTGAGCTGTGGTCGGAGCAAACACTGATTTAGCTCTGACTTAAGCATATTATGACGCAGATAAATATTTTGCCAAGATGTACTGTGCCTACGGCAAGGTATCTGTTATTTCTCGGCTACCTCAAATACTCGAAGAATTCTGCATAACTTTTACTTTCATATCAAGTCGACGGCATTCCACTAAGCAATGCCAAGGGGGGGAGAAGCGAAACACAATTTAAAGCGCCGTCAGTCAGCGGCAAGGTTTTGCAGCCGCATTATTTTCGACGTCGACATGATTTGGACAGCTTACAGCATAATCCATCAAGTGGTCACACACACACACACACACACCACGCACCACTCGCAATGCGTGGCTCACTTAAGTAAAAGCGCATTTCGCGCCTTAATTGGTTTCGGGCGAAACGCATTTAGGTTTGTCAGCCGCAAGAATTCGCACAGCAATTTAATTACAATTAGCATTATTTGTAGGCCACGCGGCGTATGCATAATAGTTGTAACCCTTCTCGCACTCACTCACTCACTCACTCACTCTCTCTGTCTCTCTTTTACTCTTTGCAGAAATTGAAGCCGTGGAAGCATGTAAATGGCTGCGGGCAGCAGGTTTTCCGCAATATGCCCAGATGTACGAAGGTAAGTTCGAAGGCACGCACTTCCGCCTGCTCCTCAAGACGGTGCCTTGTCATGTTGAACATGCCTGCCCCTTGGGCGTGGCCACGTGGGCTGTACCCAGTGCTCTGCGCCCTGGCAGCGGAGTAATTGATGGTTTCGCTTGACGCCAACAATGACGTTGTCGACGACGTCATCAGCAGTGACTCGAATAGTTGCTGCGCCATTTAGCTGCGTTTCTTTGGTTTTTATTTTGAGTATTTTACGCTTCCCAAGTGGCGTTTATTAATTTCATGAAGCGGACTTTCACTTTCGCCCGCCACTAAAAATAATAAATAGCCATCAAATAGACCCAGTTCGAGCAGCTCTGCTCTTTTATGACGTGACAACTTTTTTGTTGCGCCACAGCGGGCGCACAGCAGAACACGCAGCTTTAGTGCTGGATCACGCGCCGCGCTCATTGTTCGCCGCTGGCCAGTGAACTGCACAGTATGTTAGAGAAGCTGCCAACACCAGGGCATTGGCATGCGGTGCCATGATACGATAGCCAGCCGCCAAGTGAATCCGATCCGGCCAGCACGACGCGGCGCGACAACAATTAGGAGCGATCGCCGCTCGAGCGAAAACGAAAGCTAAAAACGCCCCAACTTTGAGCGATCGTGCTACGAAAGAATTTAACACACAAAGAAAAAAAAAAGAATACAACAAAAAGTAAACCCAAAAAGTAATATAAAACACGGCACAGGTAACTGGCGCAGCCAGCAAAAACTCATCAAGCACCGAAGCGCAGATAAAATATAATAAAAGGCTAAAGGACACGTTGCGCAAGAATTTTTAAAGACCACCTTTGTATGCGAAGACAAAAAAAAAAAAAAAATGCGAGTCAGAAGAGATTTCAAGACCGAAATTAAAATGGTTTGGGCTCTTTTTTTATTTTTTAGGCAGAGGGCAGAGCCCTTGCGCAGCCACTAGCCAAAATGTTAGTACGGGTTCATTGAACCCAAGCCCAAGCTGCATATTTATTTGGGTCTCTTAATCGTACTCGGCCGCCGTCCTCCTCGGCCTGCTACGCATTTGTCGCCGAGCTTCTTGCGCGCCGTCGCTTTGCATTTAACGCCTGAAGGCCGCGCAGATTGATGACGCCGTCAAATCTCCAAATTCAAATAAATAAAGCGCCGCGAATCACAAGAATAAAATACAGCGCGTTTCTTTAGAGCTGGCCGAAAAGTTCGGCGACTTCAGTTGAATTATGAGCCAAGCCAAGCCAAGCAAAAAGCAGCAAAAATACGAAACAACAACAAAAAAGTGAATCTGAAATGGAGAACACACTCTTTTGGGCATATCTCCAGGCGCTTCGATGGCCCAGCACGATCTGCTTTACTACACACGATAATCTTATATATGATAACATACATACATACATATGTACATATATATGTATATGCATATTTTCATGTATCTGTGGCTGTCGCCGACCTTGAAATATGCCCATTTGGTTGCATAAATTCGCCAGGGCCAAAGCCAGAGTCAGAGCCCGCAGCGCAGCCCGGCCAAATAATTTGTGCGCGCATTTAAATTGCACCACAGTGGTGCGCGGCCCAGCCCAGCCCAGCGCATAACAGAACGGCCCAGCCACACACACAAATGATAAATGCGTATTTTAATGAGTTTTGTGTAAACAAGGCAGCGGCGCATGCGCGAAGATCGCCTCAAATATCTTCAAAAGCTCGCCAGGATTCGGGATTCGGGTATCTTGGGGGGCGCTGCGACCAGACAGACTTACTACAGATTGCAATGCCGTAGGTGTTGTGACGCGGTTCCAGTCTTTACGGCTCTGTCATTTGCTGAAAGGAGGTGTAGCAGTTGTAAGCGACTGTTAATTTGCTTAAGGTGGACGAAAACAGAGAACCCCGAAAGAAATGGGACCGAACGCACGAAGACTCTTCACGTAATTCCTGTTTGTTTTGTGCTCGCTTCGAGCTCTCATTCCACACGCACATTATTCACTGAAAAGTGGCAGACGTAATTCGAGGGTGCGACCTGGGCCAGGGCAGGTCCATGTCCACATCTCCACATATGGGTGTGCTTAAGAGCGACTGATGTTCGATTAAGGCTCGAACGAGCAATGATTTTAAGCCCACAACAACTGACTTCCTGAAGAGGGGCAACAGATTATTATAATTTACGACTGAGACTGCACAAATTCCATATCCATTCTTATTAATTTCAAAATATCCCCCAATTTGCCATAGATACAAATTTATGAACGAGCAAATGAAAAGAGCTGGATATTTCTGCAGGCTGCGTCATCCTCAGCTGCTGCTGCTGCTGCTGCTGCTGCTGTCTAACACAAACAAACGAGATTCGCTTTTCCATAGTGGCACAGTGGAAAAGAATTAATCATATAATTGGCCCAATAAACTGAATACTGGGACGGAACGGTACCGGGCGGGCGCGTTGCCCTGTAAACTGCTGTAACCTGTCGAAAAACTCAAATTAGTTTCACAAGAATTTCTCTATGACGTCAACGGTGCGCACGGTGCCTGTTGCTATTGATAATGAGATGATGCTGCTGTTCCTGCACGGCTGTTCAGCTCTGTGGTGTGTGTGTGTGTGTGTGTCTGTGGCGTGGCACCGCCCGCTGGGTGATGCCACCACATATTATTGAACTAAGTGGCACACTCTCCAAATTGGGTCTCCCATGTGCTGGCAGGCGCGCAATTCTGTTTATTTCATTAGCATCAAAGTGCACACGATTAGAAATTAAACACAGCATTTAGTAAAACATTTCAATTAAATTATAAATAACCCTAAAGCACATGCAGACGCAAATGCAGCTAAAGCGTCGGCCTGAGTAAACAAATCTACGAAAAGCTTTCAGGGATAGGGAATAAATATAGGTGGAGGTAGAGGCGGAGGTAGGGGTAAAGGCAGAGGCAAAGGCAGAGCTAGAAGCAGAGGTAGTAGAAGTACAGCCAGAGGCAGAGTCAGAGGTAGAGTTGGTGGTAGAGGCAGAGGTAGAGGCGTTCGGGGAAACGGGCTCGTCAAAAGTTCAACAAACCGAGAATGGCTTTTCCAAGAGAGAGGCACGATTATTGTATTGTAATGCTAACAATATTTATACAAACAAAAGCGGCAAGTGAGCCAAGTCGCGCCAGCTTTTCCAGGCGTACATCCTACGGAACTGCAACAGTTCGTATCTCACGGCATCAATGCCTGCCAGCCAGCCAGCCAAGCAGTCAACCAGGCAGCTAGTTGGCTAGCCTGGCCTGCCTGCCTGTAGCTGTAAATGTATCTGCATTTGTATCTGTAACAGTGCGAGGCGACATGTGTAAACGTCTGGCGTATCTGTTTTATGTGGTCGGACGCTGGCTCGTCGTCGTCGTCGTCGTCGTCGTCGCCGTCTGGGAACTTGATTTCCTACGTGCAAATTGGCCACGCAAATATGTGGAAAAACTCTGTGAAAATTTTGCACTGCGACACCGTGGCAATGTCTTCTACGCAATGGCTCTGGCAGACATCTGTGTGTGTGTGTGTGTGTATGTGTGTGTGGAGCATTTAATAGGCGCCTAGCCGTTGCGACTGTAGGCGCTACTGGCGATTCGATCTTTCTGGTTTTCAATTAGAATTTCATGCGCCTTCGTTGTGTGCAGACGCAGCAGCCGCATCATAGCTCTGGCCAACAAGCAAATACAAACCAAAACTTTTCCATATTTGCAGATCATCAGTTCCCGATCGAGCTGAACAATGTAGCCAAAGATCACACAAATCTTGAGAACGATCAGCTGCAGTCGCTCTACAGGCGTCTCTGTGTCTTAAATCGTTGCGCCAATATGCGACTGGACCAGACGCACAAGCCCCAAACGCCACAGGTGAGTCGCACGAGCTGCATCCCAATCGGGATTAGCCTAACCTCTGGATGCATTCGCAGCAAAAGGAAGAATCCGATGATGAGAACTTTGCTCTGAGCGAGAACTGGACATTCCAACCACACATTCGACGCTGGTCGCGCATAGGTGAGATGGGTCTGGAGCTGCCGCCGCCGGGGCTGCTGGACCTGGAGAAAACGGAGAGCTCATCGAAGGAGTCGAGTCCCGATCGCTTCGAGGACGACAGCTACGACCTGGGCGGCGCTGGCATCACGCTCGTGATTCCAGGCTGCAGCAAGGGTGACGCCAACGATGGCTCGCTGCATGACAGCTCAGATGGGACCACGCGGCTGCGCCGCACGGGCAGTGAGCGCTTCAAGGACGGGGCCAAAGCCTTCCTGCGGCGAGTGGAGTCGATAAAGTCGCGACGTCGCAAGCGCCAGAATCGCGAGAATGTGGTAATCAGTGGGCCACAAGTGCTGGATCTGGCACAGTTGGGCCAGCGCAGCAGTTTGCGCAAGCCCGACGCCGTCTACTCCACGCCCCCCTCGCCATCCGCACTAAGTCCCATGCACACATTCCCGAAGGTGCCGTTCTTCGGCAACGAGCTGAAGGTGCCCAGCCACAGCGACAACTTCTTGAGTCCGAATCGATCCAGCCCCAAGCGAACTCCAACCACGCCGCGCTCGATGCGCACAAGTCCGCTGCACTTCTTCTCCAGCCCCATGACACAGCTGAAGGAGGGTAAGTCGGACGACTCCTCCTCCTACTACAGCGACAGCCAGGAGTCCTCGACTGGCGGCAAGCTGTCGCTTTCGCTGCGGAAGCCCTCGAAGGCACGCCGGTTCTTGCAGCGATCCGGCAAGGTGGATGACATTGGTGCGCACTCGGACTCGGAGTGCCATCAGGGCCGGAAGCTGCTCATCAAGGATGCCAATTCAAACACCACCGAGGTGAAGATCAAGAAGCTGACGCGTGGCGGCTCACTCAACCTGGGCAAAGATGCCAAGAAGCGAGATGGCTTCCGCTCATCCTCATTCCGCTCGCGCAGCACGTCCCGCAAGGAGCCAAAGAACGAGGAGGAACACACTGGCAGCTCAAAGCGGCAGCCAGTGGTGCGTTGGCACAGCTTCCAAATGGAAGAGCGCCCAAACATGATCTTCCGCAAATGCTTCTCACAGAAGATCGAGCCTCATGCCCTGCAGGAGGATGCGGGCATTCCCTTTGCTGCCATGTCAGCTGGCCAGCTGCAAATCATTCGCAAATTGGCGCTGGTCACTCTGACGGGCTACATGGAACGCTATTGCCCCTCCCATCGCTCCGGCTGGAACTGGGAGCTGCCCAAGTTCATCAAGAAGATCAAAATGCCCGACTACAAGGACAAGAAGGTGTTTGGTGTCCCACTGCTGTTAATACTGCAGCGCAGCGGCCAGGCCTTGCCCATGGCTGTGCGCGCCGCTTTCCGCTGGCTGCAGCTAAATGCCCTCGACCAGGTGGGACTGTTCCGCAAGAGCGGCGGCAAGTCGCGAATCATGAAGCTGCGCGAGCAGATCGAGCTCACCGATTCCACGGCGGAGTGCATGGATGTGTTCGACCTGCAGCAGGCCTACGATGTGGCCGACATGCTGAAGCAATATTTCCGCGAGCTGCCCGAGTCGCTGCTGACCACCAAAATGTCCGAGACCTTTGTGGCCATCTTTCAACGTAAGTGAAAATCAACGGATTTTTATATGTGATCATTTACTGATCTCAATTCTCAACAGATTTGCCCGCTGAAGTGCGTCTGGATGCGGTGCAATGCGCCGTGCTGCTGCTGCCGGACGAGAACCGTGAAATACTTTACGTGCTGCTCGAGTTCCTCACCATTGTGGCTGCCAACTCGGCGCAGAATCAGATGACCAGCAACAACCTTGGAGTGTGCCTGGCTCAGTCCATTTTCCACTCGTCCATTTCCACGGGCTCCGCATCGGTGTCGGCGTCGCCGCGGCGCAAGGGCAAGGGCTCCGGAATGCCGGACATGAAGGAGCTGGCCGAGGCGAAGGCCTCCCACGAGTGCCTGTCCTTTATGATTGAGCACTACAAGCCAATCTATACTGCCGCCAAGGAGAAGCTGGCCAAATGCAACTTTGGCTACATGGAGGAGTCGAAGCCGGTGCCGCTGGAGGCCCTGGGCGAGGGCATGCAGTTCCACAACTGGCGCGGCTATCTGTACGAGTGCACCAGCGCCACCATTAAAGAGGGGCGTGAAAAGTAAGTCTGAATTGCTGTCACCCCAAGCCAATTAATCTCACTGTCTCCCAACCCAACCAGAACACGTAGCTGGATCACAATAAATTCGCTCAACGACAGCAACGTGGACATTGCGTACAAGAAGGTGGGCGACGGGCATCCGCTGCGTCTGTGGCGCTGCTCGACAGAGATTGAGGGACCGCCGCGTGAGGTGCTGGAGTACATAATCAAACAGCGCGCCTCCTGGGATCCGAATCTCTTGCAATGCCAAACGGTCAAGAAACTGGACGATCGCACCGAAATCTATCAATACGCTCTGGATGGCCAGTTGACCACTGATTTCTGTGTGCTGCGGTAAGTTTCGGCGAGGACTTAAGCTCGACTTTGTAGATGACTTGCTTAAATCGCCTTTACTTTACTTCCCTCAGTTCCTGGCAAACGGATTTGCCGCGCGGCGCCTGTGTTATTGTGGAGACCTCGATCGACCATGCCAAGGCCAAGCCTCTGTTCTGTGCTGTGCGTGGAGTCGTCCTGGCCTCGCGCTACCTTATCGAACCTTGCGGCAGCGGACGTTCCCGAGTCATGCATTTGGCGCGCGTGGATGTCAAGTAAGTGCAAGTTCCCTCTCTCTCATTGTAAATATATTTAGAATGAACTTAACTCTGAATCATTGCCGACTTTCAGGGGCAAAACTCCGGAGTGGTATAACAAGAACTATGGACATATCTGTTCGCACTACTTGTCTCGCATACGTCTAGCCTTTAAGCACGTAGCAGATGGACCCGAGAGCAAGGTCTAATGAGCCCAATGCCGCGTGCAACTTGTTATATCAAAATACACCCAAAAACCCCTCAAGAATTTCGGTAATCCCAACGAGCAGACATATTTTACGACCTAGACCACACGAGCTTAAGATTGCTACTCAAAGCAAAGGAAGTAAAGGAATACATAAAATACGAGTAACCATATATATTTTACTACAATATATATTTTGTAAATACTTAACTAGATATGATAATTCCAAAACTATATTACAAAAACTTCAATACGTTTTTTGTTTAGCTATAATTTACTGTATTATATTTATATGTGGTCTTAACTTATGCTTACTTTACTTTACTTTACTTTACTCTACTTTACTTTATATTTACTTGTACTTTACGAAACGAAATCTAACATCCAAAATACTCAACACATAAATATCACAAATGTACTTTTACGATTTCTGAAAACAAAAAGCTTCAAATTATGTTTATGGCACCAAAATATCTTTAATGTTAATTAGTTTGTAGTCTTCGCAATATGTAAACCGTTAAATATGGATAAAACCCCTCTAGGAATCAGAAAGCGCAACCTTTTAATGTGTAAAGCAAATTCAGCTAGTCAAATTCTCTAATTTTAAGTTAAATTACTAACCCAATACACTCAACAAAATCGTCTACCAAGTTGTTGAAAAATTGCATTGCTTTGGTTTCAGACAGGAGATGAAATTCGTTTGAATTGGTTACATTATAATATTTCACAACACCTCGATATGTGTGTGTGTGGCAATGATAAATTTCTATATGATGTAGTATCGGAGTTATTGCTAAATTTAAGCTCTTCATATATTATATTGATGTATGTACATGTATGAAACTTATGATCCTTGATCAATATATATTGTAAATGCCCATTTTGGCGACATAGTTTTATTGATGTATATCTATATATATATCTATCTATATGCTACGATAATGTAAATGAGTATGATGGATACAAGTTATCAACCACTACAGGTAGCAGCGACAAATAAAACCTAACCAACCAATGTCAAGGAATGGTGTGTAGAAAGCGAAGCATATAAATAAGTATTATGTATACATAATCAAATAAAATTACATCCGCGAAATAAAATAAACATACTATGAAATGTGAGAGATATGGAATTTTAATTCTTTGGGAATTATTTGGGTAACTATATATTTTACTAATTTTATTTTATAGCTCCGTTCATATTTTTCAGCATAGCTTGCGCCATCTATCGTGTAGTAGTACTGTCAGTAAATGCGGCAAGCAGTGGAATAGAGGTGAATCATCGCAACGTGAGCACGCAAATTGTCTGTCAGCAAGCAGTTAGACAAGCAAGCAGTGCAAGAGGCTCACAAGCTCCTGCAGTATGCCTACAGTGCTCTAAGAATTACATTGAGCATTTAATTTTCTTGAACTCAAAAAAATAGTAAATAAATAAATAATAATAATAATAAATAAATAATAAATAAACAGAAAAAAATGTATACATAAATAAATGTAATCTAAATACATAAAAACATGATCTTAAAAGCTAATAGCAGTCTTAGCCAAAATTCAATACCAATCTGTTACGTATCTGACATCCAATTAGTTAATTAGTCACATCCAGTTAGTTAAATAATTAACTTTTTATTTGACTTGAATTTCTGACAATATTCCCTCTAGTTCTGGCCATATATCGCCAAGTCAATGACACTAATCTTCTAACTTCAATTGGTCAACTTTTCAGCCCGATAGCCAACTGATTCTTAGTGTTTTGTCTGCGGAAAACCCACCTATGCGGCTGACATATGTTAAGTACAAGCTGCCGCTAATTGTGCCCAGGCAACCAAGTTGACCCCAAAAGCACACGCGAGACACAGACTCACACACACACGCACACATAGAGTGAAATGCAGGCGACTAACATTAAAAGTCCATTAAAAAATTATGTTCGCCATGGTGTACCAGGGCTCCTGTTTAGGTGGTATATACACTCTGGGTGTGCGTGTGTGTGTATGTCCAAATCTAAACTGGCAAGCGACCTCAGCGGGCTGTATAGATGCATAAACGCATATGTACATATGTATGCGTGTATGTGTGTGTGTGTGTGTGTGACTATATTTAGAGCACAAGAAATTGTTGCATTTAACTGGCAGCCAAGCAATGCGAAACCATAATTGTAATTGCAAATGCAAATGTCGCACGTATTGATTGCATTAATTAATTAATTTGTGACTTAATTTCATGGGCTTGCGGCAATCAGCGCACGCACGACTGCCAAAATGTATTAATATTGCAGCAGCAGTTGCAGCTGTGAATGCAGCAACACCAACACCAACACCAACAACAACAACAACAGCAACTGCAGCAGCAACAACAACTACGCTGATGCCCTGGACGTGTGTGTGTTTGCGTTGTTATTAATTGAAATTTAATGGCAAAATATATTTTTATTTATTTATTCGACTGCAACTGCATTTATGCGCACTTCCGTCGCCCTCGCCGTCTGCTGCTGCTGCTGCCGCTGCTGCTGGCGTTGTCATTTACCATTTTCCGTGCCGTATGCTCTATGTGCCCCTTTGTTGCCATTCGGCGGCGGTTGGCATTTAACATCAAAAGCCTTGGGCCCCGCCCCCCACCGCTGCCAACGAGCTTGTAATTGATTTCACTTAAAATTTAAATAATTCATGCGGTTTTTACTGCAAAATGGATTTCGCAAATGTTGTTGTAGTCGCTCCTGCATGTATGGCCTTATACATGTGTATGTATGCTCGCATGCTGCTCCGCCAGCTTTGCACGTGAGCTCCTACGATCTCTGCATGTACGTATGTATTTATGCTTGTTTGTGTGCGTATGCACGCGTGTCCTCTCAGCTGCTTTTGCGGCGGTCAGTCGTGCTGCCATTTTATTTTCGCGTTAAATTAAATATGAAAATTAATGTCAACATAATTGAAATGGCAACAACGCAGCCAGCGAACGCCGCTCCACAGCTGAACTACATAAATGATGGAATTATTTGCGAATTATTTTCGAGATATTCCGTGACAATTATGCGGGACTTGTCCAATCTGTGTACGATTAATGACACTGACCGAAATTACTGAAATTATCTTATTTGTTTATTGACTAACTAATTGAGTTTGTTACTTAATCACTAGAACACAAAACAATTAGCCATTAAATCATATAATCAATATTATTAATATCAGTTTTCAAACCTAATTAAATTCATAGCCAGCACACATTGACGTGATCCACCTTAAAGATGTGACTAAATTAATATGTCATACATACATTACATACACAGATTACCCAGAACACCATTTAGCATATTCTGTGTAAATATATAAGATAACCCAAGAGGGACTCTCAGCACTCGCTTGAAATTGTCCAATCTTTATATATTTTTCCAGAGATATTAAGTCCATTGCCTTTCTTCATTCATTTGCCAAAATAGTCATTAGATAAGAATTGATATGCCCGTTTGAGCCAGTGCTCGGCCATAGGGTATTTGTATTGTATTTCAACAACAGCTTGCAATTAATTATGTTCAGCTGAACATAATGGGGGTGGATAAGCCTCAGTCCGCTGAAATAGCTAAGTATACAGACACACACACATACATAATGTATGCTACGGTATGCGTGTATGCAAATCATATTACGTACAGTGCCTCCCGTTATTTAATGAACACCAAATAACAATCACAAAAAGAGACGAGCTGATTGGCATGTTTCATGCCGCTGACACTAGCAACGAGTTTGCCATGAACTGGATTGGCAGACACACACACACACACACACACACACACACACACACAATACATGCATACATACTATGGATATTTAAAAATATGAATACGAATTATATTTGCATATGATAATGACAGATAAATTGCCAAATGAATACAAGTTTCGGCTTTGAACAACAGTTGCCACTCAGCGATCCATATATTCACTGGATTGGAGCTCTTTTGGCACCTGTCTAAACGTTCGGTCATTAGCTTCATCAACAAAAAAAAAGAAACAATAACGAAACACCTTTAAATGCACGCGAAAGTGTCGAGTCAAAGGCAACAGCCAAAACGAGCCATTGGACAGTAATTGTTTATAATTCCTATTAATTTTGCACTTATTAATAATTTCAGTTTTCTGCTGACTGCCAATGGAAATGGCCAATGTGGAAAATTCACGCGAACTGCAGCAGGTATTCTAGAAGCGAAGGCCACGAAAGGGTCGGATCGACACTTGCATATCTTTGGCTGAAGTTAATTACGAATTGGTTGCTTTTGGATTTCTGCTTTTCAATGATATCATTCGCAGTAATATCCATCGTGATTAAATACTTCGAAATGTTTCCACGAAGCTCTTCGATTAGGGAGCATTTTCCCAGGCACTGGCGGCTCGCTGCTGTTGGCTAAGCACTTTTGCCTCAGCAATTATTTAGAGATCCGCCGAGCAGCTCATATAACGCATACCATACACATCTGATGTGACAGTCCACATACAACTTGGGAACTGCAAGCTAATCAGCGGCACCTCAAACGCCTACGCGAAACGCGGGCCAACAAGTGGCGAGGGCGCCGTTGCCAGGGCCCGAGAGCCGCCGACTCTACATATTGCACACATATCGAGCATAAGGTAAAATGTTGGATATGCGACAAATTTTTCAGCAATGCGCACTCTGTCGCGTCCGTCTCCTCCGTCTCGTCCGCCTCGTCCTTCCCGGCAGTGCACTGCGCGCCCTCCCCCTCGCCCCCCTCGCGGCATTGCACTTCATTTCGTTTGTCGTTGCCCGTTTTGCGTGCGCACTTTTAATTGCAATTGAATTTTAATTACTGCGTTGTCAGCAAAGAATGTTGCAGTCGGCCGTTTAAGAGCTGACAGGCAACGCAGTGCGCCAGACACGCGGACACAATGAGCCACAATGCACCACCGATGTTACCACCACCAACAACAACAACAGCAGCAGCAGCCAGCGGCAGCCAGCGGCAACTGTTGCCTGTTGATATTGGTGATGGGCTGCGAGACGTCTGCTCTGCGTGCTCTTTGTGCTTCAGTTTGTGCTCTGCTCTTTGCCTTATTTACAACCAAGTCGCCAGCGGAGCAATTAAATGAGCTAACTGCTGCCGGCGGCAATCGACGGCAATCGGAAAACGGCATTCGACATAAACGACATTCGGCATTGGGCACTGGGCATTGGGCACTGGGCATTCGACGCTTCACGTTCAACTTCATTAATCAGCAGCTATAAAAGTGATTGGCTGATAACGTTTATCGAACTCTGATGATTCTATTTACTGCCCAGGTATGGGCATAGATAACTTAATGAAAGTGCCATGCAATTAGCAATGTCTGCGCTTGATTGCCCAGACCCACCGGCCCGGCCCGCGTTTGTTCCGACTGAGAGACTACGGCATATTGAAGAAACTTCCTGTAATCACTAAAGATGTCTTCTTAGTTTTTCCCTAATTCATTTATGATTCATTTGAAACATAGACTTGATTTGAAACAATAAACATCGAGCATTTAGCTACTGAAAATTACCTATAATTAGCTATGAAACTCAAGCCGATCTTATAGATAAATTGGATAGTTGATATCTGAGATGAAATTTAATTACAAGGTTTGTTTATTGGTGAGTTACAAGAGATGTGTGGCGATGATAGAGTTTTTTATGTGCTAAACTGGCGCTATATTTGGTTGACTAATTTAAGCCTATAAATATAAAAATTGTTAATAGAGTAAATAATTAACAAACTCTAATTTAATGAAACATGATGAAATTGTATTACGTGAGAAGTTTTAACAGGACAGTTCTTCTCCATCTTAAATATTCCTAAGGTATTTTTATTATTTTCGACTATATCGACTATAGAATTAATCTGAAAATCGTGTTTATATTCATATCTCACTCCATATCGAAGTTCATTTGAGTCTTTGTTTGTAAAAATCTTCTTGGTTTGCAGTATTTTAACATTAATACTTGAATGAGACCAATAAATGCATACTTATGTCACCAACTAGATATGTATTTGTCTCACTTATATATATGCTTTCTGATAATAGATAAATAATGCACAATGCATCATAATGACTCATGAATATTACATTTTATACAATCTATAGCACTGTTATAATTTTAATTAATTTATTAGGCAAAATCTAATTTTTAAATAGACTTCTTGGTTCTTGGCCTTCAGGTATATAATAATATTAATAATAACAAATATTGATATGTTAGCTACACTCTTATTCACTGACTTCTGAACACTTACGCTCTTTCTTTACTTAATAATATGATTGTATAACAAACAATATAATAGCAATTAATATTAGGTTGATCATATTCCTATTCCCTATGTTCAATATATTCGCTCTGTTTCTTTAGTTCTTAATATGAATGTTTGTATGTAATATTTATAACAGTAAACAATATTAAATTAAAATTCTTATTCTTCTTTCGTTCAGCTCTTTCTTGAGTTCCTCATATGAATTTATTATGAATAAGTACAAGAAAATATGTTAAGACAAAGCAGAGCTGAGCGGGCTCGGGTTATCGTGTCATGGTTATATTTACATTTCTACCCAAGAGCATATTATTTGAATGGTCTTTTGGTTTTATTCGTATTATTTATGGATCAACAAAAATAGTTTTTATTAATTTCTTAACCTTTTGCTACGGCAATTACGCATAGCACATTCGAAACCAAATGGCATTATTAATGCATTTGAAAACTTTAGTCTTGCATACATTCTCACCCTAAAGAGATTTATGGATTGGGAGTGCGGCCATTTATCTAAAATTATACCACACCGAACTCTGAAAACTGAAAACCGAAATTCGTAGGCGTGGACGAGCCACCCGCTGCAGGTGCACAAAGAGGGCGCCAAAATGCACAGCATAAATGAGTGGGTGACAGGGAAGATGGGTGGCAGATGGAAACGAAAATGGGAATCAGGATGAGGAATGCGGCTTGGGGAATGAGAACTCACATGCTCTCTGGCGGCAACTCCACCAATCAACAACAAAAATAACAAAATGTCAAACAGAGCGCATGCAACAATTTATTTAAATACCTCGGGCTCATCAAATTTAAGTTAACACACCCCGAACGGGACGCATTGCGACAGACGATGGCGATGGGGAAAAAATAAAATGAAGTAAAAACTGAAGACTGAAAACTGAAAGCTGAAAATGAAAATTCAATTTTCCACCTAAACGCAGACACCGCATCAATTTTGAAAATGCGTTTGCAAGGCGAACAAGGCAAGACGATTTCTTGGGTTGGACGAACGGGACTGGCGACTGGCGAGTGGGCCCCACTCGACTCCCATGCCTTGCTGCCAAGAAGTCAAGAGAGCCAAGTCGTTGTCGTTGTCGTTGTCGTTGTCGTTGCTGTTAAAGAGATGCAGGCGGTTGCCATTGCCAGAGTGCCTCCCAGGGAAACCTGCCGGCAGCATCATCCCACAATTTCGAATCGCCCTTTCGACGGCTGTCAACGAAAGGCAAACCCTAAAGTGAAAATTGTGATGCATATGCCAGCAGCACACACGCCGCATTTCAACCACACATAATTGGTGAGCAATAAATGTATATACATAGATGTGTGTGTATGTGTGCGTAGCTGTAGACTGTGAGATTTAGTTGATTTATTCAACAATTTTCCATATTTGATCGACTTGCGTCGAGACCCAAAGATTCCTTTGGATTAACATTTAATTAGCTTTTATTGACCATTAAGATTCCAGTCATGATACAATAACTGTATCCACTGACGCAGTCGCAGTCGCAGTCGCAGTCGCAGTCGCAGTCACAGTCCCGGTAGCCAAGTACAACACCCACCAGCCAATGCAGTGGCTGTCTGTGTCAGTGGCGCAACTTTCTACATTTTTTCGGGGTTTTATGATTTTGAAGCAAGTTTATGAGGCCGAGAGCGAAGTATTTATGATATTTACAACAAAAGAGCGAACGTCGAAAATTTTACTCAAATCGAAATAAAAACATACAAATTAATTAATGCCAATAAACAAGAGGCATGTTGCCATACAGTGCAAGGGCCCCCGCCCACTCCGCTCCGCACCCATTAATGGTGGGCGCCCTACGCATTGGTGAGTTTATGACTACGAGGCCGAGGCATCTGCGTCGATGGCAGCCCGCCAGGCTGTTTGCCTGTTGAGTGATCATCCCAGATCAACCACGGGCATGGGCATAGGCATGGAGATGGGCAGGGGCAATGGCAGCTTGGCATCCACTTCGCTGCCAATTTAATGGCGTTTTTACAACTTGAAAGATTCGTGCCTGCCACGCCGTTTTGAGCGATGATGTTGGGGGCCACTAAATGCATACGAAATGCAGCGCAACGAATGTCATTAGAACATAAAAATGATATTAATTGCATGCGAGAGTGCAGAGCCCAGAGAACCGGAGACCCGAGCTGGAGACCAACTGCCACTGGCATGCAATAGAAACGTCAACATTTTGATGATGGAATTGAATGGCGCACTGCGAGATCCACTTAAATGTCTGCCTCACTCTTTGAAGGGGACGGGCCTGGCACCAATGTCGTCGTCGTCGACGTCGACGTCGATGTTGTCGTTGTTGTTGCTGTTGCTGTTGCTGTTGTCGTCGCAGCCTGTAAGAGATCGCATAGCTCAGATAAATAATAAAAATTAAAAATAAATTAACACCTAGTAAAGAGGCTGCCTCTGCATTACTCGAGTCCGGGTAGGGGGCGAGGGTACGGGTGCGGGTGCGGGTACGGGTACGGGTACGAGTTTGGGTATAGCTATGCGCCTGTACCGCAGACAGCTCAAAAATAGCGCAAAAGTAATTAAAAACGAAAATATAAAAGCAAAACGCACACAGTCAGTGCTCCCATCTAGCAGCTCGCAGCTCGCAGCTCACAGCTCGCAGCTCGCATCTCAGTTTCTCTCCCGCCATAAAAAATATGTTTGTCTATATTGGATTCAACAAGCGAAACGTCGCCGCCATCGCAGCCAGCGCAGATCAAAGGCCCGGTCGGACAGGCAGACTGCTCCCGGGCAGTCTTTAGAGTGTTGCCATTATGATGATGCTAATGCAGTTGACATTTTATGCTGGGCCAGAGAATGCACCAAAGCAGTCGAATCGAGTCGATGCGACGGGGCTGGCGAGTCATTTCGAGCCGCAACGAGCCGAATGGAAGGCTCAGCCAATTGGCTGCAGTTCTGTGCGCCACGCCGAATGGCGGCCCGATAATTAAATGCAATAATATTTCAATTTAATTAGCTGGCAGCTGGTAAATACCATTGGGGCAAATGTTTAGTGCCACGCACTCTGAAAGATTCATTAGTACAATATTTGGGCTATGCTAATGTGCTTTAATTCATTATGAGCTGATAATGACAATTTTATGATCACACCAAATGGCTTTCATAATGACACCTGTTTCGAAATTAGCCAGCATTGAGATCTATTTAATAACTCAACCCAATTACCATAAAATTATATATAAAGCATGTCTCGAGTTTTATTATGTTGTTATTTTATTCTTATTTTTTTCTACTATTTATAATGTCTATCTTTGCCTGTCTTTAAAAGGTGATCTATAGCCTAGCTATATCCAAAACTAATCGAAATTTAATTAATATAATATTCTGCACTGTTTTTGATCTCATTTATTTAATCAATTCTGTTCAATTCTCTTAACTTTTCGTGAATATTAACGATAGTGAATCGCGTCGCACCTGCTGTTTAATGGCTCTCGAGAAATCATTCGGAATTTTCGCTGGCTGATTATAGCTAAAAACCAAAGAGTACTAAAGACGATGCGTCGTTAACGAAGAATTTTGCTCTTAGAACTTGCCGAAGAATATCAGAATTTTAAGCAAAAGCGGAATAGAATTTGTTGAATATTGACAATAATAAAACTAGGTACATATAAAAGGCAGAAAGTGTGTGGGTTGTGTGTAAAAACCCACACACTCTCTGACTGAATTTTGTTATCTTTTTAGTAATATTAAATAAATTAATTACCACTAGCCAGTGATATTTAGCTAATGGTTAACATATATATCTCGGTATTTTGGAATATAGCGATAGTAGCATATTAAACTTCAATTAAATTTGTTTAATCTCTTTAATAAATATTCTTATTAAAACACGCAAAATGAAAAAAACTTAGAACTTACATTAATTCAATAAATAATAATGAAAATAAAAACACACAATTATTAGAATAATATATATGACAATATTAGACTAATACGTCTAAAATTTGTTTGATTTTAAAATTTTTAATTAATTATTTTTTATTTTATTATCTAAAAAAAAAAAAAAAAATAAAAATAATAATAATATACAAAAATACATGTAGTATTTTTTTTTTTTTTATTATTATCTAGTATTATAAAGTTTATTTCTTAGACCTCGCTTTTAATATTCGTAACAAATTATTTCTCAATTGAAAATTAAGAAATCAATAAATATTTAATAAATGCTTGTAACCTTGGATAATTACCTTATACATATTAAATACAGTGCTCTTATTACGGCACCCGTTTGAGATATTGATTAATTTGTATTTAATTTACTATACAGTTCATCCAGTTCAGTTGTTTCTCAACTCTTCAACTATTTATTCGATCAGAATGACGAGGCGAAAGTTGCGAAAGTCGTGGACTCAAGTGCCTGTTCCTTGGCAATCCCACAATAGTGGGAAAAGGTCAGCTTTTATCCAACTGTATGACAATATTCAATTGACCCAGAAGCATTTAATAAACATACAAATCGTTGCGAACCCACACACACACGCTCACACAGACACAAACGTGGTCAGAGCCAGGACTCGCTCTGTGGAGCTGACACATTGACATGCGAAGCCTTTTATGCTACTTCGCACTGACAAACCTTCCATGGAGACATTTCATTGAATCCAATTATCGCTGGACATGGGATAATAATTACTGTCTGCTGTCCGCACGCACATGCTCAACGCTACACCCACGCACCCACACACACACATACACAGACACACACGCAAGCACACAAACAAGGTCGCCAGAAGCGAATAAGCGACATTGAGCACCAACTGCCGCTGGATTTGACTCCGATGGGTGGCATAAGGTGGAATGGCCTTGTTGCTTAACCATCTAAATGGCAAGTGCTTAAAGGGAGCGAGACGCCGACAGAAGGGGGACATCGAGGGGCAGAGAGGGAGGGGCAGAGAGGGAACGGCAGAGACTGCGCCAAAGCTTACGCGAGCGCAAGCCGAAGGATGCTGCCAGGCCGCCAGCAATAAAACAAAATTGCCACATATAAAAGCAAATAATGAAGTGAAAATGGCAACAATGTGATTACACACAGTGCCACAGGATAGACCTTAATAAATTGCAAGCAGAAGCACACGCACACACACACACGCCTCACTTAGAGCGAACCAGCGACTGAGCGTGAGAGCGAGAGCGACTGAGTACGGCAATGAAAGTGAGTAACAAATTGGCTGTTCGTGAGCAACTGCGACGGCGCTTTGCTCAAATGTTGCTCAAATGTTGCTGGAATGTTGCTAGCAACATGTTGCCCGCTAACTTGTTGGATGCGCCCAGCTTTGCATGCGGATGAGTGTGTGTACGTGTGTGGGTGTGTGTGTGTTTGTGTTTGTGCGCTTGTGTTTTGGTTTTCGCGTTGGTCGCCACGCGCTTGCCTGACTTCCCATAAAAAGCTTCGCATTAAGCCACCCAAAATAGTATTTAAGCACATCAATTGGCGCACGGCTCTCACAGCAAATTGATTAAGCTGCGAAACTGAAATTGTTGATTCGAATGTGGTGATTGGGAGTTACAGTTATTATATAAGTACTTTTAATAAGCAATATTATTAATTGTGCAGCCATAACGGCATCATTTATCGCACATTACAGCGACAACAACAACAACAACAACAACAGCAAACCTACTTACAACATGGGGCAGCAGCTGCGACGTGCGCTTCATGGCAACATTTCGACGAATTAAATTGCTTGTAATGATGATGGTGACGGTGGCGGCAGTAACAATAGCGTCAGCACCCCACACAGGCACACACACACACAGACACAGACGCAATCGGGTTAAAGAGGGCTAAATGCGTGCAATCAATGGGCGGGTGCCGGCTTTTTGTGTGTAGGTGTGAGCGCATGAGGGGGAGAAATGGGTAAATGTCAGACAGCATTTATCCATTTGTAGCCGGACGCTGGGGAGCAACAGTAGCATTTGCCGCTGGCCAGCCAGACGGCTCTATAGCATTTAAGTTGTCGATATTTAGTATGTGCATACGTACGTGTATGTGTGCTTCGCCTGATTTCCTGAGTCGATATGTGTGGCTGTGTGAGTGTGTGCATGGGATCACAGTTATATCTTATCGCATATGAAATGGTTATGGAAAACCATTTAGTCTTGATCACATTTGGGCCACATCACATCTGCACATCTCTAGCATCACATCTTTCGAGCAGGAGTGTGGCAGGCCTGGAGAATAATTTGGGCAATTCTCTCATTTTTGTTATCAATTTCAGTTCTCTTAATTGTCAAACATCACAACACAAAATAAAAACCAAAAAAAAAAGAAACAAAAGAGATTCTAGAACTAATACACTCTTGCAGATAGCAGATCTTCGCTGCCGTATTTAAGGAGCCTTTCTTAGCTTATTTTCGAATCAACGCGAGGGGAGCTGAAGAGCAGCCATATGGAAAACAGAGTAGCTGACGAACTGATACACTTGCCGCTACCCGAGGTGCAAGCCGTCAACGTAATCAATGTGCGACACGGCGACGGGGATGGCGACGGCGAGAATGGCTGGGAGAGGCATCTGGACGATGAGCAGATGCAGGCAATGCGCCTGGAGAATCCCCAAGTGGCAATGCTGCTGGATGCCCCGCACGAGCCGCCCATTGAATTGCACCACATGCTGGAACCGGTGAACGTGCCTGAACGGCCGCGCAAGAAACGCAGCTTTCTGACCATCTCAAAGCCCTTTCATGTGCAGCCGGAGAGGTGCGCTCTCATTTCGAATGGCTGGCGAGCGGTGCAGTGTGTCCAGCCGGAGAAGCGCGGCGAATGCTTCGCCAACTATCTGATCAAGCATATGAATAGCCGAAATTATCCGAATGGCGAGGGATTGCCCAAACGCTGGGGTCAGTACTGAGCTCTCCGCTTGGCCTCTTATCAGTTCTTACCAGTTTCTCAAACTGTTACCAGATACTCTGAAGAAAGTTTAAGTGTCAATAAACCTTTGAAAGCTAACCTAGCACAATAGCTCTCCCTATCATTCAGCCTCTGTCTGGAGCCTCTTTGCATGCAATAAGCGAGGCCTGGCATTAGCCAGCACCATAAGCCCCGAGGCTCCTCTGAATGGCTTACACGCTGCACGATATTGCCAATTAATAAACGGCAAATTGCCAAATTGAAAACTAGCTAGCTTCATGCTCACACACACACAAACACACACAGGGACCTCGATGCACACCTGCTATCGCTTGATGTGCAGTGCTCCTATCGTCGTATGTGCGTGTGTGTGAGTGAACCGAGCATAGAACAAAGGCCACACCCGATGGCTGTTTCATTTACAATGTGCTTGCCGTTTATTTGCACATATGGATACAAATGACAGTAACAATGACAATACAAAAGCCGATGAGCGAACAATTGGACAAAGTGTAGCAAATAAATACAAAATTCAAAAGATAATTGCAATCAAAGCCACAAAATGTAGCCAAAAGGCTTATAAACTGTGGGCGTGTGCCATCGAGAGATATAACCACACACACACACGCACGCACGCACACCAATTGGGTGTACAAATCAAAAATCGAAAGAGAAGGTAAACCATTTTTACATCACAATTGCAATTCACACACACACACACATTAATTGGTACAGACAACAATGAACTTTGTAAATTACACGCATATTGCATATGACTGACCAGCAGCAACAACAACAACAGCTGGCTGTTGAACACGGTTATCAGATGACCTGTAAATTCACAGTTATTGATAAATATTTGGTTTATATTTATGATTTATTACTTAAATTTTTAAACACAATATCGTAATATTTTAGAATTATTTTGTTCAACTTTACACTTTATCTACAATCTCTCAAAACCAAATTCATATCGTTTAAGCACCAGTTCAGCTAACTTTTTATTCTATTTATAGGAAGTAAATAAAAAATATTTGACTATATTTTTTTTTTTTAATTTTAATTTATAGTTTTTTTAAATATATATTGACAATGTTAACTCTATATTTAATTATATTTTTACTTTTATTATTTATTTAGATATATATATATGTATATATTAGTTTTAATTTGTATATTTACTCAAGTCAGTTCTCTGTAACATTAATAAAATATTTTTTAGATTTATTCCAATTATTTAGTATTTATTTCCTTTGCAACAATTCATTATCGCATCATCAAATGCCGAAGAATTTTTTATAGTGGACTATTTGTATTTGTTATCTATTCAATAGGACAATCAGCTAATAATTGATAAATAGTTTATTAATTATTTTATAATTAATTTTCCCATATGCATATATATAAATATAATACACATATGTAATATAATGTATTTAAATATTTTACAGGTCATTTACAATTAATCACTTTTTCACAATCTTCTACCACATATTTAAAGTCAATTCAGCAGAAGGCCAAGACTTATCATAAATCTAAAGCATTCACTGCAGATAGACGTCAAATTTACTGTTTGACTTTTGGTGTTATTCACTTGAAACACTGTTGCAGAGCATCTCTAATTGAATTGAATGCAATTGATTTTCGAATTGTTTGGCAAATGTCAAACGGGTTTGGGTATTTAAAAACGGAAAACAAAGAAAGTAAAGGTTGCATATTGAAGCGCAATTATGGCTTGTCGCCCTGCAGACTTGTCGCCCCCCAACCCCCAACCCCCAACCCCCAGCGCCCACACTCCGAACTGCGTCATTCAGCAAGGGTTGATTAATTTACCAAATGCAGCAGCAATCTGGCTGTGACAGTGGTGCTTTTTGCCCACTTCACCCCACTTCAATGCCCCGGCTGCCTGCCTCCCCTGCACAGTCATTTGTCAATGCAGAGCGGGGTGCAGGGGCGCAGGAGCGGATTATCACTGGTCGGGGGTGTTGGGGCTGGAGCCAGGGTTGCTAGCACGGCAGCAGTGAATGCATGAAATGTGATTGCTTCTGCTCGATTGTCTGTCGCTCTGTTCGTTATTTGATGGCTTTGACCATGTGCCGCGCCCAACTCCGACTCCCCCACACCCACACTCGGACACAAGTCAATCGAGAAGGCAACTTACCTGATTCGCATTGAGTAATTGATGTTGCCATTGCTGTCCTCTCGCATGCATTGTTAGCCAATTTCGCTTAGCCGGCCATTAATCAATTAACATAATTTCAATGTCATGGACACATACTACGTATGCGTATTGCCAAATTACCAGAACATTCTCTTGGCGAGTAGCAGTGCGAGCATGTCGCATGGCTTTTCAATAGAAATCGCTCAACATTACTGCGAAAATAAACATCGAAATCGAGTCTGTTGACAACAGCTTTGAATGCCCTTACCTAACCAACTGAAGAAATTTGAGTTCAAATATTCATAAAATTTGTATATTTATTGAAGCAAAGTTGTCCGCCTGAAAGTCGATTAGAAATCATTCATATTTCTATTTCACCTTTTCTCAGAATCGTTAACTGAATTCCTCATTCATGTGTTATTCGTGTAGTGTCTTCTGAGTGCGGCTTTGCTTTGCCTCTGCCTCTGCCTCTGTTGTATTTATGAAGCAGCGTATGCACAAACTTTTCCACTTACAAACAGCTCACAAGTAAAATACCTACCTTGACTTTTGTGATGCCGCTCAAGGAGACTGAAGATGGGCAAGCGTCGCTGGCGTGGGTGGGTGTGGGGGTGGGTGGCGGGTTAGCTGGAGCGTCTGCTGAATCGAAGCTTAAGTCTGTGACTTGGGCCATTACCAAGTCGTGTGTGCCCCTGCAGCATATTGCACACACACACACACACAGAGACTCGGGTCCAAGTACATGTTACAAATTGCTGGAATATATATATGTATATAAATAAATGTGTAGGTATGCACATATATGTATGTTGGTAAAGTATCTTGTAAAGACGGCTGCAAAAACAGCAGCAGAGCCAGCGACAACAGCAAATGGCAAACAAAGTAAGCAACATTAAACATGCTTTTCAGCGTAAATGGCGTGGGTGGCCAGGGTGGCCTCTGTAGCCAGTGTAGCCAGTGTAGCCTGTGTGGCATGTCAGCTGGATCGTCCGAGATTCGCTTCTGGAAGCAGCAACATAACTAGCATAGTAAGCCTGCTATGTACGTTAGTTAACAGCGTCTGAGCTCGACTGGCTCTCAGCTTCAGTCTCAGCCCGAGCCATATTTTCATCTGTTGGCAACGCAACCGGAGCTGCTCCAGTTCCCTTCAATGTTATATGCGAATACGTGCAATCTGTTGTGTGTGTACGCCGCAAAGCACTCTTAAGTCCTAGTTGCTGCCGCTGAGTGCATTTAAAGTAGTGAGCCTTTGCATCTGAGCTGTCATCTGTCTGACGAGCAACTGAGGAGGACGCCAATGCGAGTGAACAATCGACATTCAATTTGCCGGAGGCGCATTACGTGAAAATGTTAAGGTTCAAATATGTTTGACTTTTTTTTTTTTTACAACTTTTCTTATGATATCACATTACCATTCCGACATCTGAAATACCTGTGCAATAAGTGAAATCAACAGACTTGGCTGAGCAGCAAGACAGATTTGGAGGTAGAGAAAGGGAAACAGAAATTTAATTTAGATATATTCCTTTGGGAAATGGTTGAGATATTAATATATAATAAAAGTCAAAATTGATTACTATTATTATTATTTGAATTTATAATTTTTATTTTTATTTTTTAATTTTTATTTCAATTAATTAAAATACAAAAATATATTTTAAATGTAAAGGCTGAAAAAATTTAATAAACCAATAAAAATTTAATAAATTCTATAAATAAATTACTTAAAAAAATATATATATACAAATTATATAACTGTATAAGTGAAGTAAATTAATATATAAAATATTTAACTTCATTTCCAACTCCTGAATATTATGGATTATGATTAGGCATAGAAGTAAGTGTAATAATAGCAGTATTATTAAGAACAGGAAAGGGGTTATAATTATTTCTTTAATTTACAAGTACAATTACTAAATTAATGATAGTAACTCGACGCTGCAAATTTATTTATTTATTATTTATTTTTCCTTTTCTCACCATTTTAAATTCATCATAAACTCAGAGCTCTTACACTACATATTTCATATTTAAGAGCTATAATACTTTGCGCATAATTCAATTAAATGCTATTTATGTGTATTAAAAACAGACTCGACTCTGTTGCGGTATTTTAAAAAGTTTACTAACCTGATTTACATGAACAATATTATTCATTTCACTGCGCTTTACAGTCAAGCACTTGGTGGAATTTGGCAGAGATGCGCAAACAGACAACTTCCATGGCTAGATATGCAGTGAATGGATACAGACACAAACATAAACATACATACATATACAATATATAGATAAGCAGACCATCACACACACACACAAGCAGCTCGATGTTGTTGTTGCTGTTGCAATGCTGTTCAAGTAAATAGACAATAAGCCAGTGCAAAAACATAGCTCAGGTAGAGGGGGGCAGGAGAATGCCTGAGCAGCATTTTTGACTGGCAAAATGCTTATAAATATTTTAGAAAATATTCGAAAACTTTAATGCTGTAGCACAAATACCAGGCAGTTATTGTTCCGCCATTGCTGTTGCCATTGCCATTGCCTGTTTTCCCACAGAGAATTCTGACTTATTGTCTTGAGTGTACAGGCAATGGCTATCTTCAATTACAGCATCAAATGTTTTATTTGGCTCCTAGTTGATTTGAATATTAAATTCAGAACTGATTATGTTGCTGTTGCTGGGCAGCCAAGGATTGCAAATTGCAACTGAGAGAGGGATTTGCCTTTAGCTAATTTTAATTGAAGGCAATTTGCAAACTCTCTGCTCAAATGAATACATATGTATATGTGTGTTTGTGTGACTGTGACTGTATTTGTGCCTTGCGAACCATTAACACATTTTAATCTGCCGCTAGCTGATGGCTTTTGTGTGGTCGTGTGTCGACCCGATGGAGAAAGTACTGCGCCTAGCGCTCTTAATCATCAGCATAAGCAATAATGGGAAACAATTGCCGCCTGCCGTCTGATGTCTCATGTCCGATGTCCGATGTCCGACGTCCGACGCCTGACGTCTGCCGGCTGGTGCCAGCCGTAGGGCTGGCAGTCAGTCGCCTTTTGCTGCCAGTGCAATTGCAGTGCAGAACAAGACAAACTTTTATTGCATTGCCATGTCAACAGCAATAGCAATCTGTGTGCTGTTGCACTTAAAATGCGAATACGAATTGTGGCGCAAAATGAAGCTACTTGTGTGTCCGACACTGATACAGATACAATTACACACAGACACACACACACACACACACACACACACACAGAGAGAATCACACAGATACATCTGCGTTGCGAGTCAGAGCGAGATGCTAAGTGCAGCAGGCTGTGGCGAAAGACAAGCTCAACTTTCTGTCCGGCGACTGCATGCCTGCCACATTCAATTAGTGCAACAACATATCCTGCCAACCAGCTGCTGTTGCTGTTGCTGATGCTGATGCTGATGCTGATGCTGATGCTGTTGCTGCCGCATCGTGCGAAAGAGCAGCACGAACAGCAGTAGCGGCAACAACAACAACAACAACAGCAACAGCAATAGAGCTACACTTAATTTTATTCATTTGACAGTTGCAACACAGGCTCACTTGCTGCCACACACAGGCTGGCACTCACACACACACACACAACCATACACGAGCACAGTCAGAGTGCTGCAAATGAATCGCTGCCACACGTATGTCAGCAATTAAGGTCATTCTGGCAGCAACAGCAGCAGCAGCAGCAGCAGCAGTAAAAGCAGCAGTTGCAGCCGCAAATGCCGCATTTTGCATATGGGCAGAATTATTATTTTTTAATTATGACGTTTTATTGACTGAACATTAATGCAAAAATGGCAACAACGAATACAAAACCCTTATTGTTCTGTTAAGGAGCAGCAGGGCGAACTGATTTCAAGGGTTGCAAAATACAGTCTGCAAAGACATAATCAGCTGGCTGAATACATCAGAAACGAAGATAACGAGATAATAGCTGATATAACAGTTTTATTGGTGTTTCATGAAATGTGTATAAAATAATATTTAATTTAACAAACATTAATATTCGCAGCTATACATATATATTAAATAGGCAACATATTTTCTTTTGATGTAAAATATAACTCTAGATAATCATATTTACACATACAAAAATAAATACTACAAAAACAGGACAAAAATTGTCAATAAAATAAATTATCCAAATTGAAAAGTTTTAATTAACTCGAATTGTAACTAATTCATTGCCAGTTATTTCTAATTAATTTATTATTTTTTGATTGCTTCTAACCCAACATGAATAGCCATTAAAATTCATATGCCGTCCACCATTTTTTTTTTCTTTTTTTTTTTCATCTAAGGTAAGTTTATTGAAATTTTTACTGAAATTCTTGGCAAAAATTCCTTTCATTTTGTCATTTTTGAAAAATTTGCCCAACTTTTTCACACTCCAAATCGCACAGAGCATTCCAAAGCTTCATAAATAAGCTAATGAACACACATGGATGTGTTCCAATGTAAACTGCCCCCGGACTCAGTTTGAAAACCATATTGCCAACCCGTTGCTGGGAGAGGTATTGGCGGAGAGAGCGTCCATACGTTCTCATTGCAACATTTGCCCCCATCGTAGCTTTATACAATTTGATTTCGTTTCAATCGAGATACATTTATGCACGTACGAGTAGATGCAGATACACTCACACATGGGTATCCATTCATATACATATATACACACACACACATACGTATGTACACGTCGTATTGGAAGCCATTGCATTGCTTCTCGTTTCTGTTTGCCTGTGACTTTTGCGCTGCTATATGTGTGTGTGTTTGTGTGTCTCTGTGTGTATGTGTGTGTGTGGAGCATGTGCCGGACAAGAAAATTTGCCATTTATGAAAGCATTTAACAAACACATCATAAAAATTCAATTCAATTCTGCGTTAACGTCTACTCGGAATGATATTGCTTTTTAATTGCGGACACAGGCGGAAATTGCTTTCAGAACCAGAAACACACACCAACACAGCTAGACATACACCCTCCCACACACACATACACACACACACAACAGCTACACAGCATTATTACATTCACACAAATGCATAGGGTGAGTGCTTTCATTGCAATTTTATTGGAAATATGGGGAGGACGCTTTTCGGAAGTGTGCTTACTGTAAGTTTGTAAAAGTCGACTAAGAAACTGCATTGACCTTTTTTTTAGCTGACCTCAAAAACTTTGACCTTTTAAGCAAGCTTCTCAGGCGTCATTTTATTTCTTTTATTTTTAATTACGGCGTTTGCAACTTGCAATTTATAATTGGAAACAGCTCCAGACTCAAACTACTCGCACATATGTATAAATACATACAGGAACACACACACAGAGACACACACTCACACACTGTGGCCCTCGCACAGGGAAGAAGCATGCAGGCTCGCTCTCATTTAATATGAAAGTCACAGAATGTGAGCTAATTGAAAACACTTGCAATATTTATAAGCGAAGCAGCATGTTGCGAAAGCACTTGACTGCTCAGCGGCAACATGTTGCTGAACTAATAAACCAACAACATGATTTTATTATAATGGATTTATAACGCAAGCCAACAGCAAACAGTCAGTGCATATAAACAGCGTGCCAGAGTGGGAGAGCACTCTGAAGCCGAAAGGAGAGAGCAGCACGATACGGCGAAACAGAGCGAAGGCAACTGTGTGTGTGTGTGTGTGTGTGTGTGTGAGAGGGAGAGAGCGTGCGAGAGAGCGCGAGCAAAATGCACTTTGAATTGAGACGCGAACGCGGCAGTGGCAGTCCATTAAGCGCAATGTTGTTGTCATCATTTAATGCTTTTGTTGCTTATTGCGACTTGACAGCCGTTCATCTGTCCGACTGTCGGGATTCTCGTGTGTGTGTGTGTGTGTGTGCTCGTGTGAGTGTGTGTGTGTGTTTGAGTGAACGAGAGCACATTTAGCTTTGCGTGTGCGCATTTGTATCTCATTGTTGGCTCGCAGCATAAATGGGGCCCCCACAGCGACGTTGGCAGCAACAGCAAGACGAACACCAACAGCAACAGCAACAGAAACAGCAACAGCAGCAGAAGCACTAGCGGCAGCGACGTCAGCAGCAGCAATGTCGGCGTCAGCGTCGCTTGGTTTAAGTGGAGATATTTATAATAAGTTTATTTGCTTGTACTTTTCGTAGCGCCTTGCACTGAGTGGGCCCCGCATGTTGCGAAGCCATCCTTGACACGCAACATGTTGCCATTGCCACGTTGCCCAGCCATGGCCGCTGATGTTGCCTGGCTCGTTTGCCGCTGTTGGGCATTCACATTCACAATCACATTCGCAGTTGTAAATTGACGTTTTGCGTTAACGACCATCGCAGTCAGCCTCGCTGTATTTTGAGCTCGTCCTCTTCGTCGACGTCGTCGTCGTCGTCGTCGCCGTCGTCATCGTCGTCATCGACGTCGTATTTATTGCATAAACTAAGCCAATAATAATCCAAGTAAAACTGACTCCGTTGCTTTGACGCTGGCATCAATCGTCAACAGCTCAGCACAATTTGTTTTGCATGCAGTTAAAAAACGCTTCTTCATGCCACTCGCGGCACTCACTGAGCTCATGTATGCGTGCGTGTGTGTGTGAGTTTCAATATATATATGTGTATATGTGTAGTGTTTATCCAAGTGTCTAATTTGCCTAATTTGCCTCCATCTCCTTCAGCATCTTGAGCAACATTTTCATCGCAACTAGAGGTATATTATATATGTATGTAAGTACGTATATCATTATAGTTCTCTTGATTTGTTTTCTTTCATTTTCCGTAAGCTGCCTCTTCGAGTAAGCGGCTGCCTGTTCTCATACACTATTTACTTGCTATCGACTGCCCTTCGCTATAATCCGACGTAATTCCATTTAAATTAGCAATCAGAGTTCGCTCCGTTCGCATTGTTGTTGTCATATTGTTATTATTATGGAGATTGCTAATGATGTTGGCGGCAAAAGTAGTTGTTGACTGTTTATATTTTTCTCAGTTCTTTTGTTGTTGATCGTTTAACAAGGGTTCATGGGGTTCATTTAGTTAGCAAGCTCGACTCGCTTCATTATGAAGGTATTTGCTTTCTAGTGGAAAGCTTGTAGATTATTTCAAATTTATTACAATATATTGGCGCTTAAGAAACTTTTTAAGCTCTTCTACACTTGATAGATATTGGATAATAATTGAGTCCAACTCGTATTATTATAAAGCTCATTGAATCATAGTTAACGATATATTAAGATGAGCAGAACTTATAAACATTATTATAAAATTTGATTATAAACATAAAATCTGCATAAAGTTCTTACACACTCATTAGATTTTGATATCTGAAGGGTATTGATAGTTCTCTAAACTCATATCATAATTATGATTCTTTCAATTGATGATGACTAATCGGTCTTATCGATAGCATAACGCCTATTAATAACCGCAGCGCAGAGAACACTTGCGCCCTTACAGCTAATTGAGCACTCGCGCTCATTTGTATATTTGCCCATGTATTGTACATAAATATTGTACGTATGTATGTATATGTGTGGGCTCATATATGTATACTTGTAGCAAATTGCTTAGCTGACTAATATGCCCAAGCGCTGTGAATTACGACATTAAAATACAATGAAAGCATTTGTTGGCCCACGACCCGGCGCAGAGTTCTCAGGAAATGAAATTATACACCAATTATTGCATAAGCAACAACAAGAACAACAATAACAGAAGCAGAAGCAGCTAAACCAATAATAACATCAACGACAACTAAGCAATTATATATTTATAAATATATGTAGATATAGATGTATATAAATATATAAAGAAATAAAGATATATGTATAGAGATTTTAAGAAAAACAGAAAATCTATAAAAAGTGTCTCGCAGGGGGCAGGAGGTCGCATGGAATCGAAATGGCATCGATATAATTAATCAAATTATAAATCTGAGTGAGCAATTAACAGAACCAAAGACAAAGGCAGCCAGGCACAAGGGATCGGGCACCGAGCGTCGAGCACCGAGCACTAACAATAAAAAGCAATCGAAAGCTGTTGGCTCAGCATTAATTAGCGCTAAACGTCGCCGTCGTCGTCGTCGTCGTCTCAGTCGTCGACAATAACAAAGTGAATGGCAGCGAACGCCCTAAAGCAGCAGCACTCGCAGCGGCAGCAGCAGCAGCAGCAACAGCAGCGGCGGCAGCAACATCACCAATCCAAGCCAAACGCAGCATCCGCCGCCAACTTATTAAAGTACATATAACTCAATTATAGAGAATTAAAAACAAACTCACAGCGCGCGATGCCAGCGATGCCAGCAACGCCGGCAATTTGCAATGCAAAAAGATACTGGCGTGAGCGTTGAGCGCTGCCTTAATGCGCAGAGCCAGCAACAACAGCAACAGCAGCAACAGCAACAACAATCAAAGCAATAAAATACATTCAGCATTTAATAATCATCCAACAGGCGGCGCTGACGTCGCGTCGCTGCGTTGCCAATGAGCAACAGCAATAAGACACAAGCGGCGAGGCACTCACAGCGAACGCAACTGCAACATGTTGCTGACGGCAATAGCAGCAACATAAACAGCGGCCAGCAATAAATTTATGAGTTCACACACTGACAACAACAACAACAACAACAACAACAACAACAACAATAGCTAAAGATACAATTAAGCTGTAATGCATATGAAAATTTGTGTATTTGTGTTTTTTATAGCCGTGCGTTATGTTCACGTGCGCCGCGACTGTTTGTATCTCTGGCTGTGTATCTGACAGAGCCGTGTAAGCCTGTTTGTGCCTGTGTGTGTGGTGTGTGTGTGAGTGTGTATGTGTGCGTGCGAGAGCGCAGCATAATTGTAATTATAGTAATATGTTTTATGATGGTTGCCTCGTTTAGCAACCCCCACACAAAATCCCCACACACACAGACACACACACACGAACGCACACACTGGCAAACCAAACAGACTGGCAGACAGCAGAGCGCGTCGCGACGGCAGCAGCGACGCTGGCGCTGCGCTTGGCCAAAATGTATCTAGATACATAATTGCCACATTCAGTCGTCGTTAAATAGTTGCACGGCGCAGTTCACAGCCAGAGCAGCAGCAGCAGCAACAGCAGCAGCAGCAGCCGCAGCAATAGCAACAGCAGCAGCAGCAGCAGCAGCAACAGCAACAGTTTCCAGTCCTCAGCGGTCGTTGGCTGTTGGTTGTTGTCGTCGTCGTCGTTATTGCCCTCGTCGTCGTCGTCGTCGTCGCAGTCGCAGTCGCCGTCGTCGCTGTCGTTGCCGACGACGTCGTTTTCGTGCTTTATAGCATTCACTCAGAAGTCGTTTAGAATCGTTTGTCGTGGTCGGTATTCGGTATTCGATATCGGACTGTGTGCTGTCGGTGCCCATTTGAAGAGCCCAAGCAGTTAGCGTCGTCGTCGCCGTGTTTAGCCAACCTGGACGGGACGCGTACGCGTACGCGCAAAACGCTTAACGTTATACTAGCACAAGTGGTTCTCGGCCGGATACGTGAAAGCAGCAGCAGCAGAAAGCCGGAGCATATTTTGACGTTGACGTATCTAAAGTCAAATTCAATTTACGCGCCGGCCTATTATAAACGTAATTATAATGAGGCACAGGCTATTAAAATAGAACGAACAAATGTGGCGACCCCTTCAGAGGCTCACAGTGTACTATTTTAATTAAGTGTGTTGCAACAACAACAACAACAACAACAGCAACAACAACAATGAGTGCGACATCAGTCACGCATGTGTACAAGTATCTGAGAACGTGTCTGTGTGTGCGTGCGTACGTGTGTGCCCATGTGTGTGTTTGTGTGCGTGCTTATTTGCTTGTATTTGTGCCGTTTCATCCATCCATTAGTCACACATGAAACTAATTAGCATTTCGGCTGTTTGTTATTGTCGCATTTGCTGGCCAAAAGAATTAGCGCGTTGAACAACGTCAAACAGCATTCATTTCGCGATATATTTACTTATGCATATGGCCCATACAGGCCTACCTACATATAGACGTTTGGGATTATATATACATGAGTGTATAAATATATCACACTGTCTGCTTTTTATATGAGTTTTGCTTGGCATTTTCATTAATTTGTTGATATTGTGCTGCGCTCGCTGGCCGCCGGCAATCAGCAATGAAATTTATAAGACGGCGACAACGATTTCTGTGCTCAATTATCATCATCATCAGCAGCGGCAGCAGCAACAACAGCAGCAACAACAACAGTAAACACTTGTGCTCACCGCGCTAATTGCTGCCGTGTGGCGTCTGTGTAGCGATGCCCGATGCCCCATGCCTAGTCGCACTTGAAGCTTCTCTATTGTTGTGTGCCTGAGCCCGTGTTGTACGCTTCCAACAAGTTGCGATTGATTTCCTTTTACTTTGTGTTTCTGTCTGTTTGCTCGTCAAAGAAAAAAAAAAAAAGAGAGTAGCCGTAATTTCAGTGCGGTTCGCACGGACGGCGAACCAATTTGTCAATTGACGCGCTGACAGGTTACGCAGCCGCACTGCTGACCCCACTCCGGCCCGGCAATTGGTTTCCGAAGCGGCTCGTAAATAAGTTATGAGCGTGTGCAAAAATGGAATTTTTAATTTGAGCAGCAAAATATTTCAATTACCCAATTAAATTCAGTTTTTGGCCGAGGTGTTATATATAAAGCAATTATATGCTAACGTCCCTCTCTCTCTGTGTGTGTGTGTGTGTGTGTGTGTGTCACAAATTGAAGTAGATTTTATAAACGGGTGCTATGGCCGTGTGTTCATTTCATATATTTATTAGCCGTCGCTTCTGCTGTTGTATTATTATAAATATTATTATTATTAATATAATTATTGCTGCGCATGTTAATAGCAACTTAATAATAAATAACAGTATTTTGCATACGAATATGTAAAAATGCAGAAATTGCTTTTTATCCCCAAAAAGTTCAAGTTTTAATTGTCGGAACGTGCACAGCGTTAACGAAAGTAAACAATTAAATAAACGTAATTAATATCAAATTGGCAAAGCAAAACAAAACCAAACAAAACGAAACGAAACGAAACGAAACGAAAGCCAGTTAAACAACGCAGCAAATTCTGTGTGAATTTGACCTGTATAGCAGCTACCCCAACAGACCCCTCGCGACCCTCCCCTACCTCCCCCACAGTGCACCAACATTCGACTGAGCTTTGGCTATTGAAAGCAATAAAACAAATTGTTTTTATTTCTCTCAATAAATTGGGATTGTAAAATCGTAAAGCGAATCGCAAATGTGTTTTAATAATTCGAATTATTTATTCACATGAGATTAATACAGCAATTGTTCAACTATTGTTAAACAGTTAATTAGTTAACATTCCGAGTCAATAGCTTTTAGCTTGTCATCTAATTCATCTAGCCAATTCATTCCGCCAGATCTGTGGCCTGCTCTAATCGCTGCAACGATTTTGTCGCTTTCCACTCGATGAGCAATTAGCTGCGTTTATTTAGGCAAATGTCAGAAAGTATAATAAATAACGCATTGTACATAATATAAATGTTAAGTGTATGCCAAATTAAATTTTGCCAAATTAAAATGCGGCTGACAGTTTAATTGAAAAAGCGAGTGAGGGAGTGAGCGAGGGAGAGAGTGCAAGAGTGTGAGAGTGGTAGAGGGAGAGGGCTGTAGCAGGGACTGCACGTTGGTTCAAAATTGTTTACTTGTGCATTGTTCGCAAATAATTAAATGTATTTAATTGAATCACACACACACGCACACATACACACACATAATTCGTACGCAGTCCCAGACAATGGGCTAGCAATTATGAAACCAGAACACATTCAAAAATAATTAAAAATTAAATAAATGGCCAACGTGTTGGCAATAACAAATTGTGTAACCAATGCAGCAAAGCAACTGAAATGCACTCAAATTAATTTTTCAAAATACCAAAAAACCAAAAAAAAGAGCGAAAAGCTGTCGCTGAAAATTGCAAAACCATAATCAATAATTGTCAACTGGCTAATGAATTAAATACATTTCTCCCTCTCTCTCTCTCTCTCTCTTCTTCATCTACCCCATCTCTCTCACAATGTCTCTCTCTCTCTCCCTCTCTCCCTCGCGCTTTCTCCGTCTATTGCTGTTTTCGTCTCTCTCCTCTCTCACTCTCTAGCCACTCTTTCTGTCTCGCTCTCACTCTCTCCCTCTCTCTCTATATTCAAATGATGCCTTTTGCATTTCGTTTCGTTTCATTTCATTTCGTCAATTTTTTAATTATAATGGTCGAACATTTGTTGCTTTTTTCTGGGTTGCCTTTTTTTTTGCGGCGGCACAGCATTTTAATTAAGTAAAGTGGATTAATTTGCGACTCGTTAGACTAATTAAGGATTATCGCCAACAGCAACGCCGCGCCAGCCATTTGAGAAAACTCGGCGACCCAAAGGATATGTGAAAGAACAACGATAACAAAACGTGACCTTTTCAATATAAACGCTATAAATAGCTAAACAGTAAAAGACAACAACAACAACAACAACAGCAAACAAATAAAATAAAAATAATATAATCTAACCGTCCACAAGGAGAAACATTTAATTGGATTTCAGTTCGCCTTGGCTTTTCGGATACAATTAACCGTTTGGCACTGAGGTAAGTCACACTGACGTTAGTTAGTTAGTCAATCAATTTTGTATGTCTACTACGTTCTCTAAGGGAATGGGGATTCCCGAAGCCTATCAATTGACTAGTCGCTTGACCTGATTATGAAATAAGCATCAGGCAAATAATTATAAACAAATGAATTAAAAGAAAGTACACACACACACACACACACGAATGCTAGTCATTTGAATAATCTGTTCCGCTGGGCGCAAAACTTGTTTACCTGAACTTTCTTACACGTGGTCAGGAATTCAATAGACTCGTGCAAGCAGTTTCTAATCGAACTCTGCTTACTTTGAAATCAATTTCAATTAATCACAGCCAATTAATATAAACGACTACCAAGTAAAGGTCCTCTTATCATGCAAACAACAAATTAACAAGAATGAAAGTATTATAAATTGAAAGAAAAAAATCTGAAAAAATTAGTTTGAAACGAAATGTTAAAATATAGATTGAATCTATCTGATTGTTGGATCTGCTAGCCACATTTATTGCTCTCTTTAGATATTTCATGTCTGGGATTCTCTTTCTCTCTTAATTTCTCTTCAGCTTCATCATTGAAACTTGATTTTCAATTGCATTTCTGTTATAGTCTCTGATTAAACGAGTCAATTATCAAAGACCATTTCAACTGAGTTTGTGATACACTTTTTGCTTAATATCGGCAATAACTTATTTATCAATTTTTTATAGCCCATTCGATTTGTTATTGAGCTTAATTAGAAATCGTAGCTGCCTGTTGATCTTAGTTAATTAACTATACATAGTTGGCACAAGCCAGTCATTCACTGACCCGTATGCCAGTCAACAGAATGACACATTCACTCACACACACACATGCACACACACCCACACAGTTTGTATTAAAAGTGTATACAGCTAATTGCGAATCAGTAATCAGAAACGCAGCGACAACTGCTGCAATTATTTCAAATGTAAACAACAGCCAACAAGTGCATTAGAATGCGATATGCGTGAATGCATGTATTTCGAGTTGATCAATAAATGTTGAAGACAATTCGTAATTACAGACTATAGACAGCCTGATTCATTTGTAGATATGCTACAACAAAGTTGTATGCGATTGCGTTCACAGCTATCAAATGTGAAACCAACAATAGCGAGTCTCATTCACTCTCTCTCTCTCGCTGTATGTCTATCTCACTCTCTGATTTTGATAGTTACGATATTATTTCAACCATATCACAGAGGCTTCCAATATAGAATGCCATTCCTGTTATGCACAATTAGTAGACATTTCGCATTTCATTCAGAGCCATAAACAAACTATTTACTCGCGCATACCGCAGCTCATATTCACGTTTGATAAACAGGTGCTCGTCTAGCGCGCCGATGTTTATCGCATAACTGGTTCGCATTACAGTCTTTAATTAATTAAATTGTTACTCAAACTGGCCGATTGAGTGATTGACAGACTGACGGACTGTTTGATTGAGCGCATTGGTCACTCCGCATGGCCGCTAACGATGCGTCTGTGCAAACAAACAAACAAACACACACACACACAGAGTCGACGGCATTTAAATACAAACGGCCGCTGATTACGCAAAATGGAAAACCATTTGGCGTCTCGCATTACCATATCTGCGGGCCTCGACTTCTATTTTAGCGCTAATAGTGCAAATAAACAAATAATAAATACCGAATATCAAATAAACCAAACGCATATGCTAGAGAATAATTAAAACCAGAGCCGAGCTGCAGGCCAAGCTTTAAATTATTGCCCGCTGAGTCCCCAGCACAAAGAGTGGAGCTTGGTGGGGCCAGTGGCGCTCTAGCGGGATCGAGCGAGCCACTAAATAAAATCAAAGCGCCGCTGACAGCAAACGCACGACAAAACAGCAAAAAGTAAGCGAACGGAGCAGACTGCAGCAATGATTTGAATGGATGAAATGCTGAGAGCCCGAGCAACTGGAGTCAACCAAAGGGCAGAGATACGAACTGAACTGAATGAAGTACCTGGCAATAAGAGCACGGCTTGAGTCTGTGATTAGCCACAGCGCTTGCAAAAGAGATGTAGGATAAGTAAGTCACAGCTAATTACATGAATTGGGTTAGGTTAGGGCTAAGGCATAAATAGGAAGGTCTGATAAGATTTCTAAAATAACTGAACTAGGCGCAGAGTAGGGATTTTCTCTAAGAGCTTTAAGATTTCACAGATTAATCCAATCTAAAACTGAAAACAAAACTGAAATTGCAAATCTGCTCGTGTTTTTTTTAAGTGATTTATTACAAGCCATTATTTAGTAATTTCCGCAGATTGGAACTCATTTCATTTTAAACGAGGTATTTTGCATACACTCTGTAAATTGGTTCACTGAATTCACGACTCCACAATATGTGGAATGACAGCTGAATTTTGAATATTACATTACGACGATGAGTCATGGAATGAAACGAGAAATTTATTATGATGCGACAACAATTAGCGATGCTAGCACGCGTCTACATAATCATTAGCGGGCTAAGTACTCAATTTGTTCTGGGCCAGGCATTTTAGAGTTTAAACTCACGTAAAATTAAAAAAAAACAACAACGAAGCGATCAATGGAGTGGGGGCAGAGCAGACGTGATGGATAGATGGGTGAGGGGGGAGGGGAGGGAGAGGGAGAGAGAAGTAGCTACAAGTGCGCAGCTCGAAGCCGGCATATGCATATGAGGGCAGCCCCATTAGCTGTTTTTCTAATCAAAACTGAATTCCGAGAAATCGAAGCACACACACACACACACGCAAAGAGAGCAGCCCGCACGTAAGTAACCTACACACACACAAAGTTACATTAGTGGAACTGCGAGGGAGCGAGAGGCACTGAGCGGGAGCGAGCAGGCAGCCAGTTGATTGGTGCCGTCAGTCATTCAGTCATTAAGTCAGTCACTTAAGCAGGCAATCGACGCAGTTGTTGCCCGATGAAAAATGAAACTAATTAGCGGCCAACAGTGCCAAACGTCGCCGCCAGCATCGCTGCTGGCGTCGCTGCTGCCAGCACGCCCATTTCCATTGCAATCAATTGGAAAATTTGCATTTAGCCAGGCAATAGCAACAGCAACAGCATTGGCAATACCAACTGCAAGCGAACGACACACGGCAGCTGTAACAAGTCCATTTCAGAGTCGGTAAAAGCAAATTAGAGCACAGCATGACAAAAAGCAATCCAATCCAGCAAGCGACCAAACGAACGAACCCACGAACGACTGCAAGTATCTTTGTATCTGAGCAGCGCGACTCGATGTATCTTGTGCCCGCTGCAATTGAATGTGTTGTGCGTATAATTATTAATTGCGAGAATGTGTGCATATATATATATATATGTGTGTGTATGTGTGTGTGTGTGTACTCTAATAACACAGCCAATTTCGGCTTTATCATAAGAGCGCGCAAACAAGTTTCCATTGCGGCCGAAATGCAGTCGTGCGGCTTCCGTACTGTGCTGCTAAAATGTTATTTTAATTGAATCATTTTAGCTATAAAATCAAACTCACACACACACACACAAACAACACGCGCATGCATGTGCTCCATTGCTTTCGAAAAGAGATAAAAATATGCATAAGCACATAAATACGAATGGCATGTACATACATATGCACATATGTATATATACTATGTATGTATGTGTATGTGTATGTATGCCCACTGCCAGTCAGACATCAAATTGAATAAACGCGGTCCATTACTCTCCCAGTGATTTTGCCAAATGACTTCATTTCATATCAATTAAGTTTATTGGGCCGGTATGTGGCTGTATCTCTCTCTTTCTCCCTCCCTCTCTCTGTCTCTCTCTCTGTCCGTAGTATTTGTGCCCGTATTGTGTGTGCGAATGCAAGTTTGTATGTTTGTATGACTTTTTATTGAATCGGCACGGTCACATAAAAAACAAAAAGAAGAAAAACTCACGCCAAACACACACACACACGCACACACACACACTCATATTGCCCTGCCTTTGCCCATGGAACGAACCTGAACCTGATTCATGCGCTTAATTGCTTTGGAGCGTGCGACTCTATCTCTCTCCTGCTCGGCCGCTGCCTCTGCCGCTGCCGCCGTCTCTGCCTGTGCTTGTGCCTGTGCCTTGGCCAACAAAAAGGTATGAAATCGAATTGTGTGCACAAAAGTTATAAATGTTGCTGGTCCACAACGTGCAGCGGCTGGTTTTTACTTTGTTTTTTTTTTTTTTTAATAAAATTGACAACATTTTTTGACACAGGCCCAGCGAAAATAAAATGAAGCTGAAAACCAAACCACGTAAAATATGTTTATTGTGGATCTGGAACGCGTCAATTTGGAGCTGTTTGGCAGCAGAATGGGACGCACAAATGAAATGGCGAAAGAGAAATTAAAAAATACCTTAATGGCATCACAATATATCAAGCTTGTCTGTGGGAAAAGATCTTTCGATACAAATGAGAACAATAAAAACTATTAACGGTTACGTCGAGTAACAGAATCTGGGATGTAAACACCGTTTAAGCTACTGTGGTAGACTTTAGTTACCCTGTGTTTTTACACATATACATACGTTAACAAATTTTCAAGTCTAATGTTTTCAAATGTAGCTACTTAAATGTTTATGGCCAACAAAAATGGACATAAAACTTCTTTTAGCCACCCACTTGTGTAACAAATCGCATAACAGGTCTCTATAAATACCTAGCTTGGCCCAGCGGCATTAAAATCTATTGTTACAAGTTATATGGCATTAAAAAATACAAAATAAATAAAAATATTTAAGCGCTCTGACAACTCATTTAGTTATTTGACTGCCCGGCCTACTTTTATAACCCAATTTAGTGACCCGAAAATGCAATTAAGTTTCGCTCGATATAAATAGGCATTTTATGTGATTTTGTTTATCAGGAAGTCAAACACCCACCCGCCCCAAAACCTCATAAAAAAAAAAAAAAAAACGAAAAAATAGAGGAAAATAAAAATAAAAATAACAACAAGCACTGGCAATCAATCTTAGATATTGTCGCTCGTTAGTTAGTTGCTCGCTGATAAGAAACGACACCGCAATTAGATAGCTGCATCGAAGATAAGCGAAACCGTTTTTAATGAGTCCACCCGGGTCGCTCATAAAAGACAGCGGCACAAATTGCGCACCAAGTTTCCAGAGAAATTTCATTTATGACTTGTTAATTAGTTGAGCAAACAATAAAGCATAAATGCTCCAACAGCAAGCAGCAATAATTGCTTTTGAATAAAGTGAAAAAGCCCGCCCAGCGCCGCATTTGCCAACACTGCTGTTGGCCAATGCCAACACTGTTCGACGCAGCGAACAGCTGAGCGAGCGCAAACAGCTGATCGCCGACATTTGCCGGCAGAAATTTCGCGCACGTTGCCTGGTTGTTCGGTTGGTTGTTCCTTCGGTTGTTTGGCTCGTTGTCAAGTGTGCGTGAGGCGACGCCGACTCCGTTGAGAGCGAGAATAAAAATAATCAAATAGTAAACAATGTGAATAACTCGAATTTGTGTATCGTAGCAACCGATGCAGTTAACGGTGCTTGTTGACGTCTCTCGTTTTTCGTTTCGTTTTCGTCTTACAGTGCGCACAATTCAAGTGAGAATCCTGCTAGAAACAACTCGACGAGCTAACGAAAGAAATTCTCAAAAATAATCCAAAATGAGTTTCGATTTGGACACAAATCAGATTTGCAGCGACTTGGAGAGCAGCGATCATCGCAAGCGTGGCAGCACTCTACTGAAGCTGCGCGAGATCTGCGAGCATACGCCCGACGCTGTTGGCACCGATGCCATCGCCGCCGAGTTCGATGAGCTTTATCTGCATCTGCTCAAGTGCTATGGCGATCGGTATGAGAATGTGCGCGATCGCGCCGTGCTGGCTGTGAGCGCATTCCTGAAGCGTTTGCCGCCCTTGGACTTCCACCTGCTCAACGTGGTGTCGACGCTGGCCGAGCGCATGGGGCAGACGGAGACTGTGGAGCCGAGCGAGGAGATACGTCTGCTGTACATTGAGCAGCTGCATCTGATGCTGCGCAAGTACGCGCTCATGGGCAATGTGGGCGTCTTCCGTGAGTGCTATCCACAGGTGGTCAAGGTGCTCATCAAAGCCATCAAAGACGCGTATGCTGCAGTGCAGCGGGAAGGCTGTGCCACGCTGGTGCAGCTCTGTCGTGTGGCAGACACCGCGGAGTTGCGCCCGTTCACCGAGTCTCTAGCGGTGGCCCTCTATGGAATGCTAAATCATCGACATTCGGCGGCCCGCATTGCTGCCATAGAGGCCATAGGCAGAGTGAGTCTGCACTTGGATGCCAGTGGCGAGGGCATGCGCCGGTTGCTGGCAGAGGTCTCTCCACTGCTTATGGATTCGATGCCCTTGGTGCGTCGTGAGTGCGGTCTGATGGGGGTGCTAATGCTGCTCGAGCTGCCGGATCGCTATTCATATTTTGAGCGTATTCTACCCCTGGTGCTGTGCTGCCTCAAAGATGACTCGCCGGAGGTGCTGTCGCACATACGCCCGCTTTGGGAGAAATGCGGCGTACAGTATTACGAAGAGAACGAGGCGGAACTCTCGCAGCAGGAGATAGGCGATTTGCCGGTGGAGAACTATCCGGCCGGTGTGCAGCGCCCCACGATCGGCTGCCGGGGCCTGGTGCAGCGCTCGCTGCGTTTGCTGCAGCTCATCACTCGCGAGACCAGTGACTGGAAGGACAATGTGCGCCTGCACTCGCTGAAGCTGCTCTATCAATTCATTCTGCACGCCGAGGCCTCCATGACGGCCAAGTTTTTCGAGATCTATCCACATGTTTCTCATGCCTGCTGCGACAGCGAGCCCATTATCGCAGCAGAAGCGAAAAAGGTGGCAGATCTGATGGGTCGACTGCTGAGCTATGATGCCTGGATCGATCATGGCTTTGATGGCCTGGAGCGCAATGCACGCGAATCGTTCCTCAAGTGTTTCTACTACATGTTCACTGCCTCCTTGGGCGGCACTTATGAGCACCTACAGCGCCTGGGCAAGCTGCTAAGATGCACGGATTACTCACATACCCTCAAGCCGGGCTTTCAGTTGTACATACTGAAAACGCTGGACACCATTTTGGACAAGTCCAGCAAGGTGACAGCCTCAATGGAGGAGCTGAAGGATCTATATTTGAACATCTATGTGACCGCCATGAAGGTAATGGCCTTGTCCTATGCCCTGCACAACGAGGACACCGAAGATGTGCAGCGCGGTCAAATGATCTTGAAGCGCCTTGTCCAGCTGCAGGAGACTTCGCTGGCTAACCTGCACGAGAGCTGGTTCGGCATTGTGCTGCTCGATGTGGATAACCTGGATGCCGCGCTCGACGAGAACGCCGAACCTGTCCTCCTGCTGTACGGGCTCATTCACTTGGGCAAAATACGATCCACATATCTGCCGCAGCTCATCGAGAAGATCAAATTGGTATTTCAGCATTGCTGCGACACGGCCCAGGTGCGCATCTTTAGTATTCTTTCGATAGAAGCGCTCTCCTGGTCCGAGACTGTTACCGTGGAGCGGGAGCAGAGCACACAGCTGCTGAGCAACTTCATCACTCAAGTTGTCGAGCCACATTTACCGTGGAGGGCTGGCGCTCATGGCGAGGCCATGCGCTCCATGGCCATGGCGACGCTCTGCGCAGTGGCCCAAGGCGCCAAAGAGGAGGCGCGAGAAGTTTTGCCAGCGCTGGCCAATCACATGCCAAGTTTGCTGGAGGATCGCAATGTGACCACGCGTCACTATGCCATCAAGGCCATGTGCTACTTCCAGGGCATGTCGGTGGAGGCGATCAAGCCGCTGGCCTATGCCATTATGCAGCGCATGGATGATCCTTCAGCCGGTATTCGCGTCATAGCTGCCACAGCCGTGGGTAAACTGCGTCCTGTATTCAAGACTGAAGGGACGAAGGAGGAGCTGGAGTACGAGCATGAGGTGTGGGAGGCATTCATCAAGCGCGCTCTGGATATTCTGTTGCTCTACCATGAGAGTCCCGAAAAGGAGATGCAAGCTGCTGCCCAAAGGTCCCTCATCGAGCTGGCCAAATTGCATCCCGCAGCCTGGGAGGAAAGCTACCAACGCGCCCTGGGCATGGCCAGGCGCAAGGACGAGCTGGTCGAGTTCTACGCCCAGATGAAAATCAACGATGCGCAGGTGGAGACTGAAACGAATTAGCCGGTGCTAATGCCCTGCACTCTGCACCCTGCGCACATACATACACACACAATTGTCTTAATTTAAATTAGTTTTGAGTGGTCTGCTAATTTTCTGTAGAATTCCGATTTGTAGCCTGTTGTGGCGTTCCCATTTGCACATTTGCCCATTTGCCCATTTTCATTAATTGCCCGATCTGTCGAATTCTGAGTAGGAAATTATTGTAAACACACTCGCCAAATGTGCCGTTGCGACTGATGGAATCGCATTTAGCATTATGCATTAGGCATTAGGCATTAAAGCATTTACGAATCCCAAAAATTCACTTTGTTTATTTTGCCACGGCTAAAAATTCTGTTTGATGAATTCGCTTTATGAATTGTGGGCAGATCGCGTCAGCGCTCCGAGCCGAATAAAATTTGTTATTATTGCTGGCGGCACAGATTGCAGCCTAAAGCACAAATAAATCCAAATTGGGGTTAACTACTCAAAGGAAATGCACGCGAAAAGTGATCTTAAATGCGAATAAATATATTGTATATAATATTTTTATAGGCAGACAACACTCAACTCGAATTGAGCACAAAATTAAGATCTTTCATTCATTCATTCATGAATCTAAATCAAAAATTGTTTTGTTTGCTATATTTAAACTCTCGATATGGACAGTTATAAATAAAAATTTAAATTGTATGCAAAACCAAGTATTACTTTTAAAATCTAAGATACATGTACAAAAAAAATTATATTATAAAAATTATATTATAACCCAGAGAATGTGGAGTATATTAAATACAAGTTCATCTATATCAATCGAATTGTTTTGCACATATTTAAACTTAACTCAAATGAAGTTCATCAAATAATTAAAAGAATTCAGATGGTTAATTATTTATCAGCAATGCAATGCAGTTTGATATTTCAACGGGCCATTCCTGCTAGCAACGAAATAAAAAGCACTCTTACTCGTATGAAGGGCTAGCCAAGGGCTTCCGGTTTTTATATACATATATATATATTTTTTTTTTTTTATGGCATCAAGTTATTAAATGAATGTATTCATACTTGTGCAACGAATGTTGAATTGTTAAATTAAACTGCTTTTTTTTTTTGCACATTCAAGAGTGCGTAAAGGTAGAAGAGGAGAGATCGAGACCTCGATAATATGATATGAATAGCACTGGTTTCTATAACTAATCCAGTAAGCCATCCCCTTATTACGCTGCCTCTTATGTGTCTATCGAAATCTTCGTTGCATAATTTTGTGCGCTGCGCTCTCAATTGCAAATTTAAGCCGCATTTGATTGGGTTTGGATTGGCGTATGAGCAATGTTGACCCAGATTTGTTTGGCTGGCAGCTGTGTTGCCAAACTAATTTGTCGCAGTTTGGTGCAACAAAGTTTGCACATAATATTAAAACAATTTGTCTAATTAAGCAAAACGTACAAGTTTCTAATTAAAATGCACACACACACGTACACAGGCAGACAGACAGACAGAGAGACAGACAGACAGTAACAGCCGCCACCCATCGCCCATCGTACGCCTAGCACAGCCACGCCCACCCGACTCTTCGCGCAGCTGGCGCCATTTCAAATGACGTAAAGGCACACAACACACACACACGCACACACACACACACATACTTGTTGAAATTTTATGTGCGCTTAATTGCCAGCAAATGAGCGCAGCTCTTTGTGAGTGTGTGCGAAGGCAAACACATCTAAATGACTAACTGTAAATAAATTGAAAGCGCCAAACATATCCTTGACGTTATCCCGACTGCCTTGATGCTCACTTAATTAATTGCATTTGACTTTGGCCAGGGTAATTATAAATTCGTAACTTTAATTTCATTGCGTCTAAATTGAAATAAATGAGAAGAACAAAACAAAGAAAAAAATAGAAAAAGAAAAACCGAGAGATTTTCATAATGAAAACGAAGTAAATATGTATTGCTTGTTGCTCGGAATTTGTGCTGCGAATGCGGCGTGGTGGATAATCATTATGGCGATACTAGTAAAGCTCATTAAACTAATTATGCTGTGCCCAAACTTCAAAGACTGGATAAAAAACGGGTCGAACGAAAAAGAGAGAGAGAGAAAGGAGAGAGAGAGAGAGAGAGACAGCGAGAGAGTAAAAGAGAACGAAATGTCGTGGCGGGCAGCAGCATCTACGGGTATACGTCGTTTAATTAATCCTTTTCAGGCAGCTCAGCAGAGACACACAGCGAAAGAGCGAGAGGGAGGGAGAGAGTGAGAGTGAGAGAGGAATAGACTCAGACAGTAATGCGCACAGCAAATAAACTGTTATAAATGTGAAGCAGTGGCTGCGGCAGCAGGATGAAAGTTAAAGACAGACAGTAGTACCAACAAGAAGATGACTTCATTGTGCTCGTCCTCGTCCTCGTCCTCATCGTCGTCGTCGTCCTTGATGGCGCACAAATTAATGTTACATTCAGTGCCATTTTGAAATCATGTTGAGTGCCGCCGACCCTAAAAAAAAGGACAGTAAGGACTGGATGACCCGCCTTTGGCTGAGCTCCTTTGCATCGACAGGATGCACAATGTTGGCTCACTCGACTAGTCCGACTTTTGCCGCAATTGAATTTTGTTAATCTGAAAATGCACTGGAAAGTGAATGTACTACAGAGATACCCTGTAATAAAATCTGTTTATCTTTATATTTTCATTTTATGCTAATAGTCCAAGCGCATTTTCGACATTTTCATTTCGCTTTTCCTTTTTCAAATGTGTCTCTAATGCGACCCATTTAAGTTTGATGAATTATATATAAAATTAGTTGGAGAATTATCAGGAACTTTTTAAATATGTCCTGTTGGGCAGCCAGCTGAAAATAGTATAATAAGAGACTAAAGACATGCAGCCATTCGAGGAAGAGGCCGAGGGACGTCTGTCAGTCAGGCGGCATCATCATCATCATCATCATCATCATCATCAGCTTCATCACTAATTGAGATGCTTTCGTGCTGACCAGGTTGAGGCTGGCACTGCAAACAGTTTTAACAAGCAGCATCCTTTGCGTCCATCGGGCTGTCTCCTGTTTTAACATTTTTAATTTCCAGCTGTCAACTTCACTGGCTGCCAACTTGAGTTGCCTTTGCTGTGTTAGTTGATTTTGTTTTCAGCATTATATACAAGAGGCTCTCGCATTTAAGTTAAATTAGTCAACGTAACAATTAATCCGTCGTCGCCTGTGCAACAGTCCCATAGCAAATACGTAAATATCCCAGCAGAATGGCAAACATAAGTCTAATAAAACTCACTGCGGACCTTGAGCGATGAACGATGAGCAATGAGCGATGAACGATGAACGGTGAACGGTGAACGTTAATTAAATACCCGCCACAGCCAAAAGTTTGAGGGCCGCCCTTAGCAATTAGGGTGCAGCTGCTGCCCCACAAATGTCCAGCACCCAAACAAACCAATTCACTGTATTCCATTGTCGTCGTCATCATCGTCGTCGTTGTTGTCGCCATCGTTACTCGCTTTTGGCTTCAGCTGTAGCCTGGGCTGAATACAGCCGAGGGGCTGGACGTACGCTTCATTTGCCATGGCGCCGCTTAGTTCCACTTAAATGCTTAATTATAATTGAGTTCCCTGTGCTGAAGGAGAGTCGTACATGCGACTGTCTTCGCATCTGGGTTGAATTCTGCAGCGGAAGCATCCTGGCATTCAGCACTTGAAATTAAATACAAATAATCTTTTGACTCGTTTCATTCCCGTTGCCCACGCCCCTGTGTTGTGCCCAAAAGGGTTTGAGGCGCGGCGCTCGTTTGGCGCTGTTTTAATTACGTCTTAATGTCGCAGCATAAGCTAAGTCTGTATTCCCTCTTGCCTTGGCCTTCCCTTTCCATTTTCATTTCCCTTTCCCATTCCCTTTCCCTTTGCCTGTTCATCAGCCAGAGAGGCAAGTTAACGAAATGAAGTTCAATGCTCCAGCATGGTGCGTATCAATTCAGCGTTAATTGCTTCGCTGCTCCAAATGGTGCCAAAGTCGGTGCAGTTAATGTGAAAGTTAAGTGCCGACCAAGCCAGCTCCGAGACGGAGCCGGGCACTGCCAAAGCGGATAAACTGTGAAGGCGCGAAAGCCATTTTGGTAGCGTTTTTATTGATTTTTGCACGTAAACAGCGCCCGGGGCGCTCGGACGGGAATGGGCACGGGCATCCCTCAAAAGTGATGACAGTGGGCACAACACATGCATTAACCAGTTAAAAATTACAAAAATATTTTTAATTGAAAATGGGAATCCTTCTATTGGACATAATAGGTTAAGGGAAGAGATATTTAAATATTTATAAATATTATTTTTAGTACAACAAATGAATATAGAAATTACAAAGGATATATAAGAACAACTTTAAAAAAAAATTCGATTTAATTAATAAATTGTTTTTCAAGTATTAAAATGGAATAATAATAGTATAATATTTAATATAATACAATATTTAATAATAATAATATTTATCAATAATATTTTGTAATCAGAAACTTATAAATTTAACAATTAATTAAGTTCTATAAACGGCACTTTATATATAAACTAAAGCCGATAATAAAGCATCGCATACTTTTTAAGAAATTTATATTAATTTATTTAATTTAATTTACTTTTGTTTATATAAAGAATAATATAAACAAAAAATTATATATTTAGTACATATTTTGAAGTTGATATTGACTTATTATTTAATTTAATTTACTTTCCTTTATATAAAGAATTATATATAATATATAAATTCATAAATTGATATTGACTGGTTATTTAATTGAATTACTTCTTGCTTATATAATTTAATGACTATTACATGATCCGATAACCACAGTGCGCTGTGGCATTGTTGGCAAATTATGTTTAATTATGGGAGCTTGGCAGACAATGACGAAAACGACAATCGACTTCGAGTCGGGGCTGACTCTGACATTGTAACTGGCTAAACGGAGGCCTGGCTGGAGGCAAGGACCAAAGGAGCGCGGCGAGAGGAGAAGAGAGAGAGGGGAGAGCAAGGAGCAAGCGAATGCCACTCACTGGCTGGCTATGTATCATTATTATGATGCCTGCAAGTGTTTATTTTTGGCTGCCGGCAGGAGTAGCAGCAGCAGCAGCAGCCGTATTTTCTTTTTTGTTTCATTCTCGTTAATGTGGCCGTTAACGTTGTCAGAGCCTTTCGCAGTACAGTTGTTGGAGTGGTCGACGGTTGACGGACGACAGACGACGGACGACGGACGACGAGGCGAGGTGAGGTTGAGCGATGGCAGCTGCGCTGGCATTAATTAAGCATGTTTGACTGTGAATGTCAACAGCAGAAAATGCTACTCTCTTTCTCTTTCACCATGTGCGTGTGTGTGTGTGTGTGTGTGTGAGTGCGTTGACAGGCGGACAGTTACAAAAGGGCGCGCGAAAAAGGCTGACAGTCTCTTGGTCGCGCATCACGTAATTAAGTGACGCAAGTCAATTTATTTTGCAATTAATCATTAATTTATGCGTACGAAAGTATAATTGACTCATATTTCAGCCCAGATGCCGTAAGGGCGACAAAGATACCAAGGGATAGAAAGAGAGAGAAAAATTGAGAGGGAGAGAGAGAGAGAGAGCGTAGAGTCCACTCCCTCTCTCCCTCTCTCCCTCTCTCTCTCTCTCTCTCTCTCTCTCTCTCTCTCTCTCTCTCTCTCTCTCTCTCTCTCGGTATGTTATCGTATTTCAATTGCGATGGCTGTCTCGCTGCTTCCAGAAATCCCATAATTACATATTTAGAATGCGCACTTTCTGCCCGCCTGCGGTTAAATAATATGTTTACCCACTCCTGCGAGCATCTTATCAATAAATATTTCGATGATGAGTTCATCTGAAAATGCGCATGAATTGAATCTTGTTTTATGCGCCACAAATGTTAAAGATTATAATAAAAAGATGCGCGCTCTGAAATTCCCACGTAAATTAAAACGCTACAAAATACTACAAAGCAAGCGGGCTGAGCATCTTCAGCAGCTTAGTACCTCGACTTTAACTAATCATTTCATTTAATTTTTGCTACTCCAGCAAAGCTGTTCCAAACAATTAACTCTCACAAAAAATCTAAGATTTAAAATATCCAAAAAATACAAATTATGTAAGTTACATTTGTGAGAAAAATTCATAAAAATTTATTTAAAATATTGCTGAATAAATTAGGTAAGATAAATCTGTAATAGTAATTTTAATAATAATAAAAACTACAAATATTAAACCAGCGTTTGCTAACTGATATCCCTAAATTATGAATTGGTAGCTACAAAATTTCATTTTTCAATTAAATACAAATAAAAGTCGCTTGGTGCTTGAACCTACGATTGGCATTGTTTCAACTAAAGCTTTAGTAAAATTACCTTAGAGCCTATACATAACTGGTTTTATTTTCTGATCTGCCTGACATATAAACCGACGTAAATCACGTAAATCAACTATGAATTTCTTTAAATTAAATCAAAGTTAGAAATATTTCGTTTTTGCTTAAAATGACAAAAACAAGTTTATTACTAAAACATTTTTAAATAGCTCATAATAACAATTATAATTATATAATGACGCTCTACGTAAATAAAGTAGCTAAAAATTCAGCGAATAGCTTTGTTAAAAAAAAAAAAAAAAAAAAAAAACATTCCAAGTAATATGCCAAATATAATTGCTTAATAGAGCTTAAATTAATTTGCAACAATTTATGTTATTTAAATTCAATGTTATAATCGTATACGATTAACATTCTATAAAGTCAAATTCGTAATCGTTATAGTTTTTTGATGAATCACAAAAAAGTTGAATAAATTAAAAGGAACATAATATCCCGCGATAGCTTGAAAAAAATGCAATACAAATATTCTATAAGCCAGTCGGATTATGGGTATTCCCTCGTTAAACACCCTCCGCTAGTGCGCCCCAACTCATCTGCTGACTTTAATGAACCCAGGGTATGCATAAACAAGCGCGAAAGCTCTAGTCGAAAATGCTCGACTGGAGGAGACGCTAAACTCTGCATAGAACTGATAGAAAAAGCTGACTGACATTTCTTGTAGAATTTATTTTTTTGGGAAAGTTTCAAAAATCTGAAATATATTATTATTTTCAATTTCAATTTATTTCACTCTTTGTTGTAATTACAGTTTTTTTTTGTGAATGGTATCTTACAATAATTAAAGAGTTTAGACTAGGAACTAGGCCTTTTCTGCTTAGATATTTACTTAGAGATATGACATGGTATATAATATGACTTAATTATTTGGGGGAAAAATCAAAGAAATAGAAAACCCCGAGGTTAAAATATATTATAATTTATATATATTCATCATAGCCTACTCGACCAACTTTTTCATGATGCTTAACAAGCAAATGGAATTAATTATTGAAGGAAGATGTAAACTGGTACTAAGTATGATATAAAGTAATACAATAATACGATTGGACAGATTGACAGGCGAACAGGGCTCGATCGACTCAGCTTGACATACACACTATAGAGTCCACCGTGCCTCATTCTGCCCGTTACATACATCTCCACAAACTCCATATACCCTGCATTTCTCATTTACATTGGTTAAAATTGTTTGCAAATACATAAATGCACTTTTAAATACTTGCACTTTATATGCATAAATATTTTATAAACTTTATGAATATTTGATTTGGCCGTCAAATGATTGATTGATTGATTGATGGCTGGCAGGGCAGGCCAGGGCAGGGTAGCCATACATATGTACATAACTGATGTGACATATGTGCATAATGCATTAATTTCAACCTGCATTCATTGTTTAATTTGCAACATATCGAATTGCAGCTGTCTGGACCATATCGAATTAATGGCTCGAACTGAATTTAATTAATTACCAATTAGTTGAACTCAAGAGCTATTAGCGATAAGCGAATATTAGCCGCTATACTTACTGGCTAGAGAGGTGTAGACCTCAGACGCCAGCTATAAACACTTTTAGAAGTTGAAAATAGAAAAGAGAAAAGAGAAGAGAGAAGAGAAACCTGCGAAAACGTTTATATTATGTGTTTTTCATCAGAACTTTATCAGGGCTATATGGCGGAAAGAAAACAGAGTCTAGCTGCTTTTTATTTACTTCCGTTTCCGTTTGTGAGCCCACTTTTCTATATGCTTATATAGGTAGATATATACAAATATAAGATAAAATCATATATTTTTTTCAGATTTATATTTCATTTAATACTCTCCAAGTTTATTATTTAAACAAAACCAAAAACCTCTTTGTTCCCTTGGCATTTTTACCTAAATGATTATCTAAACTTTCATTTTATTTGTCCGAAATGTGCCCCGGCTCGGCCACAAATGAATGGCTGAAATAGAATGCGTGTTACTAGGGGCGGCCTGCGTATCAAATCGCATCAAATTATGCTGATGACATAGGAATTTTTCGGGAACCCTTGGCTCTTGGCTGACTGACTGGCTGGCTGGCTCTCCGGCTCGCTGGTGGGCACTTTCAATGCCGTTGCTAGAGCCGTTGCCGCCGCACTCATTTAAAATATCATCAATCATAGCCAGTTAGTTAATTGCGGCCAATTGTGTGCGTGTATGTGTGCGTGTGTGTGTGCGCACATAAAGGCGAGCCAAATTAATGGCCAGGCAAAGAGAAGTGAAAGAAAAACGAAAACGTTTAAAAATTGCCAGCGCTGGCAAATTAAAAATAAAGCTTAAGCACGCCAACTTTGACCGGGCCAACTGACCCAAAGTGGCCGCCTGCAAGGTTCAAGTGAAATAAGCCATGACAAAGCGGCGCACGTCCCCTTCTTACCTCCCCCACCCCCGCCAGCCAACACAGAGCCAAAGCAATTTTGGGGCGCTTTAAGTAAAAGTTGAAGCAAAGTTTGCACTTGTTTTCAAACCACTTCAGCGCGAATAAGAAAATCAAAAAGTTGCCTGCAAATCTATGAAAAATTATGACAGGAAGCATTTCCAGCGGAAATGAGCCGAATGCTATTTACTCCTCCTACTCCCCCTCCTTCTCCTACTGCAATAACAATAATGCTCATATATGTGTAATTAGCAAACCTACTTTACCTATTTGACACATTTTTGGTTAATGATTCGAAGTTTTTGATGAGACAGTTGACTCGGCTCGATAGTTGGCCTTATCGCACTGTTCGCTGTCAGCCTTATCTGGCTGGCATGATTACATTCAACCTTTTCAGTGTGGGCTGTAAGCGAGTTCAACCCTGCGTTGTGCGAATATCGAACCGAAAATAACTTGAAAATTGCGCAGCATTTATAATCTGTCTTTGATTTATATAACGATTTCCGTTTAAAGATTTGCCAGCTACGAAAATGTGACTGGCTGACGTAGCTGACGTTTATCCCGGTCCGGGCCTCCCCAATGCTGGCATCTTTATGTGCTGACTTGACAATAATAGCACACACCCACCCACACACATACAGATACACTCGCACGAACACACACGCTAAACACAGGGACACACACAGAGCTGTATAGAGAAGGATTGAAAGGACGTGCTGCTGGCACTTGCTGAGTTTGGCTGCCTGGCCATGGCAGTACAATGACATGAATTCAATATAATAAATAAAATATAATGCTGTCAATAAAAATAAGTAAATACAAATATATCTGCGAAGGCTGCTCGAGGCATTAGTAAAAGTATTGGCCATTATTTAAATGGCTTAATTATATTATAATGGCAATAGACCCATCTCAGTGCTTAGTTTAGCTTACTCCGATCACATAAATATTTGTAATGTTTTATAGGCAGACTCGAAAGGCAAAGCAAATTATTATTATATATTATTATTTTATATATATAAATGATTGAGTTATATATATTAATTATTTATATCTTATCCGATCTCTCAATCTATACACAATATAAAATTGTTTTACGCTCTATTAGGCTGCCTTATATAGCCACCTTAATTATCAATATTTGTGAGTCTTTGCAGCACTTTTTGAGCAGCCCTCGTTTTATCTGAAACGGCAACAGCATAAACAGTCATTGCTTAGAACATCGATTGGCCAGACTTCTACGCAAAAGCTTAAATACTTCGCTCAAAATAGCTTCATAATATTTGTGTGCACATCAGATTTGGCCAAGCCACATGATGTGTGTGTGTGTGTGCATGTGCATGTGTATGTGTCAGTTTTATTTCTGTAGATATTATGCGAAAAGCATGTTCCAAGAAGAGCATCAGCCCTGCGTCCAAGTAGACGCCACAATGTAGACCAAACGTTCGCCTGTAAATCGACTCGAATGCGCGAGAGTTTTCCTTGTCAGCGGCGTATGCAACGTAGCCAACAAACAATGTGCAGGTCTCGGGGAATTTGGAAAATCACGTGAATAAACACTCAAAGCTGAATGCTGGAGCTGTCTGTCTCTCAATTGAGGCATATCATATATATGTATGTGTATGTGTATGTGTGTGTATAGAAGTCAGCATTTCCAGCTCTGTTTGTTACGAAAACTCCGAATAACTTTTAGATAATGTCGGATATCTATGGCAAGTGCTGCTGCTCAGAGTTGAAGTCAAATTTAATATGATTTTTCAACAGCTGGTGCTGCACCTTCAACACACTAATGCCCCACACTCACCCCACACACACACACACACACACACACACACATGCATGCACATGCACATCCTTGCTGAGGCGTTGCAACTGCACTTATTTGAAGCGCTTATGATTTATTTATGCATCCAAGTGGGGATACCGTTAGCAGGAGTAACGCAATTTTCTAGTGTTCAACTCTTGTTTACTTTCCGGGGCCAATGGCAGCAGCAAAATAAAATGTAAAACTCAACTTGACTGGGCGGCACAAACTGCTCCACAAACAACAACAACGCACTCGACTCGAGCGGCATTAAAGTCAAAACTAAAATATAACAAACTAAAAGGGAAACGTGGAGCGTAGAGCGTAAAGGATATAAGAGACACCAATGAAGAGGACTTGTTTATTTACAGTTTGGGCTCTTGCTCAGTGTGCCAGTGGCTTTGATCTAGTTGTCAGTGCTAAGTTTTTCAACTTTTACTTTAAACTAATTCAATTTCACTTGTGTCGGTCACAAAGCTAAACCAATTTGTAAGCGGAAGCAAGCAAAGAAATTTATTTATATTTAAATACCTCAATATGTGTATATAAACATACATATATAATTGACATACCTATATATATTGAGCTTAGGCAACAATTTCGATCACTCAGTTTTGTGCTGCATGTAAGTATAAAATAAGTAATCTAGTCTAGAAAATGAAAACGATTAAAACAAGCAGGCAACAATGCGGCAAGGCATGCGGAGACGCAAGTCGCAAAACTCTGCGCATGACACAGGTAAATTCATTAAAGTTGCCAACCAGCCAAACACACACACACACACATGTATATATACATACATGTGTGTACATATACACACACACAAGCGCGCGCGAGCACACATAGTTGCAAAGACTGTCGAACGCTGTTGCACGAATATCCTGTGGCTGTGGCTGCGGCGGTGGCAGTGGCAGCGGCAGCGGCAGCAGCTTCTGTATGTGGCACATCAATTTAATTAGCGAGCACATAACTCGATAAAATATTCAAGCAATTTCAAAGCTGCTGTACTGGACAACCATTATTCCCCGGAGACAGCCCAGCAGCAGCAGCAGGAGGAGGAGCAGGAGGAGGAGTAATCGTGGGTGGCGGCCTGTTGGGAGCTTAAAGCGAGCTACACAGCATTATCAGCGTCTTTATAAACACCTCAGCGAGAACAGTGAGAGCTTAAGCAGTTTCAAGGCAGGGGCCAAAATAACGAAAATATGACAAATTACACAATTTAACAGCCAGATTGACAACAATATACAAACGTACAGACACACACACACGCACAGACGCACAAATACAGAATGCCAGAATGCTCCAACAAAAAGTATAGCACAGGGCATACAGAATTATGCTGACACAGCAAAATGGCCAAAAGCAGAGCGCGGTAAAGCGTAGGGCCAAGAAGTAGCTAGTCAGCCACGTTTTACGTCAAGCGACAGCACACACACACACACACTACACGCAAAGGCGGCAGACACACAGCAGCTCTAAAGGCTGAACGCAGCAAATGCTGAAGAGCAAAGTGAAGTACGGGGATCCATGGGTGGAGTGGGAACGGGAGACAACTTTGATGATGACGAGCTGGGTGCACAGCCGCAAGGCAAATTATGCACAAGCAGCAACAGCAGCAGCAGAAGCAGGAGCGGGAGCAGCAGCAGTGGCCATAGTTGGAGTCATGATGGACATTCGACAGTAGCTTGTTAAAATACCAACAGGCAGCTGCCAGCTGACGGAGCCCAGCCACCCACTCACCCACCCACGCACAGACACTGCGGAATGCGAGCTGATGTCAATGCAATAAAACGAAACGAAACGAAATGAAATGAAATGAAATAAAAGGAGTAAAATGCTGGGCTGCTATCCATAGCTGAAACGGTCACTGCACAAGCCAGAGTCGGAGCCAGAGCCAGAGCCAAAGCCAAAGCCTCAAGGATAATAATGGAGGCGAAAAGAGTTTCGTACACAAACATAACGCCATATATGCAACTTGGCTGTTGTGTGCGTGAGCGTGTGTTGTTGCCTGTGACAGGGCAGCAAAACTTAAATGCCATTAGTAGCTGCCCCCTTGGACCTCGTCTGTGTCCTCGTCACTGTCCTCGTCCCCTGCCACTTCCATTTCCACTTCCTCACGCCCCGTCGCCGCGTGCGGGTGAAAAAGGCAAAAGCGTGCCAGGTAACTGGCACACACACACACAGACACACACAGTCACACAGACACACACACTCGCACACTCCCACTCTCAAACACACACATACAGAAGAGTAGCTAACACACTAAGCCACTGTACGTGCCACAGCAATATCTTTCGCTCTCTATCACTCACTCGCTCGCTCGTGCTGGCTCACTAGCTCGCTCTTCTATCGCCGTCGTCATCGTGGAGGCAGGCAATTGAAATAACTTCTTCCGCTTGCCTGCGTCGCTTCCGCTGCTTGAATATGTCCACCCTTAAATCATACCAATGCCGCTCAGTCCACCACCCGCCCACATAACCTTTTGAGAAGCTCAACAGACTTGAATTGCCGTTGCTTTTTTCGTTTTTGTGTTTGTGTGTGTGTGTGTTTTTTTTTCGTTTTGCTGTTTATTTTGTTAGGCTGTAAGTGATTTTGCACGAGCTTAGCAACATGCTGCCGGGCAACATGCTGCGCCAGTCGCAATGTTGAGAGCGAGCTGTGCTCAATTTGCACTCTCCGTGTATTGTTTGCGCGAGTATTTGCGTAAGTGGAAGGGAGAAAGAGGGAGCACAGGCAAAGGTTAGTCCTTTTATGTGTCATCCCCATTGTCGTTGCTGTTGTTGTTGTTGTTGGCAATAAAATACATTTAAGCACGCATTACGTTATACGTTATTGAGCGCGCTCTGCTTGAAACTGACATTTGGACGACAACTGTGTGTGTGTGTGTGAGTGTGAGTGTGAGTGAGTGAGTGAGAGTTTGTGTTGGATATAAGTGGCTGTGTTGGTATGACTTTGCACTTTGTATTAATTTAAATTGCTTTTGGGATTGTCAACTATAAAATATGACACATAACGACGGCATTTAAATGGCATGCAAGTTCTTGGCAACAAATTAACTACAGATTTTGATCCCAGCGTTGTTTGTGAAGTGTTATAATTGTTATTATGAACATAAATACTGGTGGCCTATACAAACATATACATTTATACACACATACTTATATGTATGTATATAGCGCCACACACTAAAAATAAATTCAAGACCCTTTGCCGTACTTGAAATTGGGTTCGTACGTTTTATTGTCGTTTCGGTGCGTGGCTTTTGCCGTTCGTTAAATTAAGTTAAATTGTGTCACACTCAAATGTTGAACCATAAATTCATGCCAACACTCGCAGCAGTCACACACAAGTGTTCGCAAGGCAGCGCCAAGCGGAACCCCTGGCCTTGCCGAACTTATGTGCCTCTGCCGCTGGCTCTGCTCCTGCCTTTGCCACGGCCTGGCCTTACAGCTTAAATCCTTTACCAGGCAACGCTTATTGCCGGGGACTCTCCCAGCATTTTGTTATGCAAATCACAACGCAGTGCGCCAGGAAATGGCAAATGGACGACCAGCGCGACAGACACACAAACACAAACAAACAAATACTGTCGACAGAGGGGATGGAGGTTAGGGTGCGGAGGAGGGTGCAGAGGTTGGAGGTCGGGCGTGTTGCGGGCTTAATAAGTTGGACTACATTCTGCACAGGCGACACTAAATGGTGGACTATTCTGTTCTGTATTTTATTGCATTTGCGGGCTCTGAATTGTGGGGCAAATAAGTTGAAGGTTAACGCCAGCGGCAGAAGCCATTAACAAGTTGACAACAAATGCGCAGCTGTGTGGCTAATTTCGTTTGCCCGTTCTAATACGCACGTTTTGCTTCTGTGTCTATTCCAGCCACCAGGCCCACTTAAGAGCCAATTAGCTGCGCCCTAAATGATGCCCGAAACGGAACGCGAATCGTTGGTGGCAGCAGAAATGATCAGCGGCGCCTTGGCGCACGGTTATGGCATAGTCAAAGACAAACAGCAACACCAGCACCATCAACAACAGCAGCACCAGCAACACCAACAGCAGCAACAGTTACAACAACAGCTGCAGTCAGAATCAGCCACGGCTTACAACATGGCCATCAACTCGTATGTCTACAGCAGCTCATTGACAATACCGCCCTCGGCGGCGTCAATGGTCAGCCCCAGCAGCAAGGAGAAGCTGGTCAATATGCTGCGAGTGCGCGATAATAACAACAGCAGCGGCAGCAACAGCGCTAGTCCCATCTCCGCTGGCAGCTCGCCCACAACGTTTCTACAGAAGCAACTGGAGGCACCTTCTAGTCGTCAATCAACGACTACTCAGCAGCAACAGCAACAGCAGCAACAGCAACAGCTACAGCAGCAACAGCTACCACAGCAACAGCAGCGACGCTCCATAACACCCTTTCCCACCAACATAGCCACAACGACCACTTCGAGCCACACGGCTAGCTGGCACGCTCATGTCTACGCACGTCCGCCTAATAGACCCACGCCCCATTCAATTGCAGACATACTGGGCATGGCCATGGCCGATAAAATTGCGTACGAGGGCGCCGTGGCCGCCGCCGCTGCCGCTGCCGTTTCGACAGCCACCGCCAACAGTTCGGCCACTTCACCAAAGAGCATTCTGCGAAGTATCGAGCAGCAGTACGCACAGCAGCCCCATGAACAGGAACAGCGCGCGCATCGCAGCGCCTCAATGAGCGATGTCAGCGAGGAGGACAGTGCAGTCAGCTCAGCAGCAGCAACAGCAGTGGGAGCAACGGCAGCAACGGCAGCAACGGTAGCAGCAGCAAATGTCACAGCGGCAGCCCCGCTCGATCAGCCATTAAATCTGTGTGTGGCCAAAAAGTCGCGGGACAGCAGCACCACATCGCCAATGCCGGCGGCCAGGCAAAGCCAGCTGCTGGGAAAGACCAGCGCCAAGAAGGGTAAGTGAGACCAACAAATTTCTCTCTCTTTCTCTTTACTATATGGAATATATAATTAGAACTGACTAAGAATGGAATAGGAATTGCATAATAATTACCATTCACCTATCATAATTAACAAATTTCTGCAAATATTTAATTGAATCAGTTAGTGTATTCGGTATTCGGTGACTTTGAGTTTAGTATTTTTAGTTTTTCATATTGGCGCCGAGCAAATTTATGCAGCAACGCTTGACGAGCCTGCCAATTGAGCGCAGCGCGAAGCTCTCAACACGCTTCAGCGAAGCGTTCGGCAGGCAACGCGGCGTATGCGTGTTATGCCAAATTAAATGAAGCTCAACCGTGGCTCAAATTGACGGCATTCGCCACATTTAGGTCCTACATTTTGGCAGCGGATAATTGCCAATGAGTGGGGTCATCAACATTCGACTCAATTCGTTTTTAATCGATTCTTATATCACATCAAATGCTTCCTTCAAGATTGCTAATTGCATTTTGCCAACTTTTGAATTTGCAAAAATTATAGTAATTAATTATAGATACACATTTTTTGTTTTGGCTAATATTGATTAAAAAATAATTTTACAATCTCATTGCGATTAGTCGTCAACGAAGATATGCAGTACGTTAAATATTTATTCAGAGCAACATTCCGATTGATAATACCTCAAATTATATAAAAATAGAAAGCAAACTATAAAAAAAATCAATTCTAAAATACAAGCCAAAATAATATAAATATATATTTTTTTAATGAATACGAAAAAAAAATTAATAAAAAATGAAAAGTATAAACAAAAATATATTAAAATATAAAAAATGTACTAGATTTTGAAAACAATTTTTCACAAATTTTTTAATAATTTAATAATAAAATATAGATATAAACAACCAAATAATAACTAAATATATATTTCATATATATTTATTTACTATATGTATATTTATGTCTTTATATAACGTTTATAAAATTTAAATCAATAATAAAATAATTGTATATTATTGTTAATTATAATAATAATTTTCTTTTTCAATCAGAAAAATGAATGCATTTTTCCAACTTGAATCTCTAAAATGCATATTGAACTTTAACAAAACAGACGACTGAATAAATTGAATTGATTTATTAGCATTAGCATTATTAGCTGCAAAATATGTGGCAAATAGGCCGAGCAGGGGAATTCTGTCAGAAATAATAAACTGTAAATACAATGAACGATCGCCACATTGATTATGTGAACATTGTTTTTACTAATGTAATTCGCTTGCCAATCTAAATTTACGCTGCATTAAAATTGTTTAATTCAGACAGAACAGCTGGGGCGTGGGTGTGGGTGAGGGCGAGGCGGAGCTTGCTGGCGGGAGTAGAAAAACAGCAAATTCAATTAGCAATTGGCATACGGCTATAATAGGCAATAACAATCAGCTTGAAATGAGCAAACTTGAGCAGAAAATTGTTGGCTGTTGTTTCGTTGTATTATGGCCGTTGCCGTTGCCGTTAATTGCTCAATGCTGCGTTCGACTTTTATTGTTATTAAAATCACGTACTCGACTTGGCAAAAATATATAATAATAATAATACACATACAAGTAACAAATAACAAATAGCAAATAGCAAATAACAAAAACCCAACAACAAATGCTTAGAACATTTATCGCTCATATTCGCATTTCAAATGGATGAATGCCAAACGACGCACGCTCAAGTCTCGCATTTTGTGATTTGCAACTGTCGTCTGTTAATTTTCGCTTAATTACTTGTTTGCAAGCACCATAAACGGCCAGCCGTGATGGAGCTGTGCTGGGTGGCTGGGAGGAGTAAGGCGGGTGCTGCCATTAAAATGTTGTCGCCAAGCGGACCTAATGGAACGACATGGCGATTGCCAATAGGCGAACAAAAACCAAACGAAAGAAAACGAAAACGAAACAACATCTAATCAAACATTTGGGTGTGTGTGTGTGTGTGTGTGTGTGTGTGTGTGTGTGTGTGTGTCTCGTCTATTGTTTTAAGGTTTTGCTCTTGTTTTCGCTGTTCGCCGCTTAGTTTTATTGATTTCATGCCACTGGGGTGCCGTGCCCTTTGTGCACATTGTCGTGCGTCGCTCGGGGTTTCTAGGGGTGGCTGGCATTAAGTGGCTCGGACTGCTGCCAATGCCGGAGGCGACAAGAACGGCGGCTGTCAGTCGGTCGCCTAATTAATCACAGTGTCATGCATATGCGCTACGCGCCATATGAGGCCGTGCGACGGCCCACGCGGCGTATTAGCAATTGCAGCGACAACAACAACTTCCACGACGAACGTTTGCATTTAACTGTCATTAGATTTCAATTATGCATTCGCAATTGGCGACAACAGTCAGACTCATGCCAGACACGTTTTGGCCCCAGTCAACCAATAGCCATATGCCTGATATACATGGCGTTGTTAACACTTGTATGTTGTTTTTTCTCTCTATTTCCTACTCTTTCTCTCTCTCTCTCGCTCGTCTCTCTCGCACTTACTTAAAACTGACAATCGACAGGAATAACAACATTGTAATAATACATAAATAAAGTCGAAATCGACTATAGATGACCCTGTGAATTCTGATCTAGCTATATTTAAAAAATAAAATAAAAATTCTAAATTTTTTTAATTTATATTAAAATATAAAAATATGAATAAAATAAAATATAAAATTATAAAATAATAATATAAAATATAATATAAAAAAAATAGCAAACAATTAAAATTAATAAAATAAAAATAATTTTACAAAATTAAAAAAAAAATTAAAAATATAAAATAAAATATGAAATTAAAAATATAAAATAATACAGTAAACAAAACCATTTCTATTTTATTTTATATTATATTATTATTTTATATTTGTATTTTTTATTTTATATCACAATTTTTTTTATATGCATTAAATTCAGATGCATCGAATTATTTCAGATTATTATCAGGATTATAAAAATAAAGTACAGCTCTTCATCTTAAATTTCAATAAAATGAAACACAATTTCCGCAGCTAGTCACCCATACACTTCATACTCAATTTATAGGGTATAAACAGAAACGAGTTCAGTGTGCAGCGCATTGGTTTTACATATGAAACTGTGCAACTGCAACTCCGACAACAATGCAGTCAGTTAATCTGACCGATTGGCTTGTCAGTTTTTATAGCATTTGACAAGCTAATTGCAAAAGCAAAAACCAAGAAACAACAACAAACGACAAACAAAACAAAAAACATAACAACGAGCTGAAATCAGGTTAAATAGCTGAGTGTCGCAATAAGTTAGCTTAGTTAGCACATAGAGAGACAATGGCTAATAGTTTCTCCCTCTCCCATTCCTCATTCGCAGAGCACTCGAGCAAGCCGGCAGCGAAAAAGAAGAAGCTAACGGTCGATCTGCCGCCGGACGTAAGTCCCACTGGCAGCAGCGACAGCCTAATGCGGGATAAGCTGCTGGCCAATAACAGTTCGCCCAGCAGCGCCCCCCACGCCGCCCAGCCGCCGAGCAACAACAACAGCAACCTGGAGACCACCGAGGATGACTCCGACTCCGGCTCAACGGACGCACGCCGCAAAAAGAAGGCGCGCACCACCTTCACGGGTCGCCAGATCTTCGAGCTGGAAAAACAGTTCGAAATTAAGAAATATCTCAGCTCCAGCGAACGCACCGAAATGGCCAAGCTGCTGAATGTCACCGAAACGCAGGTAAATACTATATTACGAATTTCAAATATTTATTAATTCAATTAGCCATCATTTAATATGAGCACACACAACAGCAAAATATGTGCATAATATGCCCGTCGGCTGCATATTTAATTAATAGCATATTTAACGCATTCGTAATTCAATTACATTTCGTGAAAGCCAATAATCCACATCCAACCAAAATATTTTCACCACCATTTAAATGTGACAACAAATATCTCTGATTTGCTTAGCGGCAAAATATACATACAGATAAACATATATATGAAATATAATATTAATAAATCTGAAAACAAATTTGTGGAAAAGCTTTGACACCTCAAATAATTGATTAAGCTAATATCATAAAAAAAAAAAAAAAAAAAAACAAAAACAAAAGCAAAAATGTAAATACAAATTACATTTGTTAATTAAATGGCAAATTCATTGTCTTCACAGCAAATTTAGTGCCTGCATAGCAGACTACATTTAGTATATATACATTTTGTGAAAGAATTTCGACTATACAGCTGAGTTCATGAAAATACAATTTAGTTATGAACACAGTATTAAGATTATTATTATCTATGTATGTGTGAGTGTATGAGTTTCGTTTGTTGTTGAAAAGTTAGGAACATGTGAATTTCACAAAACAAATACAAATTCACTCAGTTTATTCCTTCACAAAAATACATAGTAGTCCATACTAAATTCTACTATTACTAATAACTTCAGAGTTTAACTTTATTTGGTTTCTTTTGTATCATACTTCTATTTTTTAAAAACATAAATAAAGAAACAATAGTAGAGTTCAGTCCCGCATTGAAATAGTAGTAACTACTAAAAGTAACTTTATATGGTTTGTTGTGCATAAAACTGCTATTTTGTTGAACTTAGCTGAAAAAACATACCCTGATTTTCCATTTTCAATGGGTTCAGGGTATAAAGGAATGAACACAATTAAGGATTCATGAGAGTACTAGTAACGAATCAAAAAGATACGAAACTATAACTACTATTACTAAATATAATATTACAGCTGTGAAAAAAGTTCAAGATGCTCTCTTCGAAAAATATTTAAGTGATGCTATTTTATTTTTCACGGCTGTATATAAAAAAATATCTTTACTTGGTTTGCTTTGGTTAGTACTACTACTTTATGAGCACAGTTAAAGAAAAATTAACAGAAATAGGACTTCATGACAATAGAAATAGATGAATTACTATAAATACTACTAACCTACTCTACTACTACTACTACTACTGCTCTACTAATACTACTACTACTGCTCTACTAATACTACTACTACTGCTCTACTACTACTACTAATCTACTCTACTACTACTACTACTACTGCTACTAATCTACTCTACTACTACTACTACTGCTCTACTACTAATACTAATCTACTCTACTACTACTGCTCTTTTACTACTACCACTACTGCTCTACTACTACTACTAATCTACTCTACTACTACTACTAATCTACTCTACTACTACTAATCTACTCTACTACTACTACTACTGCTCTACTACTACTATTACTATTGCTACAACTACTACTACTATCTTTTATTAGTCTAACTTCATATAAACAGTAAAACTTAACTTGGTTTATATTTTGCGTAATGCAACACTACTATTTAAATGAACTATTTGAATAATTGCATATATTAATTATAATGAATTCCTTCATAAAATAAAAATAGTACCAACAAGCTAGGGGGAAAGTATTACTACAGTTAGACTTTTCTTAGTCTTAGTCCTTCATAAATATAGTACTAATACATACTCTAATTAATCTACCTTCAGATAAATACTTTGGTCTATTTATATATATGCTTAACAGCAATTAATTGTATTAATTACCATATTATGGTTATAATCGAATTGCGAATTATATGAAACAACATTAAGATATATTGTTATGAATATTAGGCCTGACGGGCAGCTGAATGGCTCAAGCTTAATTTCAAATACATATTTAAATATAATTTAAGGTGTGATTTGATTTAATGCCCGAGTAAATATTAAAGAATTTATAATGTCGAATTAGATTGCAATGGCTGGCAGCTGCCACAAGCGATGAGCAGCCAGGCAGCCGGAAATGCTAGGCAACATTTGCGCTGTGAATAGGGAAGCACAGCAAAACATGCAAATATATGTGCGCAGCATAGTGAAAATTAAGATTTATTGAATAATTAGAATAAATTAAGTCTGCATGTGGCCGAGAGTGCGGCCGAAATAGCTGCAATAAGAGCATAAAACGTACATCGTCCTTCTTAAGAATATATTGCCAGACAAGAAAATTGACTTGGAAGCTGTTTATCCTGTGCCTGCCACCAGGCAAATGCCGAGCTGGTCAAATATATTGCAGACTTTAATTTAGCCTCCTTAGATCTTAGCTACCAATTTATGTGGGCTTAAAGTTAACATTAAATTGCATTAATAGGTCGGATTACGCATACGCCGTGTGCACTCAAATGCCATAAGACTAATTGGCTCTTAAAGAGCGCTAGTGTGCAAAGCGCCTGGCAATCGGAGCAACAACAATAGCCATGGCAACAACAAACAAGATGCGATGGCTGCCATCCAGGGAACTGCAAGCCTGAGCATCGTCGTAGTTGTAGTCGTAGTCGTAGCCATAGCCGTAGTCAATGGCAACCGCATTGAAATGTCTGCTTAATTAAATTACATTTTCCATCAAGTCAATTAATTACAAGTTTATACACAAACACTAAGCGCACGGCATGCCAATCATGGGCTTCTCTCTAGGTGTGCATATCTGTTACGTTGCTATGATCTGTTCTGCTCGGCTATGTTGCGTTGTGTTGTCTAGTGTAGTGCTCGTGTGCTTGTGTGTGTGTCCTTGCTTATCTGTATGAGCCAACATGTTATGCATGTCGACATGTTCAAGTGCTTTATATGTATTATTAATATTATAAGCTTGGCAGCCATTTATCACCCAAGCCGTACACAGCTGCCACAGTGTGCCTATCTCATCTGTGTGTGTGTGTGTATGTGTGTGTGTGTGTGTGGTTTTGGTATATTTGTATATCCTGCCAGCAGCCAACCAATGCTTAAGTGCACCTCACTGATTTCATAGTATGGCTTGTTTGTGTGAGTGTGTGTGTGTGTTTGTTTGTTTGTATATAAAACATTACTGTCCACATAAACATCTATGTGTTAATCACAGCAATAATATCTGCAAATTAACTGCATCAACTGTTGTTGTTCCGGCCAGCCACAGTCGGTATCCACACGAGGCCCTCGAGCATATTATGCCTGAGACATAGTTAGAAACCTCAGCAAGGGATGAGCTAAAATAGGATACATAATACGATACATGCCATATGTATTTCAATACATTGACCTGACCCAGGTGTGGAAGTGGAGGTGGAGTTGAGTAGTTTCAGTTGTATTTCACAAAAGTTGTTATCGTAGAATTTGACTAAAAGCTGATACATGCAAACAAATACTAATAGCATGCTTCTGATATGTATAGAATGAGAAACAGAATTATTTGTGTCTGTATACATCAATGCCAATCCGAAGGAGCTATTTTAATGGGATATTCTTGCTGCAGCAGGCTGCCTGTAGATTTCTTCGAAAGGTTTAACTTGCTGATGTTAAGTAACTTGCCTTAATTATTGACTTTTACATCATAGAACCTTATGTCTTAGTTTATGTTGTGCCACTCTAATAAAAGCATTATTTCAAAGTCTAGACAAGCCGCTGGCTTGCTGCATATCAAAGACATGTATAGGTATATAAAAGTGTGCTTGGGCGCAAACAATTTAATTTTCGCCACAAATAACACGGCGTGTACTTCGCAACATTGTAACATTGCGCATACGCCTCATTAAACCAGCGAACTGGCCAAAAATAAACAGGCGCTGACAATGAATAGCAAAAAAAAAAAAAAAAAAAAAAAAAATGAGCAACAGCCATGCAATAAATTTAACAGAACGAAAAAAAGAGCAACAGCTCGAAGAGTCCTAAACAAAGTGGCGGCAGTCATAAAAATCTCTTTAAATAAACTCCACATAGACACGCACACACATACACACACTCACCCACACATCCACAGACTGTGAAAGCCGCGAAGCTGATTATAAACATTGGATAAGGGGAAAGGTGGTGGCTCTCAATCGTGGAGAGCTGCTACGAACGGGTTCGTGGGCTGCTGCGCCCACGTGTCTGCATCGTCTGTCATCAACAAACTGTAAAATAGCCTCAAGCCAGATAAAAATCAATTAATTACGCGTGCATGCGGTGGCTGTGCCAGCTACCCTTAGCCTCGCCCTGTAGGGCTGCACTGAAGCGATGCATCGGAGCACAGTTGCAAATGCACACGCATACCTGCACACACACTCACGCACTCACGCACTCACACACGCACAAACTGACAACATTGTAATTGTGTTACGATTACCCAACGAACATCACGCGCCAAACGCGGCAAATTGCATTTGCATATTAGCGTCAGAGAGGAGTCGGCCAAGCGGAGGAACGGAAACGAAAATAGGGTTTAGTGCCCCGGGGGGCAATGGGGCCTCGACGCTGTGTGCGTTAGACGCGATTTAGGGCCAAACGCTGCTCTCCTGACAATTTGCATTGGACATTTCATTTTAAATGTTTGCCGCCGTTCATAATCCGGCGTAATTGCCAGCCAGGTGGCCAGGTGGCCAGGTGGCCAGCTAGGACTGCAGCAGTGCGATGCGACTGCATCTGCATTTTGACCTCACAAACACAAGCACACGCACACACACACACACGCATACACACACTTGTATGTTTGTATTCATGGGATGGCTGACTCGGCTTATGGCTGGCATTTGGCCAAGTGGCAAATACGATAATTAAATTAAATTGCTGCCACAAGCAGCACAAACAAATCAAATGGCAATTCATCATTCGAGGACATTGCGGATACATATATGTGACCTGGACAGCAGATTGTACGTTTGTTGCTCTTATCATTGTTATAAACTGTTTTTAAATTAATGACACACACACGCACACACACACGCACTATTTGTTGATGTCACAAAAATGAGCAACTGATGTGCTGTGCTCTCAATTTATTTTTAAATATGCAAATGCCCAATAAAAGAGAAATAAAGTAAATTCGTGTATTCCTTGATTTATTGTCTTCATTGAGTGCACGCTGCGTATGTGTAACATTTATGTCATTTAAAAGAATGCTAACTCTAATACTTAAAATAAATATATAAATGGAATTCTGATTTAAATTCCAAATAGAGTGAACTGGAAACCAATATCAGGAATTTGTCTTTTCGAGTTCTCGATACTTTATGCACCTGAACTATGCGCATTAATCAATTGCAATTGCATTAAATTCCTTCAACTAATTGGTAAAAGCAATTAGACTAATGAACATTTAATTACATGCAAATTATTAACGACGTCATCAATTTTTCACAAGCATTGGCAAATAGTTCTAAACAAATTAAATTTCACCCACAGAACAATGCCATGAAATCTGTTATCTTTATTTGATATTCTCTTTATGCTAATGCTCATTGAAATGCCACATGAATTGCAGCAAGAGTGAAATTATAATGATTTTATTATTATTATTATTATAATTATTTTGCCACTAATAATTGCTGGCCAAAAGGCCAAATCGAGCGGATGACCATTTGCATATTTGAAATGAAAATAGCAAATGCAATTTAACAATATTGCCATTGACCGCAACTTAATTAAAATGTTGCATATGCCTCATGTAGTCAAAGCGCTTTCGAGTGCCCTGTGTCAATAACAATTAATTCAAATAACACCAAAATTATTTGAACTATGTGTGCACAGCAATGTGATTACACACAATAACAAGTATCCTCAATTAATTGTCGCTGAGGGGCTCAGCAACAGCAACAGCAATAGTAGCAACAATTGCTATTCGAGAGGGCATGAAACCAAATTTGATTATTAATTTTGACTGGCTGAAAATTTGCATAAATTAGTTTTAGCTAGACGAACGAGCAGCTGTCGCTGTGTGTGTGCGAGCCCCAGTTTAATTATTTATAAATCACATTTTGACTGCCAGAATGCGGCGGCAGCAACAACAACTACAACAGCAACAATATCAACAGCCGCGTTCATTGGCGAGCGTCGAGCAAAGCATTTAAATAGAGGCGGAGCCACTAAAAGCGCAGACAGAAGAACCGTTCTCCCCCTCGTCTGTCTCTCTCTCTCTCTCTCTCTCTCTATCTCTGTTTCACAATTTTTCATATTTGACTGCTTCCTCCCTCACTCTCTTTCTCTCTGTCGCTCTCACGCTGCTTCTGCTTGGCAGATCGTTGCTTTTGGGTGGGCGTGAGCTAGCACATTTCAGCTGCTAAACACCGGGCAATTAGCAAATCAACAGCAGTTGACAGACATCCCGAGGCAATGCGGGCATCTTTTGAGCTATTTTGCTCAAAGCGATTTTTTGGCGCACACACACACACACATCTATACACATTTAAATGGTAGGCCGCAAATCTTTAGATCTTTGAAGTGACTAGCTGCAGGCAGCTAAGAGGCTGGCTAAGAGACTTACAAGAGATAGACAAACCGGCTCATTCGAGAGCCACGTGGATCGCAATTCGACTCAGCATTTTGACAATCGACACAATAAGCAAATTAAAAGTCGCGAGCGCTAGGCATAAAAACGAAGAACGGCCACCGAAAGGCCATAGCAGGTCGGATTCACTCTAACCAACACCCAAATAGTATTGGCCGTCTCGTTCCGCGATTAGCCATAAACTTAATTTATGCCAGCTGGAAATTTTTGGTTCGTTTGGCTAAACTTAAAAATTTTAAAACCGCAACGCATAAAATTTGAACAGCAAAACGGCCATTTAACAAAAGTGCTCCCTATAAAAATACCTAATGGGGCGTATCGTAAAACTTAAGAAATATCCATAAAAATGATACAAGCTGACATATTTGATATAATATATACAGATACACAGATGCAGATACTTTCATGTAGATTTTGTCATTTGAGATGAGCAACTACTACATGACAGTATCTGTATCTCTGTATCTGTGTATATGTATCTGTGTACATATATATTTGTATTTGTATCTGTATCTCTGTATCTGAATCTCTGTATCTGTATCTGTGTATTTGTATCTGTGTATTTGTATCTGTATCTTTGCATCTGTATCTTGGTATCTATATCTTTGTATCTGTATCTTTGTATCTGTATCTTTGTATATGTATCTTTGTATCTGTATATTTGTATCTATATCTTTGTGTCTGTATCTTTGTATTTGTATCTGTGTCTTTGTATCTGTATCTTTGTATCTGTATATTTGTGTCTGTGTCTTTGTATCTATATCTTTGTATCTGTATCTTTGTATCTGTATCTTTGTATCTGTATCTTTGTATCTATATCTTTGTATCTGTATCTTTATATTTGTATCTTTGTATTTGCATCTGTGTCTTTGTATCTGTATCTTTGTATCTGTATCTTTGTATATGTATCTTTGTATCTGTATATTTGTGTCTGTGTCTTTGTATCTGTGTCTTTGTATCTGTGTCTTTGTATCTGTATCTTTGTATCTGTATATTTGTGTCTGTGTCTTTGTATCTGTGTCTTTGTATCTGTATCTTTGTATCTGTATCTTTATATTTGTATCTTTGTATTTGTATCTGTGTCTTTGTATCTGTATCTTTGTATCTGTATATTTGTGTCTGTGTCTTTGTATCTGTATCTTTGTATCTGTATCTTTATATTTGTACCTGTATATTTGTATCTGTATCTTTGTATCTGTATCTTTGTATCTGTATCTGTATATTTGTGTCTGTGTCTTTGTATCTGTGTCTTTGTATCTGTATCTTTGTATCTGTATCTTTGTATCTGTATATTTGTGTCTGTGTCTTTGTATCTGTGTCTTTGTATCTGTATCTTTGTATCTGTATCTTTATATTTGTATCTTTGTATTTGTATCTGTGTCTTTGTATCTGTATCTTTGTATCTGTATATTTGTGTCTGTGTCTTTGTATCTGTATATTTGTGTCTGTGTCTTTGTATCTGTGTCTTTGTATCTGTATCTTTGTATTTGTATCTGTGTCTTTGTATCTGTATCTTTGTATCTGTATATTTGTGTCTGTGTCTTTGTATCTGTGTCTTTGTATCTGTATCTTTGTATCTGTATCTTTATATTTGTACCTGTATATTTGTATCTGTATCTTTGTATCTGTATCTTTGTATATGTATCTTTGTATCTGTATCTGTATCTGTGTATCTATATCTTTGTATCTGTATCTTTGTATCTGTATCTTTGTATATGTATCTTTGTATCTGTATCTGTATTTGTATCTGTAACTTTGTGTCTGTATCTGTATCTGTATCTACTGTAACATTTGTTTAACATTCACGCCAAATATCAGTTTAAGGGGTATCTCTAAGTCGCCTTTGCCACTGTGCTGCATTCCTATTTGCATTGCGGTCGCTTTTTAATTTCACACATGACTTCAAATCAGAAACAGTTTCCGCTTTTGTGACTGGCTGCAATTAAAATTCATTTAGCTGCAGTCCACAATACGGATACGAAACAAAAGTTGTGTGAATATGAGCGTTTTTCTTTCCTTTTTTCTGCTAAAGTCAATATTTATTCAATTGTTTTGCTATGCAGCAGTGCAGTTTGGCTTTGAAATATCAAATGAGCACTACAGATAATAATGGCAAAACAAACAGCTACGGCAGCAGCAACAACAAGACTCTGTATAATTATTACACATTGCACATAAAATATGTTGCATAAAATGGTATTAACTGCAATTTGGTCAGCATTTTCGTTCATTAGCAACAGCCGCTGCCCAAAATACATAATGCGATAAATTGTTAGGGCGGCCGACCTGGGGGGTGCGGGTGGTGGTCGGTTTGTGCGAAAGCGGACCAATGCTGCAGCATGCTGTGCAGGAAGTGCGGGCTCTGTGCCTCTGAGACAGCCAGGGGGCATTTGGCATTGTTGTTGCCATTACGCATTTTGGCAGCAGTTGCATTTAAGTCTATTTAATTAATAATTGCAAAATAAATCGAGTCAAATACACCCATGCACGCACAAGCACGCACGCACGCACAAGCACGCACGCACGCACACATGCAGCTGTTTAGATGTATGGGGTAAGCATAATTTTAAACAAGTAACATGAGATGATGATATATGCGTATCCTACAAACAGTTACTCGTCCTTCTTAAAAGATGCCTGTAAGATTGCCGTTACACTTTATTGGATAGGCTTTAGATTTTTCTAGATAATCATAGCTTTCTCATATCTAAAAGATAATCTTCTGAATCTCATAATATTATTATGTGTTATTATATCTAGCAGTTTTCTCTAAACAGGGTTTAATAGAATTCTCGAAAGATTCTTTTACTAGTCATATTATAATTTTCTCTTATCATTAGCATTATCTTAACATCGATATAGCTGTTCGTTTAAGAATCTGTAGAGTTTAATGAGTTTCTCAAAAGATTCATGTACTTGCCTTATTATAAATTTCTCATAGCATTCTCTCATTATCGTAACGTCATGTGAATACATATGAAACATCTCATAGAGTGCTTATAAGATTCTCATAGGTCAATTATAATAGCATTAGTAATATTTCAAAAATAATCTTACTTCCTAGCAGTAGATAAAATTATCGTAGAATTCAGATTTTCATAAAAGCTTTTATAGACTTTATTCCGTATTTATTCTTATTCTTCAGTCTTTGTTTTTCTCAATTTTCATGTCCAATTTCTTATAGCTAATTGAATGTTATTGTTTAATTTTGCGATGAGAAAGTTGAGTAACGACTTTTTGATAGTGTTTTTTTTTTTTTTATGTCCGTAAGCAACACCTATTCAACTTTACAGTTCTACATAGCCGCCATACAACTTGTACAGGGTATACTGACAGCCAACGCAGTGATTATGTTATTAATTAGTAATGTCATTGCAATGCGCATATTTGCATGGAACAAAGTGATTTACGGCACCGGCAATATGCGAGTACACAGATGGGGATATGGAAGTCGAGGTGAGGCCTGCATTAAGGCTATGTTTGGCTTCATTTGTCTGTTTGTTCTAGCTACATATTTGATTTCGATGCCAGTTACACAATTGCCATTGGGCTCATAGTTGTTGTTGTTCTTCTTTGGTTGAAATTGACAGCATGATCCACATTAAGCAGAGAAAGTGAGATTTATCTTCAAGCAATTTGCAATAGAATCAATATATTTACTTGCTCCATAATAGATTCAACTAAACTCTACTAAGCGAAAGATAATAATAATAATAAATTAGCTAATCAGGCGAAGCCGCAAGCAATTATCATAACTTTTTTTACGCGAAACACGAACTAACAAAATATGCTAAATTACACATAAAAACATAATTTGTTCAGAGCAGCAAAAAGAAAATGTTGAATTTTTCTTGGCACGCAAAAGCAAAACAAAATTGTGGTGCAAAGTAGTCGTTAGCATTTCAGCATGAGGGGCGAGCGCGCCAAATTCTTTCCCTGAGCAATTTAGCTTCTCATTGTTGGATCATAATTATACCGTCACTAAACGGCGCACTGCGGGCATATCAGGCTGCACATACTTACATTTTCAATTGTCATTGAAGCAAGGGTCAAACTTTTAATTTGAAGGGCTTGGCAAAATATATATATTGATAATGGATATTGATACATTAGTCTGCACACTTTATTAGCTTATGAAAGTACTATGGGCATTGCGAGGTGCGGGTATTTCTCTGCCGTTCATCGTCTGTAATTCAGCTATTCCTTGCGGAACGCTGGTTTGTGATTATTTTTAAAAAGTAAGCACCAAATGCGTTATGAAAATTAATTATACTAGCACACACACACACATACACACATACTCACGTAGACAAGCAGCTTGCGTGCCAATAAAAATCGCAGCAGTTTTGAAACTATTAAAGGAACGGTATTGAAGCTTTGTGGAAATAGTTAATATAAAATAAAACAAAAAAAGTTTCCTGTAATTTAATAACTCTGAAAAGTTATTAAAATTATTAATCAGCTAAAACAGCCTATCTTTCTCTCTCTCTTACTCTCATTTAAGGCAGTCTTTTAAATAGATGATTTTTTCACAATAAATTCGTTAGGATATCAAATAAATTTCGGAAGATATTCATGTTCAAGGAATTAGATTGGTATAACTCTATTTTGTAATTCCAGTTCAGAAAGTCTTAAAGCTTTACATACATAATACATATATGCTTACTAAATCCTGTTTATCTGCCGAGAAGGACGACTTCACTTATCTGAAGATGGCTGGCAGTTGGTTATCCCACTTCTCCCAAATTCCTTAAGCTCCCCTTTTCAAATGGCCATCATACAAGGCACATTTAAATGTCAATAAATCATAAACGACAACACGTTAGGGAGAAAGAAAGCAAGAGAAAGAAAGAGAGCGAGGGTGGACAGAGAGAGGGAGAGGTAAACTTTTTACTTTAGACGCCCAAGATTTGTTTTGTATTTTTAGAAATTGATGTAGGTAATGCTGTAGTGGTATATTTATGTGAAGCTCAAAATGGGGATCATAACAAACATAAAAAGAAAAAAAAATCAAAATCAAGAACAAAATTGTTATTTATGATTTGGATTTTTGGTTGGATTATGCCAAGGAAATTAATCAGCAAAATGTATGCAATAAAAAATGCCACACGCAATTAAAATGAACGCAATGGCTAAATTAGGCCAGACACACATTAAAAAATAATCAAATAATTAAATGTAAGTAGTGCGCGGCATGTGCCCAGCTGAATAGGAAAGCAAGTGTGGCCGAGAGATGCCCGCATAAATATATACATATTTATAAGTATATATATGTAGGTATGGCCCATTAAAGTAGCCCATTTTATGTACAAAAATGATGCTTTGGATGGCCATTAAAATTGCTCATAAGGTAAACACGGCGCTGTTTTATTGTTTATTAACGAATTAATGCACAGGCAAAGACACGGGCATTGGGCACCGGGCACCGGCCACCAAAGACCGGGCATTGGGCTTGTTGGATGAGTAATTGATCGATTGTATATAGGCAAAGTGTAATTACGAGCGGATCGAGCTAACGTACTGCCAGCCATAAAAGATAGATAGAGACCATTGGCAGCGCTCATAATCCATCTTCATCGATAAAACAAACAATTTGCGCACACATCAATCCATCGACAAGTACATTTCATTGATGTGCATCTATTTTGGGAGCGTACTCGAAATTCGAAATATTTGGCAATCAATTAATTGATTTTCAATATGGGAAATTATTTCATGCATTTTCAATTTCTATTTGTATACTTGAGCGTTTCCTCTACTAAGTGGAAAAAAATGGTTTATTTTCTTTCTCATTTTTTTTTTCTCTCTCCTGTTTTTCTTCTTCTTCTTTTTGTTCATGTTAATTTCATCATTTTTACGGTACGCCGGCAAAATGAGCATGTCATATGACGGCATCTGTCTTTGGCGCTTATTTTTGCTTCATATTCCTAGTCTGAGTGTGTGTGTGCATGTGCGTGTGTGCGTGTGTGTGTGCAGACATGCCGCTGAAATACTAATTATGTGCGCGATTTAAATAGATTTTTCATTTATTTAGCTAGGCCATCATTTTGGATGAAATGGAAATAAGAAGCAAATGTTTTATGTTGCGCCATTGACGCTGCCCGCCGCAGCATCCTCCCCCTCCCTACCCGCCTTCCATCCGTTGCCCTGTGCAACATAAAACACTACACACACTCGCACACTCGCACACAGTGAACACTGAATGGGCATACTTTGCCACTGGCAGTGGATGATAGGCGGATTCTGCATTTTGACAGGCCCACATCATTTCAACGTTTGCTTGTTTGGAACTGTAGCTGACGTAGCGGAAGTGTTTGCGAGTGGAAAATGCGATACATAATTTTTAATTATTTGTTTTACGCACACTAATAAGGGCAAATGAGGCATAAACATTGCCTAATTATAGCTAACTGACTCCAGCAACTCGAGCCGACTGACTCATAAGTAGTCCAAAAGTTCTTCACTGAATCGCATAATGGACCCTACAAGTATAAGCATGCGAGATGCTAAAGACTTCTCATCTGAATCATAGGAAAATTATAACAAACATAAATAATTTACTTTATGCATTTGCCACTCTATTGGGTATAGTAATCTTTAAACAATCTTACTTACATATATCAGGGCACTACTTTGTATTGTTTGCTTATTTCTTTCTATCGTTCGCCATATAAAGTGTACTACTAGGGGTCTACTACTAGGGGTGTGGCAATTTGGGATATACTAAATCTGGTATCTGAGGAATGCATTGACAACCCGAAATCTATCTATTTATACCCATTGGAGGTCTGGCGATCTTCTCAAATTTGAGAGCAAGAAATCTAATAATTTGACAATTTACATACTGTTGCTTTATTGACGACCTAAGAATATAATTTTTACGCCGTTTTTCAGAGCATTGCATTTAGAAAGTATCCTATTCCACAATTTTGAAACGAACTCTAGACTGCTACTCAGAATTCCAGAACTGTATCTAAGCTGTGTATTCTATAGCTTTGCAATTGGAAAATCCAAAAATAAAAAACATACATTTTATATGCATTTTGGGGGCGCGGCAAACAGGAAGAACGTGTACCTTGCTAAGACTTATAGTTAGAGCTGCCAAATGGAAAAAATTTCTTCCTGATTCCTTTACCAAAAAAGACAACCGTTAACCAACATTAAAAAAACATTACTTGTTTTCTTATTATATTCATTTGTTTCCTGATTCATCTTTCGGATCCCTGTTATCTTAAGCATAATATTTTTATATGTAAAAAAAAAAAAAAAAACATCCAACACAAATAATGTAAATAAATAATCTTTGGGATTTCTATAAATTCCCTTTATTAAGAAAATTTCCATTTTCGTTTATTTCCAGGTAAAAATTTGGTTTCAAAACCGACGCACAAAATGGAAAAAACAGGACAATGTCACAAACAACGAGGCTGCCGAGCATAAATCGTCCAGGCCCACATCCACAGAACAGCAATCCAAAGGCAACAACAACAACAACAGCAACACTGGCTCTGTTGATGATGGCGGCTGTCAACCTACGTCCATCACGGCTAGCAATATGGAGGCTACACCAAAGAAGGCGTCCAATGGTCAAGGGGATAAATCACGCGGCAATAGCACTAACAACAACAACAGCAATAACAACAACAGCAACATCAACAGCAACAGCAGCACATTAACACCAACTAAAAGCGGCAGCGGTAATAATGAAAACAAATTGCAAACAAAGCATGCGACGACCAAAATTAAAAAGCAATTGAATGCATTGCTGGAGAAGACCGCAAAAGCCGCAAACAGCCCAGCAGTAGGCAATGTAGCTAATGCTAGCGCTAATGCCAGCGATTCCACACCGATTGCTGGCAATAACAACAACAACAACAACAGCAGCAGCAAATCAGCTGAGAAACGCAATGCGAACAGCAACAACAACAACAACAATAGCATTGGTGAGACCTTTCACCACCATCGGCTGCACCAGCATGCCATACCGCTGACTGTGGAGCCGGCGGCGCCATTGGAGCAGACTGAGAAGCTGGAAATCAAACTGGAGGAGTCTCCGGCGTTGAGTTTGCAGCGAGCGGCGGTTGCTGCTGCAGCTGCCCAGGAAAATGGAAGCAGCTCACCCTCGAAGGCATTGCTGGCTGAAATGGACTTTGAGAGCAAGCTGGCCGCCTCCAAGATATCGATTGCCCTGGCTATGGCCAATACGAAGCTGCAGGGCGGCGACGTACAGGAAGCAGCCGAAATGAACGAAAGTGAATCGGAGGACGAGGAGACGGCCAGTGAGCCGGGCACATCCACCGAGGCACAAGATTCCCAGGATCATGATGTGCAAATGGGTTAGGCCGAAAAAAAGCCAAAGCCCCCCGCAATCCCCCACATTTCACGCCTAGCCAGTCAAATTAACTCGTGCCAAAAAGAAAAAAAAATATTGTCGAATATTGCTCAAGCACACGGCCAGCTCTCAGCCAAGATTCGTTTCTATTTAGCAATGATCACTTGATGTCTGTTGTCTGTGTGTGCGTGTGTGTATGTGTGCTTGTTAGTTGTAGGCATTTACACATATTTATGTAATTTATTGAATGTATGTATGCGTTAGATTTAAGTATAGGCTTTGTAAATGTTGCCATTAGAATCGCATTTAAATGTTTAATGTGCAGTTTAAAAAATACAACATAAAATAAATGCAAAATACTATTATAATTGTAATTTGAACTTTCGAAAATTTCATGTGATAAAGTATACGAAAGAGTTAGAAGAGCGACAGGAGAGAGAGAGAGAGAGAGAGAGCGCGCACTCGCTTCATTAACAGCAAAAACAACAACAATTGGTGAATTCATGTTAATTACAAATTTAATTTAACTATACTAACTATTAACTACAAGTGTTTAAGCAAAACCAGTCCTAAGTGTAAATCGCTACTAAATATACATATATATAAATTATAGATGGAAAATATAAAAAATACCTACATGTTTATTGTGAGTCTTTGTACAAACAAAACAAAAAAGAAAAAAGGAAACAAAACAAACAACAACAAAAAAAAACCGAATCTATGACGAGCCTATCAGCAGCCGTTACAAATTTTAAATTCAAAGAATAAAATAAACAATTCAGCAAATTAAATCAACTTTCTTTTTATGGCCGTTGGCCGCGATGGCTTTGGCACATTGACCACGCCCTCGGCGGTAATCAAGAACTCGGTAAATGCATTTGGGGTTTCGGGCGAGTAGACGATCTCCAGCTTTCGCACGGTGAGCAGCTGATCCCCCTGCTTGTACTGCTTGGGCACCTTGGAGATGCGCATGCGGGTGCGGCTCAGATTGGCCCATTGCAATCCCAGACAAGGCACATCCTCCATGCGCGTCTCACCCGTCTCCTCTGTGGCAGTCATTTGGTTGGAGCACACCACAGCACAGTCGTACTTATCCGCATAGCTGAGCAACGCGTGCACCATCCGGCGCATATCCCGGGCACGCTTATCGAAGTCGGTGTACAAGCGAAAGATGGCTGCCACGGAGTCAATTACGATCAGGCCAATGCTGTGCTCCTGCAACAGTTGTGGCAGGCGATTGCTAATGCAATCGAGAAGTGGTTCCTGCAACGTAAAGGATGGCAGATGAAGTTGCTTAAATCTGTTTCAAATGTCTTACGCTTTCGTACTGATGCTCGATAAAGATGTTGCCCAAAAAGTTCAGCTTCTCTGCCGGATAGCGTGCCTCAAATGCTTTACTGATTTGCAGTAGACGACGTGACGGAAACGCATCCTCGGTGCAGATGAATGCCACGCCTTTGCCCAAGCCGCCAAGCGTTGTGGGCAACTGCACGCTTAGCGACAGCTGCAACAGTACCTGAGATTTACCCACACCCGAGTTGCCACAGATTTCAGTTATGCCACGAATCGAAACTCCGCCGCCCGTGCACTGATCAAGTGCAGCACAGCCAAAGGTCACACGGGACCACTTCAAGCGAGCGGGTATTTTAAATAGGGAGTCCGCTGAGAGAGTTATAGCATATCTTTAAAAGTGATAACAATAGGCCTGCCGTCAGTTACCTGACACGGGCGTTTGTTCCAGCCATTTGGCAGCTGCCTCCTTCAGAATGCGCACATCCTCCGGAGTGCAGCTATGAACACAAGAATCCAAGTCACAAGTGCGTGTGTCCATAAACCTAATGCGAGGCGTTGTTAATATTGCTTCGGGCGTCAGCACGTTGACTAGATGGGATCATTAACGGATATCACTTTGAGCTAAATTGTATATGAGATCTTACCCCGCTCTGCAATCTCCTGCAGATGCTTGGGCAACTGCTCTAAAAAGTTCGCCATGTTTTAAGGAAACCCGTGAAGTTGTGTGCTGGCATTTAGATTGGGTGCCTTGCGTGTGACCCCGTGAAGTGAGGTGTTTCAACACCTATTAAATTGTCACCTTGGTAGCGAATAATTATTGATTCAACAAAAAACTTATCCACACAGAATTTGTAAACTGCGGCAGTTCATCATAGGAGGAAGAAGTGCAAGGAGATTTCAGTGCTATAACAATTAAAAATTGACTAAAAATATGCATAGGCATCTCTCTCACGAAACCAAAGAGAAGGCCATCTAAAATAAGCAATATATCAGACACTAATTGTTGTATGTTTTACATAATTCCTTCATTTTTAATCATTTAATTTGCACAAACTTCAGATAAACACACAAACACGATCGATAATTCGATAGTTCTAGAGCAACACTGCCCGATCGCTTGCGCCTGATGGAATTTGGATGTTATTGTTGTTGTTAGAGCGAGCACTTGTAGAAGCAATTAATTAACTTTTAATAAGATACTAAAGATGCACTCTAATGGGGACGTGGTTTCGACAGCTCGGCCAGAGCTCTAGCCTCAGCCTCGGCACTACGCTTCTTCTCTTCGGCCAATTTGGCATCACGAACGGCCTTCTGTTGAGCTTCGATTTCGCGCACCTTCGCCTCCTTCTTGGAGAGTCGGCTTTGGTGAGCAGCGCCATAGGCAATACCCACAACCAGCAAGGACCATCTTCCGAGCTTGATAAGCGGCGAGACACGAACTGGAGCCTGAGACATAGCTGGTTAGTTATGTAATGTGAAGACCAATAGCTGCAAGGAAAACGAATGTGTCAGTTCTTTGTTTGATACCAACTATATATTAAGTTGTACATAATGCATACGATAAGTAATAAATCACAGAATCTACTAAATAAAATTATATTTACCAATGATTATGCGAATTCAAGTCTACTACAATAGTAGTATAACCTTAAAGCAGCTGTCAGACTGACAAAAACACAATCGATATGCAAAATATCGATATTTCCAGTACTGTAAAATTCTTTATTTTTGCTTAAATTTAAAAAACAAATATATTCAAAAGTATGTGTTTAAGATTATACAATTCACAATAAAATTCGTTTTAGAAATAAAATATAAATCTAGTATCGTATAAATATAATATAGCTTTACTGAGCCAACTACAACTATTTTTATCATGTATTTGTAAATACTTGTATTTTGTATTTTAAATACTTGTAAAATATATGAAAATTCTTATATCTAAATGCTCTTTTTTATAAACATTATATGTGTCCGTTACTTTTAGTATTTTGTATTTGCAACGGTGACTCGCCACCTGTAATCACTCGTTACATGTCACACATCTCTAAGTGTGAATGTCAGAACTAAGCCTGGAAAAAATTTGTTTTGTTGAAAACATGGCGAATTTGAAACATAAAACCGTTTGAGCTATATATTTTAGGCCAAAATCGTTGCGCAACTGACACTTAAATAAAATACCATAAGCCCAACGTCCACGCGTGTGCGTAAAGTAAAGTTAACTAAGAAAATTCCAGCACAGACCTTGAGTGGGCTCACAAATATACTCACACACACAAACACATTCACGCAAGAACCAATACACATACGCTGATAAACGGGTTGAAAACGTCACAACGACCAGCACGACAGTTGCTGAAGTGTTTGCAGCTGCTGTTAGTTAAATTAGCACAACAAAAACAACGAGTGCGAAATTGGAACAAAGGACTCACAAAATGGTAAATGTGCCGCCGCTCTTGTGCAGCACTCCGCCCCCGATTGACTTTGGTGAGGACGACGACGACTCGGGGCTACAGTCAACGCTGCAGCTGGAAGACGGCGAAGCTGACGAATACTCTGAGTATGGCTTAGTCACCGACACACACACATCGTTCAATGCGAAAGGTAATTGTTTTTATAGGTAATTGCTTTTTTGTTTATTAAAATAGAAATGTTCTCCTTGCAGTGTCCGAATTGCCAGAATTGCCCATATCAGCAGAGTACATTGCTCACTCCCAACCGCCAGAACTGAGCATTGGACCTGCTAAGACAGAAAAGGCTACAGTGGAGGCTTTCAATTATCAAGTGAAAGCAGCTGACACTGAAATACCTGAAGGGCAGAAAATGTCACCAAAGCACATTGATGTTCTGGCGCCTGTAGCTGAACTAAGTGAGTTAGCTGTTGAAGTAGAGCAACCATCGGAGGTGGACGATGAGGAAGAGGAGGCTAACGCCAATGACAATCTGCCCTCGCTCAAACTGGACAGCCTCAGCCTATACTCCAGCGGCAGTGCAACGCCACCAAGCACCTTGTCACCCGTAGCCGACGAGCAAACAACCAAAGCACCCCCAGTATGTCACCAGGTAACACTGGAAGATGTCACCGACGACAGCGACGACGAGTGTTCGCCAAAGAAACCCAAAGAACTATTTATACCTGAAGGCGCGCCTGACTTTTTTGCCATAGAGATTATAGCGACGCCCACGCAACAAGCTTCTGCAATGAATAATCAATTGCCTGAAGCAAAGCCTGAACCCGAAGTTATTTCTACGTGCAAAACAAACGACGTAGCAGATTCTAATGAAGTACTGCCGCAGGAGCTAAACGGAAAAGTCGATGAGGCTAAGTCACAGGAGGCGCTAAGCGAGGACGACGACTTTGGCGATTTTGCGGACTTCTCTGCCGCGCCCGCAGTTGTAGAAACCGAACAGGTTGCCAATCAAGACGATGGTTTTGACGATTTTCAGGACTTTGTAACGCCTGCAACGACGACTGTGCCAACTCCTGAAGACGATTCTGATGACGACTTTGGCGACTTTGCTGAGCCCACATTTGAGTCCGCTCCGCCTGCAGTGGCGCCCGCTCTACCGCAACCCCCGCCGCCAGCTGCTGCGCACTTGAGCATCGACGAGCGAGTCAAGCCTGTCCTGGAGATTATGTTCCCTAAAGTGGAATCGAGTTGTGCGCAATCCGCAGGCAACCAAAGACCGCTGGCTGAGGCGCAAATATTACACTTCGGTGCCATTGAACAGGCACACGCTCTGAACTATCAGTGGTCCAGTTCGGAGATGCGTCACTCCCTTGTCCGCTCACTGGCCATCGATTCGCGTAATATTGTAAGTGCACCTGGATTAAACTTGATTCTTTTCCTAAAAATGGTTTGATATTCCCAGCTCTTCGGCGACAAGTGGAACGCATCAATGCCACGCTTTGCGGCGAATTTAAGCTTTGATCCTCTCAAACCGCTCAAGCCACAAGCAGCGCCCGGGCCAAACTTCTCGCTGCTGCCCGCCAGCAACAACAGCTCTGCTCAGCCACCACTTCAGGGTAAGTTCCTGGACTCGTTACACGCCGCAAAGAACTTAGTTACTGCAAATTAACCGCTACACACGATTCTCGTAACCAAAATTTCAACCGCCTCTCGCTCGCTCTCTCCTGAGACGTTTCGTTTGATCCACACGCTTTTCGCTTCCAAACTGAACAAACAATTGGTCTGCCTTCTATTGGCTGCTCTATATTCTCGTTTTCTTGATTTCCATTCGTTTTCTATATCCTATTACAAAACGTACTTGCAAATTATAGTCACTTCGGTAGACCGAAGTTGTGATGCCCTTGCAGATATATGTATGTATGTTTGTATGTATGTATGTGTTCAAAATATTGCTGATAACGCTATTGACATGTAGGAGTATTATTGATACTATTATTAATATGCCAAATATAATTATTATTCTTCGAATATCTGTCAAAACTTGTATCTATTTTGTTCAATTTGCATTTTTAAATTATTTAATTTTTTAATATATATAAATACTGCTAAAAGTTAAATGTTATATGGTTTACAAAATCTTGCTAATTTAATTATTTAATAGTTTATAATTAATAATTTAAATTTTTAATTTATTTAAATATTACATAAAATATCCGCTGAAACTACGTTTCTATAGTTTTCAAAATATTTTTTATATGGATCTAAACATAATCTTCTGCAAGGGTACTATATAGCAAAATACCGTTACTTTCACTTGATTCTTGTGTCCACCATTTATGTACTCAAATTTATCCTTACGATAAATTGTATTTAGAATCACATGTACAGACTTTACAATTGGAACAACAACAACAACAACAACTAGACCAAGTAATGATGGTGGCTAATGCTGATAAAATAAATCTTGTTACCTCTAACTACTCCCACAACAACAACAACAATACTCACGATGCCTTGGATGCGCAACTGCCATTAATGGAACTGCTTAATGATAATAATGAAAATATGACAATCAACTACAACAACAACAACAATGACAATGCTAATGCCAATGACAATTTTCTCACACATTTTGCCACCATCTGCAATAATAACAATCATGCAATAACAACCACTACAACAACAACAACAACAAACACTAATTTTACTGCTCACTGCGCCTTGCCGGATCTTAGTAAGTTTCGTTGGCTCCGTGCTTCGTGTTGTAGTTGTGTATACTGTTTTATATACTCTCTTTTAAGTCTATGCAACTCCAACTATTTCTCCTCAGTTCTTGTTACCTTTCGCTGCCAAAACACAACCGAACCCCAGAACCTTCCAAAACTGCACTAGCTAATCCAGTATCTTAGTACTCATGTTGTCCATTTGTATCTAACCAAAAGCCCTTGCTGTTGCCCCAATATTAATCTGAATTTTTACTGTGCTTCACAGGACTTGAAGCAGCAGCAGCTGCCTCCGCCGCCGCAGCAACATCGCAGAGCCAGACTAAAGCGCAGCCTAGCCCGGCTGATGGGCAAGTCGCAAGCAGCGCCGACGAGGCAACTGCCGTTGTGTCCGCCGCCTGTCCTGATGACGGCCCAGCAGCAGCATCAATATTTGCTGCTGCAGCAGCAACAGCACCGCTATCGCCTGCTCTATCAACAGACGGCCATGGCAACCACTTCGACGACATTGAGCAGCTCCCTCAGCAGCAACAGCAACAGCAGCAGCAACTTGATCTAAGAGGGGAGTCACTTTTGCCATCACCTTCACCATCACCGCCACCGGCGCTGGCAACCGCTGTAAACAGCCAGCAATTGCATGAGATCACCAGCTGCAACAGCACCAGCAGCAGCATCAGCATCAACAACAACAACAACAATAGCTTTTCGTTGCCGCTCAAAGAGACGCATATTTACACGCCCTCGAAATCGGACACCGTGGTGGCCAAGACCACAACACTGGCGCCCATTGATTTCGACTACGAGATTGCCTCGGCGGGAATTATTATAGATGAGACGGTTGTCAAGAAGGAATATCGCGATGTGGAGTACAAGCCGCCCTTTGGCCTCGATTCGCCAACGAAACCGAGCAGCGCGGGCAAACCAGCAGCAGAGGATGACGATTTCAGTGACTTTCAGTCTGTGCCCGCCGTCAAGAGCGTCGCCCAGCTGCAGCCACCGCGCAACGGAACGCCGACGTTCGGTGAACAAATGATACTCAGTCCGGCCATACTGCTGCCGCAGTCAATTCCGCTGGCCAAGCCCACCATTGAGTGGGGCGACAATGCGCAGGCCAGCATCAATGCGGATGAGCTGGCGCGCATCGAGGAGTTGTTCTCGCATCAGTACAAGCCGCCCACGATAAGCGCCAGTGTTGCGCAACAGTCGCCGAAGCAACATCAACAACAGCAACTGCAACAGCAACAGAAGCAACACCAGGAGGACGATGAGTGGTCCGACTTTGTGTCGGTGCCTGTGCAGCAGCAGCAGCAGCAGCAACAGCCCCAGCAAATCAAACACAACAACAACAATGTGCAGAAAGCACGAAAAGCCACGCCCATTGCAGCAGCTGTCCAGAAGGACGACGACTGGTCAGACTTTGTGAGCAGCACGCCGTTGCCGGCACGTGCTGCGCCCCAATTCAATTCGGGCGCGTGGCAGAGCGCCAATTTTTACAATAATCCGCTGAGCCTATATCAGCAGCAGCAGCAGCCACATTCCCACAGCAATCTGGTGCCTAAATATCAAAGCAATAATAGCAGCAGCAACAATAACAACAACAGCAGCAACAATAATAATATACCACAGCAGATTCACATGATGCACGACTTCTCAACGGCTCCCACACCCACAGGCAATGCCGTGTCCTATCAGCATCAGCATCATCAACACCATCAGCAGCAGCTGCAGCAGCAACACCACCGGCAACAGTTTCATTTGAGCAATGCAAAGGTGGCGCCACGCATCTCCTTGATACCCGACCTGAGCTTCGTGGCCCCGGCATTGCCTGCCAATGCGGGCGCCTTTATGAGTTCGCTGCCCAAGCCCAGTTTCAGTGCCAAGAAATGACAAAAGCTCCGTAGTGCAAAGCAGCAGCGGCAGCAGCAGCAGCATAAGTCGTCCACAATGTTGTTGGGATCGCCGCCGTGTCCAGTGGCAGCCGAGGCCACCATCCTGACGTAGGCAGTGCGTCAGTCAGTATTATGAATCCGTCTAGATATTTTTAGCTGATTTAGATAAGCTTAAAAGATATTGTATTGTAAGAGCGACTGTATTCAACTAGGCTCTTGTCATTGTTAATGTGTGTAGTGCTGTTGTTGTTGTCGTTGTGGTTGTTGTCGTTGTTCTTATTGTTATTAGTCGCGTAGGCGTAGGCGTATAGTCGTATTCAAAGCAATGCTAATCTGTTCGCGTCGAGATTGAACTGTAGTGCAATATATTTTGTAAAAATGAATTTGAATGTAAAATTTAAAAATCATTTGCAACAGTTGGCCGAAAACTTAAATAACTCAGCAACTAGTTCTAGTTAAAGGTCCACACCTATATATATATATATATATATATATATATATATATATATATATATATATATATATATATACTATATGAATATTTTATTTGTTTAGACTGTATAGTGTTGCATAAAAAGTAGTACGCGATATTACCTCTACATTTAGCTAAGGCAAACGACCTACTTTAGTTTAGTTAACCCGAAATGCTTTTGAATTGATTCAACTCGCTTTCCTATCCAATAAGTTGCCCAGAATATAGTCATAATACAATATTGATAGGGTGTCCATTAAATATACGTATATATATATTGTGAAAGCCCAGCTTAGGCACCTTTGTATAGCCCAGTTTAGACCCATTACGCGTTGGTTTAAGCTAATCTGTGAATAGAATCGAGCAGTCTGGTTGAATCACTTCCATTTTCTAAAAAACAAAATTGTCCCAGCCATTCCAAAATGAGATATATCTAAAGGAAAACAACAAGAAATACTTAACCCGCCTAAGCGAATATATTTGATAGCCCTGTATACTTTTATAGGCGTGTTTGTAATATAGCTTATCGAATTCGTTATATTTACTTAAACAAAAAACGAAAGAAAACGCCTTCATTCCATTTGTAGTTATAGTTTGCGTTGATCTCTAAAGTAAAGTGGAAGAAAAGATGTGTAAATGAATTGGCTTCAGAATTTTTGTGTTAATGTTTTATTTATTGATTTTCGCTTAATGTTTTTTTCTGTGTTGTATGTATGTATAAACGTGTGTGTGTGTTTGTGTGAAAGTAAAACAATTATTTTATTATATATAAATTATTAACTAATTTCAAATCGATGCAGTAGACGTAGACTTAACTGTAAATTATGCATTTCTGTGTGAGCTTTGTTTTTATTTTGCTAATTAAATATTAAACAAATACAAATGACATAATTATTATATATGGGTTTGCGGCTACCATTCAAATCAATGTATTATGTGCTACAAAATTATATAATACAATAGATAATGTAATGTGTAATATATATGCGCAGAGTATAATAAAAAATATGTTATATATATAGTAATTGAAGGAAAAAAAAAAAACAATTTACGTTTATTTGAACCAAGTTTGCTGCAATACAATTTTGCGTTAGACTTATCAATTAAGTTTTGGGGGACGGGGCCGCGGCATATATAATTAGATTCATGTTTCTTTCTAGGAGACTTGCTGCGAGACGTAATGGAGTACATGAAACCTGCTTAAGGAAGCTCATTGGGAGATGCATCTCAGTAAGACGCTCTCTCAGTAAGTAGGACTCTGCTACTGGACGCTACAGGAAGCCTCGTCAGATGTGTGTGCTTGTGTTAATAGATGTTGATGCAATAATAATTATATATGTATTTATAAATATCTAGTCAGGATTTGTTGTTTCTTCTTTTGGATTGGGAGTGGCGAGCGAGGTGCATAGGGTGTATTTAGATAGCACTATGGCAGTAAATAGTACATATTAATTAGCAATATATATATGTATATGTATTCTAGTCCTATATAAATAGTGTGTACGTTTTCATTATAAATGTGAATGCAATGTTAATGTTATAATCATCAGCTTCAATCGCTTCAACTTCATCTAAATGTTTAACAGTTTCATAATCGATGCCTTAACATAAAGGAAAAACGCTAACAGATCCAAAAATATGTTGATGATGCTCTCTATCCTTTACGATATTTTGCACTAACAGTTTTCTTTGTGTTTTTTAAATATTTTCTCATTGTTCTTTAAAGAATTACTAGGCTATATGTATATATATATGTATAATTAGGTCATGACAGTTGACAGAGCTCAGAATGCCAGCCATGGATGATGCAGCAGCGATTCCTTGGAACGATCGCCATAGTCATAAGTCAGTTCCTCGCCGATCTCAATGTCGTCCTTGGCCAGCAGCACCAGATGTGGCCGTTGCTTGATAACAACCACCTTGGTCACAAGATTACCGTTGCGCGAGTGATTGATGAGGCGGCCCAGCTTGCCGGTGTCAATGGTGGCATCGATGCAGTACTGCTGGTTCTTATGCTTAAAGTAGTACATGTAGCAGCCAGCATTCTCGTCGAGCGCATAGCGGCGCTCGCGCTCGGTGGCCTCGCTGATCGAAATGAGATCACCCACATATTCGACGACGAACTCGTTACGCTTGAAGCGACGTATTGCGACAACGCCGCGCCCCTTGCCCATAAAATGGCGTACCTGTAGACCATCGCAGCGCTCCTCGAGCACAGCCTGCTCCAGATTACGCATCATTTCTTCTTTGACGGCTGTTTTGGTTTTGCGCACGCTACGTCGCACCGGAAAGAACTCAGTCATCTCGCGGTTGCCGTTGGTGGCAGCCAGGGGCACGGATTTGGCTGCCATTGTTTTGGCCTTAGCTGGTTTGGTAGATGATGCCTTTGGTTTGGCTGCTGCTGTCGCTGTGACAGCAGCCGGTTTGAGCATTGCCTTGGTTTTGTTCAGATTTTCACGCTCCTCCGCGGCCTTGAGCAGAGCGTGCACATCATCCTCCTCGTCCTCATCGTCCACCAAAACTACATCTTCATTAGAGATGTGGTTGTGCTGCTGTTGCTGTTGCTGCTGCTGTTGGTAAGGCGCTTGTGGCTTTGGCTGATTCAGTCTTCGTCGCGACTTTGACGCGCCGCTTGCGGCCAGCTGCATTTGTAATTTGCGCGGCGACTTTCGAGGCGACAGAGTCTCGCCCTTCACTAACGCCGTATCGCGAGGCATTGTCTTGATGGGCGAGGGGCACAATATGCGGTGTGGCGTAGCGGGTTTGCGTCGTCTGTTGGCCGCCACCGCAGGCGATGTGCCTGTCGTCAGGCTGCAGGCGACTCCACTGTCGCAGGAACTGCTGTCATGTTGGTCCAACTCGTAGCCGCCCAGCGGCTGTTGCATCTGATGCTGTTCTTGTTCGTGCTCTACCTCCTCCCCGTGCCCGTGCCCGTGCCCATTCAGCGTAACAATTTGATTGAAGCGACCGTTGAGCACGCAAGCACTCAGCACAGAAGGCGGCGATGAGAACACGGCATTGGCCAGCTCAAAGCTTTTGTTAATGCGAATGCTGGAGGCCTTGGTGGGCGTGCGATCAATGTCCAGCGTCAGCACCGGCTCCTGCAGAAATATATTATCGGAAGTGGCAGCGCTGCTGCTGCTATGTGACGAGCTGTGACTGTCACGCAGCGCCGAGCGATGCGTCTGAAAGGCAGTCGTGTTCGTAGGTGACTCGTCTCGTTGCTCTGTCTGTGTGTGTGTATCTGTTGGTATGCCTGTCTCTGTCTGTGTGTGTGCGTCTATTTGAATGTGTGTGTCTATGTCTGTGGGCGTGTAATTACAGCCCGGGTCATAGCTGTTTTCAACCTCAAGATCATCGTTTTGATATGCTGGAGAGCTGGTGCTGGTCGAGGGCGAAGCTATGGAGTGTTGATCATACAGGAGCAGCTCCTCCTCCTCATCCACTTCCAGTTCATCTATTAAAGTTATTGTCTTTTTCTCTGCTATTGTTTCTTTGCCAACACTTGTCTCTGATAAAGCTCCATTTTTTTTCTTACTTTTTGCAGCTGCACTTGCTTTAAAAAAGTTCTCAATCGTCCGTGTCTGAGAGCGCGTTGCCAATTGAACACCTATGGGAGAGAAGGCAAGGGAAGTGAAGGGGGCTGAGTGTAAGTGTGCTGAAAATTAACCTCAAATAACTTACCAATTATACGGTCAGTTTCAGACTTGGTTGAGTTACCGCCATTGGCCTTGCCGTTTTTGTCTTTGCTAAGATTTTCGTGTGCCTTCATGAGGCGACAGTCTTTTCGCTTGGGGCTCGCAAAATATTGATCATCCAGCAGATTATTGGTTGCCGCCGCGGCCACAGCGCTGATTGGCTCGCCATTAAATGGCAGGGCCAGTGCTGAATCGGAATTTGATGCGACCCTGTCAGAGGTAACCACCACTAGGGCTGCCTCTTTGACGGGCCGTGCGCGTCTGCGAACCATTATCATTTAGGGCTTAGATTCCGTTTGGGTTGCCACACAAAACGCAGGGGATGGGTGGGAATTCGTCGAGTTAATAAATTACGCTAAGGCAAGTCCGTAGCAGCGCACGCACACTAAGATACAGAAACGGAAAACAGACTGCAATTTGCATAAGTAGAAACAAAACGAGACATTAAACTTTTGTACATTATTCGGTCGCCGCGCTGCGCCCTCCTGCTCCCACACTCGCACTTGCATACACACTCACACACAAACTAACACACACACAAGCGCACACAATAAGACAACACAACACAGACTGCGTACAGTTTTTGCCCCTCGACAAAAATATCGTTCTGCTATGTGTTACTGCTGTTGCTTGTGTCGCACGAAGCGAAGAGGAAGACAGCGAAAGAATGATATGAAGCAGCCTGCTCGTTGCGCCAGTGAGGCTGAGCTAGAGGCAGAGGCCTACCTATTTAGATAGATGAAAACTTATTATAGCCGTCATACGCAGTAGCGCATGTTTTTCGTTTTACACTGTTCGTTTGTGCACATTGCTATCTATTATGCCGCCTTCTCGTATTATTTTTAGTCAGTCATATGCACTTTTCCTTTTCCGCAAACTTTTTTTGTGTGTGATTCTTTTATTCCGTTTTGCAGTAGAGTTGTTGATGTCTTATCGATATATAGGAGCATCGATATCTGCATAGATCAAGAGAGAAGTTGACAACAGAGTGTTTATTATGATATTTACTCCATATATAACCCTTTATGACGACAGTTATTGTTAGGCGTTTAAGAGTCGCTAAATAGAATAATGCATTGGTGAAAAAATGGAAATTAGCGAACTTTAATCATATTTTATTTTAAGTTTGCGTTTTCCAGCACTTAGCGAAAGTCGCGCGCAAACTATCGGTAGATGGAGTCAACGCTTGTGCTTGTTTGCATACTATTTATCGATAGTAACAGACCGAAGTGCCATTAGCATCTCAAACGCCAAGCGAAATTCGCGAGGCGCGCGTGAAAATTATATTTTTAAGGAAAATAACTGTTAATATAGTACCAACGCTTATAAATGCGAGTGTAAAGAGCAGCAAGAGTGGCATACTGCAGTTGTTAATTGAATTCATATAATAACGTGCATTATAATAACGGCTATTTTTGACTGCTTGCAATAAAATTGGGCGCCTTTATTGGCAAGTGTCTGTGCTTCTCTCAGACTGTGGCTTCTGCAGTGCTCCTTTGCGCGCGTTTACAAAGTTTTGCCCACGAGTATAGTAACAAATTTAACGAGCTCTGCGAGAAATAAGCAAATATGCCGATTTGCAAACGCGACGGTTTCGATCTCAATCAAACAGAGGGCAAAAATGAAACATTCCACGACAACGACTTGGTCTTCTGCTGCTATATTACCAAACGCATATTCCGTGATTATGAGTAAGTCTCGAACGCCTTGGCTCTAATTTGTATTTGCCTTTTATCAAAAGCTGTATGCTGTATGCTGCAGCAGGATAGCCATGACAAAGCAAACCACGCGCTAAAGTATACAACAAAGCGTAGCTGATGAACGCATGCTTCGACCAAACGATACATGCAAAGGCAGAGAGATTTCGCCTGTGTAGAAAAGGTGGTAGGCAAGGCGGGCAGTGGAAAGCGCGCGAATTACATACCCAGCTGCTATGAGCAGCGTTGCCACCTTTTACACATTTCTTTTCAAATACAAACTGAAAGTAGCTTACTGTTATATGCATATGTATTATTATTGTTGTTATAGGCTAGTTTTATTCTATGAATGTAGCTTACTGTTCTACATGCATATTCTTGTTCTTATATTAACTGAAAGTGTTGATATACCATTGTTAAGAATATTTCAAACTGAAGGTTCAATAATTATATAGGTGAAATTTACCTGATAATAAAAAATAGAAGTGCCGATTGAGCAGTAAAGTAACCAAATTTGATTTGAATAAGTCTTTAAAATTAACGTAGAGTCTTTTATAATAATAATAATGCCTAATGAGGCAATAATTAATCAGGGCAACTGTAATATTTGCTTTGTATAGCTATTATATATTGAAGAATAATATTGCTTAATCAAATTTAACTATTTTCAAGATATAATTACTTACAATTAAAATTAGTTTGAAAAATATCATTTCATGAAAATATATACATATGTACATATGAAGGCGATACTTATAATCATCGGGCTATTAAAAACCTTTGATTTGAAAAAAAAATTGAGGAATTAACATTAACATAATATATATTTAACATTTATAGAAACTATTTCCGACATGTTATGGCCATTAACTCGACGGTTTGGCAGTGCGAAGCCACTGGCAAGGATGGGTTAACCTACGAGGAGGCGGTCAAGAGCGAACGGGTGGCACGCAAGAAGATGGAACAGTTTAAACAGAGTCTGCGTGCTCCAGTGCTGCTGGTCATCGAGCATGCTCGTCAGTCGGCCGTAAAGACGCTCAATATAATGGTGTCCAAGTTTCTGCGCAAACGCTTCTTTCTCAATGAAGAAGTGACCGTTACGACCAGGAAAAATGCCGTTTTCAAAGTGGTGGGCATTAAGGCAGGCGAGCATATGCCGGAGCCAGGCAATGGTATATATGAGGACACCGAGCAGCTGGAATATCGTTTGCGTGCGCCCAATGGGGAAGAGATTAGCGCACCCTTTGATCAACTGCGACGTCAGCGCGCCGAGTTTAATCAAGAGAACTTGGCCATGTTCATCAAAAACAACGTAGTCCGTGTGGATGGAATACTGCGCCCCAAACCCGAGACCTACAAACAATATGTGACCGACCCGAATGCGCACTTTTCCAAAATATTTATCGGCAAAATGCCGCGATATTCGCCGGCAAAAATCAAACGACCCGAGGCTAAGGATACCAAAAAACAATCAACGTTGAACAAATACATAGTTAAGGGAGAGGAGTCGACAGCCAAGAGCAAAGAGAGCGCCGAGGTCCGAGCTAAATTGCTGGCCGAGGAAATGGAACGGGTGCGGCTCGAGAAGATAGCCAAATGTGCGGAGATGGAGCGAAAGAAGGCGGAGAAAAAGGCTGAACTGATGTTGCGTGTGGACCAAGAATGCCACGAACTGACGGCTAAGACAGACGACCTGGAGCGCAGCGATCAGTCCGTGTTGCCCACATATCATCCAATTATCACAATCTTACCAGATCATCTTCTGGGTGATGCATTTATGTTACGCGAATTTATGCACACCTATCGCGGACTGCTCTCCGGCGTAGAGGTCTTCCGCCAGAATCTGAGCTTCTACGAGATGTCGCGCGCGTTTAGCGCCCGCGAGGTGGCTGGTCCACTCTCTGATATACTGCTCGTGCTGCTGGGCACAATCTTTGATCTGCAGAAGGAGGAGGAGGAGGAGTGCCCGGTTAGGTACTCGGTGGGACGGAAGCCCTTTACGCGCGAGCCCTACATCAGCATGTCGAATGCCTCGCACACGCAGCACTATTGTAAGCGACACTTCTCCTTCAATCTGAACGAGCTGCCAATGGACGCGCTCACCTTGAGCGAGGTTCTGCGCCTGCATCTGTTGGCTTCCGGAGCGTTCGTGCAGGACAGGCCCGAAAAGTGGCGGATTATGTACCGCAATGGGTATTCCTCGATCGAGGATCCAGGTCTCCACTTGCGTTTGAAACACACTCACATTCTGCGTGCCCTCAGAACGCAATCGATTGGTCAGCTCGACTTTGTGGATATTATGCGTGTGATCAACTGCTTGATGGCGCAGATCTTGACGTACTCCGGCACTATCAACGTCATCGAGGAGCGCATGGAGCGCACAGCGAAGGCAAAGAGCGAACTGCGCGCCCTCGTCATTACGGAGAACAAGCGGCTGGCCGCCGTCGAGATGGCCAAACGCAAGCTCACCAACGAGCACAATCAGCAGTGCATCTCGGACGACATCAAGCAGGATGCGGAGAAGAAACAGGCGCTGGCCGATCAGCTGAATCGACGCATAGCCGACTTGACAGCGCAGTCGGATCGGGAGCAGCGCAAGCATGAGTATCAGGTGCTCAAACTCCACTCGGAGCTGTTTAACTTCTTGATATATCTGGGCACGGATCGGTGCTACCGCAAGTACTATGTGCTGGAGTCCATGCCAGGCATTTTCATAGAGCATATGCCCGATACCATGATGGACACGTGCTTGGCCCAGCCGCCGGTGAATAAGTCGCCTGCCGAGCTGCGCAAACAGGCGCAGCTGCCAAAGGTGCGTAAGGATTTGCGCATCTATCTGGTGAAGCTTTATAGCGACGATGATAAGAAGAGACGCAAACCCAACAGCAAGCAGTCCCTGGAGAACAAAGAGAACCAGGAGAATCGGCTCAATGGCCACGGACCGGGTCCGTCGGCAGAGAGCATGGAAATCGGTGGCGGTGACGACGAGGAGCAGGCGCCGCCCACACAATTCGAGCTGCTCATGTGCAGTGGCGATATCTCCAACTGCATTGTCCACAGCGAGCAGCATCCACAGCGAAAGGTCTGGTCGTATATATATCAGCCTGAAGAGATAGATGCATTGCTCAGATCTCTGAATCCACTTGGCTGGCGGGAGTCGGAGCTGCTCGAAGAGCTCACCCAGATGCGCGCGCTAATCGAGCAGCATGTGAAGAACTGCCCGCTGGACCTGCTGACTCTGGACACTGACAAGAAGCGGAGCAAGTTCATGAACGCGATGCACTCGGAGACGCAGCGAAAATACAGCCAGGCTAATTTTGGACTGCCCGAAGGCACAGACCTCAACGAGGTGTTGCGTCTGCATCTCGTGGATTGCATTCTGCAGTTGGAGACGGACATCTACACCGGCGACCTGGGTAAACTGAAGGTCAAGGATATGGAGCGATGGCGACAGCAATTGCTGGAAGATAACTTTGATGCCCAGACAAAGCTCCAGTGGGGGCCTGGTCAGATCTCCAGCGAAACGGGGGAGGTGGACTCAGACAATGAATCGCACGAGGATTACTATGATCATGACGATGATATTAAGGATGCCCATAGTCAATATACAAAGAAGAGATATGGCAAGTTCACCGATCCGGGACAATGCATTCTCGATGGCGAAGACTCATCCTCCGCAGAAGCCCAGGCCCAGCAAACCCAGGTGCGAAATCTAGCCAGTGCCCTGCTGCAAGTGGAACAGGCAATCGGGCGTCGTTTCCTAAAGGAGCCATTCGGCGTGACCAAGAAACGCCAAGACGCCAAGCTGGAGCACCAGAAGTTTATCAGCGAGCTCAATTTGTATCAGTGGGAAATATCGCTGATGGAGAGCACCAGCTATTCGCAGATATTTCTACATCTGAGCATTCTGCACGATTCCATACTGTGGAACCATTCCACGAGCAAGTCGCTGTGCAAGGTGTGCCGGCGCCGAACCGACCCGGAGAAGATGCTGCTCTGCGACCAATGCAACGGCGGCACTCACATGTTCTGCATGAAGCCAAAGATGCGCACAGTGCCGGAGGGCAACTGGTATTGCCACACCTGTGTCAAGAATCTGGGCCTGACGAATGCCACAGATGACAAGCAGCAGGAGCAAAATAAGCGCGTGCCGAGAAAGAAGCGCAAGTTCATTGTGGACGAGGTGGATGAGGATGTCGATGAAGGTGTTGCCGATAATGATGAGGACGATGGCAACGAGGACGACGAAGAAGAAAACATTGAAGAAACTGAACTCAGTGACGATCCGGAAAGCGTGGCTTCTTCAACGTCCGCCAAGGCTAAAGCGAAGGTGGCTGTGCGCTCCAGCGGACGTCGCAGTAGCCGGCGACTAAAATCCAAAGAAATCGAAGATGCACTCGAGAATAATGAGGACGAGGAGGCCGAAAATGATTCGTCTGTGGAAGCAGATGAGAATGACACAGAAGAAGAAAACGATGAAGACCAAACGTATGTTCTAGCGTAGATATAGAGAGGGTGTTGAGGACGTATTTAATTAACCCATCTTTCTGTCCACAGCGAGGAAGAGGCGGTTTGCCAGATCTGTTTCTACGACGGCTGCGAAGTGTGCTGTTCCCGCTGCTCCGAGTGGTATCATCTGGAATGTGTCAAGCTAAAACGTCAGCCCCGCACAGACTTTGTCTGCAAAAAGTGCAAAGGAAGCGAAACGTCGCGTACCCGACGTCGTCCCAGTCATGGTACTGTCTCCACTTATCTTAGTATAGTAATAATATATTATATTTATGAACATATCTCTTACTCACAGCTGATGGCGATGCCGATGATGGAGAGGATCATGATGAGCCGCAAGCCAAACGTTCTCGTTCCTCACGCAACTCGCTCCGGATTTCGCTAGACAAGTCATCAAACAACAATAATAACAACAACAACAACACCAGTACCAACAACAACAATCGTCGTTCGGGCCGACGCGCCAATGACAATCTGCCACTAAACAGCGCCGCCTTATACGATCTGCTGGAGCAGACAATGAAGCACCAGGCGGCGTGGCCTTTCCTGCGACCAGTGCTGCCCTCCGAAGTACCAGACTACCATAAGATAATTAAGACGCCCATGGATCTGGCCAAGATCAAGTCCAAGCTAAATATGGGTGAATATCAATTAAACGAGGAATTGCTTAACGATATTCAGCTGGTGTTCAAAAACTGCGATCTTTATAATGTTGAGGGCAATGAGATATACGAGTGAGTAGTATATATTTAAATACAAATCCTTCATGATATTAATATCTTCATTTCCTCTTCAGCGCTGGCTGCAAACTGGAGCGTTTTGTAATGACTCGCTGCAAGGATCTCTTACTGCCGTTCAGACCCAGTGACATGAATGCCGACGGCATATGTTGAGCCGATTGCTAAGATCTTGAGGGATCTAACGTGTAAATTAATTCATTAGATGTAGGCTACAGAATTTGATCAAGCCAGCGTACATTATTAGACAGTATTTTTAGCTTACTATTAATCAGTTTAAGACTTAAAGCATAATCAGCCGCATGATAAAGCACACGCCGGCTATTCAGCCTCTGTAAGTGTATTTTATGTTTCTTATTTACGTGAATTGCCTGTTTGCATTTCAGCATGATCGTTCGAATCGCAAAATATAGAAAATAGCATTTAATTACTTTTTAGAATTTATTATTAATATTACGCATAATTATTGTAGACAAACACACAGAGTTCACAGATTTTAGCATTCAATAAAATGAAAACCGAAAACTTGCAAACTTCTTATCCTCAGAACTGGTTACCATATATTTTAAGTGAATAGTCTCATACATAGACACATACATGTTTATTCATGAACATTCGTTTCGATGTGTGTCCAATTCTTGGAGTAGTAATTACCATCTATTATAAAACATTTACAGTTATATGTTATTGATCTATTCATATTTGTTAGATCGATTGGCATTCATAGCAAATTTTTATTTCTCCATTGCCCACACATTATTATTTAAGTTTGTTTTGTTTGATTAAGACATCCGTGTTTTACTTTCAATCACATTTAACACTCAAATTTAATTTGCAAGTTTTAATGAAAAAAAAAAAAAAAACTTGTATTTGCTATTTTGTAAGTTTTATTTTTGTTTTGTGCTTACATCTAATGAATACATGAAAAATTATACTCAGAATGTTGTCAAAGTTTCATTACTTCTTGTTTTTGTTGCATTTGTTTTGTTTCAGAGATCAACAAATTAAAAGAATTCCATTGATAATTTTTTCTTTAATTAAAATAAAATAAATTTGAAATTAAAATAAAGTTTTTGAAAAACTGCAAATCTTTTCCAAACAAATATTAAAAATAATAAAATAGAGAATTTTCTATAAACTTCACATTAACTTGATACAACCAAAGTGCAACAGTTTTTGAATGAAATAATGAGTTTTGGATTCCTTTCTTATCAGAAGTATCGGTGCATGGCTAATTCTATGCCAAGTAATGTACACTCTAAATTATTTAATAACACAATCGTAGCCATAGTGGGCGATTTGGTTCAGCCCAATGATCAAAGTTCAACTTTCTACTTGTAGAGCTTAATATATATACTAGTCCATTGTATTTGAAGAGTTTGTAGCAATCCATTGATTTACGATAAACGCTCCATTCTCTCTTTTTTTTCGGCTTACCAGCTGTAAATAGTCTAGGAAACCTCTGGGAAAAAGTTTCCCGGATGTGTTTAAATATTCGTCTGGTTCGAAGAGGAATTGGAGGAGGTTGTCGTCTCCGGGTAGCATGCGCCAGTCATGAGGCCATTCCTCTTCTTGTTGCTGGTTGTGGCAGCCGGTGGACTGTTGTTGTTAGCCTCGTTTGGTTCCAGACCGAATTGAAGCGAGTTTGAGGTGCTCGGAGCTTGAGACAATTGTGCTTCCATTGATGTGTTGGATGTGTCGTCGCTGCTGCTGTTGGTGTTGTTGTCCTCGCCCATATTCTCATGATTGATCTCCATCTCGTTATCATTATCAATCTCATCATCGTCGTCATCATCATCGTCCAGCCATTCTGTATCATAGGACAAGGCATTGTCATTCTCCTGTCTGCCACGGCGCGGACGTCGCACTTTACGCCTCCGCTTGATGGCAGCGAATCGCAACCGCATCAGCTTACGCTTGCGCTCCAGCTGCTCGAAATTGGCCTGCAGGGAGCCAACTGTGGAGAGAAATAGAAATTTATTTTGGTGGCGACTATTTGACCAAGTCATGCAAGAGAGAGAAGTGTACACATAAATCGGAGGGTTGACTCCGCTTGGGCTAATAATGGCTCGACACTTGCCAATAATTGGGGGTATCGCAGCGTGGGCGTGGGCGTGGCCAGGGCACCATTGTTAGCCAGCGAGCATAGTCAGCTGTCAAGTTGCTGACAGTTGGCAAACAAATACGCCAGCCCAGGTGTCAACGCCTCATTGTTTGCCCACAAAGCCATTGTCCTGTCTGCAGCGATTGAGCTGCCGCTGCCGCTGGCCAAACAGTTCAGTTGCGTTCACAATGCCGCTGACAGCAGAGTTAATGATGTTTATCCTGGTGGCAACGGCGACTCTAACAATTGGCCAGCACAATGGCAGCTTGGATAACTATGCGCAAATCTTTGAGCCCCTGCTCAGCCAGCTGGACGGCACCTTGGAGCTGCACTTGAGAAGCCCGCGCGATGCGGACCAGGACTTTGTGCAGTTTCTACTAAGACAGCAGGGAAGTGCAATGAGAGTGCATGTGGGACAGGAAGTGGATGTATACCAGCACTCAGAAGATGCACTGCATCATTTCTATATCTTTAACCATGTATATCAAATGCAACAGTACCTCAGGCTGTTCATCAACCCAGGCGGTTTCTATATCCTAGCAATCGAAGGCTTTACAGGGGAGGAGCAAAAGAATTTGCAGCAATTCATGGAGACAGTCTGGCGGCGACATGGTCACAATCGAGTCTACTATGTGCCGCTGGTAGGCCAAGGAGTTCTACTCTACAATCCGTTTCTGCAGAGTGTGGTTCCCGCTGAGGATGAGCATAGCTTTGAGCGCATCTACTCGAATCTCTATGGCTATCCATTGCGCGCCTACATCTTCGATTCGGTGTACTCCGCGCTTTTCGGAGATGGAGACACCGAACAGGTCTTACGCGTCACCGGGCCAGATGCCATCGCGGCGGAGACAGTTGCCAAACACTTGAACTTTACGCTGAACTACGCGTGGCCAGATGACGAGTTCTTCGGGTGAGTATATGGGAGGATTAGCTTTTGTAGTCTCTCATTTAATATGCCTCCATCCAGTGGACGACTGCCCAATGGTTCGTATACTGGCGGCGTGGGTCGGGCCCATCGCCGTGAGCTGGACGTCATCTTTGCCGGCTTTTTCATAAAGGATTATCTGACGACGCAGATCCAGTTCACAGCCGCCGTCTACATGGATGACCTGTGCCTCTTCGTGCAGAAGGCCCAGCGCATTCCACAGTCCATTGTGCCCCTCTTTGCCGTACGTGTGGATGTCTGGCTCTGCTTTTTCGTCGTCGGCTTCGCTTGCACCTTCGTCTGGTGCTGTTTGCGGGGCTTGAATCTGGGCCTGGGCATCGAGCGCCTGTCCGATCAGAAGGACGACACGGCAAATGATCGCTACATTTCCATTGCTTGGCGCATCTTCATTGACACCTGGGTCGTGTGGGTACGTGTAAATGTGGGCAAATTTCCGCCGTACTATTCAGAGCGTATTTTCCTGGCTTCCCTGTGCCTGGTGAGCGTGATTTTTGGAGCACTGCTCGAGTCCAGTCTGGCCACGGCGTATATACGGCCGCTCTACTATCGAGACCCCAATACGTTGGCCGAGTTGGACGAGCTAAATTTGCCCATTTACATAAAGCATCCGGCGTTCAGGGATGATCTGTTTTATGGCCACGATTCGCAGGTCTATCAGCGGCTGAACAAGAGGATGAAGCTGGTGGGCGAGGGTGAGGATCGCTTGATCAACATGGTCTCCAAGATTGGCGGATTCGCCGGCGTGACACGCGCCGCCAGCCTCGAGCTGACCGACAGACGCTACATTATGACTCACAAGGTGCACAAGATACCCGAATGCCCCAAGACCTATCACATTGGCTACGTGCTGCCGAAGCCATCGCCCTACATTCAGGGCATCAATAAGGTGCTGCTGCAGCTTTTGGCTGGGGGACTGTTGGAGCACTGGATAAGCGACATGAAGGAGCGTGCCAAATGGAATATACACCAATATCCTGAGTATCTGGCCGAGCTGGGCGCGTCAAACTGGAAAGTACTGACCCTGACGGACGTACAACTGGCCTTCTATGCCCTGTCAATTGGCTGCATTCTCGCTGCATTTGTTTGGTGTTTCGAGTTGATCTATAAATAAAGAATCTTGCTTGGATTTACTCACTCATTCGAAGTTCCGGCGGCTTGCGGGGGCTGCGGCTAGTGGCCTGGGATATCGACTCCCGTCGTAGGCGCTCCCGAGAAGCCGCCTCCGCCGATGTGGTGGGTAGCTCGTCATCGCCGAACAATCGATGCGTCTCCTCCAGCCATTCGCTGATGCGAGCTTGGGTGGCCACCTGTCGCTGCTCGCCCAGCAGACGAGCCAGCAGCTGCTCCACGTTTCGATGCTGACCCCCGGTGCCCTTGACCGCCAGCTGCAGCAGGGCTCGCCGCTTTTTTGCTATCAAATAGAAGATGCGATTCGGATGGGTCTGCCAGCTGAGCTCGCTGACATTGGGCGTGTCGCCATCGCTCTCGTCCGACTGGGTGCTGCTCCCACTGTGTTCCGTTGAGGTGCGGGAGGAGCTGTCGCTAGCCGTGGTGGTCTGCTGGCCCATGGCGTTCGCATTGCTGCTATTGTTGGTCCAGGTTTCCAGCTCACGCTGCACCAACGTATCGAAAAATGCCAACATCACCTGATCCTCCTCCATATTGCGCATGCTAAAGTCTTGGGACACATGATCCGTGGCATTTCGATGGAGCGGGCGAGTGCAATGGGGCGTGTCCGAGGGCTCCGTCAATGCGCCCTCCCAGCCCTGCTGCGCAAATGGACTCCAAAACTAAACGAGACGGAAAAACTTGAATTATTCGTATATAAGACTTGACAAATCCTTCTCTCACCTTGATAATCTTTTCCACGCCCGACGAGGCCAGCAGGCAGCGCTGCCGATTATAGCGCACCTGATTAACTATTGATCGATGACCGGTCAGGATAACAGGTGATGTATCAATCCACTGATTCTTCTTCTCCACTGGATGGAAAAAAGGGGACCAATTTATTACCTAAGCTCAATAGAGGCCATGCAATACTCACAGTTGATTCCGTCTAATCGCCACATGAACATATTGAAATTATCTGATCCGGAGACCACCAGCTCGTCGTGGGGGCCCGCAAAGGTGCAGCTCTTCATGGTGCAGGAGTTGAAGTACTCATCATGGTAAAACGAACACAACGGGTCGGATGAGCTTGGATTGTATAATATGGGCGGCAAGCGACGATGCAGAGTGAGCAGCAGACTTCCATTGCAATTGAAGCGCACGCTCATGCAGCTTGGAGATTCTGTGATGTAGTTATACTGACGAAAAGGCCTTGAGGAGTAGAGGAACAGCATTATATATATAATATAATGGTAGCCTAGAGTCAAGGCCAGTGCCAGCCAAGTCAACTCACTGTGTATTGTTTCGCATGTCCCAGAGCTGTGCGCCTCGCCTGGCATTCGCGGTGGCCAAATAGTTGCCATTCAGCGGATGAAACTCCACCGCATTGAAGGGCGTGCGGAAATTGGCAACGATAAATGGTTCTGTTTTGCCCACACGCATGTCGTAGACGAGGATCTCACCGTGCTCCGTGGCCACGCTGAAGAGATTGGTGCTGGTGCGGTCCACGCTGAGGCCATAGACGGGCCCGTCATGTGAAAAGTAATTAAGATTCTTGCCGCTACACAGCGACGGCCACAAGAGTGGGTTAAGGAGTGAACTGGATGGGATACCAAAGCCACTTACGTGCACAGGTCGTGTTGTATGACCAGGTCATCGTTGCCGCCCGAGAACACGTATTTGCTGAGCGTGTCGAAGCCCAGGCAAAATATGTTGCTGCCGTGCTCTCCGTACATGGCGGCTGGGAAATCCTCGGTTACATTGCCAAGCGCCTGGTCAACATTCCAGAGCAGCACGCGCTTATCGTCGCCGCCTGCACGAAAGTGGGAACTCTAATTAGCACCGCCTAGGCGACAAAGCAACAGGTAGGTACTCACCCGACGCCAGGTATTCACCGCCCGGGCTAAACTCGAGCGCATTGACGCAACCATAGTGCGCCATCAGGTTGCGTTGGTATAGATTCTCGGCAGCATGCAGTCGCTGCCTGAAGATGCCTGCCTCCAGATTGCTACGCGGATGATCCAGCTCGCGGTACCGCAACGCATGATCCAAATTCAGGCTGGCAGCCGGGCCCTGTCGCAGGTAGCTCATGCTGCAATTGTTAATCAGTTTTCTTTGCTCTCGTTAATCTCGTTTAGGTACTGCTCCACTGCTCCACTCCCTCCAGTCCCCGCTGCACTGCACCAATGCACCTCAACACCCTGTCGTTCTAGTATCAACTGTGTTCGGCTTTACATTCGCTGTCGTTGCAACAGTGTTGTATACATTTTGTGGACGCCGACGTCGCTGCTGACGTCGCCGTCGCTTTTAGATTTTCTGCGTTGGCGTTGAAAGTTTTTCAGCAAAAATATGCAAACTCATATGGGAAATTCTTCACGTACTGCTATTGTAAATGTTATACAAATCGTTCAGTTTATTCGTTTGCTTGCTCTGTGACTTTAAGGAATTTTCTTCGCTTTTTTCCCTTTACATCAAATGGCGTTTCGATTGACTTTTTCAATACTCAACTCCCGCAACGATTTTCTCACGACGACGACCACTGCGACTGCGACTCTCGACTGGTTTAATCATCGGAATATGCTTTAATCAAAATGAAAACAGAAAGCATACGAGAGGCCTCGAAACAGCTGTTCGCCGAGCTGAATGTAAATTAGAGATGAGCGCGTGCCAGGCACACGCACGAAGCGCGACTGTTATCAAATTTCAAATTGGAAAAATTTCCCTTCAGTCGCAAAGTTAGCTTATGTTACATTTTCCGACTAATGTGAATTGAATTCTAGCGAAATTTGTTTTTCTCAGAATACAACGACGCTTAAAAGTAGAATTTTGTGGTTATGTTTTAATAATTTTGTTGAAAGCATTAGCTATGCAAGTTCTGTTTATAAATACAAAAAGAAAATACACACACGTATGTATGTATGTGCACTTATACAATATATTACTGTAATGTTAATAAACTAGTTGAATATACCAATATTCATTCAGAGATGTCTTATATTTTCAAATTTTTAAATATAAATCGTGGTTGCTATGATTTTTAAACAATTTTAAAATTATAAATTTGATGAAATTCCCACAGTTTCTTTTCGAATAGAATGTAAATTATAAGTAATTAAAGTTTTATGTTTTTTTCGAATGAAATTCCTTGTATTAAGAGACAGAAAAACAAACACTAAATGGAAAACCTCGAAAATAATAAAGAACTAATTGGTATGAAGTTATACAAATATATAAAAAAATGCCCTAAATACATATTAAAAACTCTGTCTCGACCCCCAAAGCTTTACCGCTCGAAATTGATATAGAGAATACGCAGCATATATGCACTTACCTGCGGAATCTGCGGGAACGCCTTAAGCAGACCGTACAGCAGCACACGGACCTAATCCAGGCGTCAGTGAATTTAGTCAAGGAGATGAGTGATGTGGCCACAACGTTGGGATTGACGCAGTCAGAGCCCGAGCAGCCGCCTACTAAAATCAAACGCCTAATTATGGAGTTTGAGAACATGAACACAGCAGACAACAACTCAATCGAGGCGATTGAGCTGCGCGATCTGCTCGCCGACTTTCGTCGTCTGCACGAGAGCCAATTGCTGCGCGACAGCCTGATGTGCTACAAGCGCGCCAAGGAGTCGTTCGAGAAGGTCGAGTGCATGTTGGACCAGATTGCCCAAGGTTGCCCCGACGGGAGCCAAGCATCGTCGGAGAGCAGTCAAGCGGGCGTGAGTAGCAATAGCCGCAGTCTCCGGGAGAAGATACAGGCCTTCAACAAGGCCTCGGTGATTGGACAGGATATGCTTCAGAATTTTACCCACTGCTTCAGCAACAACAGCAGCGTGGATGTTGAGTCTGCGGACGAAGTCAAAGTGAGCTCCGTCACATCGAATTCCAACTGGAATTCCGGCTACGAAGGTGACGTGGACAGTGAAATGGATCCAATCACCGATGAACAGGATAGCAAACTCTAGTGATGCATTTAAAGTTATTGTCTAAATTTGTAATTGCATATGCGTACATCATATATCAAAAACTTAGTTCTGTATTACGTGGTATATGTTTCAAATCTGCTAATCTTGTGACAAGGCTCCCGTAAAAAATAAAAATGTTTCTATATCTATAAAAAGGTAATCTTATTTACAATAAAATCATCTAGATGAGGATATCAGCAATCCGATTCGGCGGCCTGAAAGAACCGCGTATAGTTGATGGCGAAGAATATGGAGATGGCGCCAATGGCCGAGCCCAGCTGCGTGATGGCGCCCACCCAAACCAACGACTGGCCGCCTTGGCCACGCATCACAGTCGTAATGCCCAGCTTGGTGTAGCTGACCACTCCGATTAGCAACGTCCATGCGGTCACCTGCAAGCGCAAGATAGAGTGGATATCAATCGGAAGATTAGATTAAATTTACGTGCTGCAAACATACCACCAATACTGTGCCGATGGTCTCGTCGTAGAGCGGTGGATACGGACTCAGTACCGCCGTGGTAAATACATAGCTGGTGAGCAGCGCTGCCAGCGCGGAAAGCACATAGATCATGCGCAGGGATGTCACATACAGGAACATGGCCAGAAAGCAGGCCACCGGATTGGCAATAGCGCTCAGCGTTTCAGAGAGGTGATAGGCGCGCGTTCCATACGGCGCACTCGAATAGGATTTGATGCTAGGGAACATCCCGTTGCTGAACAGAGAAATTGCGCCTATGAGCAAGAGCAGGCCAACATACTGGCAAGAGCTAAGCTTCAGTACCTGCGGCTGGTTGTCGTCCTGCCCGTACTCATACTTGTTGCCCTTGCCAACCGTGACCTGGGCATATTCGTGCCGCGCCAGGGGTAGATGATTGAGCAGCGTATAGCCAATATAGCTGAGCACCATCAAGGCAAATAATATCAAGAAGAATATCTTGGTGTCAAACAAGGGCGGTTCGGTTACTTTCTGATAGACGCCCTCGCCCGTCTCCGTCTCGTTGACCAGCACGCAGCTGCCGCTGTCGCCGATGCCCTGCACCAGAGCCGTGACGCTGGGCAGCAGGCCGCTGAGGCCCTCGCCAATGAAATATGTGATTATGTACTGCTCCTTGAAGCGTCCCATGTAGGGCATGAAGAGCACCGAGCTGGTGCACGCATTGAGCGCCGTAAAGATGGTCAGTATGAAGAGAGCGACGCTGTGATCATTGCCCGCCAGATTCGCCGTGCGGTTGTAGAAAAAGGCGGTGAACAGGCAGGACAGTGTGCCGATCATGAGGACTGCATGAATGGTCCAGCCATCATTGAGCTTCCACGGCGAGAACTTCTGGTACACAGTGTAGAGCAGAGGGCCTAGATTGCCTATCTGCACCATGACGCTCAGATAGGACGGCAAACTCCAGCCCTCGGGCGCCTCGTTGACCAGCAGCGGCAGCTGTATAAAGGTGCCATTGACGCCCAGCCAGGTGCCGATGCCGAAGCATATGGCCAGCAGATCGACAATCAAATTGCGATTCTTGAAGACGCCGCCGCTTTTATGTTCCATCTTCTTGCTAATGAAGCGCCAGTCGAAGAAAGCGCTCAGCTCACTGGGCTCGTCTGTGGCGCATCTGTGAATGGTGTGTAAATTATTCAGATAAGACGCGGTTACAACATAGTAACTCTATAATTCGGATGTGCTTAGATTTAGCTCTAACTATTTACTATTTACTAACATACATATGTATGTATGTAAATGGGGCCAGCGGGTCTCTGGGCTGCATGGTATGGAAAGGGTATCGACTGATAGGCCAAGGGTCTCAAGGACCTAACGAATAGAGCTTAGTTGTAATTATTATTATGAATTGCATATCTGCTCAAAGGATTGAAATAACTCATAGAGAAGACATCAAGTATTTGAGATATATTATTTATATAAAATATTTCAGATTAAGTGTATTAAAACTTCGTTGTAGCTACCATTTACACTTTCCCATGCTTGCTAAGCTTGAAGATAGTGAAAACTTATGGCTTTGTGGTGAATATATGTATATACATATGTACATACGTATATACTTTTTAGAAGGCTGACGCGACGTTTTTATATGGGTGTAATTGAATGTAGAACAGGTAAAACTAAAAAGATTGTTGACCTCTGCTGAAATATTATAAGCTTATTTCGCAATAGGCATAGAAGAGATTTCTGTAAGCATACAAGCATACATATGTATGTATACAATGCATGTATCATTATAATTATAATCGATATTGACTAAACTATATCATTAACCTCTGTTGTACATATATATATATATATATATAATTTTTTATATCGATCGTTTTAACTATACTTATATAGCTGACTTAGATTGTTGACCCCTGTTCAAATATAATCCTAATGATTATAAAATATGATTCTATATATGTATATTAATTTCAATATCGACTAATGTTAACAATAGCTCCATTAAATTAGTGATAGATCGATTTTATAACCACAAGTTTATTCGGAAACCGTTAGTATCGTATCAGCTCTAATCAGTGATATTAGGAACGTGAGCGTCTCCAGCTTTTAAACTGAAGTGGATGAGTTCCTACTTGGGAAATTCACGTATTTTAAATTAGCTGATAACAACTGATTTGTTTTATGGATGCAACGTCACGCTGGGCATAAACAGAACTTAGACGAGATGAATGTGAGACAGGCAATTTATCTCCCTATATACATGTATATTTATATACACTTATACGTGCACATTTTTAAACAGAGCTCAGCCTTGCATACATACAAATAGGTACATATGTGTATGTTCGTGTGCCGCTTAAAACAGGTTTTCATTACACTAAATATATTTAAAAAACAAAAAGGCAATACTCTTACCTGTCGAAATCGTGGCTATCCGCTCCGGCGTGGTTCGGCGTCGAGAGCACCGCGTATACTGCTCCGGAATGGGCGACATTGTTAGTTCCAGTCATGGCGTTGGGTTAAAAATACACAAGAAATATAGCTGGCTTCACTAATTAATTTACGATCAATATGCTGATGTTGAGATTAGATTACACCACGGTGTATGCTACATCTGATCCATTAGATTGGTCACTGGCACGGCTGCAACAGAGTAGTATACATAGTAGACTCGTCAGTATCAGAACAAAATTAGAAAGCTTTAATTGCCAGCCAATTCGGAGCGTGGTTTAATTGACGCGCGCTCAAATACATTCGCATTTCTGTATAACTGTATAAGTGACTGATTGGCAGCTGAAGGCGTTCCTCTCCCGCATCCAATTTCTATTGGATATATTGTTGTTGTTATTATTATTTTGCTGATTCCTTGGAATTTCTGTGATTGTTCTGTTTGGAATCGGAGACGCTGCAGTGCACTCGAAGTTGTACCGTTATGCAACTCGTCGTGCGGCAAATAAATTATGAAACTAACCAATAGCACGGAGAATCGCTGCTTCGGCAGGGTGCGTGTGGGCTAATAGAGCTCCGTTGGCCATTAGAATTTAAATTTTGTTGTGCCCACCATAAATAAAGAATTTGAAATCTGACTAAAGTGACAAAATCAAAGAAAACAGCTGATCAAAGCTAACCGTCGTTGAAGCAGAGATAATGTAGCGCATTGTGCATGGCGGCGGCGCGATACTCAAATGAATGAGTACCGATGTGACGTCACAATTGATAAGTATATGTGCGCTACAAGAACGTCCATCAATTTATTCTTAATATGCAGCACAAAAGCACTGTATTGATAAAAGCAAATAAATTCGAATAGATCTGGTTTATAGCAATAAATGTTTGTCAGAGACGCAGATACTTTCTAAAGTGTGACGTCACAGGGAGACGCGTAGAGTGAGTTACTTGTGCATGGCATGAGAGAGCACATGTGAGAGCGGCGCAGACAGAGAGCGCATGTGTTACAGAGAGTGTGAGCGAAAGAAATCAAAATAAAACAGTTGTTTTTGTTTACGCAGTGTCTTTTTTATTGCCCAAATGGACTCGCAATCAATTGCAAATACCCGGAGCCCAGATAATGAAATGCTTATAAACGAAACGAATGATAACTTGATGAAAATTGCAATGATAGCTTGAAGCTAAATCACTTGAAATGCCTTACTGCCCGGTGCAATATGTGAGTCTCATATCAATTAATTAATTTACATTACTCAGTGGGCGCACAGCTGTTGATACCATTTTTTGCTTTCACGGCAGCGGTTATTGGTGCACATGGGGCAGCGCATTAAGAACTTGGGATTGACCGGCTGCTCAGACTTTAGATGATCGGCCACGATGCTGCTCAGTGCATTTATGAAAAGCGGATGATCGTTGGGCGCAGCAGCGCGACGTATTTCCTCCACACCCACCTCTTTGGCCAGCTCGTCACAGTACTCGATGTCCAGCTCGTGGAGTGTTTCGATGTGTTCGTTCACAAAGGCAATAGGCACAAGTATGAAGTTCTTTAGACCCTGTTTGACGTAACCCTGCAAATGAGTTAGGACATTAGTATCTGTCAAGAAAGTATAATTGCGACTCCTGGTTTACCTTGATGGCATCATCCGTCGCTGGAGCTAGCCAGGGCAACGGTCCCACCTTTGACTGCCAGGCCAAGCTATAGGGATTGCTTTGACCTAATTCCTGCATTACCATGTGCACGCTAGCGCCGATTTCAGAGGGATACGGATCACCTCTACTCACTGCCTTGAGCGGCAGCGAGTGCGCTGTAAAGAGTATTACGACATCATTGCGTTTCGTCTCCACAAATTTGGCCAGCTCCTCGCGAATTCGCTGAGCGAAGGTCTTGATGAGCAACGGATGTGTGCCCCAGCGATCGATAATGCTCCACTTGATGTTTTCGGGCAGTGTGCTGCGAATGGGAAACTGGGTTAACTGCTTAACTTTCAGATGATCCATGACCATTTACTTGTTTCGATAGTGGGTGAAGATGGAGTTGAAGCTCGAGCCGGATGTGGCGCAACTGTATTGCGGATACTGCGAGAAGAGCACCACACGTTCCGGCTGGTCACTATGACAACATAAATAGATATATAAATACCACAAAACTCTTTGACATATTCCTCCCCAATTGACCCTTGACTAACCTTTCAATTTGTGCGAGCGTGTCCTCCGTCAAGGGAGTAACGTAGCGAAACCCGACGTAATGCTTGTGCGGCGCCGTTGTTGGAGACAATTTATCCAGTTGTTCGCACATTAATCGACCCTGCAGCTCAGTCCACTTCAATATGGGAGAGCCGCCTCCGATTTCTTTGTACTTCTTTTGGACCTCGGGCGTGCGACGTTGCGCAATCCATGGACCCAGCCGGCTCTGCACCGGCAGCTGTATCATATCGCGATCCGTCATGATGCGCAGCAGATAGTCATGAACCTGGTCCGTGTGTTGTGGTCCACCCATGTTCAGCATGAGGATTGCAGTCTTCGCCTTCTGACTGCTGTAACGAATGTTACTCGTGGCGAAATTGGCGGCATTGCCTGTAACTTGAAGAGTTTATTTGATATTACGCGGAGGGTATTAAGCTACTTACATGCCAGCTTGCATAGACTCCTGTTATGCAAAAACATTGTATGCATCTAATTCAGGCCAACTGCAACCGGAAATATTTTCGCCAAGTTTTTTGTAAAAAAATATATGTAAGCACCAATTATTTCAAATAAAAAAATTAATTCGAATTTTAATTTGCTTTTATTTACCTTGTATTTGTAATTTCTATAATGAGTTTGCAATAAGCAGTAATTTATAATACTATTGAACTCCGTCCAGTTGTAAATTTTATTTAACAGTGGCCACAATAATAACATAAGCTAAATTTGTATCAACAGCAGTGGTGTTCTGTAAACCTAGTATTTTTCTGTGTAATAAGTTCTTAATATTCAAGCAGAGCTACCAGATGTTTAAAATACCCAACCGGTTGCCGTCAATGTTCTCTAAACAGCTGATCTGGTTGATAGCACATGATTGCCAACATCCCCAATACGGGTATTTATGAAAAAACGTTGCTGCTAAGCATTAAATCGAATAATGTTAATTAACAGTTTTCTGTTGAAGTTCTGTTAGGTTTCCTTTGAATTAGTTCTTTTTAGCCATTTGGCAGTGCATTTAGTTCAAATTCAAACTGAGCTTGCATATAATTATAATATAAAAATAAAAATATAAAATAAAACACAATATTTGTACCCTACTAATATATCAAATGAGTTTTCCAATTCCGAAGGTCTAAAAAGCTATGATTATAAAATACAGGCACACTGCCAATAACATTGTAGTACAATGTTAAGCTTTTAGATACCAAGCACATAACATAAAACAAACTGTGCTAGCGAATTGTAACGAACGACAGTCAGGGACTCAGTTCGTTCGTTCAGTTTAGTGAGTCATTGCCGCTCATCAATCAATCAATCAATCATTCAAATTGTTGAAACTTAAGCAAATAGAAAAAAGAATAATAAAATAAAAAACAAACAATAAAACATAAAAATACAAATACAGAAAAACTAACGCGAGTGCAGTGATGCAAATAGCTTTATTAAAAACAACAACCACAAGTGCCCTAAACAAAACGCCGTCAGCCGCCCCCAAGTAAAGCGAAAAAAAAAACCCACACGAGCTAAGCGTGAGGGACTTTGAACGGTTACGACTCTGATGGTGGTGGATTACCGTGGGGTGGGTGGCTAGTGTTATCGTCTTTGCTCGCTCTCGCCCACAAATTGCCAGCAGCGGCAACTTGCTCCAAATTTGTAGATCATGCGCAATAGGAACGACTCGCTGAAACGCTCACTGGTTCGCTCATTGCCCAAACAGGATATTTTATTATACTGAAATTCAAACCCACACACACATATATGTACATACATATAGATGCGTGCTGAGCTGCGCTCTTTTAACGTACGAGCACCGCAGAAAATTCGCATATTCAGGCCAAAAGCATTGCGCTCGTAGTAAAACGCGGCTCATAAGCAAAAGCTCCGCACTGCCATTCGGACGCATTCCGTTGCCTGCTCCCACTTACACCTTATCACGCGCTCCCACATAGAAAAAGAAACACACACACACACATAAAACATACACTCGCACACACGCGTAACCGTTCCTACATGCATTCACACATACACGTGCAAAAATCAATTGAACGCAGTTAAAAGAAAAAATCGGTTAACTAAAAGGGATTTTTGGTCAAAACGCGTTGTTTTTGAGGCCCTGGCTGCCAAATAATGTTGAAATTGACTGTGAAATGTGCAAAAGCGAGAAAAGCGAAAAAAGCTCACAAGTTACGCAAAAAATGCAGCAGCATCGCAGCCGCAGTAGCAGCAGCAGCGAGCAAAATGTGAAACGGAAACGAGCAAACGAACAATGTTAAAAGTGCAGAGGATCGAAGGATGCATCCGAGTGCCTCCACAGTGCCATTGACCACCGAACCAGCAATTTGTCATTAACGCCAACGCAAGCATCAGCAACTGAATTGCTGCCACGGCATCATCAACTGCAACGGCAACTGCATCTGCATCTGCATCTGCAACTGCAACAGCAACAGCAATTGCATTTGCATTTGCATTCGTATCCGCAATATAGCCGCAAAAGCCTTGCCAACTGCACCTGCATCTAACGCTGTTCTCCCGCCGGCAACCATCCCACAGAAGCTGTCCTTGTTGTTGTTGTTGCTGCTGCTGCTGCTTGTGATTTTGAGTTTTCATAATTAAACGGTGAATTTCGTGCGGCTAGCGAAGCGACGAACAGACATCCAGGCAACCAGGCATCCAGGCAACCAGGCAACCAGGCATCCAGGCATCCAAACATCCAGTCAGCATCCATCAGGCCAGGAAACGCAGTTTAGGTAAGATGAGCGACTATCAGAAATGTATCATAAAATGAACGAAATATTATCAAATTGGGATAGAAAGGTTAAAGGATTATATTAGGAATTGAATGGAATTCGATTTCTGTCTCGGTCAACATAGTCTCCATTAAATATAATACACTTTTATCTACGTTTTTGCCTAAAAATACTGATTCAACTTTATATTTAAATGCAAATTGAATATTTCATATTCTCCACTTAATTTTTTTATGAAGAAATATATATGATAATACTGAAGTAAAAGTAGTTCCGATTCGATGAGCTCATTATATATATGTGAATATTATCTTGATGTTATCTATATACTACATATAAGGAACTATATTAACCATCTAATTGGAAAAACTGTGAACTTAGTTTTTCTTTAAATCCAAAATGGAATAATATATTATTAATGACATATTATTATAATTTAATATATTAGTATATTATATCATATAATAATTCACAGACTAGTAAGAGTAATTTCACTTCTACTGAATATATAAGCATCTCGAAAAACAATGAGCAAATATAAACGTCCACGATATTAACAATCAACAGAACATGTTTAATGCTCTAGTGCTTTGCGCTCGGCCTCATTTGGGAGCCCAGCCAATGCCACCCACATCTAGTTTCCTAGCAGCCACATTGAAAAAGTTGAGAGCTTTGCTCTAATTTTACAAGAAAAGCGGAAAAATCATTTGAACAAAAAACTGGCAAAATTCGAAAAAAAAAAAAATATATATATATATATATAAATACTTTAACGCTCACAGCATTGAATGCAAAGTTATGATTCCAAATGTTATAGAATATTTGCAACATTTTCAACTCAAAAAATATTTTCATAGTAATCGGCTATGGACAAGTTCTCGTCTTTTCTGAAACTTGAGGGAAGAGAATAAAAGTTGCTCGAATTAGCCGATTTTCTGAATTTCCATTGTTCAGAAAACCATTGTTAGATTGTCTAGCTCGATGTATTTAACAATAAGTATCATTAGAAACTTTTCTGTTGAGTGAAGAAAATGAACTTGGAATTCGCAGAGACTTTAGGTACAGCTTCAGTTCTCAGAATTTCATTTTTATAAAAGACTTAAGATTGTCAGTTTGGCTATACATAGGAACTTTTTGCTTCGCCCTTTTAAGTATGCAAAGAAAATGAATATATATTTCATTGTTGTTTAACAAAGGCTTATATACACTATATGATCTTTTTTTTTCCGTATCTATCCCTATTAGCTTTCTCAAAGGCATGCAATCGCTTTTAATTTCCATATTTTTTGTTGCTTTGTTAACCACTAACCTCCCATTATTTTACCTTTACAATGCACTATGGGTCAAAAGCCCGTTTTTTTTGGAATTAATTAATAACTTTTGAACTAGTCAAGATAATTAAATTTGTTTTTTTGCATTTGACTTTCGTTCGCAACACTCGTTTTTGGTGAAAAAATGGGTGTGGCACCGCCTCTCTTTCATATTATTAGCGTTCATAACTTTTTGCCTTTTTAAGATATTTACACCAAATTCACATATTAGATGTGTTTTCATGTTTTAAAGATCCTGTAAAAAAATTATCAAAATCGGTTAACTATATCATATAGTTTTTGTATGTAGAAGTTGACAAAAAAATGTTTCAAGGAATAAAAGGTTAGATTTTATGATTTTAAGCACAAATAACATTAAAATATATCTCTTTTATTGTTAATCATCGTATTCTTCATTATCTGAAGCTAGTATGCCATAAACCTCAAAATTTGAAAAGTCCTGCCTTTCGAACAGCCTTATTTCCTCTTACTCATCTGCGACGAGGTTAGTTGCTGAAAAATGAAATTGCGCAAAAAGTGCGCAAAAGTGCACGTTGAACTTATAGGTCTAAGTTCGGAATTGAATACTCTATAAAATGGGCGTAGTTTCATTGCTACAAAATGCTACAAACACAAGTTATCTCTTATCAAAGACAAACATTTTTTTTTTAAATGATGTCAAAGACAGCTTTTTGACTTACACAAAACTTCACATCACATAAAGATTTTGGACAATATAAACACGTAAAAACAAAGAACAAGCCCTATTCCATACTTTCCACTAAAAATTTGAATCTAATTGCCATTATTTTTATTTCAATTGGCCATTGAAATTCATATAAAGTTTTTTACAAACTTGATAATGTGCGTGTCATGCATAGCAGCTCTGTTTAACAACAGTTTTGTTAGCAGATCGCGCCTCTGTTAAAATTCTGAGTATGTAACATTTACATATAGGGTATTCTTAATGGATTGGCATTAAAATTTTGTAAATTTTTTCAACTTGAAAATAAGACTTTTTTCCAAAAAATCGGGCTTTTGACCCATAGTGCAATGCCGTTTGGCCAGACATGCGCCAGCCTCCCGGGATGCATTTGTGCCCTCAGTATTAGTGAACAAATTGGTTGAAATTAGTTTGACCATTGGCCATGCTCCATTAGCAACTGCCGGTTGCCAATTAAGCCGGTTGCTGTGGTTGCCAGTTTTTTTCCTAGACCAACTTCAAGGTGATAATTCCCATAGGTGCGCTGCCGGTCTAGACTCGCTGCCTGTTGCCATGGTGCATGTGCTGGGCGATGGGCAACGGGCGATGTGTTGATGGGTGTGTCAGTGTCGTCCCTTGGTGCCTGGACGGCTGTGTGTCACTTCGCTTTTAGGCTGGTGCCGTCTCCCAGGGCCAGCAGTAAATGCAACGCGGTAAAAGCATAGCCAATATTGTGCAAAGGTTAGGCCAAGCCATCAATATATGGAAGTATGAACTATAGAGCACCCGCAATGAAGAATATACTTTACTGCAACTGAATGGCAGACTATGTCTATACGACTTCTTTTTGATAGTATGAAACAGATCAAGTTTTGGCCAATACCGTGAAGTATTTAACCTATTGCTTGTATGTGTTATTATTATTGTTTTTATGTTTATTATTTTATGCAATACAATGGATCGTTTTCTTATTAATACAAGACAGAATTTCATATTTAGTTTAATAATTTTTAGAGTCATACAAGTTACTGTACTTATATATACATATTTAAAAAAAACATCAACACAATTCAATTCCCATCTGAGCAGCTCAATGTCTAAGAGCTTTCAATATTTGGCCAGAGCAAATATTGTTATTGATTCGTTGCTGTTTTTTATTATTTGATAAATGCTTTGCTATTTTTGTTACGGTCCACGTGGACGGCGCTTTATCAAACAGTTAGGCCAACCATCCCCACTCACCCACGCCCACCAACTCCCACACCCACACAGTGGTATTTGAAAGTAACTTGGGCTGTGCGAAAGCGAAAACACAGTTGAAGCGAAATTTATGATGTCATTTGGCATGCGTGTACGAAAATGTGAATGTCTGTCTGTCTGTCTACTAAAAGAGTTGCTGTAATAAATGTTGCTATTGTGACTGTTGTTGCTGTTGTTGTTGTTGTTGTTGTTTTTGTAAATGTTGTAGATCCCATCAACACCCGAAGACATTTTTCTTGGCTGATTGCTGCATTTTGTCGCCATGTTGTTGCTGCTTTGACACAAAGTATCGTGTAGCTCCATTTGCATGTCACTGCCGCTGCTATTATTCTCACACAGACAGAGAGACAGAGACGCACACACACTCGCACACATAGAGCAGTCAGAGCTTGTCTAGAAATTATGAACAAAAATGTTGCATACCAACGGGCGCAGCTGAAGTCATTGAATGGTGCCTGGCTGTTGGCATTGTTGCAACGGAAGCTGCTCAGCAGTTAGTTGTCATGGCGCAGCTGGACTCATACACACACAGACACACACTCACATACATCTATATGCAGACAGATATGGCCTTAGGTACGGCATACGAGCAGCATATTTAAATGTCCTCTGCACTATTGCAACATTTTTCATTGCAAACTGTAAATGCAGGAATGGGAAAATGGAGGATTAAGGACGTACTCTCGGCACAAACTGTTTTATGGCAACAAAATCTCAGTTGGAGTCGTAGGCTAACTGCCAGCCACAGAACTCCATTGGCCCAGTTCGTGCAACATGTCCGCCACGACGAAGACGACGACGACGACGACGAGAGCGACGTTGGCAGACGACATCATCATGGCAATGGCTAACTCTAGCCATGGCAACTGAGCTGCTGGCACAGACTTCTCCTCCCGTGGCTGCTGCTGCAACTGCTACTTAATTGAAAATTCTTTGACGCTGATTTACCGTTGCGGCTGCAAGGCTTTTGACAAAATCATATGCAGAAACATAATCCGAAGTTGCACTCTAATCGGCTAAGTTGCTGCAGCTAATAGTGTATATTTGTATTTTCTCCGGGGATTTGCAGCCTTAGTGCAATAAATCCGGAGACTGAAATAATCGCCGCATACAGTGTACGGCGGAGAATGTTTGTATAGATGGTGTATAAACGGTTGCACAAGTTCTCAGCTAGGAGCATGCCTTGCCCTTGTGTTTCTTCTGGATCTGAAAGTTGTTGCCTCGACCAGGCAACTGGAAATGCTTTTTAATTAAAAATTATATCAACATTCATTCCAGCTCCCGGGCGATGGCAACAGCAGAGCTCCTGCTTGGATAATAGTTGTTAGAGCAACATGAATATGATTCTTTTGTTATGTAGATGGAACATCATTTCAAGTGCCAAGAACGAGCACAGACAAACACACAGACACAGAGAGAAAGTAGGATAATAAATATATACATTTCACTTAGCTGGCATATCGATTTAAATTGTAATTAAAATAATCGAATCTCCATTTTACAACAAAAGCAGGCAACTGTAAAAGTTAGCTGAGTTGATTTGATGAGAAACCTACAATAATCAAGAATACGCTTCAATGAGCATTAGCCAAGGAGAGTAAAACATTCTTTCCTTTATGTAGGTTTAGTTACTATAGTTGTAAATAAGACTCGGGGTTGAAATATTTGAATTTCTTTTTTGCTTAAAACGGTTTTTATTATCTTGGCTAAAATACTTTCAATTTATTTAATAGGCATGAATGAGCTCCATGCTGAACTACAGAACAGAGAGGTTTGAAGAAACTAACGATTAATGTTAATATAATGATCGTAATTCCATTATTATGCCCAAGTGGCGAAAAATTGCCCCTAAGTATTTCCATTTAGTATTTTTTAAAGTGATTCTCCTAAGTATTTCCACTGAGTATATCCTCTAAATAATTCCTCTTAGTCTTTAATAGTAGCTGAACGATCATTGAATACTTGCACACACTTCCCTTCACATCACTTTCCTTCCCTTCCCCTCCCTTCCCTTCCCTTTACTTTACTGCACTACACGACTGAGCCCCACCAGGCCTGGACGACTGACTGTAGAAATGCTACAGCTGCTGCCCTTTATATAGGGCCACTTTCACTCACTCTCTAAGTCGCTCTCAAATGTTGAGCCCGATAGCCGGTAGAAGACGTTGCAGTCGAACTTTAAGTGACCAATGAGAAGACTCTCTGCTGCTGCAAGCATTCTAGCTTCGTTTTACTCAATTATAAATACGAACTGAATACAGCTGCAAACATATAATTGATCTTTCGTCGGTCTCCTTCGTATCTTGCTTTCTTTAGGCATACAGACTCAGAGAGACAAGCGGAGAGACAGGTTTGATATAGACAGGGATACATACAAATAGACATATATAGAGACACTCATACGAACAGATATACAGACAAACTAACAGGCATAGTTAAATAGGATTAACTCATTACGCTGCTCAATAATATATGTATATGGTTGATAAAGCTAAATGCTGCTATGCTAAATAGTTTATGTACATTAATGTATATAATTATTAGATGACATAGACAGCATTTTTTTCTGTTCTATAGTTCTCTTAATTGCTTACATGTCTGCATAGTCTTCTGGATATTCTATCCTATACTTATTTATTATTATTATGGCTTTTCATCAATAGGGTACACAACATTCAAATGCGCTAGATAGAGCCTGAAACAGGCTAAACTGGCAGCACTGGTATGCGCATCTATTTAAATAATGTTTATTTCTTTTACTGTGCTTGAAATCTTTACGGACTTGAAATATCATTTAAACTGCAATCGAATATCGCCATATAAATATGTATATATATATATATATATATATTAAGCCATAGTTTGTAAGGAGTACATAAACTTTAGAGTATGAAGTACTCTCTCTTACTCTCTTCACCTTTAACAAACAGCTCATTGCCTTGAGTTTAAACAGAGAAAAAAATAACCCGAAATTGAATCAGTCATTTACATAGTGTGTCGTGGAATTCAGGTGTTAAAGCATACAAACTGCTAGAGTGAGTTTGTGCGCTTCCGTTTATTTATGTATGAGTGCCTCGTATATGTGAAAGATTAACTCTCGTCCAGCTCACGTCCAAGTGCTGCTAATGGATTGGGTTTCTTTGAAGAACTTAGCCTAATTAGATTTACATAAGCCCAGCCGAAACACGCTGCAAGATATGCGAGTATGATTAGGTTTGTTAGTGCACTGCAATTAGAGTTGATTCGCTTTGGCGCTGTTATTGGGATTAAAAATAGATTTCTTATCGCAGCTTAAGAGTGCAACAGTTGCAGGCAGCACAGCCATAGCCCCGTCCGTGGCACAATTTGATTACAATGCTCTGAGAGCTGTGCAAACAACGCGTTATCGGAGCTGTGAAATCAGACAGCTACTCGATATGCGAGTGGACGGTGGACTATGGACTGAAGGACTGTACTACTGTAGGACTGTCTGTCTAAGGGCTGTCTGTCCTGCTGCTTGTATTGGGCGTCTGGCAGATGGCAAGATGGCTTCAATGGTTGTCAGGCAAATGCATATGACACATGTCGGAGCAGCCACAACTCAAAAGTAAAGTGTTTCAAAGTGCTGTTGCCTGTCAACTGCTGCCTGCCTGCCTGCCAGCCAGCAGAGCTTCATTAAGTTTAGGACACGCTGGTACAGTGTGGAGTCGAGTTCCGCAAAGGCATGCAAATTGCGTTTGCTTGCTGACAATTAGGTGACAGTAAATACTTTCTGATGAGTTTGGCATTGTCAAACGCAACGCTCATTTGTTTTCACAGTCTGAGAGAGTCTTAGGAGCTCTTAGTCGGGGAATGAGGGAATCCAAGGCTATAGGAATGTAGTGTTGTCTTACCCTGAGAGCATCGCATTTTGATAATTTCAAGCTACAAACACATTTACTATTTCACTAATTATGGCAACTCTCTTTCTCTCGGTCTCTTTCTTTGCAGCACTACTATACGAGCAACGAATGAATCGAACTTGCATTTTATATATAGACTAAGCTAATGAATTTTCGTAAAATTAAGTCGATAACGCGATCACGCCCCTGGGCACTTTTCTCGAGACTTCAGCCAGGGCCACAAATGCCCCAACTGTAGCAGCAGAAGACAGACTTTCCCATAAGGATCCCCACTCATAAATGCAGTGGAAGAAGAAGTTTACTCGATTGAAAGCAGCTACTGGAAATTCGCGTGTGCGAAGAATGCTTTGTTGTGGACGTAGAAAGGTGAGTTCCAACATCTTTATCAGAAAACTACCTCAGAATCATATATTATATATTGGTAAAGTGGAACACTCGAAAGTATCTGTAATTATTAACAATAAACCTGGGTTTATTGCTAATTTAAACTTTATTTGGGTAAATAAATAATTACATACCATTGAAAACAGAACGATTATTCGCCTAAGAGTCATATATTTTATTACTACAATTTAACGTCGTAAAGCTGGTAATCGCTGTTTGTGTTTAAAAATAATTATTGTGGGTAGCATAAAAACTGTTTATGATTTGCATACAGATTCCATAAAAACAATACTTTAATTGGTACAAAAATAAAGATGGCATATTACAATCGACTGTAATTCAAAATGGCAGGGGCAGAAACTCAAACTATCGAGAATTATCGAGAACGACTTTATTTTCAAGGGGATAGAATTTGTTTTCGAATTATTGCGATTTTCGATTTAAGGGGATAAAATTTATTGAGAATCGACTGTATATTGTTGAAAAAGTTTCTATTAAAAATATTGAACCTTCAGAAGCAGATAAATAGATATACTAAATAAATCAAATGGGCGTTAGCGAACAACTCCAAATATATTGGATGTATCATGCCAGCAATAGGTATCTAATATCTAGAATGGAGACATGTCTAATTTTTGTATATTACTAACATGCTAATATTATTTTGTCAGATTTCATTAATTCCTGCCTAGTTATCAATCAGCTAAAATCAACTTATTTTATTGTCAGATCCATATTGAACGCTTCACTTTACTTCCAATACCGCATGACTGCAAAATCTGATTAACATATTTTGGGGTCGCGCCTGGGGATGCGGTTTTGTGTTCGTACGTAGCTCGATTTAATTATGTACATATAATTATATACACGTGTACAACGTATCGTGTGTCAATATAATGTGCGGTGCGCCATGAGCCATGCTGAAACTTAATTGAAGTTGCGTCGCTTTTAAATGATATTTTTGGCTTGCACAACTTAATTTGGGCCAGCCATGTTACTGAACTTCAATCGATATGCTTAATTAAAGGGTAATCGTGAAAATAATTGATAAACCTGTTCACTGAAACTAAATCTGATCAAATTAAGCTAAGAGCCAAGAGCATCACCTGGCAACCGTAATGCAGGAGTGCATCGAGCCCATCCCGCCTCTTGCAAGGATGGCAAACTCTACCCAACCGACTTCTAATTAAAGCACTTAAAAGTGCTTTTTGCTAATGCTGCCAGGCGCCAGCTCTCGTCGTCACAAGGTGTACTCGATGCATCCTAGCATGAGAGCAGGTAGACGAGACGAGGATTTGTTGTCAGTTGCTCAAGTGAATTTGTCAACTATGAGCAGCCGAGAAGCTCCACTTGAATGCATTAACAAAGCTATGACAAACACTGGGTGGCGGCAGGCAGCCAAGCCTTCCACCCTTCAAGCTGTGCCAACTAAAGCCAAGCGGCAGAAATCGTTTCTACTTAAGCCAGCTACCCAGTCAGCCAGCTAGTGAAAAGCCAACAAAACTTTTCAGTCACAAAGTCAAAGGCGTTGCGTCTTGAGTCCTGCAATTTCCTCAAGATGCAGCTGCGAACGCATTTAGACCGCAGCAGTGGGCGGAGGGCGTGCCGCCCACAAGCACTGCATACAATCGATTATTAGATGAGGGTACATTAACTTGGATATGGAGTTGACAGTAATTAACATAAAGTTGAAACGATTTTGGGCGTTGTGAGAGAGTTGAGAGTTGATTTAAATATTTTACTTATAAAATTCGATTTTTATATGTTGAAATGTATGTAACTGACAGAAGGAAGCGTGGCACTCCCCATAAAGTATATATATATTCTTGATCAGGGCGACGACCTGAGTCGATTTAGCCCTGTCCGTCTGTCCGTATGCTTGAACGCGTCGATCTTAGAAGATGTAAGAGCTAGTGACTTCAAATGTCCGTGTATACAGCGCGGATATAGAATTTTTCTAAAAAAATGGATATCTCATCCCGTTATTTTGTTATCGATTAAAAACATGATCGAAATTCAGTAATAACATTATATCTGACACATCTTTGGAGCTAGAGTCAAATTGTAAATGTAGATTTATAAGTATAGAATTTCGACTTTTATTATAATTCACCTCCTCCCCTAAATCCTAAATGCATGCATTTCAATGTTATAACCAGGATCTAAAAGTTTAATAAAAATACAGTGTGTCACATCATTCAGCTTCTGTCATGCAGTCTCATCGCACTTAGCTTCTGCCATAAATTCGCTAGAGGACCTAAATTAAGAGCATTTATATTTCTGTGAATTATATTTCTATATATTTATGTTTCTATTTCGTGAGCTTCATATTATTCAGTCTTTGACGTACCTTATACCGAGTCTTGTTTATTCAGCTTGTCATGCAGCTTCCCTAACTCAATTTTCAAGTTTTGATTTTGTCACATTCACTAGAAGAGTTGAGCACAGCACAGTTTCTTATCATTCATAGGGCTATGACTTTTATTTTTGATCAATATTTTCACAAGTATTATTATTGCACCTTCCATTGAGTCCCGTAGCATTCAGCTTTTGTCATGCAGCAGTCTTAACTCAAGTTTCAAGCAAATACGATATGATCAATATTCCACATTTTCATAGATGCCGATAAATAGTTATCGAAATCAATAAATAGCTATCGAAATCGATAAATATTTATCGAAATCGATGTTGTACGATTGATGTACCTTACCTCGAGTCTTGTAGCATTCAGCTTTTGTCATGCATTAACTACATATTTGTACTTTAAAGAATTTCGGTATTTTATTATAACTCACCCTTAAATTTGTAAAAAGCGTATTTCAAATACATTTTGATTTTCCTGAACTTCACTCATCAAGCCAAGATTTAGATGTAATAGTATTTTGCTAAAAAGTAATTCTTTAATAAAACCATAAGAAACTCCTCTTTGTGAATTTCTTCAGAAAAGATGATTTACTCAAAATAATCACATAGATTGATAGAAGCTTTCTATTAAATAAAAAATAATATATGTGTGGGAATGTGAAAGAAATTGTCAGCCCTTTTCTGATATATGACTCGATCTACAAGACTCTTCATGAACATCTTATATGTATCTGCAAATGATTAAAAAACGAAAAGTACTCCTAATTAAATCGTATATATGTCATATCGAATATTAAACTAGATCCAAAATGCAAAATGAGAATTCATAGTAGGATTGAAAATATCTTATAAAATCATGAAATTAAGAGTGAATGGAAATTCAATAATTTAACTCTTTTAGTCTTTTTGCAGAGTATACGATGTTCATTGTTTCGCATAAAACTAGTTGTTGTTCAAATTTTCATTTATGCCACGAATAAACTTTGACTTGCTGCAGCCGTCAAAAACTTTAACAAATAAATTAATTTAGTCGCTGAGCTGGCGCGCAGCAAAGCTTGCGAACCCGACGAGCCCGGCGAGTCTTGTGAGCCTGGTGAGCCTGGGAGTTGGCCTTTGCCGCGTGCTGGCTTCGCTCGATAGTTGGGATGATCGTCCTGCGGGAGTCTAGCGGATAAATAATTGAATTTACGCTTGCGGCATATTTAGCTGTGCCTGCATTTGTTTTAAATTGCATTTTCTTGGCTGCTCCTTTTTGCAGTGGCAACGAGCTGGTTGCTCTTTGCTGCTTTTGCTGCTCTTGCTGCTGTTGCTGCCACAATTTATTTTGATTATTTTTCCTTTTCTTTGATAAGCTGAACGTCAGGCCTGTGCAAATTGATTTGTTAAACAATTTTTAATTGAAATGTAACAGCAGGAGCAGCAGCAGTAGCAGCAGCAGCAGGCAATATGTCGAAGTTTGATAGCATCAAGCAGCGCCTGCTGCCTCTGTGTGTGTGTGTGTGTGTGAGGCCCGCTGCCTGTGGCATGCCACTTGTAAACAGTTAAAGTTACTCAAGTGAAATGCGCAGGCATTTCTATTGGCATACGTGGCTGGATTTGCTGCATGCCATGATGACGGGTGTTGAATGGCAGCCAACAGGCAAATGAAGGCTGCGCAACATGGCAGCATATTGTATTCCAATAGCCGGGAGTTGGGATTGGGCTGCATGTGGCTGCAACTGACACCATTTGGCAAACCGTTGCTGCTGCTCCTGCTGCCAGCATCCAATGGAGATTTCAAAAAATTTCAAGTTGCATTTTTTTTTGTGTGTATGTGGGCTTTTTTCTGTGCTGGTGATGAATTTATTGAATTGCATTACGTAACGTTCGGGCCGCAGTCAATTATTTTGATATATATTCGCATGCCAGACCGAACAATGCGGCGTATACGTGATGCGAGCGTGGCCAAGCACAGCCATGCATTTAATTAAAAACAATGATAGCAACTGACAAACAGATAAAAAGTCGTATTGCGTTCGTATATTCGCCGTCTATCAATTGTCAAAAATGTGAAGTTAAGAGCTGTCTGACTCGTGCAATTAGTTGACAATTTTGCTGCACGCTTTATGATGGGTGATGAAAGAAAGAAAGAATTTCTGGCTCGCTCACGCTCTAGACAATTATCAACTTGCCGCTCGGCTGGCTGCTTAAGTCGCGTCGTTTTGGGCCGCGTTTCAAGTTGGCGCAGAATGCGGCATTCTGTCTATCTGACTGTAAGTTTTCTGTGTGTTACTCGAGTGCCATTCACAAATAAATGGCGGACATTTAGGCGAGAGTAGCGGCAATGCCAGCGACAGCAGCTCCTTTTGATTCTTAGAGCTCTGCCAGCAGCCGTTGCTGCATTTGGGGTGCATTCGAGCAGCTTACTGGATAGACACACGCAAGCACAGACAGTAAGACAGGCGAACAGAGTGAAAGAGAGAGGGAGAGGGGCAGTCAGGGAGTGAGACGGCAGAGCGTGAGCAGAGACTTGCAGAATGTTTGCCTCAATGCAGATAAGAATATTGCTTCAGTTGGGGCTGCTGCAAACACAGAGAAACACACACACACACAAACACACATACATACAGACACACACACATAGACCAATTCACATTCAGCGCCCAAGACAAACACTGGGAAGCATTTTAGTTGTTGGAGCTGCTCCAATTTCTGTTTTACTTTTTAAGCTACTTCCGATTTGACTCTACGCAGTGGAGTACAAGGAAACGCATTGGAAGTAAATTTTAGAAAAAACTGTAGCTTAAAAACTGTTTGAAAAACTAGAAAAGCTTAATGAAATAAAACAAGAAATTAAAAAACTATGTATGTATATAATACAGGTTAACACAGGAATTACTTAATTTATATTACATTACTGAAGAATAAATGAGTGTATATTTAATTTTAGCACATATTGATTGAATAATTATGTTACTTGTTATGATTATATGTATATCCACATTTATTTAGAGAGTTTCATTTTATAAATTAAACATTTAACACCTTTGTCAGGCAGCATTCAGGAAAAGTAATATAGAAATTAATGTATAAATTAGCTGATAAATTGTATATATAAATTTAATTGGTTTGGGTCGAGTTTTCATTATTTTTTTTAAGATAACAGATAAAGATAATGTAACAAACTATAGGTTTCTATCTAGAACCTGCTTGGTAAATTATTTGAAACCCAACTTAATTTTACACAATTTTTAAGATAGGTAAATTCAGAAGTTTTTTCGTTTTTGATAGGTTTAGTTGTTCTCTATAAAGATGTACACCTTATTGATATTGTTCTTCCATTCTATCCATTACTAAGTAGATTTTCTCTTGTGTTTGATGAACGGGTATTAAACAGTCGGTTGCAGCCAGATATTCTGTGCCAGTGTCCACCAGATAGCTGTCCCCTTTCATTATATTTTCTGTATTCGGTTACACTGTGAAACCTAATGCAAGAGTAAAAGGAACACCAAATTAGAGACCGCATTGCTGTCCGCTTGGTCTTGCGCTTGTTTCTATCCTATCATTGGCTTCATTTAGCGCTGTTCTTGTTGGCAGATAATTCGAAAAACTATTAATTGGCAACACGGCAACAGTGCAGCAAGATTTTTAATTGGTGCGAACGCAGCGCAAAAGTTTTGCTCACCATTTGCAGGTGCTGCTGCTGGCACGTTGGAAAAACGTAATATGTGTGCATTGAAGCGGAAAACTCGATGATAGCAAAGCAAGGGAAAGCCACTGATTATGACTGTGAGAAAGGGGCAAAATGCAAGCATCGAAGAAGCACAGCATAGCGAGTTGGCAAGCTGTGCCAGCTAGGACAATGGCACGCTTGAAAGCGCAAATCAAGATGTGGATTGTGCTAGCAATCTGTTTACCTACCACACAATCCATCAATCAAACCCATATTCAATTAAGCAATCACTAAAATCTGCTCAACAGATTGCGTTCAACCCCTGCCAGTTGATATTAATTAATTCGTATTAGAGGAGTTGATGGGTTACTCTTTAATCATTTTATTGCCCACTCTCAATCTGCTTACAGCAGAGAGTTTGATCTGTATTTTAACTTCTTTTCATATTGCTTTCGAATCACTTGGTATAGATATATTGTATAGAATCTATGTATATGCATATGAACACAGACTCTTCTACACCCCTAAAGCTCTATTGACATTTTGCTGTAGAATAATCATGTTCTTTTGACAGGCAAATATTGTGTCTATCTATAAATTTTGTTCAGCTCAATTTCATATTTTCTATGCAGAGCAAACAAAAAGTTGCTTTTGCCTTTCGCCTGTTGTTGGGCCGTGCGATTTAATCTGTCATCTACTTTATACCTGAACCAATATAGTGCTGGGCTATATCCATTTCATTGCTTCAAGCATACAAATATTAGCTTTAACTAATTTACTAATTTTATTCAAATATTTTCAGTTAATTAAAATTTGCGATATTCGTTTGCATTGAGTTGAAATTGTATTGTAATTTATTATTGTGCCGAGTTAATAATTTATTGTTTCAGCTATTAATTTTTTTTATCTTTAATATTATTATTAATAGTAGTAACTACATTTCATAAGTTATATGTACAGTATTTATATATTTTTTTAAATTTGAGTTCCGACTATGAAATCTTAGAGCTAGGTTTTCCATTGATTTTACTTTTACTACTGTTTTATTTTTTTTTATTTTTTTGTATTTATTTTTTTTATAACTGTCTTGCCATAACATATATATATTATTGAACAAGACAATGAGCTGCGTCGCCTGTGAACGTGTTGGTCTGCCTGTCCGTCCATTCGTCTGTATGCATTCATCGATCTCAGATCTCATTTGAGCTAGAAATATGCAAATTATTGTAGGGTTCACCATCAAGCTCAGTTAGTCTCTGGAGCCTAGATTCTCAACATAGTTTATTCAATTTCATTTGTATTTGCTACAATTTTTAATTTTGTTTTAATTCAACATATTTTATAACATATTTATTGATAATTTTGATAATAGTGTCAAATTTATAGGAATTTATATAAAATTACTGTATCTTTGGAATAAATTCAATCAATTGAGTATTTTAATACCGCAAATATTTGATGACAATTTCTAGCTGGTATTTGTGACATGGCTTCAATATTGCGGTAGGTGCAGGTATTCGATAGTCGTACGCATTTTAGCTCGCCTTGTATACTATTTGTTGTGCACGTAAAATATTTGCCTGTCATTGCACACAACATGTCGCATTTTTCTTGGCTTTTTATATAAATATATATACATTTTGTGTGTGCAAAGAACGTGTTTATAATTTCCGGGCAGCAGTCAGATGCCGTCAGTTGAGTGCCCCTATAGCATCCAGTGGTAGCTGCTTGCGAGAGTTCGCTTATTGATTGGCAAACTTATACTTATTTGCATAACATGCCGAAGGACATCGCAGCAGGAGTTGGGTTGTTTCTTCTTGAAATTCCGGAACGTTTCGCAACTGAATGATAAGAATGTTGCAACAATGGAATGTCCATTGGAAGCTTGGGGTCCGACCGACTGTTGACAATGCGTATAACATATTTTGTTTGGTTAAAAAATAAAATCATCAACTGATGCTGCATGCATACGGCGGCTGCACGTTCCACATATGTACGTATGTGTTTGTATTGGGAACAGCAGAGTGCAAAGGTAAACAGACACAGTTACACAAATACATACCACACACACACGCACACACACACACACGAGCACACAGCGTCAAAGCAAATGCAATGCCAAAACAAAATTAACCTCACAACCTACTGCAGCATCCATCTTTCGGCATGTGCATGTGCATGTAGGTGTTGCTGTGCCTGTGCCTATGCTTGTGCCTGTGTGCGCGTATGTGTCTTGACTGTACTAAAAGCGGCTTACACCACTCACAGGTAAACAGGCTGCCCACCCACACACAGCTCCAAGTGTTTTGTGCAGCCCCAAAAACGCCCACACACGATTGTTGTGTGGATAGGTCGTGGCTTTCATTCTGTGGCCCGCTTCTACGTATGTATATGTATGTGTGTGTGCGCGCGGGGCTGGCAGAGGTGGGCCTTGCCGTGACAGCTACCTTAGCATTTTGCCCCATCAACCCCCTCACAGACCATGAGCGTGGTTAAAAGCTGTTTGCTTCACTGAGGATTTTCGCAACGTTTTGGGCCCTCGTGACGCTCGCAGCGCACGAAAGTGTGCTTCAACATTTTTTTACTTTAACGTATTTTGCATTTGCTGTGAATTCGGCTATTTCTCTATGTGTGTGTGTGAGTGTGAGTTTGACTGTGTGGGTGTATGCGGTCTCTGCTTTTTGCCGACATTTGCGCTTTTGCTCAGTGCGTATTTCTATGCTTCGGCTTGCTCTCGCCAGCTCTCTGCTGCGCTCTCTCTCCCTTTCTCTCTCCCTCTCTCTCTCTCTCTTGCAGCGAAAGAGCTTTTGTAGTAGAGAAAAATGAAACGTTTTTTGGTTTTGCGGAATGGTCTGAAAGTTTAGAGTGGCCAGACTTGAGCAAAACTGTTTGCTATTCCGATCATTTATTTATTTTATTTTATATTTTTATTTTCGGTTGACTTTTTGTTGCAACTCGATTTAGCATGCAGTGTGGCTGATGGAACTTTGGCATTTGGTTTCGTGAGGGCAAGCCTGAAAATGCCATCAGCCTAAAAGGGCATGCAAGCCATTAATTAGTGCCGGCCGCCTCAAGCCTGGCACACACACACACACACATATACACACACACATATGCACTCCGACGCACACACCTCAAAGACAGTAAATTGTGCCAAGGTTCATTGTACGCAGGCATTGTCACTTACATTTCAAATGCAAGTGATATCTCTGCGCTGGTGGAGGAAAAGGGTCTGACAGAAAGAGGCGAAGGAGGAGGAGGAGGAAGACGATGGTGGGGTGGCCAGGGGTTTGGCCTAGCTATTAGCGTTTATTGCCGCTGGCTTTTTACGCCAGCCGCAATTAGCTGCCAAGGTGAATGCTTGTGACATTAATTGTCAATGAAAGCACTTAAAAGCTAATTTAGCAAACTAGGCTCACATTTGAACCTTAAGCAGCTTATAGCCAGAGCCGAACAACAGCAACAGCCACGGCAACAACCACCACAACAGCAACAACAAATTGAATGCATAATTTAGGCGGTCCTAAAGCCGCACATAAAACTAGCCCTCGCTGCTTATTTGATTCCCGACCAACTATAAATGCTCCACCACAACAGCAGCAGCAATATTTGCCGCCCATTTGCGTGGCGACACGAAATTGTCATCAAATCTGAATGGGCATTTGTGGGTTTCTCTCTTCGTTATTTTCTGTTTATTTTTTATTTGTATGTGTGTGTGTGTGTTTTTTTTTTTAACCCTATCAGACTATCAAAGCATCGATGCTGATGATGACAGCGCTTTCCGGGGGATTTCGATTTTTGATTTCGAGCGCCGACTGCAGCGAGCTGCGAACTCAATTTGTTTCGCTTGACAAATGTCCAGTGACAAAAAGCACAAAAAAAGAAAGCATAATATAGAAAGAAAAACAGATAAGAAGAAGAATGTTTCCTCTCCGGAAGTTTGTTATTAGCCGCGCACGTCCGGCGCGGCGGATAAATTTGATGCCGACTGCGCCATGCCACTGCGTGTGTGTGTGAGTGACTGTGTGTGTGTGTGTTACGCTTTGCCTACTGCGCCGCTTATCCGCGCAGGCGTCTACGTTGCGTATACGTAACGCAACATTTACTGGCTTTCGGATTTAGTTTAGAACTTTTGCTTTGACTCTGGCTTTGCCGTTTGCTTTTGGCTCTGCATTTGTATTTGTGTTTGTGTTTGTGCTTCTGTTTGTCAGCGGCTTTGTTGCTGCATACAAAACGTCGGGGTCCGCCTTGCGCCTTGAAAACCATTTCGAATGCATTCATTTTGCATGAGCACGCCCGACAGTTGATTGCCTGTCAGCGAGCGGGTGCTGCGACTGCGACTGCGACTGCGACAGCGACGGCATTCGCCAAACTGACCCACATAAATGCCCTGTCGATTAAACCGTGACTACAGCCAGCTCGTGAGTATGCGTCGTCGTTGTGTGTGTGTGTGTGTGTTGGTGTATGTGTGTTATGGTTTTGTGAATGATGTGGTCTTTGCTTTGGGCGTAACATGCACCCACGCACACACACACAGCGATAGCTACACCTACACATGTCATTCATGTCAGGCAAAGTTTACGCTTCAGCCATGATTTCCATTTGATTTGAACTCCCTGTAGGCTGGTTGGCTGCCTGGCTGTTTGGCACCTTGGCTGACTGACTGGCTCTTGGCCACTCTCTATCAATTGTAATGCGTTTTTAATGGCAATGCTTTATCTGTTATGTCATCGAGGTCGGGTTATTAAAATTATTCATAATTCCCTTTGGAGTGGTGCGCCCCTTTTAACCTGTCTGCTCTATGCGAATGCTATTCTCTTTCATTTTGCTCTTTGTTGCGCTCCATTTTGTTGATTTGAATTGTTTGATAAAACAAAAAATAGACAAACAGATAGAAGAAGGACTGGAATAACGGTGCGCTTTTGTCTAGGCCCAAAAATTGTTGAGTGTTTTTATTGTCGCTGTGTCTGTCGGCTGTTATTGTTATTGTCGCTGTTGTACCCAAATCATTCATAATGCTTGTCTGTCATGCCACAAGCTGGCTATTTTTGAGCAAGGTTTTCCCTAGCCACACACCCACACACACTCTCACACGCACACATGATTATCATTTCCTTATACACTGTGATTGGCATTTCTGTGAACTCAAATGTGTAACTACCAACGGCTACGACCATGCCTAATGCGAATTGTTGATACCGATGTCAGTTTATTTAAGTGGCGAAAGTAATTGCCAGAGCTTGTGCGCTGGCATGTCTGACTGCGTGTTCGGGCATTAATACTTGAGTGTGCGATTTGAGTGGGGCATCATGTGTAACAGTTTAATTATAATCCTGCTTAACGAAAGTAAGAAACAAGTTAATGCGACATTACAGGTACATGTGTATATAGCTGATAGACTCAAGATGGAACAGTTTATGTAAATTAAGATAGATAAGAGATAGATTGAGTTAATTCAAATAAGAATTTATATGTTGGTTTTATCATCAGTTGATATATATATATTATTAGTTGTTAACGAATATATTTTCTAAATATTTTAAATAAATTCATATTGAAAATATAAATTATAGTCAAAATTATTTTATATTTCAAATTTTCTTTTTTGTTATTTTCAATTAATTAAAAAATATTTAAATATATGTATATATAAATTATAGTTATGAATATCATTTTAGAAAAATTTAAATCTGATTGTTTGATATTCTAAATGGTATTAAATATTAAGTATAAATTAAAACAGTTAACTGTATATTAGAATAAATTATAAACTATACAGTTTTATTTTTTAAATTATACATTTTTATAAATTTCTTTGATATCTTAAATGATTTGAATAATTGCATTTAAAAATATTTAAAAAATATTTCATTAACAAACATGGCATGATATCGCTCATACGCCATGTAAATAATCGCCATGTTCAATAAATTATGTTAAGATTCTCCGAATCCTGTTCAATATTCATTACTCTTCGTTCTCTGGTGAGTTCAGCGAGTTTTTAACAAGTTCAAGTCCGTTGCCATAGAAATTACATCTGGCAACGCTGTCAGTTTCTAGTGCGTCTCTGCCGCACATCAAAGAGGAGGAGGACTAGCTCGTCGTCGTCGGCGCATCAAACACTATTCCCAAAATCCCGACTGTGAGTTTTTTCATATTAAACACACACACACACAAATGCACACAGGCTGCTATACTCACACATACACATAAAAATACATATGATAGGCATGTCGGCCTGTCGAACTTTTGGTTGGAAAAAAGCTTTCGCTCCTGTGCTCCCTTTTTAACAAGCAGCAAGCGACAACAACAACAACAACAAAATGTATTTATCACAGCAGGAGAGTCGTCTGCTCAGGCATGCGTATGTTTGTAACTGTGAGTGTGAGTGTGTATGTGTGAGTTACAGAGTGTATGCCTGTGTATATGTGTCTATTACTGCGTTTGCTCCACTTTCGAGTAAAGTTGTTCGGGACTTCGGGAGCTTGGGCTGCCCTCGTCGACGGCCATTCGCTCGGCTTCTGTTCGACGTTTATAGAGCCAACAATTTCAATACGCAAAGTTCAGTTGAGCGCGTCGGACGTTGTCGTGTTTCGCTCTCGTCCTCGTTCACGTCGCAGGCAACATCGTGCGTGGCGCCTATGTGTGTGTGTGTGTGTGTGTGTGCGCGTGGAGTAGTAGTAGTAGTGTGTGTGTGACAGTGAGTGTGTGTGCGTAGTAGTATTTCCGCCGCAACTATATATATATAGTATATATGTGTGTACATAAATACCTGCAGAGCGGCTGACGTAGTGGCCTGGCGTATAGTAAAAGCCATTAAAAAACTTATTCAATAGGATTTCACGCACAGCCATAGTCGAGCAGGAGCAGGAGCAGCAGCAGCACCACCACCACCACCTACCAACACAACCATAAAGCAAATCGCGCGCACTTCTCGGTACAGAAGTTGCACTCATTATCGTCGTGCCTCTAAAATTATTGCAGAAAGCGCATGAAATTGCCAATAAAAGTTTAATGTTGCATTAAATTGGCTAGGCGGGCGCTCGATCAATACACACTATGTACTACACAATAGCTGAATGGCAGTCAATTATGTGTTTTAGGGAATACACACACAAAGAACGAACATCTATATAGATATATATGTGTATATACAAATATACGTATATTTTTAGAAGCGCCTTAAACAAAGAGCAATATATTTATTTCATAGCTAAATAAACACGCGTATACACTGGGTAAGACGACTCGCAATACATTTGGGCGCTTAGGTCCGCTTAACACGCGTGCTTACACAAATCTCATGAAATTTATAATAAAATAAACGCATTATACGCAGACAATTTACTGCTGGGCATCGTTGCGTATACGCAGTGTCGTCTGCAAACGCCAACCGAAATGAGAGAACTCATCATCATTTTTGCATTTGGCATGGCGCACATGTTGACGGCGGCGGCGATAGCAAACGGCATCGGTTTTCGGCTGCCTCCTCTCTGATATATTTTTGGGGACAGTCAGTCAGTCCTCCCAAATACAGAAAATTTCTATTGCTAAATGCGCGCGCTTACGCCTCCAGTGCCTACTCACGCACACACTAACACACACACACACACACACACAGAGGCATACACATATACATACACACAAAGGCGCATGGCAAAGCAGACGCACACACTTAAGGTTCAACAGCCCGACGATTGCCAGCCAAGCAGTGTCGCCGTTAGGCCCCAAAGCAGCCATTATCTTCGACAACGTACCACGCCATACCATACCACGCACAGCCCCCCGTCTATATTGTGTATACGCCGCGTGGCCCTCATCGCTCGCGCAGCCTTTGAGCATCATCATCTTTTGTCTGCAAAAGTGGCAAAATGTAATTTTTGGCATTTTCAGCTACTGCCACGACAGTCTTAGCACGTCTGCCACAAGCGCACAGCTGAAATGGAATAACCTTTAGCCTCCAACCACCCCTCCCGCCCCATGGCCAAAACGGAAAACGCCACGCAACTGGCCCTCACTGCACCCACTCAAATTGTGAGTTGCGTTTGTTTAACTCGAATCGGCAAACAGTCTCTGGAGGAATGTAACAGAAGCTAACGACTTTATTTATGAATATATTCATTGTGAAGTGCCCATATATGTTTATATATTGTAAGACATTCCAGTGGCTGCTTATTGAGCCCAGCTTGGTCAGTTTGACTGCGACTCAATCCCAAGCCTTTACAACTAACTCAACAGTTGCCAACTGTACTTAACCAGCTACAAAAGTTCAGTTAACAGTTAAATGAATATGAAATTTGGGTATTCATGTCCACTGAGCTGAGACCTTACCTGGCAATGAAATATTCATAGCGCTTACCAAATATGCTAAATTCGCTGAAATTGAAACATTATTGAAGAGGCTATAAGATTTCCTTTTATTGCACAAGGTCTTGCCTTAACCCAATCAAAGTATAGAATTTGCCTTTTATGAAAGTCCAGCGTGGATAGTTAATTACCAAGTTGCGCTCTAAATTGGCAACAAAATCTAATTAATTTGCCTTGGGGCAGCATATTTTTTAAGTTCTCGTGCAGCTGCTCTGCTTCAGTCGGCGTTGCTTCCTGGCACTTTGTAGTTCAACTGCCAGTTTAATTGCTTGGCAACATTTCCTTTAATTTTTTCTTCACGTTTCTCTTTTGTTCACCGCCCCGCCCCCATAAATAATATGAAGGAGTTTAGCTAAGCTATGTTGCTTTGTGCAGCTATCGTGTAACTTGTTCGCCCACCATTTGAATTTAATACCCTTTGTATTAATGAAATTTTGTACGCGTGAAAAGAAAATTATTTACGCGAAGTTCCAAATGCCAGCGCTTTGCACGTGGTAGACGTTCAGCGTTGTTGTTGTTGTAGGGAAGGGGGGGAGGGGAATCTCTTTGGCCAGCGGCCGTATACTTAACGTAAATCACATGCCGCTGTCAGTGTGTGTGCGCGAGTGTGTGTGGGTGTGAAGGGGCAAAGTTCACTTCAAGCGCTATTTAAATAAATTGTGTAGAAATTTTTGAAAACGCTTGCCGCCCACCTGAGGGCAGCCGTGTTGAGCTGGCAGCGAAGCGTGAAAAGCAAACATAAATATCTCGCCTGGCAACAAAAGGCTGGCAAAAGGAAATCACAATACATTCATATACATTTGCACGCATACTAACAGAAAAGACACTCGAAAATAGATACAGTTAACAGCAAACCTTGTATACTCATGAAAATAGAGTCGTCGTCGTCGCAGGCGGATGAAACGAATAAACCAAACGAAATCAAATGAAACGAGCTGAAGTCAAGCGAACCGAACCGAACCTAAGGCGAACCAAAGCGAAGCGAATTTCGAATTAAGCCATAAGACTTGAGTGTGTGTGTGTGTGTGTGGCAGCAACAAAAATGTATCAAATTATAACTTAAGTACAAGTTACCACCGAACTAAAGAAGCAACAGCAACAACAACAACAACGAAACATAAGAACAATAAAAAAGGGCAAAAATTGCACAGCACGAAAAAGGAAAAAAAAAAAAAAATAATAATAATAAATAAATAAATAAATTAGGTGCGAGACCAACAAAAACGAATGCGAATACAGCGACGCCTCAAGCGAGCGAGGCAAAAACTATCTTTTGAATTAGAAACATAGCCCCGGGTGGCCGTGTGTGCATGTGCGTGAGCGTGCGTGCGTGAGTGAGTGTGTGTAGCTGTGTGAGTGCACAAAAAAGTCCTGTTTCCTTCACGTTTCGACATTTGCGTGGGAAGAAGTTACGCTGGCTGCAGCAAAGTTAATGTGTGAAAGGGCTACGACAGGATGTTTCCTGACCAGAAGCAGCGGCCGCAAGGTGAGTTCCCCCCGGCAGATAATGCAAACACAAGTGGGTGTGTGTGTGTGGGTGTGTGTGTAGGTGTATGTGGGTTTATTTGATCCAAAACAACTTATTTATTAATAACACATTAACTAATGACGTCGCTGCGCAAATCCCTAGCCACTAAAATGATTTGTTGAGTCACATGCAAAAAGCTTGAAAGGAAGCTTGAGCAATTTTTGGATGACATTAAAAAATAATGCCTACATGTGGCATACACTATGTGCAATAAATATGCGAATATGCGAAATGTTTGTATATTTACTTGAAAATTGGTATGAATATATATATATAATCTTTTAAATATTTGGGTTAATTTCTTGGTATCAATGTGAATATAGAAATTTATGGTAGGGTATATTTGTATAGAAACCCTGCACAAATATGTAGTGGGTGTGAAATTTTTTGTAAATTATAATTATTAATAAAAGTTCATAGTGTTTATAAATATTCATAAACGCTTTCTTGCCATTTCCTTCTTCAAAGTATTTTATACAGTTATTATTATTATCATTGTGAATATAAATTTAGATTTTTATGTGCATTTCCCTCATCATTTTCGCTTCACTTATTCAGTTATTATTGCTTTAAATATAATAAAAAATATCAATATATATATTTATGTATGTGAAATATTTATATTTTTCGATAGTTATTTTATATACGCTTTCTTATCAAATATTAAAATCAAATATTTGTATCAGAGAACTAAATATTAGGAGACTCTCAGTAGAGGTAGTGGGAGATGTAGAGGGAGAATATAATTATACTATGCTTGCAATCAAATAATTTTTTATGATCATAATTCAATTATATAATATTTTAAAAATTCTTATCTGCTCATAAAAAGTGTGGGAGCTATGTCTTATATAACTGAAAGTATAATAGAGTCTGTTTTAATTATTAAATGCAAAGCTTTGGGCTAATATATTTAATACTAACACAGAGTATGATCAAGTCAGGCAGTGCACGACAATAGCTAAACATATTTTGGCCTTTTTTCAAGTTTGGCTGCACATATTTTGTCTTTTTTCTTAAAGTTTGCTTGTCGTTCTTTTGTGGTTGCAACGTGTGTTGCATAATAATATGCAGTGTGAAAAAGAAACTGCAAACTTCTTTAGATGCAACACAATGGAAAAACTTTCGGCTGACATGGCTTAGGGCTAGCAAACTCAATCGCCGAGTCTTATAGCGGATATGAAACGTTTGTCGGCAGAAATAAACCGTGGTGCTCTTACCCATTTGATAAGATCTGGCATGGGGGCAAAATGACATGACTTTTCAATTGGCTGTCGAGCGAATAATTGAAGTAAGTAAAGGTCTGTGCATGACAAACAAACAAATGCCAGTCATTTCATTTGCAAATAAAGCATCTAAGGCAATTATTCGACATAAAATAACATCTGATAACACAAGACAAAGTGAACGCCCCTCTCGACTGCAAGTTCGAGTGCCTCGCAGCGCCATGACATTGCATAATAATGTACGCACAGCCTTGCTGGGGGCAGCCGAGCGAGCGAACCCACCTGAACATCAAATAAACTCGCCAGCGAATTTCCATGCCATTTTTTATTCCTATACAATATTTATTTATTTATATGTGTATGTGTTTGTGTATGGGTGTGTGTGTGGATAAATAACTGTGTGCATGTATGTGTGTGTGAGTTTTATGCAAATATTGTTTTTCCTGTGCGCACTTTGAGTTGCGACTATTTTCCACTTGTGATTCCATGGCGCGTCTCCACCTCCCCCTTCCCCCTCCCCCTTCCACCTGCAACTCCACCTTCACCTTCGCCTTCGCTTCCATCGTGCGCTGTTTTTTCGATGCTTGCGCTTTGACGCGAAGTCCTCGAACGATTTGCGTCCTTTGTAATTTTTTGTTACATCAACAATTTATGTGCTATTTATACGGATGAATGCATAAATAAAATTTGTATAATATAAATAAAAATGCATTTTTTATAGACGGCGCTCTAAGCCAACCGAAAAAGATATTTTTTTTTCTTTAAATCACATTTAAAATTTACCATAGCTGTGCATTAAAGAGCAAAGTGAAAAAGAGAACGAACTGAAGTTGCAGGTAGAGTGAAGAGGGGCGCTTTTATTAGCTGCTGCAGCTTTGGAAACTTTGGCATCCACCAAAGAGCCGTCTCAAGCGCACTTCAAACACTGAAATAAAATTTCATTAAGCCCCTCAGTAAGCGACGCCAGCCCTGCACAATATTTGCACAGATAATGGCTGAGCCGAAGTGTTTGTGGGCTCTGTTTGTTTTTCTGTGCGATTCTCATTTGACACTCACACCCACACACACACACTGCCACGCCCATTTACGTACGCCCGTTTGGCTCCATAATTAAATTTTGCTCTGACAGCTTGGGGGCGACAGTTGGGGCGTGGCTGCGTGGCAGTGGCATTTTAATGAATGCCCCGGGCTCGGGATGCAGCATAATGCATCGACTGTCAAGCATTTGCTCAAGTGTTGAGCATGGCGAAGCCGAGTCAATCAATCGGGCTGGCATCTCATGCGGTCATACTACCATATAAAGAGTATGTTAACTGCCTCATTAGGTGGCAGCTCAATGGCGAAGTCTGTTTGCCAGCGAAGTCAAGCGGCGGGCCAGCGAGTGCAGAGTATCCTCTTCACGAAGCGTAACTACGCTATGCTAGTGTGTATAAATTCCTGAATCCGTTTGCATATTTTTCACATTTTTTCCTTGTTTTCCTGCTGATCGGCATTTCGACGCCGGTCGCACTTCAGACTTGGAAGTTTACCAACGCCCGGGCTGAAATTGATTTTGCGCTTAATTACAGAGCAGCTCGCTCACTTAAATTGCAGTCAGTTTATTGTCCTATCGCTTACCAGGCGTCGCACTTTAAACTCAATCAATAAATCAAGTATACGTTCCGAACATCTTTGGATAGTCTCAAAGACACACATACACAGACGCACACACACACTCGGCCAAACTGTGAGGGACTCATCTGTTGTAGCTGCTTTGTTTGCCTTAATTTGTGGTTAAAGCAATTTGAGCCTACACAATAGTTTCACTTACCAGCTCCTTAATTATCGTTGTCATGCTCTAACTGTCACTGACAAGTATTCATAACAAAGCATTATCTAGAGCTTTACAGCTGGCATTGCATTACCCATTTAATTGTCGTCAGTGCATTGCGCAGATAATTCAAACACTCGAGGGAATTTGTGCCTCAAATTTGTCTTTTACCTCAAATGCAAGCAGTTATATAAGCATTTGTATTATTATTTCGATTGCTTATTGTATTCATATTATTCAAGTTAACTATGCATTAAGCTAGCTAATTAACCAGCTGATCAAGACTCTCAGAGAGAGCAGCCTAAGCTGAGGTCTAAGTGTTTCATTTGACAATGCTTTTTGGTTTGCAGTTTACAAACTTTGTCAGGAATTGATTATTACTAACATGATAAAATAATTGTCGTGCCATATCATCTTGCTTATTCGAGTTGACAACCAGAGATATAGAATAGTAAATATAATAAATATATGTACGCCCACACGGGGGGCGTGGCAAGCCACAACTATTCATTTACTTAAAGTGTTAAAACTATAAGCTCAAAAATAAAATGTTCACTTCATTGAGGGCGTTGCCCATCGAATATACCCTGTAATTTTCACAGGTTTAAGGGTCAAAATTGTAATGTTATATCATATTAGTTATTATATTATATTAAAGTATTCAATTACACCTTAGGTAGGTAAGTAAGGTTGTACCCGACTGCCCCATTCCTATTTAAGTCTTAAAAAAAATCTGACTTTGTGCTCCTTGACTCGACTCGAAGACTACCACAGCAACTTTAGTCATTCATTGTATTAATTTCCATTTCTTATCGATTGAATTCGTCGTTGCTCAATCAGTGCGCTGTATTTACATTTGGGGAGTACGTCAGCTAAAAAATTTAGTCAGATTATCCCATCTAGTCATAGTTATTAATTAACAGTGAGTGTAATTAATGATGTACTGTGCTTGGAGAACATCCATTGGGTATCGAATCCCTGCTTTGACTTTTAATAACGTGTCATTAGACATTAGCCGATGGTATCAGCGTGAGGAGCATTAGACAAATAACATGAGTTAGCATATATCGGAGGAATTCAGGCCTGGCCCAAATCGTATTAATTAAATGTGAATGAAAACAATATAATAAATGCCAAGCAATTACTCAGTCCAGTCTGTCCCTTCGGAGCAGTGTCCCAAGACTGCAAAAACAAAAGAAACTGAAATGCTGTGCATGTCAAGACACACACACACACACATCACACACACACGCAGATTTGGGCAATCAATCAATGCGTCTCACAATCAATCAAGCCGGCCGGGGAGACACAATAGATCTGGCCAGTCAGTCAAGATTTGTTGGCAGATTCAAAATCAAATGGCTAAGAAGCAGTCAAAATATGCTGCATAAAGTGCTTTAAGGCCGAGTTGATTCTGTAGGCCAAGTCACAATTACGGTGAGTCAATAACGGTAAAGAAGCGGCCCAAATGACACACGCCAAAGCGCTGCTCAGGCTTCAATGCTGACCGCCAATGCCTTTGGCTATTAACAGTTTGTCCAAAAAATATGAACACACGCACGGACACACACACATCTCATACATACATACAGTGAGTGCTAATGGCGTCTTGGCGGGCATAATTACAAATTGACTCAATTTCCGTTTGAAGTTTTTGATGGTTTTATTGATTTTGTGGAGTCACGCAACTTCCCTTTATAAGGGATAGGCAGAGCAAGCCGAAGGCCTCGAGTCCTTTGCTACGTAGCTGTAAAATTTGTTGCCTAATAATAATCAGAAATCATCAATATTTAACAGCTCCTCTAGTTGTATAGGCCCACACAAACACAAACACACACACACACATACATACTCTACTTTCAATTAGGTCGCCGCACATGAAGCTCAACACAAAGACCTGGACTAGAGAGGGTGAGAGGTAGGGAGTTAGGGATGGGGCCTGGCTGCAAGTAGCTGCTGCGGCTGCTGCTGACTAAGCACAATGACAACGTCATGAAGTTTAAGTGAGTGCTTAAAAGTCTAGCAAGGCTGACTCACATGTGTGGCTGGGCGCGTCTCCGCAATTTGCATATCTTCGTGTAAACGGGCTGATGGGGACGCTGGCGAGAGCGACGGCAATGCGCTCCATTTACGCAGCGGCAACGACTTAGCCCGGCTGTTAGCCACGACTTAAACTTATTGGATTTGCCGGTTAACAAACTATGTGCTTTGCCACTCGTAATTAGCCGCAAGTAATTAATGTCTTGCCACAGACTCGGCCACCGCTCGGTGGTAAGGGCTCGGCGAATAATTGAGTGCAAAAGAGACACGTGACAGAGAGGGAGAGTGGGAGAGAGAGACGGAGAGAGAGTTCAGCCTGAAAACGATTGCACTGAACTTGACACATCCACATATCCAGGTTGGCAGATGCCACGCCATCTGGCTGAGTGAGAGAGAGAGAGAGCGAGAGAGCCTGGGCACCGAAAAAATGTTGCATACATTTCATGCCAAGAGAGCTGAGGGAATCAACCTAATTGGTTTTTTTATATACATATACATATACATATACATATACATATACATATACATATATATTATTTTTTTCTTGCTTTTGGCACTTTATGCATCCATTTGCTGCTGACCAGGCCTTAGGCACGCAATGCATTTACCCATACACACACACACACAAACAGACACACATACACAAACTACAACTGTATCTACATAAATACATAGTTAGGCGCAAGAAATATTTTTGGGGGCACAAGGCAACAACAATGTTAACGCCAATTGCACAGCGGCCTGGCTATTATTGAATACACTTGTTCAGCTCGGCGCAATGGCCGGCGTGACGCCCCCTTTTAGCCATTGCCGGCCGCACGCAATGGGGCGGACACAGCGGCAACGAGAGCTATAAGTGTGTTAATAATGCCCCAAGTATTGTGGAGTTGTAAATTATTTACGAGCGTAGTCATATTTGGTTATGCACTTGGAGCACAGCAACAACAACAACAAAATAGAAGGAAATGGGCCACAGAGTGCTGCAGTTGATGTTAATGCTCGACTGTGAGGCACTCCCCTTTCTCTCTCTCTCTCTCTCTCTCTCTCCTTCTCTCTTTCCCTGTCCCTCCACTATCTAGACTTTTGCATAAATTCAATTATTAGAGAGGGCATACAAATAGTAAACAAAAGTAAGTGAGTAAAAGTATGAACTAAAATTGTTATAAACGGACTTTTATAGTTGAATGGCAGCGAGCGAAAACTTGAGAAATAAACAAAGTGCAAAATGCTCAAGGGCTCGCCGAATATGTATATGTATGTGTGTATATAATAATGCCTATTTGGCTAAGAGAATGGGCAAGTGGAGCTGGCGTTTGAGCACAAAACTTTGGCGACAGCTGCAAAACTTTGACAAAGTTGCACAACATCAACAGCAAAGCAGCAACAATAGCAAACAGCAACAGCAACAGCAAACAGCAATAACAACTATAATAATAATAATAATAATAATAATAGTAATAAGAGAGATGAAGCTCTGGAGATGCACAGCTTAGGCAGAAACCCGAACGGAAAGCGAACCCAACATATGTCAAACTTTGGCAATTTCGAGCATTTTTCTTCTCTTTTCTTTTTTTTTTTTTACTCTTTGCTGCTTTGCTGTGGGCGTACATGATTTTTGGCAAACCGCAGCACAAGACTCAAGTGTGCACTTGGCCAGCACTGGAGCCGGCTCTGGCTCCGGCTCTGGCTCTGGCTCTGGTCCTGTTCCTGGTCCTGGTCGAGAGTGTGGTGTCGGGATTTGCCTTTGGGGTAGCCGGCCACAGCCAACGCTAAGTTGCTTGCCCATTAAAAACTTCGTTGTGTGCTGTGGATGGCAGCAGCAGCAGCAGCAGCAGCAACAACTTCATTTAAAGTGAATTTTTGTTTGCTATAGCCAAACCGAGACCTCAGTCACAGCCCCGCAGCCCCTCAGCCCCTTAGCCCCTCACTGCTGCATTTGCTCTGAAAAATCAAAGTTGTGCATTGTTGTAGCTGGCGTGTGACATCATCAACGTCACGTGCCCGCCCGCCTGGTTTCAGTTGGGTTCAGCGCGGTACAGTTGCCACACAGAGTTGCCTTTGCATGACGCCCCATTCGGTCGGTCATCGGGCCCCCAGCCCCACACGAGCTCACTGTGACGTGGCAGTGACAGAAATTGCAGTTCGGTAGAAATGGCGAAAAAAAAAATGTCAGACTTTGTAACGAAATAATTATTGCACAGTTTGTGGGCCAAGTCTTGCGCAATTTGGCCAAAATGTCACCGATAAGAGTAGCGAGTCGCGAGTTTGATTGAAGTCCGCCAACGCTGTGCCTGCTGAGCCGGGCCATTTAGGTCTGCGAAATTGACTTAATTAATGCAAAACGAAAGCAAAGTCTTTTAGCGACGCTTAAGTCGCTTGGAGATGGGGGATTAGGTGCTGGGCGAGGGTGGGGAGGCTAGGCAACTAGCGACAGCTGCGGGCTGTCGCAGCCGTAGTGACAACAATTTGCTTAATTTATGCAACAACGCGTTGCACTTTAGAGTCGCATTTGCATTAAGCTCTCGGAGCATACATTAACTGAGCGGAAACTAAATGGGAAAACTTGTTCTGTTTACCTTTGCAGGAAAATGGAAGATCAGTTCCTGATGTTACAGCCAGTCCGGGCCGCGCGCCCCCCGGCCCGCTGCCCGCCAACCAGCTGTCCGGCATGGGCAACCAGCAGCAGCACCACCTCCATGCCAACCAGCAGCAGCAGCAGCAACAGCAGCAGCAGCAGCAGCAGCACCATGGCAACCAGCAACAGAATCGCGGCCAGAGCGGAAACACAAACGGCTCAGGTGGCGTCAAGGATCCGGTGCTGCTCCAAGGTGACTTTCGCAAGGTCAGCGGCATCAGCTCGGAGATCTTTCGGCAGATAGAAGCTGTTGAGAACGATCATGACCCGAACACCGCGGCGGCACTGGAGGCAGTGGAGCGCCGTGGCGAGATGATCGTGCGCATCCTGGAGCCACGCTCCATGGGCAGCAAGCACGCTGTAGATGCGGCGCACAAGCTGATGAACAAGGCCGATGGCCGGCACACCGTGCAGCTGGTCGAGATTGTGAAGCGGCCCGGTCAAACACTGGGCCTCTACATACGCGAGGGCAACGGCGCCGATCGCACCGACGGCGTCTTCATATCCCGCATCGCCCTCGAGTCGGCCGTCTATAACAGCGGCTGCTTAAGGGTAAGTAATATCGATAATATAAACTGGGATAATTTATATCGTAGTAAAGAACATTTATTTTTCGAGCAGAAATAGAAAAGTACATATTTTTCATCTATTTCAGTTTTCATTCATTTTCATTTTCTTTTGCTTTGCCTTCAAGCTCAGATCCTCTTGGTCCTCCTGCTGCTCTTGACCAGAATCGGAGTCCATGTAGCTATCATTCATGTCACTTTCGCTATACTTCCGCTTATCGGACGGTGTATCCGGCTGCGAATCGCTGTCATCAGTAAAGTCATCCATATCCGAGTCGTCACGATCCTGTGGTGGGCTCTCCATCTTCTGTTCGAGGGCAATTTTTGAGATGCTCTCCTCAGAGTCAGCCTTGAGCAGCGCATCCTGTTTCCCGTTAGTTGTGTTTTCCTCAGTCTTCTCCAATTTGTCTGCAATTTGGTCAATTGGCTTCTGCAATTCCATATCGACTTTCTTTTCCTGAATACGATCCTCCTGCTCGAGCTTTTCCCGTGCTGTCGGCAGCCGAGTGGGAGAGTTCGGCCCTGTAGGCGAATAGGGTGGCTCGTTTTGGGCTTTTTCGGCCAGTTGGAGCTGCGCTTCAAAGTCAATGGTCGCAGCTGTTTGAGAACGCTTCGTTTTGGACTTAGGCTGCTTATCCTCAGACCCCTCACATTTGTTGTCGACAATTACCGCTTCATTCACTTTCTTGGCTGCCTTACTCTGGCCCTTCTTCGATTTGGATGACCTTCTGGTCTTGGGCAATGGAACTGCCTTACTCGCATTTTCCATGTACTTGCGGTAGAAGTCATTCGTTTCTGGTGAAACAAATCCATAGTCATTGAAGTCTGGATCATTGGGCCCTTCCAAGAAGACCCCATTACTGAGAGGCTTCAATGGAATATTGGACTCCTTATTTGTATCGTCAGACATTTTTTCCCTTTTTTCATTCGTTGAATTTATAAAATTATTTCATACAGTCACATATAACTATGGCTTATAGACACATGAACTGACTTTATTTGATAAGTTTGTGCGACTATGAGATTTTATGCTTACGTTGATTTGATTTTTTTCACGACGTTTCAAACTGAGTTCTATTGAATTCCCCGCCCCATTATTTGTGGGATTTACATTTTTAGATTTATCATAAACGAATTATGCTTTTCAGGTGGGCGACGAAATCCTGGCCGTCAATTTGGTGGATGTCACTCATATGTCGCTGGATGATGTCGTCATCATTATGTCAATTCCTCGGCGCCTGGTGCTGGCCATACGGCAGAGGCGGGGCAATCGTGGCGCTGGGTCACCGGGGCCGCCAACACTGTCGAGGCCGGAGCAGAAGCCCCCACCGGTGGTGGTCATCAAGCGTGATATCAGAGACGAAGACCTGGACGAAACCGATCGAATGCCGCGCCCGCGTTCATCACGTGAAAGACGTACAGGTAGTTTAAAGTGAGCGCCGTGTTTAAAATGCTAATCGGTGTCCTTCTCTTTCTCTCTCTCTATTCCCTTGTCCGCCTCTAGGCGACGGCCGAGAGATGACCGAGTCGCGCTCCAGGCTGGGGCTGGGCCTCAACAACTACAGTCCGCAGTCGGAGCAGCTGGACATGTACTACAATACACGGGGAGGCGTCAATGCCATGGGCGAACCACCAAACTGGGGCTACAAGCCGCCGCCGCCACCATCGTCGGTCATCACGGAGCAGCCCACCAAGGGGCATGCGTTTGCGCCTTCGCACGCCTACTATCAGAACGCTGGCACGCTGGAGAGCCTGGCGGAAAAGGTTCATGCATTTTATCCGGGCGCACCGGGGCAGCCGCTCGGCCCTTCGCGCCGCATGTCCACGGGCACTGGCAACGTGGGCTTGGCCCAGCAGCACGCCCGGTTTCCGCGCTCTGGTTCCGATCAGCATTTGCCGCGAGTCGAGTACGCTGATTACTCCAACTCACTGGGCCGCCACTCGCTGCTGCGCTCGAGCTTAAAGCCCGGAACGGGTGCGCCAATGCCAGTGGGGGTTGGCGGCACGTTGGGTCGCTATGGGCGCTACGATCAGCAACGCGGCGGGGTTCCGAAGTACGGACCGCCAGCAGCGGGCGCACAGTCCCTCACCCGTCGCTCGCGACCCAATCTGGACTACTCCAGCGACACCGAAGCCACCATTGGGCCGCGGCCCAGCTACTACTACTATAACCGGCCTGCCATAGGCAGCATGCCGCGTGGCTCAAGCGGCGTGGGAGGCAGCGGAGCCGCTGCAGCCGCAGCTGCCATGCTGGCCGGTGGCCCAGATCTCAACAAATTCAACTCACTGCCAAGGGAGCGACCTGGCGCCAGGCTACAGGGCATTCGGGCGCGCATAGGCGATCGCATTCTGGACGAGAATGATGGCAACATCTCGGCGCCCGAGTATGATGCGCGGCGTGGGCGTGACCTGCGCCAACGCATTACGGCCAGCCCCGGCCCCTCCATCTTTACGGCGGACGAATACCGTGCGTGGCTGAGGCGCGCCCCCAGCAGCTCTGCGATTGCAGAGCAAATGCGCATGACTCGGGACATGTTCGCTCAGCCGCGCTCACATCGCTTCTCCTGCAGTGCGGAGAACATTCACGATGCTCTGCGGAATGTAAGTAGAGCACCCGGAATCGCAGCTGATCTCTCACTCTCTCTCGCTCTCTCGACCTCTTGTTAATGCTGTACATTTTATTTACAGACCGAAAGCATTTACTCCAGCAGAACGGGCATACTTGGCACTGGCACCCTAGACCGTAATCTGGGTCTAACCCGACCCATATCAGCACTGCCCGTGCGTTCCATGTCCTCGCAGCACATAGGTGGCGCTGGTTCAATACGCTCACCCAGCATCCGGCGCATGCGCCAGCTCCTGGAACTATCTGCTGGCCCAGCTAGTCCTAGTGGCAGCATCATGAGCACAGCCGGCCATCAGAGTCCGGCGCCCACGCCCAGTGCCACAATGCCACGAGCGCATCGGCAGATCGACATCAATCCGGCGGAGTTCGCCAAGTACAAGTTGGACAAGCCCATTGTGGACATTGGCGGCGTCTCGGGCATGCTGTGGATACATCTGCTGGCGGGCCGCGGATTGCGCTCGACTCCAGAGCAGGGCGCACAGCTTGGGGCAGGCGGAGCACCGCTCCCACAGACCAGAGATCTCTACTGCGTGATTGAGTGCGACCGCGTGCATAAGGCGCGCACGGTGGTGCGCTCGGGAGACTTGCAATTCGATTGGGACGAGTCCTTCGAGCTCGACCTGGTGGGCAACAAGCAGCTGGACGTGCTCGTCTACTCCTGGGATCCGCAGCACAGGCACAAGCTCTGCTATCGCGGCGCCATATCGCTGTCGGCGGTGTTGCGGCAGTCGCCTCTGCATCAGCTGGCGCTCAAGGTGGAGCCGCGTGGCACAGTCTACATCCGCATGCGGCACACCGATCCCCTGGCGCTGTATAAGCGTCGCGGTCTGCCCAGCCTGCGTGCCGGCTATCCCACGCTATTCGGCGCCGACCTGGAGACGGTGGTCAACAGGGAGTCGAAGAACGTGCCCGGCTGTGCACCGGTGCCAATTGTTCTGCGACGTTGCGTGGAGGAGGTGGAGCGGCGAGGCCTCGATATAATCGGGCTGTACCGCCTGTGCGGATCGGCGACCAAGAAGCGTTTACTGCGCGAGGCCTTCGAGCGCAACAGCCGAGCTGTGGAATTGAGCCCGGAACACGTTCCTGATATTAATGTTATTACCGGCGTCCTCAAGGACTACCTCAGAGAGCTGCCCGAGCCACTGTTCACGCGCTGTCTCTTCCAGATGACGGTCGATGCATTGGGTGAGCCGGCTAAAAATCGAATTCCAGAAATTCCTTCCCTAATCATTCCACCTTTCCAGCTGTCTGCCTGCCAGATGATCCTGAGGGAAATGCGAAACTGATGCTTAGCATACTCGACTGTTTGCCACGGGCGAATAGGGTGAGTCTAATCTCAACGTGAGTCTCTGCTGGGTAAATCTGAAAATGTTGTTCGACTATCAATAGGCCACCTTGGTGTTCCTGCTTGACCACTTGTCTCTGGTTGTGTCCAATGCGGAGCGCAATAAGATGTCCGCTCAGGCGCTGGCCACTGTGATGGGTCCCCCGCTGATGCTGCATTCGGCCAGTGCACAGCCTGGCGCTGACATTGATCACGCCCAGCCGATTGCGGTGCTCAAGTATCTGCTGCAGATCTGGCCGCAGCCGCAAGCCCAGCAGGCGCAGCATCAGCAGCTGGCTCAGCACATGGGCGGCATGGCCACAGCTAGCAGCATGAGCAACATGGCAGGTGTTGCTTCAGGTAACGTAATCATTGTGTCAATTATGCAATCCACACCAATGTCCAGTGCCCAGTATCCGCCGACAACACACGAATACTCTGACCAAAACACACACACGGACCAACACACACACACACACACTGACAGTCGCGTGTTTTTATAGTGGCACGATAAACACTTGCAAGAGTTTTCTTTCCGCTTTGAATGTGCAGCAGCAACAACAACAGCCCCCGTTTCTTATTCTTATTCGGTGTCTTTGCAATAGCGGCACAGAAACCGTTTCCATTTCAAATGTCACGCATACACACACACACACACACTCACACACACACCCACACTCACACACACAGACATAGACATTGACACAACCATACATAGACACACGATCAGCCCCAGTCCCAAAGCCACAAAATGATCGTTCACATTAATATTGATTAATACAGAGTCCTATGTAGACAGGTCGGCGCGGCGAGTCAACAGGGCAGCGTGGAAGCAAAGTCAGTGCGTTGCCAGTGGACAGACAGCAAATACTACTGCAGCAGCAGCAGCAGCTCATGGCGGCGGGCAACCTACTGCGCTCGTCCACTTCGGTAACCAACATACTCTCCCAAGGCCATCATCAGCTCTCAGCCACAGCCAACAGTCATCTGTATCAATCAGTAGTGGGTCAGTTAGCTCAATCGCATCGAGCCTTGCAACAAGCGGTGCAACAGGTAAACAAACAGATACAACAGTAACAACAGCTAACAAACAACAACAACAAATACAAGAACAACTAACAAACATAGCTCAACATAACATAATAAGAAGAGCTTTTGAGAATAACACAAAACTACTACTAACAAATCTTTTACACTAACCATAAACACATGATATGCATTATGTATATATATATATGTTTATATGAATATGTAATATGTATATATTAGAGCTCTGAGAGAAAGATTTCGCTCGCGCAACACATACAAGAGGACGAGTTGTGCCTCATAACATACGGCTTCAGCGCTGTTAAAGGATTTAAAGTAGATAACAGAGTCAGCGTTGCTTCATTTGCATAAATGTTATCTTAACAGACAGCCAACTTTACATTTCATACTGTTACTTCATCGTGCGCCTTAAGTGAATTGAGTGAGAAGTCGATTACTCAGGCAGTCATAAGAAATGAGCGAAGACCACTAAAAGACTGTTAAGAGACTATCACTCAATCGTGATCCGAAGCCGAAAAACGAAAGCCGAAGCCGAAGTGTGTTATGGTTTCCATTACGACAAGGCAACAACAGTTTAAATGGCGATTCGGTAGCCGAAACGCTATCCCTCGTGTACATACATTTCCACTCATTGCTTTCGCTTGAGTGTTGTGCAGCCGATTCTAACGAGAGAGTCCTCCACTCGGCCTCGGATTTTACTCAATGCAATCGCTTTTCCCTCAATGCTCTGCCGTCGAGTCTTATGCGAGCGTATATGTTCACTCCAATACGTATTCAATTTCACTCAACGCAACCTGAGCATACCTAATTTAAAAATGTTGTTTTTTTTCTTTTTTTTGTCTTTAATGCAGTTCTCTAAAATATATTTACATATAGAAGTGTCTACACACATACATTTAAACAAACGCTGCTGGTATACTCACAGTACATTTAAATTTATATACATATATAATTTCAATTTATTTATGCTACTAACCGTAGCTTTCCTTTGCTCGCTCTCTCTGTCTCTTTCTCTGTAAATGATAAATATTTATATTGACCATTCGGTTGCTCATATACTTACATAAATGCATACGTACATAATACTTAATACACACACATACATACATAATATATTTTCAAAAACTACTTTCTTGTTCTTCTAAGTCTTCCTGTTGACCGTTTGTAAACGCGTATCGATATGTACAATATATATGTATATGTGTCAAAGCTGATCAGTTATATAATCTATATATTTATATACATACATATATATGTATTCATATATAAATGCATTTGCTATTGTTGATTTGATTTGTGCTTCTTATGAACTAACCAAATATGAATTCAAGTAATTGTTTTGCCGTCAAACTTTGATCGACGTTGTAATTGTGATATTTATGTATAACTATAAACTATTAACTATAATGATAATGATAACGATAATGATATTGATTATACTGTCAATGATGATGATTTGAGCGATGTGATAAATGTTAACGGCGTGTTCAGCATGATTGGCCCACTACTGGTAAAAATGTAACATAACGAATCTACATACACATATATCTATGTTCTAGAATACCAATGCAAAGTGTACATTCATAATATTTGTATCTATATCGCCCACACGTTCCATTGTACAAAGTTCATGAATCATCGCCCGTATAACTAATGTCCACTTCCCGCAAAAAAAAAAAAAAAACTCTTCAATGATCGTAGTCATATCCAAGAAACTATCAATGAGCACAACAGAGTATTCATAGTATGTAAATGGGTTCATTTAACGAAGAACTGTTTCGATGCCACAAATGCTCCCCCAACATTTCCCCATGAATTGAGAAGGGAAGCGTGTGGACTCCTTGATAAACAGTAGATAAATTGATATACTCTTAAGTTCTGCTCTGTCAACTGCACCTGTTTCAAGGCACTTTGTTTGCATGCCCTCACCTTTCACTCCACTCGCCTTTAAGTTAATCCATTCATCAGAACATCTCAATTGGTTTTCTATTGGCCGCGCCCTATGCCAGATTCCTTCTGTAAAGTGTATGCCTATTGTATATCTGCCACGCCCACACACGCACTATTCACAAAACATAATATCAAATAAAAAGAAAATTCCAAATTATTTCCACACAACGCACTCAGACCCCACAGATACAGGCCCCAAGGTATACACACACACACACATACACAGTTTGGCGTTTGTCCACTCCCAACATTATATGGAATGAAGCTTGCCAATGCAATAACCCATGACACGTATTTCGTTTGCTTCCATTTCTTGTGATCTCTTTCAGCCCTATCAATTGGGGGGCTCAGCGGGCTCAGCAATTCCCGACCAATCGCCACTGCCACTTCCAGGCACACCCTCCCCAGGCAGTAGCTCAGCTTCGACGGGCTCCGGCTCGGGGTCGGGCTCGGGCTCGGGCAAGAGTAAGTGGAGCCAAGGATGCCCAAATAATGTCAATTAATGTCTCGTTTGATTTAGGCACTGATACCATCAAACGTGGTGCTTCGCCCGCCTCTGTCAAGCAAGTGAAAGTCGCAGATACGCTCAGCTCGTACTCTGTCGTGCAGAAGAAGCCCCCACTACAGAAGGATGCACCCATAGAAGAGATTACGCCTCCAGAGGCTAGCGCTAGCGCCGGCGCCAGCGGAAGCGCCGCCAGCTCGACCAACCGCAAGGGCGTCGACTTCTACGAACCGCACAACTCGCATTCCAAGAGCTTGGCCAGCGACGAGCCCTACACATCCAAGTACAGCAGCAGCACTCTGGACTCCAAGAAGAACAGCTTCGGCAGCAGCTACACGCCCAGCAAAAGCTCCAACGCCAGCAACAACGACGACTACAAGGTCATACGCAACAAGACGAGCGCCACATCGAGCTCCAGCTCGTCTCAGGCAACGGTGCTGAGTGCTGGCTCGACGGCCACGTCGGCGCCAACCACCTCCTCGGATGACTCCGACGACCTGGTCTCGTACAAATCGTCGGCCTCGACCAATGCGCTGCTGGCCCAGTCTCAGGCGATGACCACCAGTCAGCTGATGTCCAAGTACTTGAAGCGCGAACCGCGTGTCCAATTCACACCGATCAAGTCGCCGGACTCGCCTTCGCCGCCCGGCGGCGGGGACGGTCTGCCGAAGGGCACCTACCAGCTGGTCACGCCCAGCTCCAGCACCAGTTGCCTGGCGAAGCCTAGTGCCACCACTGGAGCGATTAGCAAGTACACGACATCAACATCGTCGCCCAGTGCAGCGGACACCACCACGAATCCAACGAGCAGCAGCAGCAAATTGTCGTCGCCGTCGCGGCTGGCCAAGGATGGCCGGTCGGGCGGCGCGGCGGTAAGTAGCTCCTCCTCTTCCCTGGTTTCGAGCGGCAGGCGGCTGTTTGACAGCCTCGCCTCGTCATCGTCCTCGGAAACGGAGACAAAGACTTACATTGGCGGCACCACAGTGGCCAGCGCAGTGAGCACCACCTCAACTTACACGAACGACTCCCGAAACGTAGCCACCAGCAATAGCAGTAAAACAGCCTCCGGCTCAGAGCACAGAAGTTTTGGTAGCGCATTATTCGGCAGTAGCGCCATAGGCAACGGCACCGGAAATGGCAATGGTCATGGTGTCCACTCTAGCAACAGCCCCTTCGCCAGCACCAATGGCAATGCCAACAGCAGCAGCAATCACAGTGCCATGAATCTCTATGGAACTCTGCCCAAGAATGGGGCTGCTAACGGCAGTAGCGCGGGCGCCACTCTCTTTGGCGCGAGCGCCAGTGCCAGCTCCTCGTATCACTCGGGCAGCGGCACAGCCAGCAGCAGTGGGGTCAGCTCCATGACTGGCTCCACCAATAGCTATGATTTCTACACGGGCGGCGGCTCAGCTGGCAGCAGCAGCAGCAGCACACGCCCCTTCGCCAATGGCGGCAACAACTATCATACGCTGGGCACTTACCGTGCCCAGTACGCGGCCACCAATCCCTTCCTCGACGCCTTCGACGAGAAGCCCAGCAGCAATGGGGCCAACAATGGCCATAGCAGCCACCACGTGGCCGACTCTAAGCTGGCAGCCAGCTCCGACAAGGGCCATCAGCGTGCCTCAATGGTGGCCGCCTTCCAGTCGTCGGGCGACTCGAAGAATGGCAGCGACGAGTACGATGATCTCAAGTGAGTGGCGCGTGCTGTGCGCTGGGCATTCGTGAGCGATGGCGGGGGCGGGAGCGGGGGCGGTAGCAGCTAGAGGGGAGTTGAAAGCGATTATGATATCAACGATGTCAAATGCTGAAATTGTTCTTTGGAGTATTTACAGTTTACAGTTTACAAATTTACAAACAAATACAAATTATGAGAAAATATGAATATATAAATCGATAAACAATAACTCAAAGCTATACTAAAAAAAATATATATAATAATAAAAAAAAAATTAATTAAATACAACAATTTAAAGAACAACTAAGGTTAAACGAATTTTTAAGATCACATCAATTTATATGGCAATCCACAAAGACAGAGAACTGGTTTAAATAATACACAAAACGGAAACAAAATGGCTGCCAAGCTTTAAGTGTTCGTCTGTGTGTGTGTTATATGTGTATATGCGTGTGTGTGTGTGTGTGTGTTTGCGTGTGCGTGTTGTATGTGTGCATCATGCCAAAAAAGCTTTGCCTTAGCAGCATTTATATACCCTTTGGCAGCCATTTTGAAATCGAGGGCAAGAAACCTTTACAAACAGTATTTGAGCAGAAACTAAATTCATTGAAGAATTGAAACGAAAGTATACATAATATATATGGTATTAAGAAATACGAAACCACAAATCTTAACAGCTAAACTACAGGTTGAGCGCGCATTTAATTATTTCCTCAGACATACATATATTGAAACATACCGATTTGCTGAAAACACATACATACAGATATGAAACACGTATTTTTGCAGTAAAGCCAAGCGAAAATACATGAAATATTCGAGTCATTCGAATAGCCGAATTTCTCCCAAAGTAACCTCCTTGCAACTTCTATGCAGACTTTAGCTTCTTTTAAGGTGACCAAATCTCTTAACTACTATTAAAAATGAGAATATTTCGTAAAAATATTGGATAACTTTTCGAGCAATATATTTGCCTAAGCCTCTTACACATACAGCTAAAACACGCATCTCTCTATCTATATATAATATATATATACCTATGAATAAGTGTATATACGGAATCTGTCAAGTAACAAGTTCACATACATGATTAAATGTACATCCGTGTACGACTAGATGGTATTCTAAACATAGATGCTTATAAGTCCATTTCAGTTCACTCACACAAATACTAACACACACATACATACACACACATGCCACATATACATGAATACATGAATTTATTGACAAATCGATGTGCTTAGTTTTTTGTATGAAACAAAGTCTGATATACACACTAATATACAAGAATACGGTATTAAATATTCTTAAACATTAATATACAAGCATATATATGTATATGCATATGCATATATATGTAGTAATATATACATACATATACAGTGACAAAACTAAAACACGCTTTGCGACTACGACGACAAGAGAAGGGTCTACAAATTTTACAGCCATTTTGTTTGAATACTTTAGTAAAAGCTTTTTATAAACAAATATATACATAAATATATACATATATATATACTTACATATAAGTATATGCATAACTAACTGGAAACTATAATAAACTAATTATACATATTATTAATGCCTATATATCTAATAACAATCTCCTATTAAACTGTAAATACCCACAATGTACTTTAAAACTTATGTGCTTTGGTGTCAGCCGATTGGCGGAGCGATCAGAATACTATACCGTTAGTCAGCTAGTCAGTGTTTGTCAGCGCTTGTCGTTAGTGTCTAGGACTAGGCTTAGTAGCGTACTTAAGTTAGGCTTTTGCTATCCACATGTAGAGTGCAACAAAGTGAAATATTTTTATTTGATTTCAGATAATATATATATATATATATACATATATGTATGTTAGAAAGCCAGGCAGCATCGAAAGCAATAAATATTTAACATATACCCACAAGTTGGACACACCGAATATAGAAAGAGAGGGAATGAAGGATAACACCAAAATAACAGGAGCATACCTAGAATCATAGTAAATGTGTGTTAGTTAGCATATATACAGATTATGTATGTATGTACCGGGTAGACAAACCTAAGTTTAGAGTTACCTAATGAAACACTAGCATAATCATTCGTCTTCATCAAAGTACAACTTTCTAGCAGCAACAACAACAACAACAACAACAAGAGCAAGCGTTACTTACTTATATATATAGCATATATATATATATAGACAATTCCAACTCAGATTTGAATTCGCATCAATAACCAAATCATTGAATTGAAATATTATTAACGCGTATAGCCAAAACAGTGCATTATTTGATATTAAACAAGTTTTTATGGATGGGACATGCATTCAGATTTTAAATAGCTAATTATTCGGTTAATTGTTGTCACATTTATTTTATACGAAGCTAGATGAATACAAAAAACAAAAACATTTTAAGTGTTATATACATAATAAAAATCTATCAAACCAAAGAGTTGAAAAGGACAAGAAAACAAACCTTAACCTAGTTGCTAGTTGCTAGATGCTATAATTAATTTTTTATATACGAGTATAGTAAATTGTTGGTTATTATACACATACATATATACACATATATATATAGAGCGTAGTGTTTTTAAAAAGGCAACAACTTAAGCTGATAACCATTTGTCAACATTTGCTAAATGTTCATTTGTTGGGGTCCAAAATAATCCATTTCTATTGGGGGTCTTGCATGCGATTTGTTTTCCGTTCTCTTCTGTCTTTTTCTCTGCTATTCATAAATTGTTAAACTTGAAGTTAATCATGCGTGAAATTCAATTAGTTTGAGCAAACTTTTATTCGAAGTTTAGGGATTCATAAAATCATAAAATTCAAAGGCAAATAGAGAAACATTTGAATTGATTTGCAAATTGTTATGGCTTCTTAGTTATAGCTGAGCTTTAGATAAGATACCGGGAGTTGCCAGAGGGCCTAGTTAGTGTTTAGCAAATTGTGGTCGTAGTGGTGGTGTTGGAGGTGGTGCAGGCGGTGCAGGTGACGGTGGTGGTGGTAGTGCTGGTGGTGGTGGTGGTGTTGGTGGTGTTGTTGAAATGTTGGCTGTTATGCGTGGACTTCAACTGCTTCTTGCGTGAGTGTTTAGTGTTTGGGATCTGGTCTGTGGCTTGAACTTGCTTGACAATTGAATATATGTACTTTTAAAAGAAAAATATGTTATGAAATATATCACTGTGTCATATCGTACATTTATACAGCAGTAAAGCGGCAAGTAACAAGCGATAAAATGTTAAAACCAAAATATTTAAATTAAGAAAAAACCCAAGAAATGAAAAAAAAGTAAAATAAAAATGAAATTTAATTATAACTAAATGAATAGCAGCAAAGCAGCAACTACATATAGTTAAATAAACTGAAATGATTGGCAAGCAACCACAAGAACAAATTGTATATGCATTTAATTTAGCCTAAACAATTAAAACAAACCACATATAAGTATATATATAATACTAACTATAATAATAACAATAACAATAAGCGTTAGCTGAATAAATACAAAGCAAATATGTTAAAGGCATTTAGTGAGCAAATATGAATTGATAAAAAAAAAAAAACTATTACACACAGACGCCACTTGAAATTATTGTTAGTTACAAAACAACAACAAGAACAGCAAAAAACGAACTAATTTATTGAAATGTATTGCACAATATTGTACACTTATAAATATTAGTAATGAAACAAAAAGGAAGTAACTAAAACTTAATAGAAACAAATAGGAAGGCAGCTGCGCTAGCGAAATATATATATGTATTGTAGTTAATATACACATATATATATATATAGTCATATCTATATATATTAGTTCCCAGCCATGTTTTTTATTGTATTCTAATATGTGCCCCACATTATTGTTTTGAAGGATCAGAAGTTTCACACTCACACAGCATAGCTCAGTTAAATTAGTTGAATAGTTGAAATAAACCTAAGTGAAAGATTTGTGTGAATTTATATGTAATTTGTATTGAATGTGTGCCTAACGCTATACATCTTCCCTCCTTCTCTATCTCTCTCCAATTTTTTTTGTTTTTGTGTTTTTTTTTTGGAAACACCAGGGCAAACTCTTCAAATAGTTGGGGATGAATTTTTAGCAATTCGCAGCACTTGCAATGTGCAGTCGATTTCTTTTGTCGAACTTAACAAGCAAATGGAGACCAAATGCTCAGGGCTTAGCGAGTTATATTAACGTAATATACAAAACCAAAAGAAACAAACAAACAAAAATAAAAAGGCAGAAACCGTATTTAAGAACTAATTGTATGTAACACATCATGAGCATGCTCCATTAAAATTTAACAAAATACAAAACTACAAATCATTTCAGTTGCAAATCTAATGCTAATGCGTCGACAAATACCCACAAGAAAAAAAAAAAAAAAAAGAAAATAAATAAATAAAATAAAACAACAAAAACGAAATGAACAAGAACAATCCAGCTAACAAATTTACAAATCCAAGCAATCAATTTTGTTACAAAGACTGAATGAGAAACCAACAACAACAAAGGCAACAAAAACAAAGGTTATGTTACCCACCCTCGAGGGGGGGACAACTTTCATATCAAATGGCAAACGTTTTTCAAAAAATCCCCAAATAAAAAGCTTTAAGTTTCAATCCTTAAAAATGTAAATTCTTATCCTACTTTTGAGTCCTTTACTAGCAAAAAAAAACAAGTCCATAATCCAAAAACAAAAATAATCCATTCAAAAGTCCCTTAACGAATAGTCAAATATAGCGAAATTAATTCAAATATTACCACCAGAATTTTTGCTACATAACGAACTAAATATATATATAACTAAAATGCAATAATAAGAACAAATAGTTTACAAAATATAGTTAAAAAGGAAGTCGTATGAAACCAGATGAGACATTGCGAACTTTAGCGGACACTTTTCAAGTAGAATTATACTAACAATATACAATGAATAACAAAATTAATTAAATGAAAAATGAATAACAAAATCTGTTTACTCTGAGGCATTGTATTTGGAAATGATTTTGAAACCCACCACAAGAAAGTGAAAACTGTAATACTAACGAGAAAGGCAAATTCAAAAAATTCAATTTTTCTCTCATTATTATGTTTATCTATGTCTACGTGTCATCTCAATTCCAAATTCAAATATTAATAAAACAAGAATCGAAAATCCAAATCTAATTCGCAACAGCAATATTTCAATAAAAAAATCAACATATATTTATAAATCAACATATGTATATACATACTAACACATATGTACATAAGCGCAGTCACAAAGCTTAACAACTATAATCCAAGTACGAATCCAAGCGAATCCAAGTCCAAGCGCCAAAATTATGGAAATTATCGCGCGAGACAGCTAAAGCAAGGAACAGATAATACTCTAATTTACCACTGCCACAAAGTTAAAGGAAAAACAAATGAATTATATATATAGATAAAGATAATGAAACATACATCATCTACAACATAGATATGATGAAGGGTAAATTCCTTACAATTACATACATACATTCATTCATTCATACATACACACATGATGATGATGATGTGCGCATTGAGCGCAGATGCATTCACAAAGGCAGCATGAATAATTATATGAATACAACATATAAATACATAAGTCAACTTAAACTTATTATTTATATCCAGAATAATAACAATGATAACAATAAAACTTATCTTATACAAGCATTAACTAAATCCAAAATAGTTCTTTGCGTGAGAATAAAGCGATGTTACATTATTTAATGAAAATATATACATATAAATAAAATATAAACAATTATATGTGTTTCTTATATCTGCTGAGATTTTATTAGCTATTTCAGCTGTAAAATAAGTTTAAATATATGCATATATACTTACGTTTTTAGTACATTTAATATACTAAAGCTTAAGAATAGTACTAAAAAGGTTGTAGGATTTGCTGGTTTTGTGCTTGAGAAAGCAGTTTACTGCTTATTACTAGTCTACTAAACACAGCTTGCATTGGTTGGTGTCTTTGCTAAGCGGGCAAAATAATTGCCTATTTTAGGTACAACATTTAGAACAAAAATCCTTACTAAACATGTCACAATTTTGTGAAATTAATTTAGCCACCAACCAAAAAACGCATTGGGACATTTAGCACAATTTTTTCAGCACATCTACATCACTGCGTTTCCAGCTCTCAACTGAGGTGGCTGCTTTCGTACGACGTCCGCTTATATACTATTTTCTTTCATTTCTCTCCCTCTCTTACACAGATCTCTCATAATTAGGATCTCAAATCAAATATATTTCTAGCGTTCAGCCAAAGTGGTTGATGTCAAACGAAGCTCAGCACTATCCTTTTTATTTTCCTACTTTCTCTCTCTCACCTCTCTATGAAATGCTGATCGTCAGTTGGTCCCATTTCTACGCATCTGAGAGAAGAGTACAAAAATAATGAAATCATTTAACATGCTCATGCAAAATTTTAAGATTTTATTATTTGTGGGAAGGCTTGGAATTTGTAAAATTTCAATCCCCTCACATTCTCTTGTGAAGAACCGATTGAGCATATTCATGTCCACACCCCCAAGGCTGAATAAATCAAATAAAATGCAGAAGTTATAGTTTTAAATGATTTAAATCATTTTTTTTTATTTTGTATTTATTTCTCAAATATTTTTAATAATAATTAATATTATAATAATTAATTAATGCTTGTAACATAACAAATATTCACTTATTTCATTGTTTTCTTCTGCGCACAATTCATTTCGACAGTTTTTCACATGCTCTACAGAATGTCTTCATTTTAGATTGTTTTTGTTTGGTTTTAATAATTTTTATTGAATTTCAAAGTTTTTCACGTCTTTTCGCACCTGTTTCAAGCACAATGTTCAACTTTGCTCGGCGCCCGCTAAAATACGTGAAAACACAAAAATGTATAATTTAGTTGATTTTACTTCATTTTTTAAATCTTTTTTTCAATTTTAATGTATAATTGGGGTCGCTTAGCTGCTGTTGGATTTATCTTCATTTTCTTTTTGCAACCACAATACATTTATATATATATATATAGATATACATATATGTATATATATATATCAATATACTTTCGTATTTCTTTTGTTATTTATATATATACAATACACATAATAGATTTATAGTAAAATTTGGTGAGGAAAATCTTGTTTTGTTTCGTTTACTTTCGTTTAGAGCGTAAAATGATTAAATTTCTTTTATTGATTTACCGTTATGAGTAAGTTGTACAATTAGAGAGCACAAATGTTAAAAAGTGTTTATCGTGGTGTAAATTTAAAAAACTTCCTTTAACAAATACCTTCAAGTTCGATTTTTGATTGTTTTGCGTGATTTGTTCTATCATTTCTTCTTCTTCTTGTGTTCTAAGTTTCGGTAAGTTAGGCAATATTTATTTTAGAGTCGAGGATATAGCTTTGAAGCTTCTTGGCAATATCTGTAAAAACTGTGATGTTTTCGTAAGTATAAGATCGAGTGACTGAGAAACAGACATTGAGAGAAAGAGAGAGAGAGAGAGTTAGAGAGAAATGGGGAGAGTGATAGAGTGCATGTATTTGTTGTTGTTTTCTTATTTTCACATTCAGTTTTTAATTTTGCTTTGTAACATTTCAATCTCGAATATTGGGTACCAATAAATTGCAACAAACTGCCGGACTATCCGGCCCAGTTCGTTGGAGTTGATTTAAATATGTAAGTTCTTTAAGATAATTGATTATATTTAAAAACTTGGACCCTAGTTGAATTTTGCCATAATTTTGTTTTCTTTTGACTAACGCGCACAAAGTTCAAAATAGAAATACCAAGGATAAGAAAAAGGCAAAGAAAAGCAAAAGAGCAAAGTAGATAAGGTAAAAGAATTTCTCAAATGGATCAACATTTATCATCTACACGGATGATCATATCATGTAAATGTATAATTAATTCACTGCTGCAAATTCTTCAGTTTAGTTTCGGTAACTATTTCTGTTTCGATTTCTGTTTTTAGCATGTATTTATCATTTCACTAAAAAGTAGGAACTTCTGTCTGTTTTTTTTTAATTTTAATTTCTTTGTAAACTGGTTTCTGAGTTTCCTCCATGTAGTTTTCATGTATCAATTTTTCAGTAACTGAACTCAAGTGTACAAGAAACGAGTCAATATTAATAAAGCATGTAAGCACAGATTTCGCTAGCTATAATAGGTATGTACGATTATATATGTATATATATACATACATACATACATATATATATATGTATATATTCTATATAAGTTTTATATATACGTTGCAAGCGCTTGTCCAACCGCCAAAGTAACCAAGAAAATTCTCTGAATACAGTACGAACGCAGCAACGCTTGCATTTCCACATGAATTCCTTGCACTTTCTGCTAAAACCACGCACACCAAATTCATTTGCTACTAAAAATACTAATGAGCACACAAATCTATAAAATCTATAAAATATTGTACCAAAAAACATTTGAAATAAACTCCTTAAAAAAGTATACTGTGTAACTATAATATATAAAATTAATAATTCAATATTTTCATTTCTGTCTTTCTTCGTTGGCAAAATATTTAACAAATTCTCTATGCTTTCATCTATTCATTGTCATTGTCTACGACCACAACGACGACGATACGCACTCGCTATCGGTCCGTAATCTTAAAATAATTTCGATATCTTAATCAATTTTTTCAATTTTCAATAACTTGCGCTTCCGATATAACTTAATTTCTAATGCTGTTGCTGTTTAAGTTGTTGTTGTTGTTGCTGTTGTTGCTCTAACCCAAACGCTTCAAACGCTTCAAATTCTTAACTCTCTTTGTCGGGTTGCTCTGGTAGAGGTGTATGAGTGCTCGCTCAGAGCGGAAATGAGGGCAGATCGAGAGAATATGGTGAATATATTTTATATGACAAATATGGTTGATATGTTTCTGTTGATGCATATGTATGTATATAAGTATGTATGTGTAGCACATGCTGTGAATCGATGAGAGTTGGTGCTAAGCAAAATGTTTTCCACCTTTAGTTCATACCGTTCTCCCGACACCGTCTCAATTCAAGGGCTTGCTTCTGCTTTCCATAAAATAATCCATAGATTATAACTACAATTACACATATAGAGTGTATGCAGCAACTAAATCTGATACACACATGCACACATATGCACGTTTCTATTTATGTATGTGTGCAATGCAATTCATATTTACTTAGTCTTGAATTTATTTAGATTCACAATATGCATTTCGGTAAAACGTCGTCACGTACAACTTATAACTGTTCGCTATGCTTGATTTAAACTTTACTTTAAATATATTTATTTACTTGTTTGTTTATTCCTTTTATCTTGTTTTCTTGGTTTCTTTTATATATATTTGCTTTATATCTTTGTGAATCCCCCTCAAGTCCCGCGTCTGAGTTGCGACTGTTACCTCGGGCAGGCTTCGTTCATTAAATGTAAATGTGTTAATCTGATAAATTTTTAATTATTAAATTCTTCAATGTACTTGTAAACTATGTATTCAGTTTGTTGCTTTTCTTATAGATTTTTCTCTTATTTTCTTTTTGTTTTTGTTTTTAATTTATATTGTTCTCTACATGTTAAAGTAATACTTTTTAGTGTTTCTCAAATAGCTGCATTGCGTATTTTGCACTCATTATGATGTATGTACTAAGTATGTATATATGTATATAGTTCTATTAATTCGCATGCTGCTTTTCTCGGTGTGTCCTTTTGTTCATTATCAACATCAACACGCTTAGGCGCGAATTGTATCCGTGTATCTGTATCTATCTGTATGTATATTATCGTTGGGCTAAATATTTGATTACGCTTTGAACGCTCCATACCAAAAAGCCGGCGCACTAACATCATTTCATAATGCATTTCGATTGAATTCGGTTGAGTAAGTGTGAATGTAAATATGTGACTGAGTGTGCGGTTGTGTGTGTGTGTGTGTGATGGTGTGTGTGTTTCAGTGGCTAAGTATCTTTAGTGTACGGCTTTAGATTGTTTTACACAAACACATAAATATTTAATGATTCAACTTTACACATATTTACTTTACTTTACGTGTTACTTTACTTTCTTAGTTTCTCATATTTTCAATTGTTTTGTTTGTTTTCTTAGGTTTCCTGTTGTTTTGCTTGTAAGTAATTATAGGTATTGAAATACTTGTATGAAATTTTTGATTTGTCAAGAGTTCTCATTTGAAATTCTAGCAGTCGTGGGTTTGATATATATATTAATATATATATAAATATGTATATATGTATATTAATAATTATCTCTTTTTACCTTGTATCGATGCGCTAACAGAACGTGTGTATGTATATATATATATATTTATATAATAGACATAGACATAGGCATAGACATAGAGCATATATGTATATGTATATATAAGTTAGTTTTTAGATTAGTTAAGATTAGGATAGAATGTATACATGAAACGCTAGAGTTTGTTTAAAAATGTACTTTAAGCATTAGAGTTACATGAGAAATATGTGGTGGTTCATGTGCATATGTGTGTGTGTGTGTATGTGTGTGTGTGTGTGTGTGTGTGTGTGTGCGTGTACTTAGTCTATGGCTAAAGTATGTTTCTATTCTCATTTTGTTTCTGTTGTTAGAGCTTCGAAGGAACTCAGACACACATGCAAATTTGTCCCTAGCTTAAACCGTACTCAACCATATATATGGAATATGTATGTAGGTTCTAATTCTCCATAGGTAATTAGCAGCTGCAGCTTGCGACTTTCTTGTGATAATTGTAAATACCGTATGCAATTTAAATTTTACATTTGACATTATTTTACTGTTGCTTTTCGTACACGTTTTATGCTTCAAATTTACCATTTCAGTTAATTGTTAATTTTAAATTACGATCACTGCTACTTATACTTATTAGCTAAATCCATATCATTCAGTTACAGTTACAATTAGTTTATTAATCAATATTCTTTTATTTTCTTTTCTTTTGTTTTGTGTTTTTTTGTTCTTTTGCGCCAACGTATAAATAATTTCACTTTCTAAATATATATAAACATTGATGTGTGTATAGTTAGTTGTGCCTGTCTGCTTGTGTGTGTGTGTGTTTTCTTTTTTTTTTTTAATTTTTTTTTTTCATTTTTCTTTGATGGTTGTGTTGGGGTTCTTTTTGTAAAATTATCAAAAAATCATTGAGTTTTTTCTTTCTTTTTCTTTTTTTTTTGTTTTGTTTGTATTTGCTTCGCTAAAAACACTTATATGTCTTTCATGTTGGTATGCTTAAGTCTAAATATAATTATGATTTTTTTGAGATTTTACTTTCATAGCTTAAAATTTGTTTTACTTCCTGTTTCATGTTTTTGTTTTAGTTCAACATATACCTATATATATGTATATCCACTATACAGTATATATATAATTCTTTTTTTCTTAACTTTTTTCTTTATGTTTACATACATATATTTTGATAATTTAACAACATTTACAAATACACACACACACAGAAGGTTTTACGTACGCATTTTACATTGTTTTTTTTTTTTTTTTTTGTTTAACTGTTTTTAAAAGTATTAACATTAATTTATGTTTTTCTCTCTTTTTTATGTTAATGCTAAACAAACGAACCGATCGACTCAATTTATATGCGGTAGATGCTCTTTATTCAATTAGAATTAAATACATTTCAATTACACTTAAAGACTGATGGGATATTGTTTGTTTCTCTTGCTCTATAATTAACATTTTACTTTATTCGATTCGTACCTACCGCTTACAAAATGATAATCGTCTAAAAACTGCTAAAATGCGCTCATGCAATTTCAGTGTAAAAAATCAGGGTTACCAGTTATCAATGAAAGTTTTTGCTTCACTTAAAATATAATAATAACAGTAAATACTCATACATAATAAAACAATGTTTGTTTTGTTTTCGCTTACTTCATTTTTTAACATAAATTTTGTTTTCTTGTTTTTCTTGATTTTTTTTTTTTTTTTAATTTTTTATTTTAGTTTCCCTTTGTTGGTTTGCATGATTTGACTCTCTGCCGTTACTTAAAACGAAAACACAGTACAGTGCAATTAAGTTAATTCTAAGTTCGCTTTGTTTCTCCTCCTCTTTCTATGCAATGCAACTTACTTATGGACTACAGTTAAGATTTAACTTTAAGCTTATGATTATACGACGTCGCTGATTGTTTAGTGGGCTCTTTTTGTTTTGTTTTTGTGTGTATTTCCCCATTCTCTGTTGTGGTATTTTGTTGAATGTTCTGATTCGTTTACGCGTGAATTTCGAAATTGTATTCATCATGATGCATATACAATATCTATATATATATATGTATATAGTACACGCATTCATTGTAAAGTTTTGTTTATTTAGTTTTTGAATTTCAGTAATTAGTGCTATGCATATTGTGTTTTTAGTTTTTAGTTGTTTGCTTTTTTTTTTATATAATGAGAACAGTATTTAGATATTAGATTTTGTTTGTATATAAGTAGCTATAGCTCTTTTGCATCGATTGTTGCTGCTGTGTTTGATGGGCTGGGTGGTTTGTATTGTGGATTGGTTGGGCTCGCTTCTCAGTTGAAGTGGCTGTGGTGGCGATTGCCTTGCATGCCGCTTGTACTACGAATAATAGATTGTATCTGTTGCTGCTGCCAATAGAACTGATGCCGTAGTGCAATGCTGCTGTTGGCACTTAGTCAAGTTCAGTGAACCTGACCGCGGGTCGGATTCTAGATGTTCGACTTGGAGAAGCTCACGCGCAAATGGTTCGACTCGGACAGCTGATGATTGTGCATTTTGATCAGCGCCAGGACGGCTTCCTCCACCGACGACAGTTGCAGCAGCGCCATTTTGCGGTCCTTGCTGTAAATGGATAGGCATCCAATTAGATACGAATTTTCGCAATTTTGAAAATCATTAATATTAACTTACGGGAAAAATTTGAATGCTTTAACTTCAAAATTGTTGGAGGTGAAGGCTTCTTTGATGTCATCCTCGGTGCAGGATGAGCTGTAATATGCAAGAGAAAGAACGTTCGTTCGCTAAATTAACACCTATCGATTTAAATTCTCATGCTGTGCGTCTATAGATATCGCATAAACACTCCTGCCACCCCACGCCCATCTGCCCAAACAGCGGGCATAAACACAACCCCAGCCAGAGGCAGAGGCAGCGGCAGAGGCAAAGCTACAGGCATGGCCATAAGCATATAAATTCAAACGGTAGTCGTCTCTCCGCCTCGTTTGCCCCCCTCTTGTGGAGCACACACAAAAACCTGGCGGGGCGCTTTGTCATATTTGGCAGACAAAGCGTCGCGGGGCGTTCGCCTCTCACAATGGCTGCGACTCTGAATGCGACTCTGGCAGTGGGGGGCTGGGGCTGTGAATGAGCGACGGGTTTGGGGGGCTTCGAGTTGGTTGGTGCTGCCGCTCATAGCGGTAATTGTAATTGCCCGCGTAGCGTGGCTGATGAAAAAACCAACTCCAGCTGTGCGTTGCGCTGCGCAGGACGCTGGATGGCTTCAGGCGTTAGTTGCGATGCTATACAAAGGATACTTACGGAATGTTACTTAAATGCAGTGTCGCCGATGGCGGGTAGATGTTCTGATAGTTCTTGCTGCCCGGCTTCTTGAAACGGTGCAATGGATTCTGTGAGTAGTCACGCGTGAGCCCCGCGTCCGGCTGTCCCTCCTTGGGCAGTTGCACGGCCTGATGTTTGCTGGCCATGACACGTATCGGCTTGCCCCATAAACGTAATTTATCAAGGTGAGACATGGCTGCAAAGCACAACAACAAAAACAACACATATGAAACACAATGTTAAAACGTTAAAACGAATGGCAATGCATGAATTTAGTGGCGAAAGTTGTGCCGAGGGAGCAGCAGCTCCGTTCAGCTTGTGTGGGGGATAGAGAATATTTGTTCACGTTCCTCCTGTACATACACAACATGTGTTGCCAAATGTGTACAGATGCAATTTATATATATGTATGTGTGTGTGTGTGTGTGTGTGTGCTCGACAAATACAGATATATAAATGCTGTTCTACAAGCTGTAAAAGTAAAGTTGGATTCCCCACTCCATATCCTAGCATTCCACCCACGCCTTTCGGGACTGAGACACAGCAATAAGTACTGGCAAATATTTACATACTAAAATGTAACTGCAACTTTATCAATGTCGTCTGCCTTTGGTGATTTACTAGCAAATGACTCGCCATAAAATGCATTGCCCACAAAAGTTTGCGCTTGTTTCGGTATCGTTTTTTATCTATTTTTTTTTTTTGTAGTTTATCTGTTGCCCTCGAACCTCGACCGGGAGCCGAAGTTTCCATCCATGTCATTTGTTTCCCATGGCCTCAATAGTCATAACACCTGCGGCTCACTTGCAAATAGACGACTGCAACAAAACACGCCGCCGGAACGGAGTAAACACATTTGCTTCCGGTTTCATATTCGTTTTCAATTGCGATTGCGATTGCGATTACGATTACGATTTCAATTTCGATTAGATTTTTATTCAATTTGCTGTCAAGTCATGCTGGGACCACTAGGACATGGCCAGCCCCAAGCAAGCACTGGTCCCTTTTTACATTATTTTAATAAATTATATAGAACATTTTATCATTTTGCGCAGTTGTGTCACGAGCCATGTGGGTGGGGAAAGGAGGGGGCGGGGTTGTGCTTTGGTTACATGGAAAGCGGATGACATCGCGCCGGGTTGCTTATGTTTGATTGTTAAATAATATGCTTACTCAGCCGTTTATTGTTTGCCTAATGGATTAAATGATTGTACAAAAAATAAGGCTTGAAAATATAATAAATTGTAAAATAAAAGGCTGCCTGCCAGGGGACAGCGAAATGACGACGAGCCAGAGCAGCGGCAGCAGTGACAAACGCTTCTTTCATTTTTCCACATGCGACTCTACTCTCTCTATATATAATAAATATATATTCATATTTATATATATGTATGTGTGACAAACACTTGTAATAAAGATTAATGTGGAGCCGACTCGAGAGAGGCAGAGGCAGATCCCAGCTCTGCTAGCCCAAAATGTTGGGACCAACTTTGCCTATCATCTCAGCGCCTTTGAAATGGGCTGCAGCTGCGCATGCTGAGGCAGTGGCTTTCGTGGCTTTGGGCCTGGGCCCCAACTCAAAAAGTATCTTAAAGTTTTAATTACCAGCCTGACCAGTGGCAGCAACACCAACAGTAATAGCAACAGCAGCAACAGCAGCAGCAGGAACAACAACAACAGCAGCGACAACAAATCATTATTAACTTGCTGGCCACAAAGAACAAAAAATTGTAACAAGTGCACGCACAGCTGAGCACCGTAGAAATACCACAGCATAAAAAAAAAAAAAAAAAAAAAGAAAGTCGAGTTAGTCAACTTTGCCCGAAAGCCCAAAAATGACTTGTAGAAGTGTCTGTCAGGATTTGTGAGTGTGTCAAAATGGGTTAAGTCACTTCGGCGAACAACAAATGGAGTATATAATGAATATAATATACCAAGATTATGTCCAGTTCAGCCTGAGACATGGACAGGCAACTGATGCGCTCTCGACTCTGGCTGCTCAGGTGATATTAATTGAGCTAAAAAAAGCAACTGTCGGCCTGCAAATATGTGACCACATTATATTGACAGCTGGTGCGCACTTCATCTCGAGTCAGTTCATCAACAGAAACTTTCTTGCATAATTAATTTGGCGCACCCTGGACACTGAATCACTTAACGCTAAACTTTGCCCACTGACACATGGCGTATACGCATTCCGGCAGAGGCACATGTGACTGCCTCTCTGTCTGTCGCTCTCTGTCTGCCTGTGCTGCTGAAATATTTGTTTGCATTTATCGTAAATACTTTTATGCGTATGCTGCTGCTGCTGCTGCTGGCGTTTGCTCATGCAAATTATTTTGTAGTAATTTGTATAGCAAAAATTTATTTACGCAAAATTCCCCAGATAACAGCAATAACAGCGAGAGCGGAGGCCAGACTGGGGAGCCATACTGCACTGAGCAGTGTGGAGCGGCAGCTGTGCGTGTGCCTATCAATTTATATGAGAGTTGTGTCTATAGTTTGTTATAAGTTGGGCACAAACTTAATCCCGGCACGGCAGCCAACAAATGGCGCGCGTCCGGCTGGCAGCCATTTGCACAATGTCGACAGCGTCGCCAGCGCCTGGCCGAAAGGGCCATTATAATACACACACACACAGATACAGTCACACCTTGGAGTGGACTACAGACTACAGTGCTTATTGTTTTTTCATTGTGTGTGTGTTTTGTGTTTTTGTCTATTTGTGCTTTGGCTTTGCCTCTTGATTGCTGTCGCACTTTGTTTGGTCCGAGTTAGGTCTCTCGGAATCGGACTCACACTTCTAGTTGGCCTTGGTCTGCTTCGGCATCTGTCCGATGTCTAGCTGTCTTGACTGGCTGGCTCGCAGTAGTCGCATCGTTCTCTTGACTTCATTTACACTAAAAAAAAGTGCTTTTTCGCTTTTACGCTGTAATTCGTATGCTGAGTGTGCAATTGTAGCCGTATTTTGTACACCGTACGGTCTTCCTTTAGCGAGACACTTTTATATGAATGGTGTGGGCAGGAGCAGGAGCAGGAGCAGGAGCTGGAGCAGGACATCTGCTACCTGGGCTGGCGCTGGCTGGCCCCTGAGTCGGTAATCGTCTTTGTTCTGCCAGAGTTGCGAGAGTTTTGGGCAAAGTAACGAATGAATTTGTTAATATTTTATGAGTGCATAAGTGCGCACTCACCGAGCGACCAACCAGGTCGGCAGGCACCCAAATAACCAACATACTTACGCGACTTCACCTGAACAAACGAACGAACGAACGAAGAGACGAACGGACAAACGGACAAACGGACGACAGAATGGACGGACGGAGGGACGGAGGGCAGCAGCAAGGCTGGTGGCAGCCGAACTCAGCCGGAAGTGTTTGCCATTTGGCAGCCCTCGCGGCACATTAGTAGTCTGTGTGTTGACGCAACGCCATTAATATTTCCACATGCCAGCAGCAAGGCTTTGTGTATGATTGTGCGTGTGTGCACGTCTGTATGTGTGTGTGTGTGTGCTTTAGCTGTACAATAATTTGCTTGTCGAATAGCATTGGTTTTGTTGCCACAAATAAGGCGAGGCATTTTGTTTGTATATCTACAATAGCTTCATCAACTGCACCGCATACTGCGGTCGACCTGTGTTGTCAACTCATTGACAAATACAATTAACAATACGCATACGACATGGTGGCTGGCCTTGCACTCGCAAAACTGCTCAAATTAAGTAGTCGATTGCATATGCCAAAGGTTTGCGTTCATTAATGACAAATACCAGATATTTAAATCGGAACTAAAAACACCCAGAAAAGGCAAAGACAAAGGCAAAGGCAATGCGCCAAGTTTCGCATTACTTAAGCTTTTAATCGCTCAACATTGGAATGCCTTTGAGCTGAAATATGCAGCAGCGAAATAAAAATAATAATAACTGATCAAATTAATTGCGTGCAGCACAAAGCATATTTTAACGGTGCATCAAAGCTAATGGCGAATGGTTGCTGTTGTTGTTGCTGGTTGACATTCTTTACAGTTGAATTTTGCAATATTTCAATAGAAATCAATGAAGGGAAGCAAAGTGTAAACGACTGCGTGATACTAATTCATGGTTAACAAAGGATAATTATGTAATTAAATAATTAAATGAAAAAAAAAAAAAAACACGAATAATCTATAAAAAAAATTCTATAATGCCTGTGAGCATAAAAGTCGCTGTTGGCACTAATTTTTTTCCAGTGTACATTCGCGAATGGGGCGAGCAGCTTTCGCTCGGGCAATTTGCTGACAATTTCCGCTGCAATGTTTAAGCGACTGCATTCATATTGCAAATTTAATTAATTTAAACTTAATCGATGGCAATGACTGCAGCTATGCAAATATATACATAAATATAGCATAAATATGTATGCAATATGTGACAAACATGTGTGGAATATTGTGGACAATTATTTGTTAAGCATTTAAGCGTCAGCAGCTTGTGTAATTATTGCATATTTATGTGCTGCATGTTGCATGCCTCGAAGCGGCTTAATGCGCTGCATACGCGATCGTCGGCTAATGAGCGCAGCCATAAGGAATACAGGTACAACGTCGCGTATGCGCAATGCTTGAAGGCCGCCGCTGCTGTTGGTCGCGTTTGGGTCATCTTCAATTTTCAATAAAGCGCCTAGCGGGGACAACAGAGCTTTGACTGCCTTTGAGTTGTTTGGCTGGAGCCGTGGCTTTCTGCCGTGCGGGGGCGGACGAGGGCCATTGCTTGTCGAAGTATTAAATGGAATGAAACCAAATTGAAATTGAAAAGGTGTCGCTGTCAGCGCGTTGCTTGTTTTTCCTGTTTCTTTTTTTGTCTTTTGTTTTTTGTGTTTGTGTTTTTTTTTTCGTAATAAAGTGGAATTTGGCACGTCGGTTGGGTGCTCTTAACGCCTCGCAATGCGCGGCGATTTTCATTTCGTTTAATGCGCACACAAACAGCCAAAGGGAAGGCAGCTGAGAGGGGGACTGCGGCGGCAGCCTGACAATGGCAAAGTGCACACAAATAAATGCAATAAAATGATTGGCATATCCCGCTGAGCAAGAGCTAAAAACGAGCAGCATGGGACAGTCCTTTGTTGGACGCTGCCATGGCCAGAGAGAGTGAGAGTGCGAGGGAGATATATAAATATATATAGACAGAGAAGGAGAGAGAGATAAAGTGAGAGAGCTGCGACAGCTTGGACTGCGAAGCAACAGGAAGGACCAGGTGTTGGACAGGCGCTGGTAATAAAGCGCTTATAAAATTTCATTTATGCGCACAGGCAGCAGCGAAACGAATCGCTCGGCCTGGCACGGCAAGGCTCGGCTCGGCTTTTCTCTGCCCTGCTCTGCTCTGCTCGCATTGCTCTTGTTTTACTCTACTCAACTGTGCATATCTGTACATTTTGCCCATCTCTTTCGCTTTAACAATTTTTATTATTAATACATTTTGTTTGCTGCAATTGCAGCTGCACAACAGCAGCAACAACATTGGCCAACAATGGCTGCCAAAGATATGCAATGTTTGGAATTTAATGTTGGAATTTTTCATTTTAAACAAGCTGCAAATTGCAGTTGCCGCTGCCGCTGCCGCTGCCTCTGCCGCTGCCTTTGCTCGCATTTCATTTATTTTTTGTTTGTATACCCTGTAACTGTGTGTCACATGACAAAAGCTATTTGTGGCTGCTCAAAGCGCATAATGTGTATATATTTTTTGATTACATATTTGTCTAACTTCCTATATATATAGCAACCCGATATATTCTCTTTTTATTTGCGATTCTACATTACAGGGCATACTCCCGCCAGGCACTCCCAGTTATGGCAAGCTGTCATGGTTTTATTCTTCCCTTTGGCAGCTGATGCACCTTTCACCGCCGAAAAGGAGCGCAGATTTTTCATTACTTTTGGGGCGGATCGTAGGGCGTGTGGGGCGTGTGGGGCGTGTGAGGGCGTGTCTGTTCCGGAATGTTTGACTTACCCAAATAAGCTTGCTGCGGCTCTGCCATTTGTATGAGTGCCGAGTCCTTTTTGTTGTACAATATCTTTACACGTTGCACATCGCCGTATACACCTGTGAATTGCGAAATGGTTGGCATTATTAATATGGTTTTCAGTTTATTGCAATGGCGTTAAGAGTACGTGGCAAAGAGCGTTAACACTAATACAAAAATCCACTATTTACTGTCCTAGGAACACACATTGTAGCTGCCACAGCTGCCACAGTTTCTGCTGCTGTTGCTGCTGCTGCTGCTCTGGGTCTAATGAATATATCCAAAAATTTTGAGTCTCTGTGCTTTAGGCACTAATAAATACTGGAGCCAGCTCCTACGATGCAATCTACAAAGTAGAGCGCGGCCATAAGAGACGACTTAAGCGCCGCTCAATGCGAATGGCGGGCCAGGAAAATTCGGACAGCCAAGAAAGAGCGGAGCGTTTTATGCAACGCGCAAATGTTGCTGCCTCCCGTCAAAGAACGAAAGTTTTATACACCACCAAAAAGCCATAACGTGCACCAAGATGGTTTTCTCAGCTGCTCCCCGCCACCCCTAGCTGTCGTCTAGCAGGTGCCGCTTGATGCTGTGCCAGAGCCAGAGGCTGCTTCGTATTATTGCCGGAACGAAGCCGTTAGTATCATGTACGAAACTCATAACTAGCTCAATAAGTTTTCTCAGCTATTTTTTACGAGCGACTCCAGGCAATGGCTTCGCCCAGACCAGCCTTCAGGCTGCAGCTCCACACTCAGCCTCAGCCTCAGCCTCAGCCCCAGCCTCAGCTCGGGCTACAAGCTGGCTCCACAGAGCTCGACTCCGCATACATTTTAAGGCTGCGACACGCGGCTGATTTTACAGCTGTCAGACAAGGTGTAAGTGTGACGCTGGGGAGCTGGGGACCTGGCCGCGTTATTGAATTGAATTTTATGGCTTTACTTACGCGGCAAGGCAAGACTCCGCCAAATATGCAATATGCATTCGCTTCGGCAGCATCTTGAGCCAGTGAAACTTTAAGGTGCTTTAAGTGCTGAACAAAAGTATTTGCCAGCGATTTGCTTCCAGTCCGGCAGTCCAGCCGTTGGACTCTGCTTTGACAGCTGTCAGGGGCGGAGGTGAGCACACACACACACACACACACAATTACCCTATGCAACTCTCTTGACCAGCAGTCCGTGTGTAGCCAATCAGCGGCAAATTTGCAGCAGGGCGCAAATTGCCATCAAGCATAAAAAATAGTTGTTGCTGGATCGCAGCTCGTAGCTAAAAGGTCGCAGCACCGTACTGCCTCTCCCCCTGCCCTCTCCCCCCGTACGGATGCTGCCAGCCACACCCAATGCAAACAATGTAAAGTGCAGGCGCCCTCGGTTGCCCAAGACAACAAATCGAATAATGCGAAAAGTAAATTTTCAACTAACTCCACACCCCCGCACTCCCCCCGAAAACGTCACTCGCCTAGAACAGAGTGAAGGAAAAAACACATTCGAAGACCAGTGGCAGTAAAACCGGGCACTGCGAGGCAGGGAGGGAGGAGCCCTAACAAGTTACAAAAGTAGCAATAGAAATGCAGGTAGTAAATAGTGCGGGAACATAGTTCAACAGTTGGCAGTAAATCCATTTTATACAGTCGACTGGCTGCTCGACTGGCTGGCTGCACAGACTGCACAGAGCGCAAGCTAACCAGAAAGAACTGTGAACTCAAACTTGACTTATGCCAAACACCGAAAAATTTCGTTTGCTTCAAATTGGCTTGGCGTAGCAACAATTGCAGCAATAAACCAAGCCAAGCGAGCCAACTTACTCGGACGTATATCTGCGCTGCCAGGCATCGGCTATGGAGCATATTGAACGCCAGTCTCTGGCTCTGGCCGCCAGCCAGGCAGTCAGCCAGCCAGTCAGCCAGCCAGCCAGCCAGTCAGCCAGCAGGAGCATCCAGCAGCAGTCTGATTCCGACGGGGCGTGTGAGCCACTGCGGCTCTGTCAGCCGGTTGCCATGCAAAGTGGCTGAGGGCAGACCGCCTCCGGCTAGTCAGCCAGCTCGCCAGTCAGACTTTATAATAATTTATTATCGCAAAAAGATTTAGCTATATTTGTACAGCCATGCGGCTAACTTTGAATATGTTTGCATACTTTCTCCGGCGCTCCGGCGGATTCCCCGGCGGCCCATTAGTCGTACGCTTCAGCGTATATTTTTGATGAAAAAATATAGCAGTTGTCCGTCGTTTAATGCAAATTTTTACTTGCCTGCTGAAAACTTCAGTGATCAGGCTAAGTGAAATTCAACTGGAGTTTTCATAAACTCCCGCTTTTCGACCGCAATTCGCCAATGAAATTTGTGCAATAATCGAACATTAGTGGCGCACAGTTTTGAAGCCATTGTAGTTTTAGTACTTCGAATGCTCTCTGTTGAGCTGTTGTTCAACATTTTGGTAAAACGAAACTGTTAAATTATGAAAAACTTTTCATTGAAATGATTTGCACATGATTTGGCCCTTTTTCCGGTCACGGCACCCCCCCCCCACACACACACACACACACACACCTGCGGGTCTGACTGCTCTGCTAAGTGTGGCACATAAAATTTTATGAAATTATTTGTGCGCCCAACAAAAATCACGCACACGGTTCGCAGCGAGCTCATAAAAATTCAATTAAACACGTTTCAACAATATTTTCGGCAGTGATATAAATTTTTAGCACGCCATTGCAATTACATAAGCCGATTATCAATACATATACATGCACACACACATTCGCAACTCAATCTGTTATGCTAAACGATTTGCAGACTGATTAAGTTTTTATTGTGTGTATGCAAAATGAGGGTCAAAAGCTGTAAATGGCCCAAAAAATAGGCAACAGTTTCACTGCCCGAAATGGGCTTCGATTAGAAATGTCTGACAGCCCAACTGGCATGCGGCATGCGGCATGCGGCATGTGGCATGTGGCATGTGGCATGTGGCATATGGAAAGCAGCATGTGTCAAGTGTCTAAGGAGCGTGTCATAGACATCGTAACATTGAGCAGGGCAACAGCCGGTTGCTGCCGGGTCGCCCCGGCTCAATTGACTCTGTTGGGGCTGGACAAACACAACAAAGCGCTGTCAAAACTAATAAAATGTCTGCATTCGAAAGGGTTGAGCTGTTAAAAATGGGCCTTCCTCTTCTTTGGCCCGCTTCCCGATTGACTTGGATCAATCTACACACACGTAAACGTAAGCGTTTGAAGTGCGCTATTTGCGTGGGGCGTTGCAAGCCTTGCGTATGCCACTTTTATTATTTGATATGCAAACAGCTTAGCAGAGAAAAGGAGCAGCAGGAGCAGCAGGAGCAGTGGCAGCGAAAATAACAGCAACGCCTGTGACATACTACACGGGACCCACGATTGAATTGCAAAAATTGCTACCTTAGCCTGGCCGTCAGACTTCGGTGTTCGCGTCATGTGTGAAAATTGTGGCTTAGCAGCTGGCACACCTGGCTGCCATTAACATAACAAATGGCGCGCGCTCTACACACATTCACGTGTGTGCAAGTGTGTGTGTGTGTGTGTGAGGGGCCAATCGCCTGTTTGTTTGCCGTATAATTTGCTTCGAGTGTCACTCCTGGCCAGCGAAGCTTCGTGTGCCACGCTTTCCACGCTCAAGCTACTTGGAAATTCAAAAGTTATTACATAAAATTTTAGCGCTGCCATTTAGTTGATTGGCCGCTTAGACTGCCTGACCGCACAGCCGTCATGTCGCTTGCTGAGTTTATCTAAATCTATTGGCACGCCATTTCCAGCTCATCCCCCCCTCCAGCAGGTGGGTCGGCAAGGGACTAAGACGCTTCAGAGCGTTCGTTCAGCTTATCGACATTTCTCGCTTCTGCTGTGTGCAACGGGGCGTATGATACTCGTACATCTAACAATTTTCTACTACGGCTCCTACGTTTCACTCTGCTCGACTTTGTTCGCTGCCTGGCCATCGTCGTCCGGCTGGCGTTAAATCAGCAATCGAAGCTTTATTAGCACACTGCAGTCAGCTGCCAACTGCCAACTGCCAACTGGCAAGTGGCAGGAGAAAGCCAACTGCTGGCAGTTGCTGGTTGCAGTTAGTCTTAACTGTGGCTAACGAGCTGCTGATAGGATTTAGTGTGGCTCAGTGGCTTTAAGCTGCCCTTAGTTGTACGCTCCGTGCGGTTATGCGGCCGTACTGCATTACTCTGGCTCTAACAATAACGGCCAGGCAACAGCCAACGAACGACACACAACAAAAGCAATAATCATTTTTAAGCAATTAATTCGTTTGGCAAATTTTTGTTTACTTTATCAGCGATAAGTCCGAATCGCTGACAGAGTGAATACAATGCAATTTGTACATAAATACCACACAAATCCCTCCGACTGTGTGTGTGTGTGTGTGAGTATTTGAAGACAATCAGTTTAAGCCGCATTCAGACAGTTGGCTCCGCCCCACGCTGTCTGTGGCCCTTTTGCACTGTGGTTGCGTGTGTTTGTCAAAAGTTTATATTTGGGTATTTAAACTCAAATTAAATGCATTTGCATGCAAACAAAGGACACAGACTCAACACAGAGTGGGAGAGAGAGAGAGAGAAAGAGATAGAGAGACAGCACACATGTCTCTGTGGGTAAACAAGCCGCAAAAACAAACCGTTTTGTGACACCAGAGACAAAGGCGACAACAGACTTAACATTGTTCTGCATATATCTGTGCATGTATGCAAGTGTATGAGTGTGTGTGTGTGTGTGTTTATTGTGGTTGCCAAGTTTTGTGCGTTTTATGCTGTTGCAGCACAAAAATGCGATACAGCCTGGCAGAGGGCAGCCTGGCAGAGGACATCCTGGCAGAGGGCAGCAGCGCCATTTTGTGTTGTGTGGCAACAAATCCATTATGCTGCAATTATGCGCCACACTTGGCAACAACAACACTGTGGCCAACAACACTGCGCTGCAGGCTGTGGCAACAATCGAAGTATTTTGGTAATTAAATAAAGCAAACAGATAAAAGGACACACGAGTCGAGGTCTGTTGTCTTCGGGCATGTTAGATGCAGCGCATGTGAAAAGTCAAAACTAAATGCTATAAAATAGTTAAGCAACGCACACACACACACAAACACACACATATGGGTAGAAAAACAAAAAGGTTTCTGGCTAGGGGAAGTTGAAGCTGCAATTCAAACAGCAAACCCCATTAACTTTACAAAGTTAGTTAAATTCATTTAGCAAACAGACATGCCGCATACGCCAGACGACAAAAAGGCAGTAAGAAGACAATAACGTAGCTAAAAAGCCACCACAGCGTCCCTCGCCCCGCCACCCAACCACCAAACCACTCAACTATCCAAAACAACGAACTACGAAAAGTCACAAGTAAATTTTATTTCAATTGTAAAGCCAGCAAAAAGCTGAGCATGTGTGTGTGTGTGCGAGTATAAAATGCACACACATATGCATATAGTATGACAGGGCGAGCGAGTGAGCAAGACAGCACACACACGCACACAATGGCAGCAACAACAACAACAACAACAACAACAGGCGCAATGATAACTAAATAAATGGACATTTTTATAGCTATGCACTTCCGCACTCAATCTTTTGTTGTGCGGACCCGTATGTGTGTGAGAGTGTATGTGTGTGTGTGCTGCAGGATGAGCGCAAAGTTAAATCATGTGTCCTCTATATACACACATACATACATACATATACATATATATCTGTATATCTGTAGAGCTGAGAGCGAGCCGCTTACTTGTATAACAATGGGCAACTGTTGCCGTGGCTCGGGTGGATCGGGTGGGTTGGCGGACGGTCGGGCGGGTGGTCACGCGACATGGGTACAGCAGGCGTTGGCTGGTGATGCACGGAGCGGAGCGCACTTAATTCATGTAATTTTACATGCACACGAGCATGTCGCAGACAACGACAACGACAGCCAAGGAGCAACAGGATGCTGTTCAAGTGTGTGCCTGAGTGCGGTTTCACTTGTTGCCCGTTTGCCACTGAATGTGTGTGTGTGTATGTGTGTGTGGTTTTTTTATGCTCTCGTCTGTGTGCGTGTGCGTGTGTGGGTGTGTGTATGGTTAGTGTAGATTTATGCAAGTGCATATATTTTCATTTTCATTGTTTTACAATTTGTAAGCACAACTTATGACAGGATAACTGCCAGCAGGCAGCCTCTGCATATGCAACTGTTGCTGTCTTTCCTTCTCCACCTGCCCCACCTGTCTCTCTCTCTCTCTTCCATCTCTAGATAGTTATTGTTGCTGTTGTACAGTCGTCCACCATCTACAGATAACGATTTAGACTATTTCAATTTCAAGCTGATGGATTTGCTGCATGCTCGAGGCAAAAAGCTATTAGAAAGCCATTTGAAGTGTGCTTGCAATACGATAAATATATATATTATATATATATATATATGGAAAGGAATTGCAGCAACAGCATTTGTGAGTTGTTATTTAGTGCGCTTTTCCGCTGCTGCTATTGCAAGTGCTTGCAGCTCTGGTTATGGTTTTTATGCACACTTGGGTCTTTATTTTGCTAACAGCTTGTATTGTAATAAAATACAAAGCCATTTCTATATGATCTGACTGTGACTGATCTCCTCAGGATTATAGATGCAATGCGATTCTTAAATGGAATCAGCTTGATATTCAAGCTTGCTTCACTGACAACTTAACTTAGTTTGCTCTTAGCTAGTTTAGTAGTGTTTCATTTAATATTGAAAGCAATTGTTTTTAATATTGTCGGCATTGTTTTGCCATTTTAGTTGTTGTTCACCCACGCAATTCTGTGACTTTTCACTGTGTGTGCATAAATAATTCATAGCACTTTTCCTGATTGCACGTAGATGGCGTGAATTTAAAACGGAAGTACGCCAGCGATTCACGCCCAGGGATAGCAGTTAGGGCCCGGAACAGCTGCAGCAGCTATTACAATGTGTGTCTAGCTGTCAGCTATTTTCAACTTTCCTACGGGGTCTAAATTCAATGAATAAACAATTGTGTTCTACTAATAAAGTGGTCAAGAATTACATTTGTGGCTAAGAAGAAGTTGGCAGTGGCACAGCCAGGCAGCTAGGGGGCAAGGCAGGAGATGAAGGGGTCAGAGTGTGAGTGTAGAGTAGAGCAGAGAGAAGCTGAACGAAAGATTGGATGCATTTGTAGAATTTGCCTTGCACTTTGCCTAGCTGAGCCACATACATATACATATACTGATTACTTAATAATATATTGTATAATATATAGCTAAAGTATATCTAAAATTTATATAAATAATGTATACTGTAATTGATTTTTGTTTTAGTTTTGTGCAGACGTACCAAAGAGGGTAAATAGAGCATCAGGCGTGACCATCTACAGAGAAAAAGAGAAAATAGAAGTTTGTTGTCAGTTAGCGAAAGTTTTGGTTGTAGAGATGTTTTACAAATTATATAAATCATAATTAATAAATATTGGGAAAACTAATAGCAATAATGTGTAAGAGTTACAGAATCAATTTGCATTCAATTTTGTATTTCACTTTTAGTCAATTAATTATGAAATTAATTATGCGAAGGTATTCGCGAAATAAAACTCAAATAACTGTGTGTGAAACCAAAAATAAATAAAAATATTTCAATATAAATAGTATGCGGATTTTGTGAAAATATTTGTAGACGAAATGCAAACTAATTACAGGCTATGTACGATAACTATTGCATTAAATATATTATTCGTGAGCAAATAGAAAGTATGAGAAGCGTACATAGGCATGTATATATATATTTTAAATTTATATACAATTTTATTTATTTTTTTAAATCAATAATTGACAGATATTTTATAGGTATATATTGGTTATATTCAATTTGGTTTCACTTACCTCTTCATTTAAATTCGATACGAGCAGCACATTCGAGTAGCCGCGCATAGCTGGAGCGGCGGTCTGTAGGGCGCCGCTGTTGGCCAGCGAGAAGGCCGCCAGGTTGGGCAGGGCGTTGCTGTAGCCGCCGCTGAGTGGAGTGCCCAGGCCCAAGGCGAAAGGCGGCAGCACGCCGGGTGCGCCCAGGCCGTTGACTAGAGAAGCCAGGAGGGAAGCGTGACACAGAGCGAGAGCGACAGCGACAGCGACAGCGACAGCGAGAGAGAGAGGTGGAGAGCGAGCGAGAAGAGAGAAAGAGATACATATATATAGTATTTTAGGTTTTTGAACGTGTTGCGCTGTTGCATGCTACTTAATACTAGACGAATCGATAGCGAGTGTCAAAGGCAAAAAGTCGAAAATCAAAGCATTTGCTATATGTGTGAGTGTGTGTGTGTGTGTGTGTGTGTGTGTGTGTATCTGTGTGTGTGTTTGTATGTGTGTGTAATTATGTAAGCAGGCGTTACGGACACGAAAAATAAAACAATAATAGAAGGAAATTGTTCTGTTTGTGTTACCTATTTTATCACCTGTTAATGAGGGCCGCTGACGGGCGGCAATCAATAGCAGATCATTGGTATTCATTAAGCCGCCGGCTGTGGGCATGAGATCGACACCCGGCTCGCCCGGTGGCAGCGCCGGATTCGTAAAGTCGCGTGACTTGTCATTGTTGTACTTGACATTCAAGGCGGTCAATTTGCTGTTGTCAATGCGCAAGGTGCAGCAGCCGTTGTAGATGTTCTGGCCATCCAATATTGACTTGGCCTGCTGTGCAGAGTGGGCATCCGGATACTGGATGAGAGCCTGAAGGATAAATAAATTTGATTAAACATATTCTCATTTTTCGAATTCACCAATTGCTTGGAAACTCCACTCACCTGGAATGAATTGTTCTTGGTGAAGGTGACGATCTTCAGGACCTTGCCAAAGCGCTGGAATATCTGATGCAATATGTCCAACGAAACGGGGTACATCAGAGTTTCGACAATGACGCGCAGCACCGTATTGGGTCCGCCGGCAGCATTGGTATTGTTGCTGCCCGCCGAGGCATTCACAGCGCTCGTGTTGTTCTGCAAGATGGCCACAGTGCTGCAGTTGTTCTCGGCCGAGTTGTTGGCATTGTTGCTGGTCGCATTGGCAGCGGCGCACAGCGGCAACGGCGAGCCACCGGCGGGCGATTGAATGCGATAGTCACTCTGCACCGCCGACGAGTTCTGCTGCAAAGAGTGAAAGCAACCGAAAGGAGAGGATAAGAATTGTTAAGTCAATTGACGGCAAAAATCGTGTCTGCCAAACTTTTTATTGGTTAAACGATGCACATGGCAAAACTTTGTGCATTAATCAAAAAACTTGCCACCCAACCCAACAACAACAATTTTTGCATATCTTTCAGGCAACTAGACGAAAATATGCTAAATATTTATAGCAGCAGAAGCAGCAGAAGCAGCAGCAACAGAGGCAACAACAACAACAACCACAGGTTGTATAGTATATGTAATGGAAACAGGAAGAAGCAGCCCGGCCCAGCAACATAAATCTCAATCAAAATCAATAATATCAAGTACCGTAATAATAAAAGGAAATCAGAGTGCACAAAGAGAGAGAGAGAGAGGGAGAGAGAATGATAGAGCTCGGTAGGATGCTGAGGACGTCAAGACTTAAGGAGGATGCCAGGCCGTTAGAGCGCTGTCAGTCCCATGCTGCGCGGCAAAAGTTCTTGCGTGAAATATACACGTTCTATCGGAAAACAATTTAATGACATTCGGAAGTATATTTATTCGTATTCGTGCTGAATTTTGATTTCGAAAATCATAACGTAAACACATTCGACCGTCCTTAGCAGCCAGCCACATCGCAGCCAGCACCCAGCACCCTGCCCACTGACCCCCTCCCCCCCTCTATATCTCACTCTCCCTCTCCCTCAGCGAGTCCTAACGCGTTTTTTGTGTTTGTCAGCAACAGCATCAAAGTTCTAGACACACGTGAAGCAACAATTTCCCCCCAGGCGAGCCATTTGTTTTTGCTACCTCTTGCTAGATAAATTCTCGTAGACGAAACAAAGCCAACGGCAGGGAGCTCAACCAGAGAGAGAGAGAAAGGGAGGGACTCAGAGCCTTGGGCGCTGACTTCTGCCTAGGTTTATAAAAATAATAAAAATTGATTAGAATTGAGCTGTGTGAGGTCTCTGCCACAGTCAGACAAGGCAAGGCAGGCAGCCTATACACGCGGCGTATGTGTAACGGAATGTGCGTGAAGTGGAGTGGAGTGGAGTGGCGGAAGGAAAAGTGGATGATGCTGCGGCCGTTACAATTGCCATTCAGTTCGGCTCGTAGTCTATGACTGTAATTTGATACTTCACTTTGGCTGATTATTATTACGATGAGACGATGACGATGACGTTGATTGTGTAAAAATTGTAATGTAATTGTAGAGCAAACATTGCTTGTCTCACTCTCTCTAGCCTCCTCCCTCCCTCTCTCTCTCTCAGTCTCTATTGTGCGAGTGTGCTTGTGTGGGGATGTACTTAAACTTTGCACATGTTAACTGAATGTCAAGTGGGCAATTGCAAATTGACTGCACTGATAATTGCGTCCAAACATTCTACTACAATTATGGCCACCTAATAACAGGCCAAGTCACTTGACACATGCCTCTACTGCTCTAGTATTCTGGCCACAAAGGCAGCCAACTGGCCAACATCATTAAACATTTTGTCTGTGCGTACACATATGTGCATGTGTGTGGGCGTGTGTCTGTGTGGGTGTATGTGTATGCGTGCGCGATTGTTGGCTTTCCCTTGTCGCGGTTTAGTCGCTTAATGAGTCAATTGTGCATTGTCCATTATTTCAGTTCTGTTCATTCACGTTGTTGTTTGGTCTGTGGGCGGCTTGCGGCATTGATTAGTTGCCGTATACGGTATAGTAGCACTCACACGCTCACGGCGAGTGGGCCTACTCAGCACATTGTAATAATTTAATATGATAAGTCAGATAAACTAAACTGCTTTGATAAGCAAAAATATCAAATCTGCTGATAAGCTCAATTATCGATCCATTGTCTATGAAAATACAACTCTCTCTCTCTCTCTCTCTCTCTCTCTTTGTTTCACTCTGTGTGTGTGCCGCATATGAAATGTTAAAATTTGACAGTTCCCGCTGGACCTGTGCTATCTTAAATATTAGACAGACAAAATATGTAATGCAAAGTCGAAGCGATTGTCAATTCTCCAGAGAATCGACGCGAAAACTTTGCCAAAAATAAAATAAAAATAAAAATGAAACGAGAGACACTGGCAGAAAAGAAGGCTGCTAAAAGCTTTTAAGCAAACTTTTGCAATATTAAGTAAAAAATAAATAAAATAAAATAAAATAAAGCGACACAGTATAAACGCGCTGTCTGCCAGTTGTGGCCCCCGCTGGACGGGCCACCTGTGACAGCTGTCGGCTTCTGGTCTTTGCATAAGAAATAAGTCGATGGCAAACAATAAACTCTGGCAAAGAACTGCTAAAATAAAAAAATTGAATGTCTCTATATTTTATTCGCACTTTCGCTTGAAGCTCTGCATAAATATTATTGTTTAATAGATGCGTGCAATGCAAACCTGCAGCAACTCTGCTGCACTGTGTCACCAATGTTTTTCCCCACTTTTTTCCACCTTTTTCTCTTCTCTTTTTGGGGCACACTTGAGGTGTGCGGGGCTCGGGCAACATGCACTCCAGAAACTGGTCACGCCGTGGCAGAGTGGCTCAGACCTAAGCAAGTTGCTGGCTGCCTAAGTGGCCCCAGCCAAGTGAGTGAGACTGCCAGTTGCAGCTACTCATTCTGCGCCCGCATGCATGCAGCAATGAGCGGCGGTGGGCAGCCACTTTGGGCGGCTGCCAAATAGCTGCTTACACTTTTTGGGCAAGGCCGAGGGGAGGGCGGGCGAGCACTAGCCCAGCACAAGTTATGAACTTGTACAGTCAAGTTTTAAAGCTAAGCTGCGGATTATGTATCCCTACATACTTTGGTGAACTTCTTGCCAGTCCCGCTTCTTGAGCAGCTCGCATACTTTTTGTGGCCACTGGCCTCACAGAGCTGAGCTCTGTCAGAGTCTTCACTTAACCACAGCACAAAAAAACAAAAAACAAACAAACACAAAAAAGAAGCAGCAAAAATAAAACTCGTGGTTAGTTGAGTGCTGCTAAAGTCGTAACCACAGCAAACTCTGTGTACGTCTTATTTATGGCCAGCACAAATATGGTCTACGGCCGAAAAACAAAAAACTTGGCATACAAAAATATGCTAAGATGAGCAGCCGAGTAAATCCCACGTTATCCCTAGCCTAAAACTAAGCAAACACAAATACGCAAACCGAAAAGGGAAACATCGTGCAGACGAATGTAAACAAACCGTTGCATACTTTCAGGCAATAGCAGCAGGGGAGAACTAATCAATAAAATGATAATATTGTTGCCGAAAAGTCAGTGCAAACAAGACACATGTAAAGTACGTTGTCAGTTGTTATTGTTGATTTTGATATTTCTGTGCGGCTCTGGTGCTGTTGCTCCTTTTATCCTTGATGCTCGCAAATTTGCTCACGTACTCCAGCTGACGAGTGTGTGAAACAATGTAATTTAAATCCATTTTCAGCACGCCAGAGCGTCACCAATCAAATTGGTAAACGACTGGAGTGTAAGCAAACACTGTAACAGAATAACAGAGCACTGCCGCTGCCGCTGCCACTGCCGCTGCCACACTGCCACTGCCACTGCCGCATAACTCACAAAGGATCAACAAGCTATTGTAGAAGCGGTGCGTTCGCGGCGCTCTTGTGAAAACAATAAGATTAGCTCACTTTTGCTTTCGACAGACGATGCTAGCTAGCTAAAGTAAATGTGGAATAAAATGAGAAAACGACAGCGGCACGGCACAACACGGGCAGAGGCAGTGGCAAAGAAAAACAAAAGCAACTCATAGAAAAATAAACAACGTGCCAGTAGAGCCGCTTACTTACACATACACACACACACACACAGAGAGAGATACACAAATATACGCGTGAAGTTATTTGCGGCAGCGAAATCCTTTAACTGCACACGCCTCAGCATTGAGAGTTGAACAAATAGCCTGCCATGGTAAAATGCCTTATATGAATCCCAGAAAACAAGCCCCCACCCATACGCCTATGGCTCACTCCATAGGCAGGATTCGGCAAATAGAAAGCCTCTAGCTGTCGTCAAGCATGAAACGGCGGCTGTCAGGAGGCAGCAACAAATTAAATAAACAGTGAGCCATCCGAGCACGGCTCATATTATTAACGACAAATCGAATGAGTAGACGCTGTAGCCTAATATTCCTAGTTTTCCAGAGAGAGAGAAAGAGAGAGAGAGAGAGAGAGGGGCGCTGCAACATGTTTAAGCTTTTGTTAATCAGCCTGATCCTTTTGTGGCTTAATCGCCTGACATTTGTATTAGTTGCTGTCGCCTTAACACCCAAACTGCGTCAACTACGCCACACGCTCTTCTTAGCCCACAGCACATAGAAACAAGACGTCAACTGTTGTCCACATTAATCTCATTATGTGTTTGGTACTAATGCTGACGTGATTTTTCCACCTGATACTTATTCTATTAATTGACAGTCTGTGCACTTTATTGGCAAAAAGTTTGCACCAGCATTAAGAACTTATCTTTATTGGCAAAAAGTTTGCACCAGCATTAAGAACTTATCTTTAACAAAATCTTTGTCGAAATGCTCCTCAGCTAAGTAAATTACAAACTGTGTTGCCAACAATTACAAAAACCAATATTATTATTATTTTAGTGACTTATGAGTTCAGTGGAAATCACATTGAATTGTGGTGAAATATTTGCTATAGCCTAGGGTATTTATTTAAAAAGCTTTTAGGATGTGTGTACTTTTATTAAGCTTTAAACATACTTTAAAATAACATTTTTATTGCTTAAAGCTTTAAAAGTGTAAAAAAATCATTTCCTGGGAATATTTGTTCGTCCATGGAAGTTTTCAAAAATATTATAAATATCTCTCAAATATACATATTTGTTTTGCTTTAATATTTAAATGTGCGTGTTTTTTAAATTCTATTTTATTATTAATTTTTTTTTTTTTAATTTTATTAAATATTGTTCAGAAATAATTTTTGTGCTTTTATATTAAAATTTTCGCAACTCAGATTTAAATATCTTTTCAGAAATATCTTTTAACATTTTATATTATAATTTTTGCGTATGTTTAACCTCGAATATTTTTTTTATTTTTTTTTTCCTAATTATTATTATTATTATTTATATATCTTTCTTAGAACTTTTTCTGTTATAGTATTTTTTTCCAATTACATTTTTATTTATTTTTTAGAATATACTTGGAATTTATCAATTTCGTTATTTCGCCCATTGCAGGCATTTTTACATACATATAACAGAGTTTTGCTGTGGACGGCAATTTAATTTAATCACAAGGTAACCTTATCACAGTGGAAACTCAACACCTGCTGCAACAACGGCCAGCCCCGACTGACGTCCAACCGCACGCACACATGCAAGCAAACCAGCACACACACACACACACGTTCAGATAGTCATACATATTTGCAGCTTTATCTCATAGGCGTCACAGCCTGTAATCGGTGCGTTGGAAATCGCGAGCGACGCACTGCAAGCGACGACAGGTGTAATGCAAACGCTTCGATTGAACTGTAACTGTTGCGTATGCGTGCATGTGTATGTGTGATGTGTTCTCTCTGCTGTGATTGCAGTTTGCCGTTTGCTTGAGCTGTTGTTGTTTTCTGTCGCCCAATTATATAGATTCCTGAAATTATAGGCAACCTTTCGGCGTACCTTGTGCGGATGGCCCAAAGGCACTGTTGCCCCTTTCTCTATGTGTGTGTATGTGTGTGTGTGGGTGCGATTGCGCTTTCATTTGTTTGCATTTTGCTGACTTTTGGGCGCGATTGCAAATGTTACACTGGAGACGGAAGAGTCGCATCGTTGGGCTGTATTCGTGGGATTTTACTTTTGTTTTGAAATTAAATTTCAATCAATTTCGCTTTGTTTGAAATTTAGTCTCACACCCGCAGCCTGGTCCCAAGTGGATGGCAACCCTTTTCCGCTTGTTGGGGGATCGGCTAAAAAAATAATTTATCAAAATTACAAACATTCACACACGCACACAAACACAGACACACACACACATACACTGATAGAGCCAGCATCGGCAGATGCGCAGCCACAGACAGAGACAAAACAATCACATGTCAAATTTGCGCCGAACCACTAAGCAATATAAGAGGCTGAGCTGGGGGGCGTGGCAAGGGACCGCTTGGGGACCCTGGAGTTCTGTGGATTTGCGGCCAGCTCGTGTTCTGGCTGTAGCCGCGTGAACTTCCAGTGCATTTATCTTCATTTCCAAGCAGCAGCCGCAAAATCAGCATTCTAGCTAAGGTTTTCCTGACCCACACCGAGTGCCTGGTCCCAGTCCCAAGCTCCGTGCTCTGGTCGCTGAAGCGAGTGACGTGCGTAGCATGTGGCGAAGGCGGAGCGGGAGTGGGAGTGGGAGTGAGAGATGGAGGAGCAGCCGCCTCTAAGATGCTCAAGCATAAGAAGACATCAACGTAAATAGCAACGAAAATAGTCACAACAACTGTTGCCTGAAGTGCCTCCGCCTGGCTGGCTGGCTGCCTGACTGGCTGCCTGGCTGGAGGTGGAAATAGTAGCAGTTGCTGAGCACTGGGGAGCTAAGCGGCATAGGTGAAAGGACGTCCCAACCGACATGACATATTAGAATCCTGTTACACATCTCGGCGATGCGAGCACAACTCCTCGACACAGCACAACAGAGCAGAGCAGAGCCGAGCCACGCCGCCTGACTGCCAACTGCCAAATTGCCAACATAAATGTCAGTGGAGCGCCGGGCCGGGGGCTAGAGGCTAGAGGGTTTTTCATTTCTGATGCTGCCATCTCGGTTTTCGTACGCTCATTCTCCTTACTTTTGTTTTATTTCTATTCCCTTTTTTTTTCTTCTCCCTTTCTCTCAGTTTTTGTTCTGCTTCTCTATACGACGCAATCACTCAGGCGTTGAAATCTGTACGTGTGTTGTGTGTGTGTGAGCACAGATGATTTGAAAATCCTGTATTGCTGATTTGCTACTTCTGCTGCTGCTGCTGCTGTTGCTGCTTATGTTGCTGTTGTCGTCGCAGCTTTGCTTTCAGGTGCGTGCAGGGTTAAATCCCTTAAGGTATGCAATGGATTTCAGTCTGCCTCTGGCCTTTCGCCCGCCTAGCCGAAAACTCTTAAAGGAACTTTTTAAAGCACACTTATTTGACGATTCATATGGCCAATTGGTCTGGCAAAAAACTCTTTCCCATGCTGCGCAGGGCATTCACGTTCACTTCAAACGTAACTCAATACGACTGCATATGCACACATTAGGATCAATTGGAAACTTTTGGGGTCGCACAGAGCTTGCCAATATGAGAGGCTTTAAATAAACACATACTATTTGGCTTAAATGAATCTCTTGACTAATATTCATATTCAGCTCTGCGAGCAGCTGTTGCAACTGTTGCGACGCATCTTATCTGCAGCTTTGCACGTTGCAGCGGCGCATCAGAAAGATGAGAGATGAAAGCAATACTCAGGACTGTCAGCGAGGATGCTGAAGAGCTTTAGCATTGCTAAGACCAAGCAGGAGACGCACACAATTCCATACAAAGGCCAATGAAGACACTTGTTAAAATGTGAGGCCAAACAGCAGTTGCACAACTAGACAAAACAAGACAACACACGCACACACACAAACACAAACATACACAACATTACATGTTGACAATGGGCAGAAGGGCACAGAAAAAACATACAACAAAATAATAATACTAATAAAGGAAAGAAAAGCAAGTAAGAAAAATCTAATGGGCAGTTCTCGAATAGAAAATGCACTTTCGATCCTTAAAAGAGAGTAATATGGTTTACATATACATATCTAGATCAAGAGAAGAGCCTTTATCTCATCTGGTAAACCTAGTAGACAGATCTCGAAGAGAGAGAGCAGGAAGAGATGCTATATTTCATCTGGTAAATTGGAGAAATTTCAAATATGAACAGAATGATTAATTTTAGGTAGATGGTGAGGACAAATATTAATTGATATATAATGGGAAAATATATTGATTTTAAAATTAATTTGAATTAATAATTAATTTGAAAATAATTAAAAAATGAATTTGTATAATTGTTTTAGCCGCGATGGCTAACATCAAATTTATCTATTGCATTTGCATTATTTACATAGTCTAGCACGAACCCAATATGCCCTAAAATGCCATTTTCAAGGAATTCAAGGTATAAAAAGAAAGTGAATGAAATGAGAAATTGTATAAATATGTTGGGCAGGCGACAGTGGCAGCAACAACAAGAACAGCAGCAGCAACAATGTCAGCCAAACACAGCGCTATACACAATATTAAGCTCATACACAGACACACACACACACACACGCATACACATATATACAACACACACTCGTACGTTTTAAGAGATTTTCCACTAGACCAAAAGCAATGACAGCGGCGTTGACTTTTCCACTCGTCTGCGTTGTCATTGGGGTGGGGCGAAAGAGTAGCAGCAGAAGCAGCAGCAGCAGCAGGAGGAGCAGCAGCAGCCACAGCCACAGCAAAAGTAGAAGCAGCAGCAACAAGGCCTTTTACCAGGATTAGTAGTTAACAAGAGAAATCTGGCCACACCCACGCACAAACACACAAACAAACATACACACACACACACACATACACTGCCGCACAGCCAAAAGGTAATCAGTGAAATGTAACTGTATTGTTTGGTCTGACGTTATTTCTGTGTTTGCTGTTGTTGCTGTTGTTGTTGCCGTTGATGTCACCTTATTCATAGGCACGCCTTCTCGCATTGTTGTTGCTGCTCAGTTGCTGCAGCCTCTTAACCTTTTTTGTTATTGTTGCCGTTGTTGCCGTTGTCGTTGTTGTCGTTGTTGCAGCACATGACTGACGATCTCTTTTTAAGTAGTTTTGCTTGGGGTCATTTTGGGTTACAAGGCTAGCACGGTAAACCAGAGCTGAGAGGCAGGTGCTGCCCACACACACACACACACACGCACACACAAGGTGACAATGTCGTTTTGGGTTTTCAGCTGGCAGAAACAACAACAGCAACAACCATATTGCGCACTTTGTTGCTGCTGTTGTTGTTGTTGTTGCTGCTGTTGCTGCTTTCATTTAAGTAATCAAAATATGCTTTTGACTTTGTGCTAAGCAGCTGTCGTTCGTTTGTATGCGTAGGTATTTATGTGGCTAGAACCTTGTGGTTTTCATTTGTGTATAGTCGGTTTGTCTATGTATGCGCTCGTCTACGTGTGTGTGTGTGTATGTGTGTGCGATTTGGCCACAAAATCCCAAAAACTATGTATTTCTCTGCGTTTGTCAAGCATGTGTCTAAGGCAAAGATATGCATAAATATATATACAAATATATATATATATATGCATAGATATATAGTGAATGTCTATCTGTATTTGCAACTGTATTTATAGTTGGTTTCGGTATTTGTGTGCGCGTTTGTGTATTTATTTGAAAGCTTTTTAAACTTTGCCACTGACTTTGTGGCTTACGAAATTAAAATTAGAAATTGGTTTGGACCATCACTGAGAAATATCCCTTAGCATTTATGAATGGCCAACGCATGTGCGTGTATGTGTGTGTGTGGAATTAAGTTGCCTTAGAGATTGTAATTAATCAGAGGAGCGACCCACATAATAACGAGACAGCAACATTTGCATATAAATCGTTGTTTGCGTCTGACCCAAACTTAATTGCCACATTAATAACACTTAAGGCCCACAGCTTTAGCTGCTTATAGGTTCTACTGGCTTAAATAGTTTCGTATCAATTATATACAAAGGCTATATATGTATGTTTAGTGTAAGACTTACATTGTGACTCTGGTCCGTCTTGAGCTCGCGATGATTGGAGAACTGCACGTAGACCATGCGCCCACGCATCTGGGGCGGATTCACTGTATAACAGGAGACCATCGATGTGGCGGATATTTCGTCGGCCATTTCAATAAATGCTTGATTCTTGCCCTTTAGCACCAGGACATTTGTCACACGCCCAAATGGTATGCCCAATGCAACTACGTCCGATTCACCAGATTCGTTTGGAATGTTGCGCAAATGAATGACCTTTGAGGCTTTGGCTGCAAGCAGAGAAAGGTAAAAATAAATAGTTAGTGACTTGCTTGCAAAATAGATGAGGGGCGGTGGGCATGTGGTCGGGGGAGTGGGCGGGTCAACTAATTAATAAGCCGCTTAAAATATTAACAGCTGCCATACCGAATGGCATCCTTTGCTGTCTGCACTTCCGCTTCCGTAAGTCGCTTAATTTGCACATTCCTATTGTTGTTTTTTCATGCGTTTTGTTTGCTTTTCTCTCTCCATCTCTCCCTCTCTCTTTCGCTCTTTCTGTCTCTTTTGCATTTCAAGCCCTGTGAAATAAGGCCCCGATAACATGGCAAACGTTGCGGCATTTGTATACATTTTGCACAGTTAAGCGCCACTGCATGAGCACTAAATGGGCATGGTCCTGCCAGGTGCAAGTGGGACAGAGATGGGGCGAAAGGAGAGGGGGACGCGGCAAGAACCTAGCACATAAATTCATTCATTGCACTCTCTTTTGGTACGACTGTGAATAATCCACACAGCGACAATGTCCGGTCTGGTCCAGTCAGATTCAAGCCATGCACACGGAGTGAAAGAGAGAGAGAGAGAGAGAGAGAGAGGGATAGAGTGCAATTGTCTTTGTTGTTGTTGCTCGTTTGGCAGCTCGGTGTTTCGTTTGTTATTTTTGCATAAATAAAGTGGGCGCCGCACACCAAATGGGATTTTAGGCTGTTGCTTGTTGTTGCTGTTTTTCGGTTTGGTGTGGCAGAGAGCATTTTAGGGATTTCGCAGCGACCCCGTTGCACATCTGTCCAAAGTGCCTTAAATTTTTATAAACAAAAGCAAACAAATTTTCTGGCATGCCACATGCTTTATAACAACAACAACAACAACAATAACAATATTGTGGTTGTTGCTGCTGCTGCAACAACTGACACCGCGCGGCACCGAGGCAGAGGCTCTTTGGCTGCAGCCAGTCTACCTGGTGCTTAGTCCACACTTGTTAATGTGCCGCTTTTATTTTTTCATGACTGTCTGCCTGGGTGTGCATGAGTGTGTGTGTGCCCCCTTATATGCAAATGAAATGTTGCTAGATTTTTTTTTTGTGCTGTCTGTCCTTTAGCTGGCTTGCATGTGTGTGTGTGTGTTTGCAGTATTTACCGCAGCTACTAAGCAAACAAACAGAATATGGCAAGAGATAGCCCACGACAATGCCAATGGCAATTACCACAAAAAATTTGCACTTTTAGCAAAGCAGCAGCACTCAGAATTCAGCTCATTTTTAAAGAGTGAACTCATATACACAATTCTGTTTTAAGACTGAAAGGGGATTAACAGAGAGAGAAAGTGAGAGAGAAAAGAGAGAGAGAGAGAGAGAGAGAGAGAGAGAGAGAGAGCAACAGATATACATATCATCAATAGAGAGAGAAGTGATGAGGCAACTGCATATCTCAGACGTATATTAAAACTCATTCCCTTTATTTATGGCTATTTGCACTCTAATTACAACTGCTCAACATTTATTTACTCTTCTCAAATCCATTAAACACATCCACATGCCATTACTGAGGAGCTGCCTTAGCTAGATTTGTGACTGGGTTTCCGGCAGAGCCAGCAACGTGACCCAAATGATATGGCTTAACTACATTTATCAGCAGCAGTCTTTGCCACATAGTTGTTAACCGCTTTCACTAGGCCCTTGACTAATAACTTACAGCATAAAAGGGTCATTAGCCGACCCAGTGCTGATATGCACACTGACCCTTTTCAGTTGTCCACAGTCCGCAGCCTGCATGGGTCAATGTGCCAATTTATAACAATGCGCAAAAATGGAAAGAAAAAAAAATAAGAGTAGAAATAAATGAAAAATAGGCGCAAAGCCCCCCACTCATCAAGGCGGGCAGGCAGGTCGTCCAGGCCCGGGCCGGTCAGGCCATTCAAGCCAACTTGAGGCAAAAGTCATGCCAACTATGAGAGGGCTCTCGGCTGGGCAGGACCTCTCGACTGCAGTTTGGTCAAAGTGGCACAGCACTCGACGCTGAATACAACTAATCGGAAATTACACTTTTTGATTAGTTCGGTACGGAAATGAAGTTGAAACGAAATTATGCAAGCCACCGGCTGGGCTGGCTGGCTAGGCAAAGTGCACGGCATTTTTTTTTATTATTATTTTTTTTTTTTTTTTTTTGCCATACCCCACCTTTTGGCAGCTCGCAAATTTATTAAAAATCGATGGCCATGTGCCGGTCCGCTGCTGCTGCCCATAAATAACATAATCAGAAATATCTTGCTTTCAATTATGCGACTCAGATATACCATGAAAAGGGATTGCATATATATCGAAACGAATCTATTTGATGTATTAGAGCAGCTGCAATCACTGCTTGAGCCATACACCAGCCCCGACCCGTCTCAGTTGAGTTAGGGTATAAGAGCGAAACTAAAAAAAAGTTCACAGAATGCCGGAAACGTGCTGCAAAAGACAAACAACAAATCAAGTGCCGCTGGGCAGTTGCCGGAAAAAACGACAGCACTGAAAATATGTAAAACTATCTATCATGCATGATGACGTTGTCAACGAGCAGCGAAAAAAATAAAATAAAACAACAACAGCAACAAAATATTGAAAAAAAAGAGGGCGAAACTGAAAATATGAAATCTACTGAAAGCGCGCAAAACGAAAATTTGTGGATTTTTTGACGTTCTCCATCAACAACTCAATTTGGGTTTGTTTTCCACTGGCAGTTGCAACTGCGACGTTGTTGCCGAGCTGTGCTGCTGTTGCTGCTGCTCGTGTTGTTGTTTTTGTTATAGCTGGTGCCGCATTGCTCGGCAACAAGAGGAGAACTTGTAACAAATCGCAACAAACGCTGCTTGATGGTGTGAAAACGAGAAACTACAGCAGCGCGATGAGTAAATCGACAACCATCGACATTCACTCAACGGCGAGTGTAGCCATCGGGCTATCCCCCCCCCGCTCCACTCGACGCCCCTTCTCTAGCCAAGCACCTGACCTGCAAATACCAACGGTTGAGGGGAGGGGTGGGGGCATAATTGAAAAGGAAGATGGCGACGAGTCGAGGACGGCCGGAAACACAGCCAACAAGGCCCTGAGGCAGTCAGTTGCAACCGAAAACGAGCAACTGAACTGAAATACAAAAATTTTCGCTTCGATGTGACTGACTGTTGCCTCATGTCCTGAGGCTAATTTTTTTGTATTTTTTGTATTTTTATTCTTATATTTTTTCGGTTAAAGTGAAGAGGATTTACGGAATTTTCGAAGTATATTACAGAGTTATCCGCTGCAGATTTTCACATATATATTTCGCACAGTATATAAAACTGAAAATTTCTTGAACAAAAATGTTCCGCCCGTGTGAGTTGCCGGAATAAATTGCTCAGCTGCAAGCTGAAGGAAACCTTTTAATGTGAGGAGCAAAATAATCATACGGCCACTGCGAAAAGGCAAAAGGTGGGCGTGCAATAAAATTTGCATTCAATAATGACGCTTGCTCCGCGATGGCGTATTGATATATAAATAACAATCATACGCACCGTTGCACCCCATTTAAAATGCGCTGCAATGGAAGGCGCGGCTAAAGCTCAACCGTATTAATGACACGCACTATATTCAGGATGAGCCGGCACAGGCAGTGGCAGTGGCAGTGGCAGCAACGCCTCCTCCGCCACCCCCTTTCAATTAAGTCCATACACATATGCCGCGTCATGCCGGGCCACGAACCGGCCATCGATGAATTGCACGAAAAATATGCATATAAACTATTTATGGCTAATTGAAAAGTTTACAAACTGTAATTGAGTTGGCTCCGGTGTGGGCATGAAAATAATGGATGGTCAGCTGTAATGTGTTCCATATGCACAAATGTTATACAGTAGCTGTTGTTTTTGTTGCTGCTCTTGCACAATGCGGCGTATGTGTAATAATTTGAGAGCCATGTATGCATATCTTTTTTCTTTTTTTTTTTTTTCTTTGCCTGCACGGACGGCAACATGGACAAAGTTAATTAATGACTATTTAAATTCATAAAGCAAACAAAAACTCCCAAACGAATAAATTGAAATGAATGGAAAAGTGCGTCGAGCATCGACAGCTGAAACAAAGCCACGCAAAGTAACCGATAAATGGTCAACGCCCCAAAAACACCCCGGCCACACCCCTATTCATTACAGCTGTACACAAATGGGCGAAAGGACTGCTGATTGTTAATAACAATTAAATTTGTGCTTACGTGGCGGCATTTAATCATTTAATATACGCCTGACGCCAATGTTTGTGTGTGTGTGTGTGTGTGTGTGTGTGTGGGTGTGATTATTCCCAATATTTGAATATTCACACACGCGCACACGCTTTACATTTAATTATGCTACAGCAAATTAGGTTTTTACAGCCTCACACATCATAAATTTTAAATTGTTGGCCAGCAACTTGCCCTTGTCTGTCTGTGTGCGTGCCTGTGTGTGTTTGTGTGTGTCTGTGTGTGAACTGTGCGTGCATGCGTAATGACTTAATGATATTTACTTTTCCAGCGCGCCTTGTCTTTAATTTAAACATCTCTTTTTTCTGTATAATCAATCATAGCACACAAGTTTTTACATCAACTGAAACTCAACGCCAGCAGCGATGCTCGAGAGCGCAGCCTCGCCCCTCTTATTTTCCACCATCGGCTTCTTCTACATAATTTTTTGTTGGCCCAGTATATGTCTGTTTTCAGGCCAGCCATAATTGAAAATAACGATTTTTTTTCTCTGGCTGGCGCTGCTGCTGCTGCTGCTGCTGATACGAGCAAGACACGAGCCTAACACCCGCAAGTAATGTAATTCATTAAAAATTTGTTAGCACAGACAGAAGCAGAGAACTAAACAGGGAACTGAGAGAGAGAGAGAGAGAAAGAGAGGGAGGGAGAGAGTCTGCACAAGCGAGAAGTCAACGCACGCCAAGTCTGACGACGTTTACAAATTTTAATTGCATTTCAATTACGGGAATAGTTTCCATATTTTTCTTCTTCTTCTTTTTTACCTAATGCTGACAGTTTGAGTAGCAGAAGGTGCAGGCAGTCTGCACTGTCCTGTGTGCAGTCAAGCGACGACAACTCCAACAACATGAGTTGAAGTTCTGTAAAGTATATCAATTGCATAAATTAGAAGTGCGCCGAGTGGGAGTCGAGGCGGGGCAGCGACAAGCGCGTTTTCCACTTCATTTGCGCTCTATAATTATGTCCAACTGTTCAAAGATGCCATTGCAAAGTATGCTATGAGCTGCCAACGAGTCGTATGCTTAATGAAGTAACCCATGTGTACATACACAAATATGAGTGTGGCATATGGCATATGGCATGCGGCATGTGGCAGCCGTAAGTCAAAAGTGAAATCGTATAAAAAATGACAATAAATGCACGTTCAACTAGCCGACACGCACAGCCTCTCTCATAAATGATCACAGCGAACCACCGCACATTCAATTGACATCAACTGTCAGTGTATGTGTGTGTTGTTGTTGTTGTTGCCGCTGACCAAGTGCAAATTCTGATTTTTATTCTGGTTTGCAGTGCTCGCTCAATATTTACACAGACGTTGACGGCGCCGCGCACAAATAAATATGACAATATTATTTTATTGACTGTGAAAATATTTACACGCAACAGACGTGCCAGTGCGCTGCGGTATCACAGACATCAAGGCGGCACGCGCGCCGCCTGAAACAGAGCCACAGAGACACACACGCACACAGGGCACAGGAACAATGAGTCGTAGTCGCAGGACTCTTCTGCTGCTGCTGCTGCTGCTGTTGCTGCATGCGCTATGGCTATAAAAACGCTCAAGTACTTCACTTGGCTTTGATCTATGTGCTTGACTGGCTGATTGAATTGGGTTTATGAAATGATGCTGAACTTTACCTGATCAATTACTCAGCTCGGAGGTAGTGAATATATAAATCAACATTACTATTATTTTATTTAAATTTATTTATTTTATGTTATATTTTTATATATTTATTTAGTATAAATATATATATAAATATTGATTTTTACATATTGTTTTAATTGTTTATTTTTTTTTATATTTATTATATTCATTTAATTCAACTATTTATTTAATTATATTTATTTTGTACATTTAAAAAAAAATTATTTTTTTATATGTATATATTTTTTCTTATTTATGTATTTGTTTTATATATGCATTTTATTTATTTATATTATAAATTTACGGCTCTTGGTAGCAACCCTTTTTTCTTAAATTGAATCTATATTATTTATATCAGTATTAAATTATTCAAATATATTTACATATATTTTTTTAATTAAAATTTCTTTGATTAAATTTTCTTTTTAATTTTAATATTTATACTATTCCTTATTTATTTATATTATTTATTTATTTATTTATAGTTTAATTATTAATGAATATTATATTTAATATACCACCCATAGTAGTAAACCAATTTCAACTTAAATCTGTAGCTTGGCTCAGCCTAATTAATGATAAGCTTATCTGCGGCTTTCTTCCACTAAGTCTACTTTAAAGTATTACTCCATTGTTGCTTGTATTGCATGTCTATGGGTGATTGCCTTTTTTCTTTCCGTCTACTTGTTTTTTATTATTCAATGCTACGTTTTAACACCTAGAACCATGCTGCTTGTTAGCCAATGGTCACCCTCAAATCGGTCAATAAACAAACAAATATTGGCGGGGCTAGACAAACATAGCTTGTTTGTATGTGTCACTGTGTGTGTGAGTATGTGTCAGTGTGTATGTGCGCACTGGCTGTAACAATAAACAACGAACACGCAGCAACAATAACAGCAACAACAACAACAGCAAGAGCTACACATGCTGCTGTCCCAGACCAAACACGCGACATTGGCTCGGCTTAACTCGACGATGCGACGCAACACGACTCGAATCGACTCCACTCGACTCGACTGAGCTCAGTTCGGTTTGTTTTGGGTTTTGTTGCGTTTTTGGCGTGGCTCGAATTAGCCGGCACAGGGTCTCAAACTTGAATCCCCGGGGTCTAATTTGGCTTGCATAAAATATGCATAATAATCAAAATAAAATAAATCAAACGGCGCTAAGCAAATGCGAGTATTTATTACAGCAGCAAACGAAAGTTGGGACACTGGGAGAAAGGAATTATATATAACATATACACATATATATATATATGTTATATAGTACAGTATATATGGAGTATATATATAATAATCAAATAAGCACTGTGCGCTTTGCATTGTAAGATGAGCTGAACGAAGCGTGGCCACTTACTCCAAGTGTGCTTCACACACAAGCACACAAACACACAGACACGCACACACACCACTCTACTTGAAGTGGTTGGGCGTGGCGTTGTGGTAGCATGAGAGCAAAAGTGTTTTTATTACATTTACGTGCAAAAATTTGTTGCATGTTCGATGGCTAAGCTCGTGTAACGGAAACGTTGCTCTGTGTATTGGTTTAGCATGGCATACAAATACAATTGACAACGGCCAACGGGCAGCAGGCAGCAGGCAGTGGGCAGCGGATGGCGCTGGGGCGTGCCAAACCACCAAAAAGGAAAAGTGAAGAGAGGAAAAAGAAAACAATTTTTGGCAGTGGCTCACTGTGCGCATAGGTATGTGTGTATGTGTGTGCGTGAGTTTATCTAAGGCTGGCCACACAATGCTTTTTGTTGCTTTTGTTGGATGCTGCCTATTTACTTGTCTGGCAATCGTTGTTGTTGTTGCTGCTGTTGTTGTTTGCTCAGTGCTTCAATGCAATAAAAGTGTCCTTACACATTTATTTAGCAATTTCTTTTGTTATTATTTTTGGCATCAGCAGCGTATTTTTGCTTTTGTGCGTCAGCTTTAAGTGGTTGCCATGTAAGCGACACACACACACACACACAGGCGCACAGCCACACACAACAAACACAAATGAATTCATTGGATTTCCAGTGGCACCTCCGCGCCCCTGTTCTCCCCCCTCGTCTCTTTGTCTTTTCAACTTTAAGCTGCTCATGACTTTAAAAATTTTGGGCTGCTTTTGTGTTTGCGAATGAACTTTGCGTGGCAAATTAAAAAGGCCGCAGGTGGCATGTGGCATGCGGCGTGCAGTGTTTGCCAGCTGAAAGGCGGCAGGTGTCAAGGGGGCGGTCGATTCACAAGCAGTCGAATAACGTCCACGATGTCTGCCAGCCACGCACTCCACACCTCGCACTCCTCCGCACTCCCCACTCCCCACTCCAGCGTGATCCACCTGCTTTACTCTTGCGTTTGTATGCATGAGTTGGCACTCAAATGCCGCTGGGTCGTCTGTGTCTGGACCAAGCATTCGAACAATGAACGCCAGCAACTCTTTGCCAGTTGCCAACTGGTCAACAGTGCGTATGTATGTGTGTGTGTGTGTGGTGTGTGAGTGTGTGTGTGTGTAGGATAGAGCTTGTTGCTTTTTAATTAATAGAAAAGTCCTTTGTAGAGTAATAAATAAATATTATGCTTTTGCTTTTGCTTTTGCGCTTTTTTCGTTGCGTTCTCGTTTGCCACTCAGTACGTATACACACACACATATATACACACATATATATCTGCATATATATATAGGCAAGTGTGTTTGGGGTTCTTTGACTATCTGCTATCTGGCGGGTGCAAAGGGCGTAGCGCAACCCGTTAAAAGGCTTACAACTTTGTACACGTTTTTTTTTTTTCGCTCCTTCTTTCCATTAAGCCATGTGTTCCCATTGATTCCTATTGTGGCGCTGGCAGGATAATTGAGAAGGTTTTTAGGGCTGCTAATTGGAAAGCCAAAAGGCGTATAAATTCTCAGCAAAATTCTAATGGAATCATAAAAAATTGAAGAGCCAAAAAGGAGTATTTTATTTTTGATTTGCCCATTTTGTGATTACCACGCACACTGTGTGTGTGTGTGTCTAGCTGTGTGCTAGTGTGCATGGAAAATGCTTTCGCATGAATTTGTTGATATTTAAAATCATTTTGTGGCTGACTGATTTTTGGTTTCGACTTTCGGTCTAAACAGTGACGTTGACGGCCGCTTGGCAAATATTTGCCTAATATGTGGTTCAGGTTCTGGTTTTTGGTTTTCGGTTTCTGGCGCGAGCGGTTTTTGATTAGCTTTATTACTGTGTGCCAGCGCCGACACGCGCACCCTGTGCAGGTGGTGGTGGTTCTATTGCTAGTATGAGGTATGGGTGTGTGTGTGTGTGTGTGTGTAGGACTAATTAATGTGCTCGAATTGCGTGGGTAGGGGGAGCGTTTCAGCTTATTACACAAGCGCGTCAGCCAGCCAGCTAGCTTCACTATATACACTTTTTCATATTTCGCAAGCAAAAACAAAGCGTGCGTCGAAATATTTGTTTCCATGCTAATTAGCGGGTTAATTGGCTATAAGAACAGTCGCGAATGCTAGGCCCGTACTAAACCAATTGCCATAAGCAGCCAAGTGGCCGACACCGGCTTAAGCCAGCTTAGGCCATTGGCATTGCCTAATGCACGCAGCGGGGGGCTGCGGCGACAGCAGCGGCGGCGGTGGCTAATTGGCAACCCAACCTGGCCTAAACTATGGCTGCAAAGTGCACTTAAGTTGAGCGGCCCAGGCGTGCCATAAAATGGGCTTATATATAGGGCGCAACGCAGACGGAGAGGTGGAGGGACGGAGAGTACGCCGAGCTATGGGGGCAGGTGGTAGAGCCGTAATAGGTAAAGGTATAGTTAAGCTGAAGCTAAAAGATAAGTTGCAATAGGGCGAGATAGACATAAAGAGAGAGTGAGGAAGAGGGAGAGGAAGGGAGAGAGAGAGAGAGAGGAGGGGATAGAGAGAGCGTGCAGAGAAATATATAAAACTTACCAATTCCGCCAGCCAGCACGGTGCTCGAATCCAGTTTGGCCTTCTTTGTGGCCAGATCCTGATTATTATTGTCGGAAGCGGGCGCCATGACTGCAGCTTGACTCAAAAGTTCGTCGCTTCCGCGCTGCATGGCCACGATTCACAGTTATGCGCAACAAGACACAGAAGTATTCGCATTCGCATTCGCATTCGCATTCGCATTGGAGACACGAGATTTGATTTATTTATTTGGGGTTTTTTTTTTTGTGCAGCCAGCGGTTGGTATATTTTGTAGTTGTTGTTGTAGTTGTTATGTTAATAGATTGTGGTTGTAGTTGTAGTTGATGATGCAGAGGCACAGCACAGCAGAGAAGTTAAAGATGGTTTCAGTTTATTCAGTTGAGTTGAGTTGAGTTGAGTTGAATTGAATTGAATATGGTAGGCAAGTAGGCAAGTAGTTGTAGTTGTGTGTGTGTAGTAGATGAAGTATATACGATTACGGTACATAAAAAGAGAAAAATAAAAGAGAAGAGAACAATATAAATATTTAATATTTACGCAAGTTAAGTAAATTACAGCGAATCAGCTCAGATGAGCTCTTTGTAGTTGTTTAAGTTGTTTTTTTTTTTTTTTTTTTTTTGAAGTTGTAGTTGTAGTTGTTGTTATTGTTTTAGTTCTTTTGTTGTTTTTATTGTTCTGTGGCTGAATTTAGAGAAATTTGAGTGGCGCCCTCAAAACTGAGCTTTGCATTTTGTGTTCAGTAAATTGGATACGCTTGGGCGGGTTCTAGTTTAGTTTAGCTAACTAAGTCAACATAAGTGGGTGCGCTATAAATTCTATTAAATAATATACTACAGCAGGAGAGACGAGGGCAGCTTAAGCTCAGTGTGCAAACTAAAGCTACATTTTAGCATAGACTACATACATTCACATAAGAAATTTTACTAAGCATATTTCAGTTTTAATTAATTTATTATTATTGATTTAGTTAGTTATATAGAAAGAAATTTTTATTATAGCTTTAAATTGTTATGGTTAGTTCAATAATTTACAAATAAAATATATTTTATTGAATATACAAATTAAAAAAAAGAAAAATATAATCTGAGTTCTATTGTAGTCAACTGTAAAAGAAAATAAATTCATCAAAATAATTTAGAAAATAATATCGAACAGCTGAAGAGAGAATTTAATAAAAATTCTTTTTCTTATTTCTGTTGATGCTAAAGTTCCCATTCAGAACTGACTGAGCAACCCGCGCTCAGCTAATCAAAATTCGCACTCCACTGTTGCGCAAATAGACCCAAGTTCTATTTAAGTAAATCTGTTTGCGCTAATTCCCCTGGTGCAGCCTTTGGATAAACAAGCAGCGCGCGTTTTCTCATTTTTAGCCCCATCTTTTGATTTTATTATACCCTGAACCCATTTTCAATGGGAAATCAGGGTATAATGGTTTTGTTGAAATGTATGTAACAGGGAGAAGGAGGCGTGGCAGACCCCACAAAGTATATATATTCTTGATCAGGGTGACGAGCTGAGTTGATTTGGCCCTGTCCGTCTGTCTGTCCGTCTGTCCGTCTGTCCGTCTGTCCGTATGTATGAACGCGTCGATTTCAGAAGATATAAGAGCTAGAGACTTCAAATTTTTTTAAAATGTCCGTAATTACAGCGCGCATATCAAGTTTATCATTAAAAATCGATAACTCATCTCGATCTTTTTTATCGATAAAAAACCTTATCGAAACCCAGTTATAAAATTATATCTTCTACACCTTTATTGTTAGAGTCCCCAAATTTTTAATGTATGCTTATATGCAATTTATACAATTTCGGTTTTTGTTAAAATTTACCCCCACCTCTAAATTCACCCCCTCACCCTCACTTTTGTAAAAAGCGTATTTCAAATACTAGAGACTTGTGCTTTGGCAATTACATGCATATTCATGTTATAATCATAATCTAAAAGTTTCATGAAGATCGTACATCCATAAAAAAAGTTATTAAACAATTAAGTTCTCATAGTAAGCGCACACTGCAGCCCATGCGTGTTTATGCGTGGTTGCTTGTGTGTGTATGTGTTTGTGTATGTGTGTGTGTATGTGTGTGTGTGTATGCGTTTGTGTATGTATGCGTGTTTGCGTACGTGCGTGTGTGTGTGTGTGTGTGTGTGCTTTTGTGTAAGCTGAAAGTCGCGAAAAAGTATTGAAATATCTATTGTTCCAAGGGTTCAGGGGATCTCGTAGTCGAGCAGTCTCGACTAGAGCTTTCTTACTTGTTTTTATATGTTTTTTGTGGATTTTCTGTTTTATTAGTTGGGATTTGCGAGGGGCGAATAATTGCAAAAAAGCACACAGAATATTCATTGAAATTAAGCAGCAAATGCGGCAACTCACAGCAAGTGGTAAACGAAACGAACGAGGCTTGGCTTAGTTTTTGGTTTATCGCAAATGCTAAAAGCTAAGATTGACGCTAAACTCTAATTAGAAAGCCATGTTGCATGCGGCACATGCATAAGTGTATTGTAATTACATGTGACACTTAATTACCACACTCGTGAGTGCGGCAACAATGCCAATGGCAAAGACACAGTTAGAGCAGGAGACGGAGACGGAGACGCAGGAGTCGTAGTCGTAATCGTAGTCGGAGAGACAGAGCCACAGTGAAAGCCAAAGCCAGAGCCAGAGTTGGGCATCGAGAGTAACTAAGTTAAGCCAAACATTAAACGTAATGCGAGCTATAAAAATAAAGCTGCTGCCATGTGTGTGTGAGAGAGAGAGAAAGGGAGAGAGAGGAGAGATGGTTGCTGCTGCTGCTTCTGCTGCTTCTGTTTCTGGCTATTGCTATGCATTAGCAGCAATGACAAAAAGTCAATAAACGAGCAGCGCAGACAAAGGGGAAGGCCTCAGTCTCCTGCAGCACACGGTTGGCAAATTGAAAAGGGTAATTTTGTGTGAAGTAGGCACCTTTATACGATTACCAGGCAAGAGCAGGGCGAGGTGGGTGGAGAGTGGGGGCGTGCTCGGGTGCACTAGATGGCTGCTGGGATGGCTGACTTCTGGCTGTTGCTATCAATGCTGACTTCGCTTGAATTCGCCACTTAGCTTATCATCAGGCGGCGCTTTGCTTCACTGTTGTTGTTGTGGTTGGTGTTGTTGTTCTGCTTTTGTTATTTGTCGTTGGCTGTTTTCTGTTTGCTGTTTGGTTTTTATTTTTATGTGACTGCACGTTTTATGTACATAAAAGAATTAGCTTAAATACAAAAACAACATGTGGTAATAGTAATAATAACAAAGCCAAAACGCACGCACACTGAAATATATCAGCGGTGTGCAACACGACGACTGGGCGCATGTGTGTGTGCGAGTGTGTGTGAGTGTGTGTGTGTGTGATAGACAAAGCAACGGCAAAAACCGCAAAAGCACTTCACTTGATAATATCGCAGGCAGAGACAGACAGATAGACAGAAAGCCAGCAGGAGGCAGAAAGAGAGACAGAGAGAGAGAGCGAGAGTGAGCGAGATGGATGTTAAGGGAGAGTGAAATCGCGCAAAGCGCAGACAAAAAACCAACATGACACGCACACACGGGCTGAGCAAAACGAAAACGCGAAAGCCCTCAAACACACACACACACACGTACATCTATATAAATACATATATATGTGTAAGCGTGTGCGTGTACGTGTTTTTTGTGGCTTGTTGGTTGAGTAATGATATCAGAGAAGCTGTTGCTATTCCCGCCCGTCTGTCCGCCTGTCCGCCTGTCTCTCTGTCTGTCTATCTGTCTGTCTGTCGGTCTTGCTCTTTGTATTGTTATATGGGCACGGAGGCAGGAACATATGTTTTGGCTGTGCGTGCCATATGCTTGAAGGGATTTATAGCATGCTTTTTCGGGCGGCTTCCGGCTTCAGTGATGCAGCTCCTCATCATAGCTAACCTTCGCTGTGTCAAGGCAGACGCACGCGCCTTGCACAGCTGACAGAGCGACTGAGCAGGCGAGTAATTAAATTTTTTAAAATAATCTCCCCGGGCAATGCTGGGAATGGGGCAACTGGAATGCCGGCAATGTCTCTAATGCATTCGTTATGGCACATTAACGCTCCCAAATGCCGGCCAACTGGCATTCGCTGGGGATTTGCCGGGGTTCTCTCTGCGGATCATTGCATTACACGCTTCATGGGGCCAATGCCCCCCACTCGTATGGCATGGCACGGCACAGCACGGTACGGCATGGTACGTCACGGCTGCAACTGTTGCCTGAATCGCTCTGTGTGTGCCAAGCTGACCGGAAATGTTATTGTAATATGCTCGTATGGTCTGCTAAAAAGTATGCTAAATATTTGATTATGAACTGGGTCCCCGTCTGCGACGCGTGTGCACATATGGCCCCGGCTGATAAGCCCCGACTGGACCCAACTGCGGACTATTGTCCATTGTTGCCGTCCACTGACACTCTCTGGTGCGTTTTAATGAATTTTCCCAGAGCCTTTTTGCTTTCTATTTTCCATAAGCCGTTGCCCGTGGCCATTTCAGCTTCTGCTCTTGCTGCTGCTGCCCAGCTCCACACACACACACCCACACACCCACACACTGATTTCTATGATGACATGTGCCTTTTTACTCTTCACCCCCCACCCACCCCTCCTGCCATATTGCGGCCTCTTCTCTTTCAGCATGTTTCCTTTGCTTCCGCCTTTGTTGCCGGGTAACTGGGTCAGCGCGCAATTGTTGAAGGGCTGCCTGCTATTGCTGCTGCTGTTGTTGCTTCTTCTTCTTCTCCTTCTTCTTCTTGTACTATGGGGGGTTGCTGGTGCTGCTTCAGCCACTGTCGGACAGTCGCTGCCAGAGAGATAATCACGCATATGCCTAACGGTTAAGTTTTTGAAGTGCATGACGCCAACGGAAGCAGAGGGTGTCAGCATCATCAGCAACGGCAACGGCCACACATGTATTGGTGTCCTTTTTGCTTTTTGTTGTTGCCATTGTTGTAGTAGTAGTTGTTGTTGTTGTTGTTGTTATTGCTGTAATGAGCGTCACAGTCTGACATAGCTGATCCAATTTGGAAGCGGGTGGCAGTAGTCGTAGTAGTTGTTGGCATTTCTTTAATTTCTTGCTCCACATACAATTCTACCCTTTACTAAGCTTTAAACGGAGTCGCATTCAAGTGGGGCAGAAATAATAAACTTCATTAGAAATATGCACCGATTCTAGGCTGAATGCAATTTAAATGCAAATATATTTTTATCTCAATGAATTTAGTCAGAGCTAGCACCGTTTAGAATTTGAATTTAGTTAACCAACTCAGGCACGTGCCTGGCTGCTTATAATGCCAACCAAATCAAACCGTGTGCTTTAATTGCAGCCACCCAAAGAGCACGCGCCATCGTCGAAAAGTACGTTTCATGAAGTGCCAACAACAGCAACAGCAACAGCAACAGCAACAGCAACAGCTGTCCAGAAAGACCCCAATATATCAGAGAATATGAGGCATGGCGCTTGGCGCATGGGGCATGGCATGCACGTATTTCTGCATATGTGTGAGCATATCAACGCCCTCATATATTGCATGGCCAGCGAGTTCGGCTGCCTTTGTTGTTGTGAATTTATGGTGGCATATGAATATTAAAATCGAATATGTTGCTGTCGATTAAAGGCTTTTTGTCCGGAGTGCACTCGCCCCTCCCCTCCCCCCTGCCCAACAGCCATGGGCTGCCACAACCAACAGCGCCAGCAACCCGTTGCAATTGTGGTCGTTTGTTCTGTCTTTCTCTCTTTATGCTCCATGTGTGTGTGTGTGTGTGTGTGTGTGTGTGTTGTATACTGAGCCCACAGCGACACAGATACGAGTCGACATTTCCGCTTGTGCGGCAAATGCTGGGCTATGGATCGCTTCATTGACGATGTCTGTATGCACACACACACACACACACACAGTTGTTGTTCTTGTTGTTGATGATGATGATGGCGATGATGATGTTAATGATGATGGTGGCATCCTTGAAAATGCAAGCGTATGGTGCAAAAATTGCATATGTAGGTAAAAATAACAACAGCGGAAAACGGGCAATGCACCACCGACACGCCCCCTCATCCTCAAACTGCCGCCACAATAAAGATCTGCAGCGGCAGCCTTTGAAATAACAATTATTGCTGGGCATCGGCTTTAAGCTAGGTGGGTGCACACTTTAAGCTGGCACTGTCAGGCAGCTTATAAATTCTAATTAGAAACTGTATTTGGACGGGCAGACAGGTACGGCTACCCATCTAAGCAGCAGCAGCAGCAGCTGTTATAGCACAGCCTCATTCTCTCTCAATTGCTTGCTAGTGTGGCAGTTAATAAACGCAACTTGTGGCTGCGGCCTAGTTAACCGCCGCACAGCCATAGATATCGCATAGAGGAAAAGAGACAGAGAGTGTGTGTGTGCGTGTGTATGTGAGCTGGCGACAAACCCTACTCAAGGCCTCCCTCCCCCTACCTGACGTTACTGCCTGCCTGGGCAGGCCGAGAGGCAATAAATTATATGAGAATGCCGCCAAAGTGGAGCAGCTGCGGCTGCTACCAAAACTCCAGCCACAGCCACAGCCTTAGCCACAGTAACGGCAACAACAACAACAACAGCAAAACACCTGAGATGTCGGCGGCAATAACAACCGTAGCCCGGCTCGAGCCGGCAAGTTTAATACCAAAACACTTACTATGTATAGAGAAGCACTTGGCGTCGTTATAACTAAAGCACGATAGTGAAACTGAGCAGCAAAGCGAAGCGAATGGCAAACTTTATTTACATTTAAGTTCAGATACATATTTAACAGTTGTAGGGGTGTGCCCAGGAACCGTGTCTTGATATTAATTCATAAATTTCAAAGATAGAGAGAGAGAGATAGAGCGAAAACTCTCTGATCCATCAGAGATCTGATCATTATCGCCAGCAATTGTAAAGCAATGCTTAAGTTGAATAAAAGTTAAGAGCTTTGAATATGCCAATTAACATTGGCCACGTCATAAGATTATATATATATATATATATATAATATATTTATACCTAAATATTATATGTCTATATATACATTTATATATTGCTACAGTTTCCACTTCGTGCTTCGCTTTGAAGCGATGGTCGCCTAAATATTTACATTTGGAATTTTATTGCTTGGAGAGTTAGAAACCTCTTCTTTTTTATTTCAATTTGTTTGCATAAATATTTGAAGCGCAGCTAAATTAGAATGTGAAAGCGAAGGGTAGACTTCCAAACGTTTATAGCTGTATTTGTCTGTGTCTGCGTCGACATCTGTGTGTGTGTGGGTGTGTTTGTCTATCTGTGTGAGGCATAATAAACTTGCGCAAGTTTGGCCAAAACGATTTGTAGCAATTTCGCTATTAGTACAATTCTCTCAACCTCCTTCTCTAGTCGCTCACTCCGACTCGCTGGCTCGCTCGCTCGCTCGCTCGCACTTGGCATTGATATAGACTGCCAAATCGAGAAGCAAAGTGGAAAGGCGAAAAAAGTTTGCTCTGCTTATGCATTTATCACCTTTTTGCTTTGGCAGTGTACGCCAGTGTGTACGCCAGAGCGCGCGAGTGTGTGTGCGTGTGTGTGTGAGTGTGCAAAAAGAAACTTTGCCTGGCCTAGTGCCAAGCGAACAGGAGACGATGGCGGCAGGATAACAGGCTCAACTCCTAGCGGGCACATTTCGTGCGCTCGCCCGCATAAATTATTCAAAACATGTGTTCTCAGTGTCTGTCTGTCCGTCCGTCTGTCTGACTGTCTGTCTGTCTGTCTGACTTCTTAGCGCTGTGAATGCAGTAGAAAAAATGTTCTGCGCCGAATGGTAGGCAACAGTCTTTTCTTCTTGTTTCTTACCTCTCTATGTGTGTGTGTGTGTGAGAGTTTTTTTTTTATCTTAGGCTGTGGCAATATACTTGTGTATGACATTTTCATTGATATTTTGGCATGACGGCCCTCATGCACGGCCGGAAAGTTTGGCAATTTTTTCCGCCAGTCGACGGCGGCATCGTGTCTATTAAGATATTCACTCTGCCGTAATGTGACATCATACATAAAGAGTTGTGCGTGAGTGCGTGCCTGGCTGTGTGTGTGTGCGAGTGTATTACGGGTGTATGCAAATGGCAGGCATACGCTGTTTGGCATTTCTAATGAGCTAGAGCAGTCAGATACGGACTCCGGACTCAGGGGTAGCAACTGAAGCACGCCAGGAAGGAAGGGGGGACAGAGATTGTGGACCGGAGCTGAGCAGCGATTACCGGCTGCATAAATCTTGCTCTTCATATTGATTTTGTGGGCAGGAGCATACCCCGTACACCGTACACCCGTACCCGTACCCGTACCCGTGCTGGGTTTACCTTTCTTGCTGGTCTTGGCCATTTGACTTCTGTGTGTTGAGGGGCTCTTTTAAAATAAATTATATGTTTTTAAAGCAAAGGCGAAGCACGTAGACAAACGTATGTGATCGCAGCCACTCCTCATCGAGACCTAGGTCGTGCCGGGGTCAAGCCTTACTCTGCTGACTGGGAGGCTTGCTGGCTGGCTAGCCTGGCTGACTGGGGCCAGTGGGCTCATACAAAATTCAGCAGCATTGAAATTTATGGCGGCTGGACACACAGCTTCAATACCAAAAAAAATAAATAAATAAAATAAAATATATACACGCTGCGCTCGCGTTTCCTGTGTGGGTTGGCGAAGAAGACGAAGTGTTAATATGGGCGACCTTTTCATATGCTACATGCATGTGTGTGTGTGGGTGTCCCTTATTTATTTTTATGTGCATCTATTTGCTTGTCGTTTTTTGCGGCAGTCAAATAAAAAATGCATTAAAAACGTCTGAGCTAGAGTCGACTCGACTTCACTTTATTTGTCTGCTCAAGTTTAAAACGTGGCCGAGAGCAGCTTCAGGACACATGTCTTACATTTGCATGGCAGGTTGGTTGGCATTGTTGGTACTTTTTTTTTTTCATTTTTCGTTTTTTGTGTTCTGCCAGTCAATGAAAAATTTGCGATGCCAATTCTCAAATGTCTAATATTCAGCTGCTATTTGCTTTTATACATATAATTTGCTGTTTGCTGCCGTTATCCTTGCGCTGTCTGTGCTTTGTGCAACAGCACCCCCACCACCCCCTCCTGACAGGCTGTTGCCTTCTTCTTCGCGTTCATCCGACTTGCGGCTGTCTATCCGACTGTCTGACACACCGTCAACTCAAACACCAAAAAATTTCCCAAGACCTAGCTGCCACACGGCTAGCCGCACCACACCGCAGCACCACAGCTCCACCAACCCCAACCCCAACCAGAATCCAACCCCCAGCCTCTTTCATATTCAGGCAAATGGCGTTTCAACCACTTTGCCGCCTGCCATTTGCCGCTCGCTTTGCTTTCACTCCAAAATTTTTAATGCCACGCCATTTTTTATGGCGCCACACTTGAATGCGCTTAAATATTTTATGTAATTTTTCGCAATTTATTTAGCGCATTATTTTCCAGGCAGCGACGGCGGAAGGAGCAGCAGCAGGGGGCAGCAGGAGAGCTGTCTGTCGGACCGTTTATATCAATTCAGGTCCCCCAAAAATTGCTGTGACAAATTTGTGCTGCTGTGTGGACGCTGTTTAGTTTCCTGCTCTCTCTCTCTCTCTCTCACTGTCTCTCACTCTGTCTATTTCTCCATCTCCCTTCCGCTCACCAAGCTGTCCATTGCTGTGGCCGCAAAGCTTCGCCAGCTGCAAACAATTTTGTCAACATTCGCAATTTTCGCGCGTCAATTTCAATTTTTGCTAGCAAATCTCAATTAATTTGCCTGCCACATAATTCGATTTTAGATGTCAAATTTAGGCGCCACGACAGCTAAATAATGATTGGCATTGATTATATTTACCAGCGCGCACTGCCCATATATACATATAAAGAATTTCAATCAGATATGCCTTCAGGTTGCCCAAATTAAAGCAAATTCCTTGCTTTTGGCTTTGATCGTATGCATTAATCATATTAAAATATCATGGGAATTTTAAAGGATTTAATGCAGTTAGCTAGAGCTGCTTTGTGAGTGTGTGTGTGTGTGTGTGTCGCCGACTCAACGCCCTTAAACCATTTTATGTGCGTGTCATGTTTGGCTTGTAATTGATTTATATAAAAACATGTTGCATGCCAAACGACATGCAGCTTGTTGCTATCGCTGTCGCTGTCGCTGTTGCTGTTGCTGTTGCTGTCGCAGTTGCTGTCCCCAGTTGCTGTTGTCTTTTTTGGGTTTGTTTGCCTCTAAACTTATACAGTCGCCGACTAACAGCAACGACAGCAACAACAGCAACAACAACAAGCAACAGCCGCATGCGAAAGCGTAGTGAACCGGCATGTTTACATATCGATTACTGCGCGCCCGTTGCATGCCGCTGCGGCTGTGGCAATAAAATCGACGGGGTGTGTCTGATGTTGGAGGCGTTAGAAAAACATGTTGCATTTTATATGCATGCACACATTCACGCCCACACACACACACACACACACACAGCATCTGCCACACACTCACACATTTAAGATGTTTTAAACCGTTTCTGGTGCATGCTTTCAGGTGTGCTCGCTTTAAAAATGCATTTTGAGACTAATTAAAAATACCTTAACGATTCTTATACGACATAAGCAACAACAACATTCACAAATAAAAGGTTTTAACAACTGTGGTATTTGGGACCCACATAAGACACCCCCACTAGGCCTGCCTATCCTCAATCAGTCAGTCAGTCGTTCGTCGTTCGTCCTGTAGCTGCCTCGTTACATTTAGGTTTTACGACGCGCCCCAGGCGAAAGGCCATGAAAAAGGGGAGGCGGGGCGGACAGACGGGACAGACGTAAAGCCTAGAAAACCCATAGAAACGGACGAACGTAAAATATATAAAAAATTATCTACATTTAATGACGAGCCTTAAAAATTAGCGAGAAATGCTCCAATTAAACATAAAGACAGTCGCGGCCAGACAACGAGTGGGTCAGGCGGGTCACGTGGGTCAGGGGAGCGCCACGGGCCGGAGCTGGGGCGGACATGCGCCTGGCGGAAACATCAAAATGACATCCATTAACACACCTATTAATCACAGACCAAGAGCGAGAGCGAGAGAGAGTGAGCTAAGAACAAGAAACAAAAAATATCGAGAAAAATTGAAAGCTATGGCACAAACCGAGCGCAAACGTCGTCGCTTCTGGCCAGGCCCAGCCAAGCTGACCAAAATGTGGCGCTTAAAAGTAGGCAATGGACAATGTTATGGCCCAGGTGACAGCAAAACAAAAAGTCATAGAAAATGCTCGCAATGCCCAAGCCAAAAACAGCAGCAGCGACAACTAAATAGCAACAAAAATGTTGAATAAAAATGTCAAAAATGTGACAGGCGACGCCGACGTCAGCGTTATTGCTGTTGTTTTTCAGTGGCCCGGTCTCAGCTTTAGCGCCAACGTCGCCGTCGTCGTCGAGTCATAAAAACCCGCAAAGTGGGTGGTGATGGCCAATTAAGTTAACGACGGCGAGCGCTAACTTTGCGGTCGATTCAGCTCGCTGGGCGGGCGTCGCCGGCGCTCCATGTTCACGCCACAGCACCGTCTGGCTACCCACAGGGCTAATGTGTCGTCTAACGGCCGGCCAGGCCGTTCACTATTGTAATCTAAAACGTTCATTGGGTAACTCTGGGCGTTGGGCGTTTGGGCGTTTGGCGTTGGGTGACGTTCGGCTAGGCTAGCTTCCTTCCTTCCTTCCCGGTCCGCCGTTCCTTCCGTCCGTTGGCTGTCGGCTAGGGTCGTGTACGCTTGACTGGCAGATCAAGAGACAGGTGACTGAACCAATTAACAAAAAGCTGCCAGACTACTGCTGCCACTACTACAACCACGACGACGAGGAAAAACTTTTGCCAGCAGCTACGCTCGCTGTTGCGGCAAAAAGTGAAAATTGCTGCAGGTGACGAGCGACTCGAAATTAGCACACATTTCTTTTTAGATATAGATTTTTTTTTTTTTTTTTTTTTGCTTTTAAGTTAGACACCACCACCAGCAGCTGCGTCCGCCTAAAAACCTAACCTGAGAGCACTGCCACAGCCAACTGGGCGTATACGTAATGTATACAATGTAAATAGACGCCAACGCCAAATGTCTCGCAAGTTGCAAATTAATTTCTCCCAGGAACAGAACAGAAACACCCGCCGCCTGCCGCCTGTCGTCTGTCGTCTTCTAAGCTACTGCCACTACTACTACTACTGGGTCTCCTTTGGCTCTGCTCTGCCTTCAAGTGAGGCACGCCCACACCCACACCCACCAGCCCGAAATGATGGCAAATACCCACACACACACAACATGGCCAGTGGCACTTTGCAGTGGGCTTTGCTCATAATCACCGAGGCGGCTACAGCCTCAACGGCAGCATCGTTATCATGCCCAGCATCATCATCATCATCATGAACATCATCAGCATTGTCAAAGTCGCCGCAGTCGTTGCCAGAGCATATTCCATTAGCAATTATGAATATGGAATGGCAATGTTTAGGCCATGACTAGCAGCAGTAGTCCCAGTAATCACTGCCAACAACGCCGACTACTTAAGCCGCTCGCAACGATGTTGCTAAGTACTGCGGCGCAGCCGTTCCCAACAACACTGACGATGATGTTGATGTTGATGTTGATGCCGATGCTGATGCTGAGATGGCGATGATCGGCTTTCGCCAGCAAATGATAATTACGTATAAGGAGGATGTTGAGCATGATGTTGCCTGGGCAGGGGCCGCGTTTGATGTGGGCAGCGCAAAGTATCGCGAACATTTACTGCTAAAATGTTTTGGCTATAAATGTGATTTAATGCTGGAATTTATAGCTAAGAAACAGAGGCAAAGGCTTGAAATTTTCAACAGGTTTATGTAAGAACTAAATGCAACTATTCCTTAGGCATTTATTGAGCTTTCAAGCCGAAGGCTCCAGTTAAGCTAAGATTTTATATTAATTCCAATCTCTGATAAATAATTAATCTAATATTAATTCTAGTCTCTGATAAATAGAGAAACAAATGAACTGCATGCAAAACACTTTAAGCTATCGGCTGCTGCATTGCATCGATTGTCTCTCACTTATTGGCACAATGAAGATGTGTGTGCTAATAAACACACATGCACACACACGCAAACAAGCGGAAAATGGATTTCCAAGCAAATTATCTGGCATAGCGCATAGTCAGAGGACAATGCAGACAGAGGAGAATGGAAACCAAACACTAACAACAACAACAACAACAACAACAACAACAACAGCAACAACAATACTACTAAACAGTTTCAATTTCAATTTTCCATGCGTGCGTGTGTGTGTGCGTGTGTCGTTGGCATCAGTTGAACACGACAGCAGCTGCTGCACAACGGCCACAACCAGCTCTCAGCTGCGTTTTGACAAATATGCATAGGACATTGTCTATTGGCGCTTGGCCAAGGGGCTCCACCCGGTTGAATGCCTCGGCTTGGCGCGTGCTTGCCGTCGCGTCGGCCCGTCGTGCTGCAAATGATGGTGTTGCAGTGTTTTTATACTCTGAACCCATTGAAACAGGGTATAATGTTTTGTGTGAAAATGTATGTGACAGAAGGGGGCGTGGCAAACTTCATAAATTATATTCCTGATTAGTGCAATGAGCTGAATATAGCGATGTCCGTCTGTTCGGCCGTATGAGCGCCGAGATCTCAGAAGATCTACGAGCTAGAGGCTTGCAATTTATACTCGTTTATACTCTACACAGTACTAGTTCATTATATTTTTTTGATAACTCATTCCGTTCCTTTTTAGCGAGAATAATCGATCAATTTAATTCGTTTCTTAACGATTTGAATACTATTAGACCTAGACACTTCAGATTTACTGTGTATATTTACATTTAATGAATACCCTCTTCAACCCTATAAAAACCACTAGAAGAGGATTTATTTATGAAATAAGTGCCCCAGTGCAGCGCAGATCAAGCGCAGTTGCTGCTAACTGCGCAGTTTGCAGAGCCTGAGCATATGGGGTTGTGTCGGTGTGTGTGTGCGTGTGATACTCTATATACGTGTATAAAAGAAGCGCAGAATGCTGGGAATATCAGCTCGTTGCAGGACTTAAGGTATCTTCTAGTTGAGCAGTCTCGACTGCAACACTCTTACTTGTTCTCTCTAATGTGAACGATGCTGCTGCTGCTGCTGCTGCTGCTGCTGCTGCTGGTGCTTATGTTGTTGGCAAATGTTTTTCGTGCGCGATATATGTCGGCAGAGCGCTTTGCTCTGGCCAAAGTTTTGAGGCTAGACGCGACGTTATGTAATCCATGTCAAGGTTCAAACATATGCAGCGTGTGATTGGATACGGTAATCATGTGACAAATATGTTGATGCTGATGCTGCCTTTGCCTACTGCTATAGCGCGCCTTTGATTATGCGAATTAATGAGCGCCATAGAGCAGCGAATGGATTGACTGCCTGACTGACTGGTTGGCTGGTTGGTTGGCTGGCTACTTGCTGGTTGGTTTTGGCCGATTTGCATTTGCTCTTCATTAGCCCCTTCAAACACAATCTGATTCGTGTTTGTCTGCCGCCGCTCGCAAAGCTGAAAAGCAGCTTCCGCTTTCATTTGCCAAATATGGGTAGCTTAAGCTGATCAGCCGAATTTGGTATTACAAATCTGCAGTTGGCAATGGTGTACGTTAAAGGGAGACGCAGACACAGACACACACACACACACACACACACACATATATATACACAGACAGAGAGACATACACATAACCGCTGCAGTGATGAGCAATTGCGGACAGGCCGATGACAGCGAACGTAATGTGCAGACAAAAACAGCGAGGGCAACGCAACAAAAACGGAAATGACCAAAGCATAAAAACAACAAGCAACAACATGGCTATCGTGGGGCCATATCTGTGCGATATGGCCATAAAAAGTGCGCAATGGCCATACGACTCGACGTTGCCCGCTTAAATTGCAAACGAATTTCGTTGTAATGACCACAATGCACGCGGACAGACATAAACACACACACACACACACACACACACACATACACACAGAGCGGGAGAGGCAAAAGCTACTGTTGGTCTGTCGGCATCATTTGTAACTGCATTTATATTGAAGCGACCGCATCTGTTGCGGTTATGTTGTATGCAAAAATGCATTTTCGCGCACAGATAAGCAAACAGAACGGCGAACGGTCAAAACCTGGGGCGGGCCAGCTTCGTATTAAGCAATGCATCAGCAGCCACATGCCACTTGCCAACGCACACACACACACACACACTCACATATGTCATGCCACAGTTTTTGCTTCATTTCCGCTTGGACTTGCGCCGCGTTTCCGGTCTATTAATGCCTGTGTGTATTTTTCTTTTTTTTTTTTGGATTTGCTGTCCTTGCTAGCCAAAAGTATGCAATGCGCATTTTCGCAATTAAATTATGTATCTGGCTCTGGACACTAAATTAACTGAGCCCAATTGCCGGCGAAAATGGCTAAAAAACAATGCAAATATAAAGCGCACGAAAATTGAAAATCAAACAGCGTACGCGATACGAAGCGATTAATAACAAGTAAGAACGTTGCAGTCGGGCGTTACCGACTGCGGAATACTCATTCACATCCCATCAACAATTTAGTAGTTAAGTTTCGCTTTAATACTGTAGAATATACAGGTTTTTCCGATTTGCCACGCTCCAACTAGGCGTAGACACCTCATTTTTGGTCAGTTTTTAGAAAGAGATAACGGTACCCTAACTGCAAAGTTTGAATGCTTACCCTCAAAAAATGTGAAAATTACAGGGTATTTTTCGATATGCCACGCCCCTAAAAAGGCGTAAAATTTATTTTTGGGGAATCGATAGAGGAGGCTACCAGTAACTCAACTATCTAAATTTGAAGCTTCTAGATATTATACTTTAGGAGATATAAACTTTTGCGGTTTGCCACGCCCCCTGTGGGCGGACATATATCCGACAAAACTTTTTGGTCTTGGGTGATCAGTCCGAGTATATATACAAAATTTGAGGTCTCTGCCATCAATAGTGTCCAAAATATAGGAGAATTTAAAAAATCACTATATCTTCAGGTCCGATTTGCCACGCCCCCAATGGGCGTAGACTTGTAATTTATCTTCAGACTTTATAGAATCATACCATTAGCTGACGTGCAAAATTTCAGCATTCTAGGTTTACAGCTTTAGGAGATACAGTTTTATCCGATTTGCCACGCCCTCAATGGGCGTAGATATATCCGCCATAGCTCGTGATCTTGGGTGGTCAACGCGGACCTACATACCAAATTTCAGCTTTCTAGCTATTCAACAAATATGATTTCTGGTATATCGGAAAATGCATTTTCCGATTTGCCACGCCCCTAGTGGGCGGATCGGGAAAATTTTAACACTTTATAAATCGGAGATATACATAAGTATGTGTTCCAAATTTCAAGTCTCTAGCTTCAATAGCGCCGAAATAGATTGCGTTCATACGGACAGACGGACAGACGGACAGACGGACGGACGGACGGACGGACAGACGGACAGACGGACGGACAGCAAGACGGACATTGCACAAAACCAATATACTGATTCACTTTCGTGAATGAGTATAAAAATGACAAACATGCAAGTGTTTTACAATATTCATAATATTGGCAATTAAAAAGAAGCGCACCATGCATAATTATAATCCCATGCATTATGCATTACGTAGAGGTCGGACAGACGACGATCTCGCCCATTCCCCGCAGTGCAAATATTAAATTTCTGAAATTTCAATTGATATTTAATCGACTGTTAATAAAGTCAAACTGTCAGCCAAAGTGGCTGATTAATGATTTCTTCGTGCATGTGTGTGTGTGTGTGTGTGTAAGGATATATGGCAAAGGTAAATGGATAAAAATTGATAGAGGCGAAAACAAAGCGAAAGTGTTTTACCTTTTGCCGACACGTCTATGACAGCAACAACAACAAAACAGTTAACAAAAATATGACGAATGACTGCAGCTGCCATCGGTCAGCAGGAAATAGCTGAAACTAGCAAAAAGGATAAAAGCAGAAAAAAACAAAATAAGAGGAAACAGGAATACAACCAGCTCTGATGAAATGATTTATTGAAGACATAGCGAGTGACATTGACAATCAACGAACCTCTGCTCCTCTCACTTCCTCCCTCTCTCTCACTCATTCTCTCTCTGTCTCGCGACAACGGAGTTTTATTGGAAAAGCGTGCAAACATTTGTTGGAAATCAACAAATCAACAGGACGCAAAAAAAATGCTGTGACGAAACTAGAAGAATAGCTCGACAGCCAAATACCCTCTCATGCAGTTTACTACAATGAAAATTAGAGAGGCGTGAACAACTGATATCAAATTTGGATAAATTAAGATATATAATAAAATATTTTATAGTTATATGCAATCAGTTCAATATAAACATTCTCCCAAGTGAAAAAAATTCACTAATGCTCTGCTTCGAAAAAAAAAAAAAAATATATGTAAGTGGACATTTTTGAAGTGGAAATTTTTGCATAAATCAAAGTTAAAAGTGTTAAAAATAGCAAAAGGTCTCAAATTGAATTTTTTTCGAATTGTTTTTTTTCTGTGCATTTGCTTTTGTTTTTGTTTGGTTTTGGCAAGCCCTTGACGAAGGTCTGTCGCTCCCACAGTCCTGTCCTAGTCCTGGCCAGCTCCTGTTAGCCTTTATGTCCGTGTACTCGGTGCTTTTATTTACTTGTAGGATTTTGTTGGCAATGGCATTCGTGTTCGTGTTCGTTTGTTGTGCTGTGTTGCCCTTTGGGCAAAATTTTGGTTGCTTGTTGGTTTTCAAATTTGCGGTAAATCGGAAGTGCGCCGCAAGTTAAATGAACTTGCCACAGACGGCGTCCCCATTGTCCTGGTCTCCGGTTTCTACCGTTTCATTTCGTTTCGCTTCCTTGTTGTCTTTCCGTTCGCCTCCCCGAGTGTGCGTTTTCAGCTCGTTTATTTATTTACATGTCGTTTGTTATTCTCTTCTTTTATTTTTTTTTAGGATTTTTTTTTCGTTTTCGTTTTGTTTTTTTGGCCATTGCCATTGGCCGTTCGGCCGGCTTGCTTTATGGTTTTGTGTCTTCGGTTGTTAATCAGCGGGCAGTCTTTGATTTTGCATTCGGGGCCCTTCACACAAATTTGCTTAATTGCGTATAATTTGTGGTTGGAAAAAAAAAAGGGTCAGAGCGCCACAGATTTGTGCATATTACCATGGAAATCAATTTGCCATCGCACTGCCTGAATATTTATGTATTTGCAAATCCCCTTTCACTGATTTCACCAGCTATTGATAAGTCCTTGAAAGCAACTCACGTGTGGCTTAAATAAAATCATATTTGAAAAAAGATTTACCATTCGACAGTTGAAATTGGAGCTAAAGCCAAATCTAAGCAGTCTGAATGCCAAACTGCCTGCTGACAGAAATAATGAAAAAAAAAGGTTAAATAAAATGTGTGTGCGTGTGTGCGAGTGTGTGTGTTTATTGAATCTGAGATACGGCAGGCCAAGGGCTCTGAGCTGTGCGTCCACATGGCGTCTGATCAACCCATATGCGCCACACACAAATTGTAGATAAATTTATTGAAAATGATTGTATAAGCAACTGGCAGTGGGTGTGTGTGCATATTTTTATAACGCACGGCAGCAGCATCAGCAGCAGTCTTTGCTCTCGGGCGCCTCTATGCAACATGCATGAAGTTTTACAAAAATATTGATGATTTGGCAAATGTGTATTGAAAAGGTGGAATCTATTCAATTGCAGCAGCCAGGCAGCCAGGCAGCCAGACAGCCAGGCAGCCCTTCTGCTCCCATTCAGGAAGGCATCCAATTCGCGCAATATGCTGGCTCCTGCTCCTGCTTCTCCTGCTGTTGCCAGGCGCCACAACAAGCACAGCACTTTACATGTTAGTCCATGTATTTGAGCTGATGCCAAAACTTGTTGCCAGCCAACAATGGAACACGAAAAACGTATTAGTAATCCGAGATGGCAAAGCAAAGAAAGGGTGTAGAATATTTTATGCGGTGCACAAAATTATGCTCCAATATGCATGAGTTTTCGTTGCATTTAATGTGCGAGATTTTAAATTGCTGCAATTTGAATAAAAGTACGCGACATTAAACAAAAACAACACCAGCAGCAGCAGCAGCAGCAACAGCAGTAGCAACAACAGCAGCAGCAGCAGCAGCTTTGCGTCCACATCAACAACGACAACATCAGCAGGAAGCGGAGGTCACTGCAACAGCAGCAGCGCTTGCTGCTGTATAGCGCAGCAAGGCAAAAATAAAACGCAGCAGCAGTGAAATTAATCTAAAAAGTTTTTAATGCGCTTTTAAATGATGATGCTGGTAGAGTCGCTGTATTTTTTATCATCGTGCTTGTTGTTATTTTTACTCTTCCTCTCTCCCTCTCGCTCTGCTGCTGCCATTGCTATTCATAACTGGGCAACTATCATTGCTGCTGCTGCTGCTGCTGTTGCTGCCGTTGTCTATAGCTGCTTTTGCTGCTGTGCAAATTACAAGAGCCAGACATCCGGCCACAAAAGCGTGCACGAGTCCGCCCCAACATAAATACCCTAAATGAGTTTGCGCGGCCACCTGTTGCGCGCCTGCCTGCCGATGCAGAGACTTTAATTTTTGCAAATTTAAATGCAAAAAAAAAAAAAAAAAAGGAAAAAGGAAGAATGCAAGTGCCCAAGCAGCAACATTCCAGCGACACCATTTGCTATGCAGGCAGAGCAGGAGGTCTGCTAGGACAGCAGCCAGCAACTGCAAGAGAGCAGCAAAGGCAGCAGAGGCAGCAGCAGGAGCAGTTGCAGGAAGTAAACAATTAAGTTTTAAGTTGGCGAAATTAAATGAAAACAGTGGGAATATTGAAATTGATGCAAAGTTGATTCAACCAGCGCAGGAGGCGGCGTGGCAAACAGAATAGCGCTTGATTAAACTTTCTGCAAGGAGCAGAGCAGAGCAGAGCGAAGCAGGGCGGGCACAATTTGAGGCTGACAACTATTATCCTTGCTTTGGCAGCGCTGAAGCCAGTCGCCAGTCGCCAGTCGTGGCTTTGCTATTTACCTTTTAATTTTCGTTGCATAAATCTGGGCGACCAACTCAGTTACAGCAATTCATTAGCGACTGCTAGGCAAAGGGGAGATTGAGCGGGTTTTCGGCCAAAACTTGTTCGTTTCAAATTTCAAAATGCATTGAAGTGCCGCCAGTATAACTTTTGCTTTCGCTCTCTCTCGCTCTCCCCCTCTCTCTCTCTCTTTTGCTGTTGCTCTCTCTCTTTGCTAATTGTATAAGTTGGCTTGCTTGAGTGTCAGCAAAAGGTCGAGCAACTTGCGCCAATTGAGCAAAATGTAATTAGTTTGCGCGACAAAGCGAAGCAGCTATAGCCAAGCAGAGCGAAAGAGAGAGAGAGAGAGAGAGAGAGCGAGAGTAGAACGAATCAAATGCACATCCAGAGCTGATCTAATGTGGCTTTAAGGCAGCTTTGCGCCGGATTTGCAGCTCTTCAAACATTTTTGGCTGCCTTTTTGCGGGCTCATGCGCTGACAATTTCAAGCACTTAGCAAAAATAGCAACTATTAAATATGCATAAACGACGCGACGCCGGGTCGCGCCCATTAAATTGCCAACAAGCCACACACACAGACACACATACACACACACACATTCCCTGTGAGCTAGGCGTGTGATGTGGTTGCCACACTTTAAACACAGCTTTGCATATATTTGGGCAACAACAAGGACGACGACGGTTGCTGCTCCTGCTACTCCTGCTGCTGCTGCTGCTGCAGCGTCAGCTAGAAAACAAAAGCCGTAGCCAGGAAATTTCTTTTGGGTGCCCAGCCTTAAGCCAGAGTGAGCGCGTGCTTGGCACAACGTCACATAAATTTGCATACAAGCTCACATGTACGTACCCACACACACGCACATATATATAGAAATATACATGTGTATATGTATATATTTATATAGAAGAAAGTAAGCGACAGGATGCAGCACCCGCCCCCTCTCGCTCGCCCTTGTGTGTTGAGTAAACGCAGGCACTGTATAACGAAAAGCTTTTAAAATATGCCGACGCGACACCTACAACAGTAAATTTGATATGCTTGCAGCTTAAATATTTACACACACACACACACACTAGACTAGCACACATCAAGCTTGAAGACATTAAAAGCCAGCGGCATGATAATAAAATCTTTATTTAATTGTATAAATTGTGGCAACTAACTAAGCAGCCAGCGCGACCAGCAACAACAGCTACAACAACAACAACAGCAAAAGACAAAGCGAGCAACACATGCCACACACATCAGCATCATAAAAATGAAGTTAATTTTAATTAAAATGCATGACAAAAGTGCGTGCGTCTGTATGTGTGTGTGTGTGTGGCATAACTGCTGAATCATAAAGCGTCGCTCGATGCTCACACACAAGCAAGAGTTATGTGTGTGCGTGTGTGATGCGTGGTTGGTTTAATTTTAATTGTCAACCCTTTGGCTGTCATTTTTATGGCGCTGACAGGCGCGTTGCTGTTGTTGTTGTTGCTGTTGTTGCTTCCGATGGGTGTCAAATTATAGGCCATAATTGTCAATATTTGCGCCTTTTTATGCTAAGCAAAATAACAACGAAAACAGAAGGCAACAACAACAATGGTCGGGGCATTATGGAGCCATGCATAAAATCTAATAATTACACTGGCAACAAAAAGTACACAAACCTTTGCCCATGCTAATCAACTTCTTGCGCGCTTAGCGCAAATAAGTAGGCAACACAATTTTGAATTATTTAATAATGCAAATAGACCTTGCTGCAGCACAGGGTATGCAAAAATAGGCTTAAGGGAGGACTTCAGCCTACAACAGGTGCAATCAAAGACTCGAGGCAATTTTTAATTGAAAAACATATCAAATGCATTTGCTACAGGGTAGCTGGCAGTCGTGCGCTTCTAGTTATCTGGCAGCCAGATCTAAAAATTTATGACAGCCACTGCGGTTCTGCGGTGCTTAATGCGTGCGAGCAGCTGCCGTGTCACGGGTTACCGCCAAGGCGGACAAAATCCTTTAAACAAAAAAACAAAAAAAAAAAATAAAAAAAACAGAAAAAAAAGAGAAAACAATTTATGCCAACATTTTTGTGGCACAACGACGCTGGGCGATGTGGCAGCTGTATTGGTGGTGGTGTGCTACCTTTTTCATCAGAGTGTTTAACAAAGTGCTAATTTAAAAAGTTCACCAAAGCGGCAACAACAATGGGTGGGAGCAGCACCATAACAATAAGGCGGCTGCTACCTTTGTTGTTGGGGGTGTGTCAGTGTGTGTGTGTGCAACAAAAGTAGGAAAATAGCAAAAATTGCTAATTAAAAATTTATATGAAGTTAGCAGTAATAGCATTTTTAATTATAGCCAACTCATGCGCGGGCAGCCAAACAGCAACAACAATAACAACAACGACAACAACAACAACAACAACAATCAGCGGAAGCAACGTAAGCAGCGGAAGTGTGGAATGAACAATTTTGAGGTCAGAGGGCAAGCCTTTTTGCTGTTGCTGGTTTTGCTGCTACTGCTACTCCTCCTGCTGCTCCTGCTGCTGCATTCGATAGGCATAGACTCTGGCAAATATCCTGCGCCACGTTCGCCTGCCAGCTAATGGGCTCTAATGAAAATTTAAATGCTCTCATCAGAATCAAAGCGCTCCCATCAGCTAGAGCCACAAATTTTGTTACATTTAATCGACAAGCATTAAAATCAATGACGTAAATCTATAAATTTATCAGTTCAGTCATGCGTGTGTGAGTGTGTTTGTGTGCAAGACAAGCTGCAAGTTGCAATTACAACTGACTGCTAATTAAATGTTCACATAAAATATTCACAGAACTACAAAACCACAAATTTCCAAATGAAATACATCCCAATAAAATTTGCCTTTTGTTTATCGAATTGTAACTAAAATAAATGCATTAGATTTATAAGAAATTTTGTGGATAGCCGATAAATAAAAACGAGTTAAGTCTAGCTCGAGTTTAAGATTTTTATATAAAGATGAATACAATATTTTCAGCAAAATATTCAAATGAAATTGTAGCAGGAAAATAGAGACTAGAGGTGGAGTTTAAGAGCCAACGAGAGTAATGATAGCTGGCAATAATTGTGACGGTAGTTACATACGAATAACCGATAGAGATGATGAAAGTTGAAAGTCTATCATTAATCGATAAGAGTTCAATGATGACTTGTCAAGACTCTCGAGATTAAAAGTAGAGACAATTAAAATATTTGCTGAATTTGTTTTAGAAACTAGCAAGAAAAGCCGCTTACATTATAGAAAAAATATATATTTTAATAATTGATCAAATAATAAAAAAATATATACTATAATATATAATGAGATAATATATAAAAATAAAGCTAAAGTGTTCTATCAATATTTCTGCATTCAGAGATCTGAATTCGGTTTTTTTGTCTTTTTTTTTTTTTGCCAGCTTTAACCTGATTTTTGTTTTGCTTATAACCCTAAAGAAAATAATATAGAACTAGACAGGGAGGCCCGGTATTAAAAATAAATGAATCATTGGCTTCATGATCTGGCGTATTTGTTGCTTGAAAATGTAATTGTCAAGGGCTGATTTGTGGATTGGACATCTTTGGGATTTGTAGTGGCGGCATTAAAGCTGTGCGACCTGCACAGCTGAACTTCAATTGAAAACTTTTGTCAAATTAATTAATTAAACTACATAGAAGCAGCAGCAGCAGCAGAAGCAGAGGAAGCAGCAGCAGCATAGGAAGCAGCAGCAGCATCGACAACAACAATAACAACAGTGACATTAATAATGGAAAGGCGTCCGCTTGAAGTCAGCAGAGGACATGGCTCAAACTTGTTGGCAGCCAACAGACAAACAAACAACAGTTGGCAGCATAGAAATAGCATTGCCAACTCAAATGGCGCAAAAGTTGTAAAGTTCAACGTGCAACTTTGTAGGCCGACGCCTGCCACAGGCCGGCCGGTGGTAGAGTCCGGCACAGGGGTTTAATGGGTTGGCGGTGGGCAGGCACAGGGTCTTCTTCGACAGGGCTCGTAAAGTTTTTGACTGTGGCAACGCTTAAAGGCATCTTTTTAAAGCGTTTAGTGTTCCGTGCTGTGCTCCATTTCAATTTCAAGCACATAAAAATCAACGCCACGGCATTGTAATTAGTGCTGGGCTGTTTGGCCACGCCCCACTTAGATAGATGGGCGGCCACCCCATCGACTTTGGCAAATAGTTGAAAAGTTGTGAACTCGGGAACGGACGGCTATCATTTTCGCATTGAACGCTACTCGGTTATGAGCGAGCGCGCGCCCCACGCAAATCAAACGATGGACAGGGGCAGGGTGGGGGCTGCTAGGAAACTTGGGAGCGGTGATAAGCGCATTTGCTTGTTTATCAAGTCAGGCGATGCGAGCCGTAAAAGTTTTGCTCACTGTCAGGCAGGCGGCTAGCCAGCTAACAAACAGCCTGGCAGGAGGCTAGCAGGAGGCAGGTTTACTGTGGAGAAGACAGCAGCACTTCAAGTCATTAGGCAAGTAACTAACCTTTTGTTTATGGCTGCTGAATTTCTATAATAACAATTATGAAAATTAGGCGAAGCGAGTAGATGCATGGGTGAGTGTAGGGGGGAGGGGGTGGTGGTATGATGGGGAGTTTTGGTTTCGCGCTTGTAGCCTCCATTGTTTTGACGGCTAATTAAGTTTCTGCCAAATAGGCAGAAAAGATGCGGCCCAGCGCAAAATATGCTCGCTCCCAAAATGAAACGAGTCATCGAGGCTGAATCTGAATCCAAATTTAAGGCGTGCGCCCGACAGCTTCACAACGTAATATAATTCTCTATTCTCTATTACTTACTAATTGTGTTGTCATTTGGCAATAAACGTGTGGACTCACCTGTAAAGAAGCGGAAGAAGAAGAATGGAAAACGAATCGATTAGTATATTTAATCTTGCACAATTATTATTTTTGCCATTTGTTGGCATTTCGGTGTGTGCAAATCTTTTGAGCAATCAATTCTAATTAAGCTGGGTCCTAATCAGTTTTTGTGGTGCGCATCAGCAACAGCAACAACAACAACAACAACAACAACAGCAACGACAACGTCATCATCAGCGATAGCCACAAAAACCGCATTAAATGCGATTAATTATGAACTTAATTAGCAAAGTAATAAAAAATAAAGTGCAGCGATTTGACCCGCTAATCTTATAGCTCTAGCTGTTTGTTGTTGTTCTTGTTGTTGTTGCTATTGAAATTGCTGTGGTTCACAGTGCGCTGCAGGTCAAATAAATCCCTTTTAATTAAGAGATAAACAGAAGCAATTAAATTATTAATTATGCGCACAAACACTCATAGAAATATTGCATACTTTATGGGGCGCAAACAACACACACACACATGCACAATTACAAACATTAACTAGCAGACCCCATGTACCATTCACATAAATCAATAGCTTGCACTTAAAGCTGCTAATTGTTGCTAAATAAACGCACATAAAATCAGAGTTAAACATTTATTGTATATACCATAAGGTTTAAGCACAGGGCATACGCTGGCCAGAGCTATTAATAATGTGGGACGTCCGTAAATAAAACGATGAACTACAAACAAGTGTCCAAAGTGCAGATACTCTAGGCGGACTGAGGGATTTCTCTAGAACAAGTAAATCTGAGCAACTATAGAGGAAGAGAGTTTGTTTTTATCTGTAAGTCATGAGAATTGCAGAGAAAGGTAATATATGTATGTATATATATATATATAACAAATATCCAATGTGCAGATGGTTTTGTAGTTGAGGGAGGATTAGGGAAAGTCTATTATTAGTATAGCAAAGAAGCAATCGAAGCAACTAGAATGAATTAAGTTACAAAGAAAGACGAGCTCTTAACCTGTAAGTCATGAGAATCGCAGAGAAAGGTACTATTTACTTTCTATAATGCACATTTACACAAATGTATTTAAACCAGCCCATCCATCGCTCATAGCTACAGGGTATAGTACAATTCAGAGTCCATTGGGCGTTGGGACTCTGCTGAATTATCGATCATCATTAGTCAGGCTGAATCGAAAGGGCGCCGCTGCTAGATATGTTTGCACTAATTAATTTCCTATAGAGCCTAGTCAGCCAGTAATCAACACTCACACTCACACACAGCACACACACACACACACATACACATACAAGCACAACTGTGATTTGAGGGAATATTGTATTGTGACGATTGCATTTGCAAATTTTCACATGCAATGCGATTATGCATATGCGTGTTTTTGATTTTCGTGCATCGCTCTGTGTATGTTAATGCAATATTCATGTGGACTGTGGACCCAAAATAGACAGAAGCTAGACCTGGTGGCTGGGTGGTTGGGTGAATGGTGGATGGGTTTTTAGCATGAAATTGCTGACAAATTGTTGTTACTATTTGATAAATCGCAGCTTATTGACCACGCAGCTGACCAGACGCAAACTATGTAAACCCGGGAAAACCAAGTCAAATGTCATTTGGGGGCACAGCAGCAGCAGCAACAGCAGCAGCAACAGCAGCAACAACAACTACCACAAAAGAGCTTTGGCTGTTTTGCTGACCTTTTGCATAATGAAAGTAACATTGTGGCTGCCATTTTGTGGTTTGACAAATGTTGTGTCAAATTCGGCTACACAGCCGCAAAACACACAACCGCACAAAGATAGCGCCAGACGAGACCGGGCGAACAACTTTGTCAACAGCTAATGGACTCACACACACACACACACACACACACACACACATATACTGAGAGAAAGAGAAAAATTAGCCATGGTCGCACTTTTTGTAGGTGCAACAACAGCAACAGAAGTGGCCACATGACATGAAGCACCAAAGCGATAGCAAGAGGTAGACAGAGAGATAGAGAGAGAGGGCCAGAGAGTCGACAAGGACTACGTAACGGACACGAGCATGCCACACATGGCTCATGTTAGACTTGCCAAACAGAGTGAGCGACCACCAACAGTTGACCATAGCGGCAACCACTGCTGATGACAGCAACAATATCATCAGCGTCAGCAGCAGCAGCAGGAATAGCAGCAGCAACAGGAGCAGCAGGAGCAGCAGGAGCAGCAGCAACAGCGGAGGCGTTTGGCCAGTTGCAACATGAGCAACATTAAAAAACATTAAACCAGAAATCACTTTGCACCACGTCGTTTGTTGTGTGAGCGTTGAGGTTGCACACTAGCTACACCGTGCCGAGGAGTTGCTAGGATTTGAGGGCCGGACGAGCTGAGGGGCGTCATTTGAATCCACAAAATGCGGCTTACTTAGGCGCACAACTGATGATGACGATGATGACGACGGCGATGATGATGCTGATGATGATGTCGTTCGTCGGTTGCTCGCTTTTTAACCAGCTAGCCATTGGACAGCCAACGGGTTGTCCTGGCAATGATTTGTTGGCTTTTGCGCGGCTAGAAGCTAGCCAGCCAGCCAGCCAGACCAGACCAGACCAGGCCAGACCAGGCCAGGCCAGCCTTGGCATCCAGCCTGGCAGTCGCCGAAACATTGTCTAAATACCACAACAATGAGCCAAAGCTGGAGCACACTAGCCACGTCATCGCATTACCAAAGGCAGCTCTCGCCGTAAATGTAATCCTAGGTAGCCTGCCCTAGCCTCCCCCCAACCCTTCACTTGCTGACTTGTTACACTCCATTTATTTTTCACTCCCTTTGGCTTGCCTGGCTGTGTAAACAAATCCAACACGCAAGTGGCAAAAGAGCGTTCGGGGTGCGGTAAATGCGACCAAATGCATTTGCCAGCCAACTGTGGCACATCCAATGCACTTTTTAGGCTAAATGCGATTGTTGTTGCTTGGTTCCACTTTTCGAGCACTTTGCAAACCAGCCTCTGTCAGCCATGGACCAGGAGAGACGCCAGCCCCCTCATTTGCATATTTGAGCGGCGAGACGCGCTGCCTCTGCCAGCCTTCGGAGTGTTTACTATATATAGCTGTCTGTTGTCTGTTGTCGGCGTCCTTGCCAGAAGCTAATGCAAGAGTTTGGCCGTTTGGGGGCACATCAAGTTTACCAGCCGCGCCAGAGGTGAAGTGGGCATAAAAACTTGTCTGAACAACAACTTTATATATAATTCGAGACTCAAAATATTAGCTCAGAGATCGAGCTTTATTTAAGCTTTGTTTTGCTTTGCACTTACTGCATGAAAAGCCTCTAAATGTTGAGTAAACTTCATTCAGATTTCAAGCTAAATTTAGCTTTGGCTTCCGATAAATTCTAAAAAGGTAGAAAATGCAAAAGTTCAAAGGAAATAAATATGCATGAATTGAAATGGAATTGCTTGACGAAATATATTTGACCCAAGGACAAGTCAACAGTTTAGACTGCTAACAATGCGGCCAACAGGGCGGGTAAATAATATGCGACAAGAAGTGCATTTACAAAAGAAGCAGAAGCAGAAATTATTTAAATCAGCAACTGAAACAAACATTACAAAATATTGTTGAATAAAATAAAAGGCAAATACAATTTGCCCATAAGCAAACACACACACACACACACACACACACACATTCATACAGACATACATATGCATATGAAAAACTCCAAGTCACACAATGATTAGAGAGCGACAGGTCAGGGGCGGCGGCTGTGGGGGAGGATTCGCAGATTTGTGCAGCATCATCTCGGCGAACGAGTCGGACGTCAGAAAGTTTTGTGCGCTTTTGCATGCGAAATTTTTGGGATTTATGCCGAAAAATGCATAAATAACTGTTAATATTTAATATTGTTAACTTGTAAATTTTAAATGAAATATGTGTGGAGCAGCCATGTGGAAGAGAGCATGTTGACGAGCATGACGACAACGGCTGCTGCTGCTGCTGTTGCTGCTGTTGCCACTGCTGCTCCGGTCAGCATAGGTCAGGACATAGCCCGGCACATGAATTATGCAGTTTTTAACAAAAATGCCACATGGCTTACTACACCACACACACACCACGACAGTATAAGAGAGAGACAGAGGTACATGCTCCTAGTTCTGGCCGAGAACGACATGGCAAAAGTTTAATTGTTTCTACTGCTGACTCGACAAATGTTATTTGAATTTCTGTATTTTATTTCGCTTTTGCATTTTACATGCGCAATTATTCGGTAAAACTCTTGCGGCGCAGCAAACATGTCAAATTAGAAACAGTTCTGTCAGTTACTTCATTTGAATGACATCATCAGCAATCAGAAATGATGTTGATGTTGATGTTGTTAGAGCAGCGACGAGTATGCGCGGAATTTGCATAATTAACAAAGTACATAAGCTCTGAAGTGTCGCCAGACAGGCATTGCCTCTATAAGCATATACCACAGAGACCTAATGAAATTAGAAATGAAATATAAGAGTAGCTTGAATACTCTCAGCCGATAATTTGTACCACATTAAATCGAATATCGTGATGAATCGAAAAAATTCTATCACCTTGTGCAAAATGTGCTCTCGATAATTATCGATCAATTGAATTTCTGTGTAAATTATTATTTGAAATCATCGGGATTCGATGCCTTATAAAAGTTCTGTAATTTATTCACACAGATTTTCGATGCAAATTAATTAAAATTTAAGGCAATTCAAGGGGATTACATTTTCATTTTTGCCCACAATAATAAACGAAAATAATTAAACAAAAAAACCATTGATAGATGTTAAAATAAATGTAAAAAAAAAAAAATAAGAAAAGTGTATTTCATGTAGGCCAGTATTTCATTATTATTTTTTCCATTTACATCCTCTTTTTTTATTTTCCGCAAAGGCATTGTAAAATGATTTCAACCTAAGAACTTAAGTGCATTTCAATTACAAAAATATACGCTGCACTTCACGTTGCATCTGCCGTTGCATAAATCATGAATATAACACACACACACACACACCCTCACACACACAGAGACACGCATTCACATATATCAAAGCCGTTCAATATAAAACGTGTTGTGTGAAACAAACTAAGCGAAAAGCTCTCTCACACACAGACACACACACACACACACATGGAGAGACGCCCACACAGCTACACTCTCATCATTGCAAACTGAAACTCTGTGGATTTGGGCACCGTTTTCAATTTAGCTACGCCTAGCTGCAAATTCAGTTTTCGTTTGCCCAAAAAAACAACAACAATAGCAGCAACAACAACAACAACATAGTTTGGTCATTGCCTAGGAAATTTAAAACTTATAAGCACGCCACACTGCCACGCTGCCACGCTGCCACGCTGTATGCAATGGCCGCTAACTGTTGACGGCCGAGACGCACGCACGGCTAGGCCGGGCGGGCGAACAGCACTAGAGGTAAGCCACCCAAACAGCTCTAGCGCGGCAGAGCTAACGCTTCAGCTCCCGGTTTTAGCCCCAGACCGTTCCCAATTCCGGCGCAAAAGCCATAAAGTTTTTATTTATTTGCATTTGCTCACGTGTGCATGTTTAATTAAATTTGAAGCGCCAGAGCGGTCGCTCGGCCGCCCCATCGAGTCACGGCTTGAGAGAAAAGTTTTATATATATTCTTTTTCCTTTTTTTTTTTTTTTTTTTTTTTTTTTTTTTTTGGCCGTCAAACACGAAAAAATACATGCAAGCTTCTGTGGCGCCACCTGGCGGCCGTCAATGCGCTGGCACGAAAAGTTATGTCTAACGGCTGTGTGTGTATTTGCGGCTAGGCGGACGGCCGGACAGAGGTGCTCGGGTGCACCTGCACCGGCACGGGCATATGATGCAGTTTACGTAACGAAAATTGAGTTGGACATGAACAAATTGCGGTTAGGTTGGTGGATGGATTTGTCGGCTTCTATTTTTGTTTCGGTTTCGGGATTTGTTTTTATTTCTTGCTGATTTTCATTTACTTTTTTCAGTTTTTTTTTTTTTTTTCCGGCATGTTCATGCACGGGGGGCAGCGTGTGGGCATAGTTGTAATATGCAAATTGGAGCGTGACATGCATTTCGACAGCTTTGAAATGCAAAAGCTGTGTGGATGCAATTCTATCTTAAAGTTGGCCCTTTAAGCCTTTCATAGAGCCTACTTAACTAACCCAATCTGTGCATGCGTTCGTTCAGTCGAAACGAAAAGCTATTTATATTGTGAATTTCCATCAGTTGGCAACGCGTGTATTGTATTGTATTTTTTCCGGCGTTTCTGACTCGCATGACAAATGACAAAGAGACGATGTTAGCTAAAATGCGTTAATTAAATTTTGTCTCTCAACTGCTTGAATGCGTAGACGAGCCCAAGGGGATATTGCCCAAAAAACAGCCCCAAACACACACACACACACACACTCACACACACACACACATTTACGCATACGACTACGCCCACGTGTCGCATTACGTTGCCTACTTCTAAGCGCTGACATCTTGTTTTGCCAGCAGCTCATAAAATTTGCAGCTTGTTTCAAGCATTTTGCCAGCTGCTTTAATATGCATATGTGTGCCGTGCGTGTGCCTGTGTGTGTGTGTGTGTGCGTGTTAGTGTAGAATTTATGCGCCTCATTAGTTGGTCCAGCCCCAGGAGCTGCGCTCATCACCTTGGATGTGGCTCAGTCACAGCATCATCATTAGTCACAAGTAGCGGGTCACAGGCCGCTGGCTGTGCGGCGCCTAAAAATATGCTAAGCATTTGGCACAGCGTCAAATTAAATGGTTTCGACGATGTTTGACATATTTGCACAGTTTAACTATAGCGCCGCCTCACGCCTCACGTGGCCTCAAAATACAAAAGCCCCAACCAAATATACATATATACATATACATACATACATAAGCGAACGCATGCAAAGATTTTTCATATTTCCAGCAACATTTTTCACGTCGCGTCCTAAAGGGTTGAAGTATCTTATCAGCTTGGGGAGAGGAGCGGCGAGCGAAAAATCAAAAGACAACAAGAAATGTGAAAGTGCGCCAAGATACATGTGGAATCGGTACAGAAGGGCGCACGAAAGTAGGCGTATTTTGCATTGATTTTTTACTTTACTTTACTTTTTGTATTTTTGTTTTTTTCTCTGGCTCTTGCTCGCCGACTATTTGCCGACATCGTGGTCGTTGTCGCGGCTGCTGCGCTCATTCATTTCATTTCTCGTCTTGCGTTTTATTTTATGCTCTGCTTTTCATTTTTATGAGCGTGTACAAGTGTGTGTGTGTGTGTGTGAGTCCTGGCTGGCTGGCTGGCTGGCTGCAACTTGGTCTGCCCGACTCAACTCTGCCTACTTTTTATGGCTTTTTATTTATTTGCGCCGCTTTGCAATTTCAAAAAGTGTTCGCGTGTAGCCCCAGACTAAAGCAAAAGGATTTGGCTTAGCCAACTTGTCTGGGCTGGGCCGTGCCGGGCTGCGCCTGGGCCTGGGCCTGGGTATGGTCTGGTCGGGGCCATCGTCCTATTTCGTGCTGTGCCGGATCTTGCGTGTTTCACTGCCTTATATTGCAAAGCGAGCATAATAAATATTTGACGCTTCATAAATCTTTAAAGAGTTGCCAAAAGTAGCAGCAAGAGCAGGAGCAACGACTACAGCCTCCAACTGACTCGTCGTCTCCTGTTTCCAGAGGCATGGCCAGAGCACCCAGGCTGCGTCAGTCGAGCCTTCTCTTAATGGATTTGCTATTTTTCGGCGCTCCACGCTTATGCTAATGACTTGGCCTGACCCAAGTGCCCGAGCCGAGCCGAGAGCGAGGCGCAGCTAGGAGGAGGCTGCAATCGGAAGCCACTGTGCAAATTGGACAATGAACAGCCAACGCTGATGGGCAAGTGTTGGCTTGGGGTGGCGGGGGTGGTGGCGTTTGCGCTGCCGGATAGACAGTGTTGGCCACTTGGGAAACCCTTGTAAATTGCATGGCCAAGAGCGGCTTGAAATCTTTGGCACAGTTTTCACTTGCACTTGCGCGGCGCCATTTTTGATTTCCCCAATGATTTGCATTAACATTTTTGGCTATGGGTGGGCGGCCTATTCTACATACTCTCGTAGTACGTTTCGCAAGCAATTTAAGAGCCACACACACGGCCGACACTCAACGTAACGCACAGACAGTGGGAGAGAGACGGGGAGTGGGAGGGAGAGAGAAGGAGAGTGCAGGGTGCCGAGTTGGCCAGCTGGTTTAAGCCACTGTAGACAATGAACCAGCGATCCGACCATAAGCGCATTATGCGGGCTAGTTCCTTCGGTCTGCTTGTGGCGCTAAAACCCCTCAATCTCCCTATCATTCTCTCTCTCTCTCTCTCCTAGTCGAACCCTCTTCGGCCTGCACACAAATGAACTATTGTTTATAGACCACATAAACAAACTCGAAACGTATTTATGTGGCTGGCTCTGTTGAATGATGACTGCTTCAAGTTTTTGGCCTCTTTGCTGCATACGAAATTGTATTACATAATTAAAGATTTGCAATTGACAATTGATGAAAGCTGAGATAAATAAATAAGCATCGCATTAATATACACACATATACATATATCACTTATACACATTTGTATATTGTAATCAATAAAAAGCTTTTATTGCATATGTATATATGTATATCCATCATATCATTTGCTCAAGTAATGAATTATTTAATAGGCCAATATAATTCTCATTTAACTATAAATTGCTTCGCAAGCGAATAATATTTCATGTTAAGCAAATTGTGTAATGCCAAAACTTATATAATATTTAATATCAATATTATTCTTATATCAATTACAATGAATTGCATGCTCAATTCTATAATGGGAATAAGCGAATAAAATAAACAAAAGTATTTGAGTGGGGATGGAACGAATTCGAGATACCCTTACGGCTCTCCCAAGCTAATGCATAGGATAATAATATACATGTAATTCAATCAAGTATTGAAAAAATATTGGAATATTTAATAATGGAAATGAATTGAAGATAATATTAAATATATATTTAATAATCATTAATAATTGATTTGAATTCAAGATAATAATAAGCTTACATTCAATTCAATTTTAAATTAAAAATTCTTATTAATTATAAAAAATTTAAAAATTAAATGCTTATCAACTCAACTCGTTCATTAGCAGAGTAAAAACAATGCCTTTATTAAATAACTCCAGCCCTAATAATATTATAAATAATAGCAAAATCAACTAATCGATCAACTATTAAAACTATTTTAGCAAAACAGAAAGCCATTAAATTTGCATTATATTTTTTTTCAACTGAATTTTTCAATTCACTTTTCATTCAATCAAAAACATTATAAAGTTGATAGTTTTATTGAAAAAAATGTAATTACAAAAATAAAATAAACAAACAAATTAAAAAAGTTGGAGAGAGGGAGAGAGATACACTTTAATTAGCTAATAACCCAACTTTAACTTTTTATGTGCCAGAAACATTCTCGGCGCAGTTGTTTTTATTTTGGGTAACGTGTTTTACAGTTCATTAAAATTTGGCTCACTGCCAGCCAGCGTCAATGAGCATTAAAGCCATGCCCAATACACATAGTGCGCATAGTGTCTGGGTCTGGCACGTTGCGTGTCGCTTGTTGTTGTTGTTGTTTGTTGGGCGTTTGCTATGTTTGTTGTTAAGCGTGTTAACAGGCATTATATTGCACACTAACAGAAACACACACACACATGCGCAAACATACAGAAACTTATGGTGGTGAGGCTGCAGCTCACGCTGTCTGTCTTATTAGCGTTCAACAACGGCGCCACATGCTGCTCATTGAGCACACGCCTGACATGCTGGGAGAGTGGCTCGGGCAGAGAGTGTGAGAGAGAGAGTGAGAGAGAGAGAGAGAGAGAGAGAGAGAGAGAGAGTGGGAGCTTGTTGAGTTGCGGCATATCGCCTGAGCTGCTTTAAAATGGCATCGTCTTAAACTCGGCCCGACCACACACACACTCGCACACACACTCACATACAATTGCTGAGCAACATACTTTTGTGCGCGACCGGGCTGACAACTTCCGACAGTTGCCGTCCCGCCGCAGCTGTACGTAGCTATTATTATGAGCATTTCATTTTTTGTTCTGCTTCCTCTTCTTCTGCTGGTTTTTCACTTTTTGTAGCCTGGCTGTGAAATAAAAACCGCAATTACCAGCGAGTAAAACATACGTATATACAAATGTATGGCAATGAGAGGGCAAATAAACCTGTGAGCCTGTTTATATACAAAAATGGAATTGCATATATGCGTGTGTGTGTGTGCGTGTGCGTGTGTGACATAAAGCAAACAATATGGCGACACGCAGCACTAAGCAGATGAGGCAAGCGTCACAGAGCACAAACTTCAGCAGCGACGACTTTTGTTGTCCTGCCGGTGCAACTATATCACGCATACGTCGTGTTGTCAACGGCGCCAGCAGCAATGCCAGCGACGCCAGCAATGCCAGCAATACCAGCAATACCAGCAATGGCAACAATGTTGCAGCCACAAAATTGTCAAGCCAACCAGCCAGTCGACTGTGTGAGCGACTGCCCGAGCGCGTCAACATTAGTTTAAGTTGCATACAAAAGCTAGTTTCGAGCAAAGCGGGCGCAAAATGGAATTATACGAAGGCGTCAATCTGTGTGCGTTGCTTTGTTGTGTGCGTGTGTGTGTGTGTTTGTTTGATTGTGTGAGGTCGTGAGGCAGCCCCAATGCCTTTTGGCTGCACTCATTGTGCGCTGAAGTGCGCTGCCATTAAGTCGCATTGTTTCTGTTCTGCTACTTTTCCTCGTTGAGCACAAAAATTGAGTAACTGCACGTGAATGAAAATGAAAACAAAACCGGGCTAAAGGACGCAGCACGCCGGCCAGGCCAAAACCAGACCAACTTTCACGCTAAAAACTTTCGCATTTCTTAACTAGTTTTTGTTATTGTTAGAGTTGGTTTTATTTTCTTGTTGTTGCTGTTGTTGTTGGTTGTTGTTGTTGTTCGCCTTCGCCTTCGCCTTCGTGCCCTGCACAAAATGCGGAAAATTAAATTGCCCTCGTTCTGACTCGTTCCTTTGCTTGGCACGACAGCCAAAAATCCAACAAACACACACACAGACACATACGAGACCTGGCACACACACACACTCGTACACACATACAAACAATAATTGAAATAAACACTTAAAAAGTTTGACTATACACTGCTGGCTTTGTTTTTGCCTTTGCCTTTGCTTTTATTGTCTTTGCTTTTACTTTTTGCATTTCTTTTTCACAATTTTTTTTGAGTTGTTTTTTTTTCTTTGTTTTTTTTTTCTGTGTGCTTTGAAATAGTTTGCTTGGTTTTAATGCAGCGCGTCGTTGCAGCTGTTAAATTTTATTAAGCAGCCAACAAAACTTGAAACAATGAACAGATTTTCATTCGCTCTTTGTGCTGTTTTGTTGCAAGCCAGCCATACGCAAAACAAATGGGAGACAACAATACTTGCTGCGTACTTTTGTGCGCCGTGGAAATCTAATTATGCCCGGGCAACTTGTGATTTACGGTTAATTACAAAAACTAAATATAATTAAGCCATTCAAGCGTTTAGCTAAAGCAAAAGGTAAAGGCGAAGCCAAAAGCCAAAAGACAAAGCCAAGACACATATCCTGCGGCCACTTATTCAGCTGTCCTTGGCCTGGCCAGGCCGAGCAGACGAGACGACAAAATGATGCCTGGCTCTATATTTTCTATTTACATTTGTTGGCTCTATCTGGCTTTACATGACAATTGGCCCAAGCTGTTGTTGCCAACTTCAGCTTGATAAACAGCTTGCGCCGCAGAGCTTGATAAACTGTCGACTGAAGTCTGAAGTGGGCGCTGGCCGACATAAATCAAGGAGCCTATAAAGAACGCTTCTAAGCAAATACAGTTATAATTAAGTGGCCCTTGGCACAGGGGCGCAGCAGAGCAGAGACAGTATGCAGAGTGGAGAGTAATATATTTATAATTACTTGGCCAACAATATAAATTACAAGTGCCACACACTAGATGCACCAAAAACAAACAACTAATTAGTCTAGCATAGCTTGAGCAAACATTGCATCCACTCGGAAATGCGGAGAATGAGATGAATCAAATGAGGGTTTAAAAAAAGCAGGCAAATGATAATGTTTAAGAGTTGAGTGAATATTCAAGACGATAAATTGACTAATTGGTTAATAGTTAAAGTTTTTTATTTCACTTGTATTGTACTAAATATATAAATATATTGTTGCAATATTATAATATTTATTATTGTAATATTACAAACGGAATAGTTAAACTATTTTTTAAAATTATATTCACTTTTTATATTATTACAATAAAATGAATAAACTAATTATTAATTAATGAAGATATTTGATTTATTAATAAGTTACAATATATAAATATAAAATTAACTCTTACTAACACCATGGGCCTTTGTCTGGTAATGAAGATATATAGCAAAATAGATCTATTTAAAGACTAATCCCCCCTCCCTTTCAGAAATGAGAAAGATAGTGAAAAATAAAAAATCTAATTTTTGCAGTTCATAAAAATAACAGTAAATATTTTTTTTTAAATGTAAAACACAATGTTAATATAAAATAATTTATCACATATCAGACATCAAATATTTATTACAAATATCTAATACCTCAAATACATAATAATAATTTAAAAATAATCAATTCAAATAAATAAATTCAGCCACAAATCAAGTTTCAATTGATGACTCTCAACATATTTTTCCCGCCTGTGCTAAGCTCATTTTCCTACATAAATTTTAATTGCTGACAATACTTAGCATTATTAATTTTGCTGCCATTTTATTTATTCAAAGTTCGTCATGCTGCAGAAGCGTGACGACAAAGAGCAACTAATTAATTTGATATTTTCTGGCTGGCATAGCCCCCTAATGACAAGAGCCAACTTTGACGCTGCGGTGCAAAGACACAAAATAGGAAGAACAAATTTGTTGTTGGTTTTTTTTAAGTCTGTGCCCCACACTAACACACACACACACTCACACAGAGACAGCTAACTGCCTTTTTCTTGGTTTATGGGCATTCCACGCGTAGCGCAGCAAAAAGAAAAATTAATATCAATTTTCAGCTTTGCCTATGACAGAGCGAAAGCCTAATGTTGTTGTGCTTTTAGTATTTTATTTCATTTTGCCTTCTTCTATTTTGTTTTATTTTATTTTTTTTTTGTCTTGTAATATTTTTCAGTGTTTGCGCTTTTATAATATCGTTGCGTGCTTTTGGCCGTTATGCATGTGTCCTTTTTGTCCTACCTTATTATATTAACAACAATTACTCACAATTATGCGAGCTCTATCGCACACACTTCTTCCTACTCTCCGCTCTCGCTCGCTCCACTTGGCTGCAATTAACTTGATTACAATTGGAGTGAAGGGTATATTTCTCTTTTTTTTTTTTTTTTTGTTTTTCTTTTGCTTTTCACTAAGCTGCACTGACCAAAGCCCGTGGCAAGCAGGCAGCAACAAAACAAGCTGATGTGAAAAGTGGAGTGCCCCGAAGGGTCGCACCAACTGATGTACATGCTGATTAGGGCCTGTCTACAGGCAGCAGGAGCAGCAGCAGAAGCAGCAGCAGGAGCAGCAGCTCCTTTATAGCGGCGTTTGGTTTCGATTTACTTTGCTTTTATTTCCCTCTCAAATTCAGTTAAATGCCTGCGGCTCGTATCTGAGGCATCTTTTGAGTGCGCTTCCCTGATGGATATTATTTCTACGCACAAGTGAAACACACACACATACACACGCACAGCACAGATAATAGAACATTTGGCCGCAGGACAAATTATGCGCCCGTTACGCGAACTGAGCACCGCCAGCATCGACAATCAGTGTCAGCAACAGGATGCTATGTCGGTGCGGTGTTTGGCTTTTTCATTCTTTTTCGCTAGCTTCCATCTGACTTTTTTCCATCTGCTGCTCCTTCTTCTTCTTCTTCTACTTTTTGTGCGGTGTAATTGAAAAGCGCCAAAAGTCAAAGTGACAAACACAGCAGCATCAATGGCTGCAAGGATGCGTCGAAGAACTCGCATTTGCTGATTGACAACAACAAGCTCAGCTCCTGCCCACATTGACGAATGTTAGTGCTAACGAGATTTCTCAGCTGTTGCTGCTGTTGTTGTTGTTGTAGCTACATGCGAAAATTAATTAACAGAATCTAATTCTTTCAAAAGCCGGCGCACCACTGCAATTATCGTTAATGAGTTTAATGCCAAACGGCGCCGCGAAACGCGCTTCTAGCGCCCCTTTGTGTTTTAGTAACTTGGCTACCTTTTCACCTATTTTACTTTGTTGTTGTTGTTGTTGTTGTTTTTGACAGGCCTTTGCTACGTTCTTAATGAATGGCACCAGTTCCTAAGCGAAATAAAAATATAAGCTAAATTAAAGCAAAGGTAGGCAGATATTTTTCCCTGTCTATTTTCGCCTTTGTGCTCAACTCACTCCATTTCGAAGACGCAACAAGTTTACTTTTTTTTAGATATTCTGCAAAGTTTTTTTAAAGGGTTGCCTATGTGTTAATGTAGCTGTTTGGATAAAATAAAGAAAAATGAAAAAAGTTTCCAGGGTATATGGCTTTTGGTCATTTACGTTGGCTCGTTTAACTTTGCGTCTATTTTCCTGGCTACAGAAATTACCCTTTTTACCAGCCACATTAATTTGCCCAGCTTCCGTGATTTAGCCACAGCCACAGCATACTCCACCTGTCCGACCTTTTGACCATTTGACCGGTTCATTGAAGCGTTTTGTGTTAAGGTCAGAAGCTCTGGCCTCGGACTGAACTAAACGGTGCCAAGTTCAACCCTAAATGTGCCGCAAATAGCATTAATGACTTGGCAGGAGTCGGGCACGAAGAGCCAACAGCTGATATCTCTCTGCACGTTTGCTTTCAGTTTTACTTTGACTTTCCACTTAAGTCTGTCCGCCGTCCGCCGTCTGTCGACTTCGTCTGCCTCTGAAGCATGTCTTTCCTTTCTTTTTATTTTTGCTCAATTTTTCTCTTTTTTTTTTTTTTTTTTTTTTTTTTTGCTGATTGAATTGGCAAATGAAAGCCAATTAGTTGTAAGAGACTGCAAGGGGGTTTGATAAGTGTTAAATTAATTATCTAATGGCTGCACATTACTTGCTTGACTTATTAAACTTTTAAATAAAATGTAAGTGAAGAGCGTACTCCACATAGTTGCCTGCCTGCCTGCCTGTCTGTCTGTCTGTCTGGCTGTCAGTTAATTATATTTGCGGATAAAAATGAAATTGCAGTTTATCATAGACGCAGGTTCAAGTGCTGCACAAATAGCCAGTGTGCAGGCCAGTTGGGGTCAGAGACGACAATGGCAAAACAAATATTAAAGCTGAACAAACACATGTGCGTATGTGTATGTGTATGTGAATGTGTGTGCGAATATGTGGTTGACTCCTGACAGTAGGGCCACTGCCAAGTGGCAAGCCGTTGAGCTGACTGGCTGCCCGGCTAAGATGCTGCTAGGAAATCCTGTTATAAAAATGGTCAGCCAGCAACTCATGCAATGCAACGAGACCAAAACAACAACATACACAGCCACAAGCACACACACACACACACACTTAAATAAATATATATATATATATATAGTTACAGCATGGCAAATCTTTTGCCGGCGCCATAAACAGGAGGCAGGATCAAGTTGCGAAGCGTGTGTGTAAGAAATGTAAACTTAAATATTTTATAACATTAAAGCAACAAATAAAGGAGCAGAGAGAAGGCGCAACGGGCAGGAGCAGGGGTAGGAGGAGCAGGAGGCCACCGAGTCGGGCAGGTAAGTGCCGGCCGGGTGCACTAAAATAAAATTGCATACTTTATGGCGCCGGATGCGGCTGAACACACAGGGCGCAGCAGCGTTGCCTCGCAACGATATCAACGTCTTCAAAGGCGAAAGGAGCACAAGAAAATTCGATGAAATTTATTTACAGTTAAAAAGCAGACACTTTTGGCCAAAGGGTCTTACTACGTGAGTGTGCGTGTGTGTGTGTGTGTGTGCTCATATGTGTGCGCGTGTGTCTGTGTGTGTGCATTATTTGAGGTAGTTTATTTAAAATTCAATTATGCAGCACACGATCTGCCCCACAACAATTGCCTTACGCAATCCGGGGGCAGGATGGATGCTGGATGCTGTCAATTCAGTGTGGCTAGAAACAGTTTTTGCAGTCTATGTTTACACTTGATATGTTTGCATAGCGGCTTACCCAATGATTAAATTTATATAGTAATTGTTCATCGATCCTTACCTGAAATGGATGTAAGTAAGAGAAGTTTATTAATAATTATTGCAAATATTATGGAGCGCTTAAGTCTAGAAAAAACAAGTGTACAACTGGACATCAAATCCCTATATGTATACATATATTTATAATAATAAATATATATATATATATATATATATATATATATATATATATATATATATATATATATATATATATATATATATATGTAATTAAAGAGCACACAATATCAAATGCAAATATTTAAATTTAATCACTAATATGTAAATATTTTATTATATTTGTTTTGCTTACGAGCAAAAGCCAACAAATTAAATAAATAATATTTCTATAAACAGGTCATACAAATTAAAAATATCTTAATTTTAATGAGCATATTTATATGATGTGTTTCTGCCCTATTTTATTCATTTTTTCCTAGAACTTGTGTAATTACGTAAATTGTTTTCCTTTTTTTTTTTTTTTTTGTTTTCTTTCTTTTTGACAATATTAAATTTCCACAATTTTGACATTTTCTTAGCGCGTAATGAGCCTATTTCCCAAACCGTTAGCAGACATTGCTTGTCGCTAGTCTGCAGCCCCGAGGCGTATCATTTTCAAGGTCTCACTTGCAATCAAATTATGAGTAATTTATGCCGCTGCCTACTCTGTGCTGCCTACTTATAATTTTAATATCATGACACCCAAAATCTTGTTAAAGAAATCTCAATTATCTACTTTTATTGATTTGCTAAGCAAGCAAAGCACAGATGCTAAACAAGCGGAGCGAAACGGAGATCCTGATGCTATTTACGCACCATTTTGTCGCTCTTCACTTTCGCTTTTGCTTTCGTTTCGCTTTCCGCTTTTGACAAACGAAATTGGGAGCCAGGAGAAAAAAAAAAAAAAAAGAAAACACAAGATGCACGAAAACAATTACGATAAAAATATATATGTATATAGATATATGTACATATATATTTATATATATAGACTTGTTGTAAGTAGGTTAGGCCCAGGTTGCCGGGGTAGTCAGTGACAAGCCCTGAGCATGGATAAAAGCAAATTATGATAACAATAAAGATTTAACTAGAGGAGCTCGTGAAGTGGCAGCAGGCGGCATGCCGCTAGACACAAAGCCCTGCCATGAAACGGGGCACGAGGCAAGAGGCGAGAGGCGAGTGGCACGCCGTGTGGCACGATACGACCCCGAGCAGTCGGCCGAGGCACATAGCGAAACAGGGACAATTTAAATAGACATTTATCTTGCCAAACGACAGCCCAGGTTGTGCACCCACACACACACAACCCACACACACACAACCCACACTCACACACACATACACGTGGCATTGCCTATAACAAAATTACAGCATTGCGGCTGATCCATGACGATGACGATAATGTGCGGGTTCTCATAGCTCGACAATGCGAGCCACCCCAACACCAACCGTCATCTACATCTTTAGCATCCCCCCACACACCCCTCTCCGATACCTTTCTGACATTGATGATGTGAACGAGAGTTGGTTCGGTTTTTTGTTTGATTTTATTTATGCGCTTTCGTGTATTTTGTTTAACAAGAACAGCGACCGCAACAATTTTCATGCCATTCGCTGTTCGCTGTTCGGCTTTCAGCTTGTCTATGCGGGCTCAGCTTCTTCTACTTGTTGTTTTTGTTTCTTGTTTTTATTTTCTTTACAATTTTTGGCTTGCCAAATGTTTTTCAAAGCATCCAAATTTTTTTTACATTAACTTGTTCTAACAACGCTCACACACACACACACACACGCAAACAGCGGGCAAAAGTTGTAGAAAAATTTTACGTTTTTTTTTTCTTCTGTTACATTTTGCGTTGCTTTTAGCGCTCAACGACTTTGCAGCTCGCTAGCACTGTTGTTGTTGTTGTTGCTGTTGTTGTTGTTGCTGTTGTTGTTGCCTACTCTTAGGAAAAGCGAAAGTAGCGCAAGAACAACAACAATCTCGAGCCAGAGCACAAATGTGGAGCGTGCCACGTTATGGCAAGTGTGTGTTTATGCACAAAGTTTTGCCAAAAATAAGGAATAAGGTAAATAAAAAAAAAAAACACACAAAACAAAAACAAAAGCTGCCTAACAAAAAAGTTGCCCTTCGCTATATCAACATCATTTGCGTTAAGTGGTTTGAAAGCAATGCGTGAAAAGTCGAGCAGTTACAAATATGCCGCGCCTCCTCCAGCCCAATGCCGGCAGACGCGTCGCTGGCGTCGTCGTTGCCTATTAAACTACAATAAAGCTTTGCTGGCACGATGCCAACAGCCAACAACGGCGCAACAGGAGTTGAAACCAGTTGCTGCCGCTGTTGCTGCTGCTGCGGCTGCGGCTGCCTCTGCCTATGTCTAATTGGCTGTTGTCTGCTTGTTGCCAAAAACTGTTGCATGCTTTAAGGCGACTGCCTAATAAAATTTGCTCTGCTTGACAATGAAGCAAACGGCAGCAAAATAAATAAAATGGCAGCACACACACACATACACGTGCACATATGAGTGTAGGGAAAATGCCAAGCAATCTGAGCATATTTCATGGCGCTCTACGTGCTGCGATTTTTCGTGTATTTTTTTTTTTTTTTTTTTTTCTAGCCAGCAGCGGTTGAAGTAGGCGGGCCCACCTGCTGGAAGTCGTTGCCTTTGTATAGCACTTTGTATAGATTTTGGCATATCGATAGCACACAGACACACACACACACACACACACACACACACACACACACACACACACACACACATGCAAAGGAGAATTTACATTGTGTGTTGGAGGGAGGGGAGCTGTAGGTTGATATCCTTTTTTATGGCTGCTAGCTAAATTTATGATTTCTATTCATGCGTTTGCTTTGTTCAAAGGATTTGTTCTTTGTGTACCTTGTTACCAGGGATGCTGGCTGCTGCTGGCTGCTAGCTGCTGACGCAAGTCAAGTAATTTATAAGCTTTAAAAGTGTGCGTCAATTAAATTTGCATGGGACAAACCAAAGCAGTCCAATAACAACAATAACAACAACAAAAGCATTGCCTAAATTATGGCAATTAAAGCAAATTAAGTGTAGTCGAGAGCCTGGCTAATAGACGGCCAGACGAGGCGGGGCAGCGGACAGCCACACTGCCAGATGAAGTTAAGAAAATTGGATATCAAAGTTCAAACACTCAATAAAGTTAACTAAACAAAGCGGTTGTTGTTTCTGTTGCTGTTGTTGTTGTTACTGCCTCCGATGCCTCTGTTGATGATACTAATGAACCTGCCAAGTAACATTTCGCACAGCAAAATGAGACAGCACAAAGCAACAGCAACAGCAAGAGCCACGGCTACAGCTACAGCAACTTGAACCACACAAAGTAGACAAATAGCCACATCGGCAACGTGCTAGGCAAATTGATTTGCATAGCAACCAAATGGAGCGGCCGCTCCTGACAAGTCCTTGGCTAAATACAGCATATGACCGTAGTCTGCTTTTGAGCTTCGATGGAGGAAATCGCAAGATGTGTACGCAGCAGCAGAAGCAGCAGCAGCAGTCCTCGCTAAGCAGTTTAACTATTTAAGGCAACAACAGTAGCAACAATGTAGCATCTATGGCAACTTCAATTTGCTGTCCTATCCCATCCAATCCCCACCAACGCCGCCGGCCGAAGTGTCAAAGACATGGCCCGAGCTACACAAATGTTGACAAGCTAATGAAATGTGAGCAGCTCCTTGGCAATAGAGAATAGGTGGGTCGATTGCTGGCAGGGGGCGGGCGGGTTAAAGGTAGCCCGAGCCGAAAATTGATACACTGTCGTAACTTGACGAACAGTTGAATGCCCTAACCACCGCCCGGCATGGGCCAGTCGCTCCTGCTTCAACTGCTGCTGATGAACTGTCGCTCCTGACGATGTCAGGGAAATCCCGAGCGATTCAATTTGACGCAACTGGGCAGCACAACAGCTGGAGGCGGGTGCTGCGGAGCACCGAGTCGTTTGCTTAGACATTTGCTTATGCAAATCGAAATTATAATGAAATCAACTATAACAACTCAGCTGTGCAGGAGCAGGACAGCATCCGCAACGTAGGACAATTGCTGGCCTGATGAAAAGTGGGTGTGGTGGAAGAGACTGTCAGCAGCAACTTATTTCAGGGATATATTCAAAATCCATCAAATCGATGCTAGCGGCCTCGAAAATATATATTTTGAATGGCGATTGGGCCACATGTCAAGAGCAAAAGCAGAACACGTAAGCTAACGACTCCGACTCCTCGGACTCCCTCTGCCCTCCACTGACTTCTCTAACGGGCATTACACATTTGGCACATGTATCATAGCCAACGGACTGGACGAGAAGATGAGGGATGCTTAATTCAAAACTGAATTCCAAACAATTTGCACAGTAAACTGTTGGACGCCCCAAAGACATAAGTGGTAAATCACATCAATATGTAAGAGAGGCAGCAACAGCAAAAAGCGAACGGTTCTTGCTTGGGTCCTAGGCAAAGGATGTTTATCTAAGGACATGGGCACATCCATCGCTAAAACCGGACTACGATTTGCTATGCAATTTTACACACTTGACCATTAAACGTAGCCATTGGGAGCAGTTTGCATAGCAATGAAGCCAACGGGCTCTGTCCTACCGCAGGCAGGCGGAAAGAAAGGAAGGCACGGCACGAGAGCTAAGCTAAGCCAAGCCGGGCCATGGAGTCGGTCAAGTTGATGAAGTATGAATGATTACAACAGCACAAGAGTTGGACAGAGAAAAACTAGGCGCAAGCAAACAGAGAATAAGCGAGAGAGAAAGAGAGAGAGAGAGAGGGAGAAGGAGAGTAAGCGTAACGCGTGCTCATCTTTATCCACATTGAAAAGGTGTAGTTGACTGTAAAAACTTCAATGAATAAATTTTTTTTTTTTTTTATTCCTTGGGTCATCTCGTAAAAGCCATAAATAAAACAGACATTCGGTCAGTCACACACACACACACATGTAGACAAAATATGGAGGCCAACGTAAATTGATCGAAATGAAAATGCTCATAAATTTGCATAGAGCTAAAATATTGTAATTGAGCATTCGGAAAAGCGGCGCATTGAAGTAGGCACAAATGCCCAATAGAATTTATGTGCGAGCAGATAAAAGCCAAGTTAGTCCAAACTAACTGTTCTACTCAACTCAACTGAATTCAGCTGAACTCAACTGCTAACTGGCAGCCATTTAACCCATTAAAGAAGCCCCACTGTGTGTGGCAGACAAAGGCAGCAGCAGCAGGAGCAGCAGGAGGAGCAGACGTTCAAATTAAATAAAGAAACCTCCACTGACACTTGACGATTTGTCATGTTGCCACAATAAAACGTCACACAGTCAAGTATTTTAAAGTCAGCCGGCAGGCAAACAAAGAGCAATATGGAACGAACGAGAGAATAGAAAGGCAGCCCGCAGTTCATTCTATGAAATTATGACAAACTGTCTCGAAAATGCTGCTGAAAATACTGTTAACGTTTTGAGTGTGCCAACAAACAGATACGGCCAAGAAGCTGGGCAAAGCTGCAAAATAAACCGACATGAAGAAATGCAGGCAAATAAAAAATGAAAGAAAACAAATAAGAAAAAAAAAAAAAACTGAACTGAACTGAGCTGAACTGATGCCGCCTTTGTTGACGAACGTGGCGTATGAGCAATGTCTGCTGATGAAAATGATGAAACAGCACAAAAATATGCCAAGAAGAGCTGCTCCGAGGAGGCGAAGGCTCCATGCAAACACAATGAGACCCTGACACAGGGCTGAGAGCAGGAGGAGTGAGGGGCAGTGTTTTGGGGCTCTGTTGGTGTTGCCTTTGCTGCATTTATGAGCATAAAAAATTGGCGCCGGCACATTTGCAGCATTTGCACACACAATCAAACCCGTTTAAGTGTGCTCTGTTCGTCTGTGTATGTGCGTGTATGTGTGTGTGAAGGAGAATTGCTTAAAAGCAAGCAAGGAGCAACGAGAGCTAAAGACGACAACAGAACTGACAATGGGGCTGCTGCAATAGCAATTTTTTCCACAGCCTCTGGCTTTTATATACCCTAAGACAGGGTATTATAGCTTTCGACATTTGTTGAGAATTCTCTGAAGATATATTAAAGTAATTTTATATATAAATTTGATATGCATTACTAGACAATATAGAGAATCTAAGCTGGAGTTGAGAGTATTACATATATATGAGAGAATTAAATTTGATAAGAATTTTATTATATATATAATAATTTTATTATATATATAATAAAACTTTAATCTTATATATTTTATCGAAAAATTTATATTATTCTATAAATAAATATATATATATATTTTTTTTATTTTTTATTTATTTATTTATTTATTTTTTTATACATTCATACCAGGTTCTTGCGAGCTCTAAAAATTTTTTTTCTAACTACAAAATTTATTTATAAAACCAAAAAACTTTTTGCTTTTGATTATAGCTCTGCAGAAGAGCATTGACTATTCTTTATGTTATTACAAAATTTTGCATTTTAGTTTTTTGCACTCTAAATTGCGCAACTCATCAAAAGTCTGACCATCTCTCTGTCCCTCTGTCTGTCTGTCTGTTTGTCTGTGCAACTGTCATTTTGCATTTTGCATTTATGCACATAAAACTAGCGGAAAATTTGATGTTGACAAAGGTGACAATTGTCGACAGCTTTAGCCAGTTTGCCTCAGTTTTGGCCAGCTGAAGTTGATGATGCTTAGGCGCACAACCGATAGAGTCTTTGCTCTTGGAGTGTCTGACAGACACTCTTGATTAACTAACTAACTGACTGAGTGACTGACTAACTGACAAGCTGAGCGTAACTGTGGCAGACGAGCTGTCTCGTTATGAGGCTTACCACAGATACGATGACATAAACATGTCATGTTTATGGCCGAAAGTCAAATCAAACTCTGCAGACACATATATATAGATGTACGTATATATATTTATATAAATTACTTGATGTCTGCTCGTTGAGAATCCAAAGAGATTCCTGTACAGAGAGGGAGAGAGATTATGCATAATTAAACCACTAAAAATGATGCATATAAAGTTGTGGGCGCCCATTAATTAGACTTAAACAGGATTCGCCCCAACGCTGCCCCTGCCCCTGCCCCAGCCCCTGCCCCTGGCCCTGCCACGCCCGCCTTAACAAGCAAAGTACTGCAAGTAAAGTATTTATTAATCACTGCCGCATGCATACATATGTATGTACATGCATACATGCAAAAGGCAAAATGTAGTTGCAAAAGCATTTGCATTGGCTCTTGGCGCTGCCAACTTTTCGACAACTTATTTTCAACAAATTAATTTGCGAACCACTGCAACATGCCGCAAGCGACCGCAGCACCAGATGCAGAAGCTGCCACACACTTTTCTTTTCTCTCCATCACGCTATCGCTTTCTCTCTCCCGCCTTCCCTCTCCCTCTCTCTCTCTCTCTCTTTCTCTATGTTGGCCTTGTGTTTGCATATGCTGAACTTTAGTTAATGTAATCAGCTGCGCCCTGTGTTCAGATTTGCGGCGCGTGTGTGCGCGCGTGTGTGAAAATTTTGTTAACTTCAAACTTAAGCCAACATTACGAGTGGTGCGCGTTGAAGCGCAGTGCAACTGCACTCTGGCCCCAACCTGGCTGCCATGCCCACAACCGTCCGCCCTCGCGCATCCCTTGTCTGTGGGTCTCTCTGTTTCTCTGTCTGGCTTTCGCATATAGTTTACGGCAGCTTGCGCGCAATTTGGAGCATGAAAATGCCTCATGCATTGAGGTTCACCTTTGCTATTCTTTGGTCCACGATTGCAGTCAGTTTTTGGCTTAAATATGCAGCACATGCAATTTCCAGCTGCCAGCTGCCAGCTGCCATCTGTCTGTTGCACTAACAGTCATCAAAAATAGAAAAGAAAGGGGACGAGTATGGTGTGGTGCGGAGAGGTGAGCTCGGCGCCAACTACTTCTCTGGGCCTGTGCTCTGTCCATTCAGTCTCTCTCGGTGCGGTGCTTGTGTAATGCGAGACGCACTAAATTGAGTTCATTTGCTGCCAGCAAAACTCATCATTAGTATCGCTTTACAGCGGACTCGCGCTGCATGCGAATGCAACAAACAGTAGCAGGAGCTGCTACTCCTGCCGAGCAACAGCAGGAGCCATATTGCACAACAAGTCACACACACGCACTACCTAAAACACACACGTACAAAGGTTAGGATCTAATAATTACTTTGCTCGAGCTGTATCCCAACTCGACGCACATCCACTGAAAGTTGTTCACAAGTTTTTAGAGCATACTTCGCGGCGTTGTAAGGGTGGATCCTGTCTGGAATAACTTACCGACCGACCGACGGACCGACTGACTGACTGTCAGCTAGCTAGCTAGCTGGCCGTGCTAAGCGTATATTAGTGGAAATTTAATATTGCAATTAATATAGCTACAAAGTGTGCATTGCATATTAATAAGTTCGTTTGTCGCTTCTAGTTTATAGTGCGCCAAAAAGTTGGTCAGCGCGACAGCTCAACTCCAGCTGGATTAGTATATATACTCTCTCACACTCTCACACTCCCACAACGCACACACACACACGTACACATACGTAGTGTAATACAGTACACACTAAAGGGCAAATGCTGGCGCTCGTAAATGCCAAAGTTACAGCCCCATAAGTTGGCTTAGGGTTGTTGAGCGTGTCAACTTTTAATGGGTTGCCAGTCAAGCGGCTATGCCGCAAAGCACACACGCACACATAGACACACACGTGTGCATATTCAATATTCATATTCATAATTATATTCATCTAATATTTATATGTAGCTGCACTAAAGCTTTTAATGAATCAAACTTTACTTCAGTTGCATTAAGTTTCCACTCTAGCCAAAAAGTATGCACAACTTTTTTAATGCGCTTTGCTGTGGCCGCTTAGCCGCGCAAAGCTTAATTCGCGCCGCGGCGTACTCCTTTTTACGCCATCCCAGCACCCATTCATCACCCCTCATCAACCCACCCCAAAACTTCTTTAACACATTTTTATTCACGCTGCCTTTCAAAAGGAAATCTCCTATTTTTTATGGCAATGGCGACAAAAAACTATTTGTGCAAACAACAAAGAAAACTTGCGCACAAAAAGGAAAATCATCATCAACAGCAGCGGCAGCAGCAAATGCAGCTTCAGCTTCAAAAGCGCAACAAAAGCAATTTAAATTTGGCCAACGGCATTTGGGAGTTGGCCAAGCGAGCGTCAATTTCGTTTTAGCCTAACGTTTTAAGTCATAACTTTTTAATTTGTTTTGTCAGAGACAGAGACTAAGAAATGTAAGAAATGAGTGTATGTGTGTCCTCTCTCTGTCTCTCTCTCTCTTTCTCTCTCTCTCTGTGTGTCTCTGTGTGTGTTTTTTCCTCTAAATCTTTTCTGCTGCTATTCCTTTAGCACATGTCCCACGACTGATTAGCGCAATTGTATGAACACACACTCCCACACACCCACACACACACACACACACACACGCACAGCAACTCTAATTGTGTGACAGAGCCCATAAAGTGTGCTATAATTTTCAATAGCCCAAAATCGATATGGCCCATTCGTTGTCGTTCAGTTTGTGATGCCTGCATGCTCTCGAAATCATAACAATGCCTAACCATAATATTCCCCTCCCGCACCCCCTTCCACGCACAGCCAACACACAGCTGAGAGGGGGCGAGCTTTTGATCAATGCAAAAATGTTCGGGTGTACATGTCCCTAGGGTTGATTTATCTATTTAATCGACAACATTGTTGGCGCTAGGCACAGATGCTGGAGAGGGAACCGAGTACAGCATAAGGTGGAGCTGGCTGTCAATATTTAAAACGTTGTCCTTGTCGCTGCTACAGCAGCAACAACAACAGCAACAACTCAGGCCAACACTCGGCCTGGACGACTGACTCGCTGCGTGCTTAACAAGAGTTTATTGAATTTTATTTTCTCATCTCAATTTGATGTGCGTGTCTCGCCCTTGTGTCCCGCTGCCACGCTGCCCCGCTGCCCCGCTGCCTCGCTGCCCCGCTGCGCCAGCCACCCATCTGTGTGCTCTACATTCAACATTTCTTGACAATCACCGCCCTGTCGCTTGAACTGGGCAACAGATTGTCTGCCCTATTTGAGAAAGGAGGGCGTGGGCGTCTAGTGCATTTAAATTTCAAATTATTTTATTGCTGCCTGCCAAAATAATTGAAATTTTAGTTAGAAAACTCGTTTCTTCTTTTTATTTTTTTTTCTTGTATTTTGTTGCTTGTAAATCGCTTATTATAAATTTCTCTTCGAGCCGAGCGGAAAACTTTTGCGCCGTATTCGTGTTGTCCAAGTTTTCCGATTACGGATTAATGTAATTTTATTAACTTTTTTTTTTATATTACTATATATATTTTTTTTCTTCCCGTTATTTTGTATTATGAGAGGAACGCACTTTATATACGCGTATTTGCTGACTTCTATGCTCGACGCGAGCGAGAGCGTTTCAAAGTTTGATGAATTTTTAAATTTAAAAAGTTTATTTGTGCATTTCTAAGTTAGATGTTGGCTTATTAGAAGTGCAGGCTGCCAGGCCAAACGGCAAACGCCGGCCCCATGTCCAGGCCGGCCAGGCCGTCCAGGGCGTCCAGGCCACCACTTACACTTCAAAGCCAGCGCTGGCTTTGACACTTTGTATGCTGCTCCTCTCGCCGCTTTGTAGACACAAATTTATTATTATTTTTTGTATGTTGTATCTAATGCTTCTTTTTTTTTTTTTTTTCAACCACAAAGTGAAATTTTCAGCTGAAATTAAAATTGCGTGCATTAAACGCAATCTCTATTTGCTTTGCAAACTTTTCCTGCCGCCCAAGGCTCTAAAATACTGAACACAGATTTGATGAGCTCCCAGAGGCTATTTGTATATGGGGATATTTATATTTAATATAAAATATGACATTTGCTGGCAAATATTTGCATTGAAATGAAAAGAACTAGTTTTTAGGCAATTTCATTTGTGTAGTAGAAATTAATTATTTCTCTTATTTTTAATAATTCTTTCAAAAATTCAAGGTAATGTGAAAATCTCCTCTATTACTTATCGGGAACAATGAAAACAAACATTGAATGTTTGTTGTTTGTTTGCATGCTATATGCATACGACACGCATTTGTAAACAACAAATTCAAATTAAACAACAATAACTACAGCAAATGCATTGTTTTTCACTTTTTGTCCAGGTGCAACATATGCAACATTTGCATGTTGCCATAGCCGTATTAATAGCAATAATGACCATATTGCGCATTGTAATAATAATAATAACAAAACAACCAGAAAATACATATGTGTGTATATGTATGTATATTTTCATAAAATTTGTTATATTACACATTCGAATATTTTACAGCGTTTTCAATGTTCGTGTGCAAAATAAATGCAGAGCAAAAAAAAAAAAATGGTTTAATGGATTTAATGGGCCAGGAGTCGGGTCGACAGATCAAATAGTCGAGCGATTCGCTCGTACGGCTGGGCGATAAACAAAATCAATTACAGATAACTTAATGTCGACGCCAATGCAATTGTTTGTTTGTTTACTCTGCGGGCGGCGGCTTTTAATACAGTCATTTAGCTGCAGTTGAAATACAAACGAGTCGTGCAATTGTGACAGTCGGGATATGTTCAAAATCGATAATGAACGGAGAATGGACACGCTTAAAAATTGTGTTCAGTTGAATAAACACACACACACAGAGCTAGAGAGAGAGAGAGAGAGAGGATTGAAGTTGTGGCAGCTGAAAACAGTTAGTTCGTTTTGTCCAAAAGGGAGCTAGCGCAGTTTTTATGTGCAACTTGCAACAATTTGCAGCGACATTGCCAACTAATCAATATGGACGACATGTGGCACCACTAGCAGGCCACCACCGCCGCCTGCCACCTACAGCAGGAGGGGTGTTGCAGCTAGGGAGCAACTACTGCCACGTCAGGCCATAAGTGCACGCCAAACAATTGCGGTTAATGCTCGCATGTGCGAGATATTTATGACTGATAAAATAATAAAGCAAGCGCAACCACACACACACACACACACACACACACACACACACACACACACACACACACAAAGCTTGCAACGTGGCAACATTGAGGCACCAAAGTTTCGCAATGCACAGGCCTCAGCCAAATGTGAGCCTTAACCAAGCTCCACTTAACTTCTGCTTCACTGTTTGTCCTGGTTTTATAAAAAAAAAAAAAAAAAAAAAAAAAAAAAAAAAAGGAGCGCAAAAGGGCTTTTCCATAAATATATTCACGACCCTTCAGACGACCACGAGCACTCATCAGTATGCCAGTCGCATGGTCAAGCGGTTGCACATTATTTTATTACGCACAATTGAGTGGCACGATGTCACGCCCATCGATGGGCGATGCCAGAAATACTTTGGTACGTGTGCAAAGTGCGCTAGCGCCAATAATAAAACACGGCAAAAATGGGCAAAATGAGACAAATAGGAAAGAAAAATAAAAATAAAAATAAATAAATGGGCGCACAAATCGAATGGCACAGACAAGTGGATTAGAAATATGTCGATAAAAGTCCACATAAATATAGGTATATACTGATGTATATCTATATAAATGTGATATGTATATTCTCTGTAGTAATTAAATTGCAAATTAAATATTCGTACAAATGATACGTTTGTGGGGAGCTCTAGTCGGTTACCCGCATAAGAAACTAGGCATATGGCATGAATATGTCAAAAAGTTGGCTGGGAACCCGAACAGATTATTCCAATATAATATTACCCTTTATGTGCATTCAAAATGAGATACTTACAAGCTAACAAGATTGCGCGAAACTTAAGCTAGTAGATAATTCAATTTACAAGTCTACAGTTGAATAAATTTAATAACAACAACAATTACAACACGCATACAACATCAAATGAGGAGAAGAAGCTACTCAGTACAGAGAGTGAGAGAGAGAGAAAGAGAGAGAGAGAGAGACGACAGAGGTCGGTGGCTTGGGAAGAGAAAGAAGGCGAGAGAGATATTTATATATCTGTGATACGGTACTGTGTGTTTAGCTAAAGAGCGCAATTAGTGGATCAAGTGGATCAGTGATCGATTTATTAAAGAGATTAATTGACTAATTGTTCTAGGCCTACAATAAAATGAGTTCAAAATGTTTTTAATGGCACGCAGTGTTAAAGAAAATATCTAACTACTAGAGAGAGAGAGAGAGAGAGAGTTCTGAGATAAACAACAAAAATGAAAAGAACAAAAAAATGTAAAAAGAAAATAAAGAATTATCAGTGTGTGTGGAGAGGAAAATTAAAAGAGAAAAGCTTATTTCTGTTAAGTTAATTTGGAAATGCAATGTTTTGTTGTTGTTAGCGTTTTTAGTGAACACACAAACCTTTTTAGGAGAAGATAAGTGTAGTGAAGTTGGCGATGGCATAGAACAATCAGAAGATGCAGAGCTGCAGCCGCTACTGCCGCTGCTGCTGCCAACGGCGCCGGCGTGGGCGACAGCTGCTGGCGGCGGTCCCAGTAGCGAGACCAGGCGGCCGCCAACACTGTACGCCGGATGGCCAGCGTCGCCAGCGGCAGCGGCGGCGGGCTGCTTAGTAGTAGTGGTGGTAGATTTGGTAGTAGTTCTAGTTACATCACATAGATTAACTGAGTTATTTACATTGTTGCTCGGGGTGGTCGCCGCTGAGGTGGGCGTGGCGGCTGTGGCAAACATGGCGGCAGCAGCCACAGCGGCTCCACTACATGCCGGTATTATCGTGAGCGGTGTTGTTGGCGCGGCATAATACTGTGCTCCACCTGCCGCCATTCCAGCTGACGCGTATTTGGTGGGCGTGGCCGGCGCAGCAGCCACATTGTTCACCTGCAGCTGCATATACGTCTGTAGCATAGCATGAGCCTGAACCTGCGCCTGCTGCTGATAGTGGAACTGCTGTTGGGCGGCCTGTTGCTGTTGTGCCTGATGGTGTTGCTGTTGCTGCTGCAGTTGGAGCTGCTGTTGATGTTGTGCCTGCTGCTGCTGTTGCTGCTGCTGTTGTGCGGCAACGGCAGCCGCCGCGGCCTGATGATGAAGCAGCATTGCGTGTTGCTGCTGCTGTTGCTGTTGTTGCTGCTGCTGCTGCTGCTGCTGCTGTTGATGATGTTGCTGGACGGCGACGACGTTGCTCTGCTGCAGCATTGCAGCTGTGGCGCCCGTCGGATAGGCTTGATATGCGCCCGCGGCAGCAGCTGCGGCGGCAGCGGCGGCGGCTGCTGGATGCTGCAGGTGCAAATGATGTGGATGCGTGGGCGGTGGTGCTTGCAACAGTTGCATTTGCTGTGCGTGGTGTGAATTGATGCGCATTCAGATTATTCTCAATATTTGCTTTCGTTTGGGGCTAATTGAAGTTTAAGTTTCAGTTTGGTTTTGACTTTGGCTGATTTGGCAAATGTTGGCAAACAATAATCCATTCAACGGATAACTAAACATAATATAATATCAAGTACAACGCACAACTGGCGAACCCAAATTATATTCAGAGAAACAAAACATACAAATTCAATATGAGGAAACTGAAAATCAACTGAAAAGAGTAGTAACTCCATAGCTCCCCAAAGTTACTGACCAAGGTGCACCAATCGTGCCTCGTCTATTGGGTAAATTATAAGATTCGTATTTTGGCTAGAAGGTAAATTCGTGTGCGCTATGCAGCGCAGAGTAAAAGGTGGCAAAATTAGCAGGGATCAAAGTGAGAGCAGTGACTAAATGTTATAGTATAGAGGTCGTTCGTATAGAGAATAGCTGGTTAAAACTACAATTTATGAGTAAGCAAGAGAGATAGAGAGTGAGAGAGAGAGAGATAGATAGATAGAGAGCGAAATCTATAGAAAGAGAGATCTTAAGAGAGCCAAATAGAATATAGATTAAAGACAGCCAGCAATTGGTGGTAAAAGTATAAGCTAGTTTCAAGACCAGAACTCGGGCTAGAAATTGTGTGTATGTATATAAGCGTTAGATTACGAGCCAACGAGCCAACATTAAACGCGCTCCAACGCCTGAGCGAAACAGAGTCGACAGGGCATGGAACCTCAGTTTTCTTTGGATCATATCATCAACACCAATCAATGATACAAGCACATAAACTTTAATTAGTCATTTGCTCTTAAGTCGCACTTTAATGTCAATGGTGAAAACAGGAATAAGAAAATAGCTAAAATAAATTCCTACGATAAGTCGAAGAATTTGTACATTTGCAGCTGAAATCATTTGAAATCAAATGCGGATTTATTTTAATCATTTTTTTCTTAGTATTAAATAAATTAATTAATAAATATTCTATAGACTAGAAGCTGTAATTTTAATTGTGTTTATAGGAATTTTAGTTTAGATTTTAGGGAATTAGAGATTTTAAAATATCCCAAAATATTCTTTTAGGTATTGCTTGAAATAAGCTGTGAACCACTCTAAGTCAAGAGAAGGACGAAATTATAATTATATGTATTTGCTTTTGACATATTTACTGGAACCTTTTATTACATTCAATATAGACTTATATATTTGAGATATAAGATTTGTTTAGAATACTTTTATTCACAATCTTTCAATTAGGAAAATCACCATGATTTGGTTATGTATTGGAGCTTGCTTCATCTTTTTTAATTTCGCAAAATATTTCCATCAGACAGAATTATAAAATCTTGTCAAGAACTCGTTCTGACTATTTCTAAAGACTTTCTCTGCACATGTCTCAAATGTAAGCATATATTATAGAGAATAATTTATTTAGAATTTGTGTATATACAAGAACGTGAATAGCAACGATAAGGCCAAATTAACTTAAGTGACTTAATAAATATAGCAGATTCTATACAACAACTCCACAGCGGATTAGAATAGAAATGATAACATAAATTAAATAATTAGATAGACTTGAAAGAAAATATAGAACCATTGACATTTGTTTGTTCGACCCTTGGCGCTCGTAATCGAACTGCTTATAGTACGTTTAAGTTATAGTTAGGTAGTAAGTATATATAATAACTAAAAATATGAGTAGGTAGTAGAGAATAGGAATAGTTTCATTTTGCATAGTAAACTGTACAAATTTTTGTATGCGGATTATCATATATATACTGGTTAATTCGATTCGAATCGATTGTATTGTTATTTAATTATATGTATGTATGAGTATTAACAAAAACGAAACGTTGGATTTCAATTTTCAATGTAAATGGTGAATATCTCAACTTTCGTCTCGTATATAAGTATATATAGTTTTTATTTTGATATATAATTTGGTCGATTGGCAAATTTTGGATTTGCGTTTCATTTTCAAGTGCATTTTCTTGTGCATTTTGTTTTAAGTTTTTGTTTTTTGTTTTTGTTTTTGGTTTTATTATGTTGTTGTTAGGATGTGGGCGTCGCTTACCATGATTAAATCTTGTATAGGGGAGGGCTCGGCTGTTGAATCAGATGCAACGATTTCGCTTTTTACCGTTAACGGCGGCGACGGAGTTGCTGCTGCTGCTGCTGCAACTGTAGCGCTGGCTGCGGCTGCGGCTGCAACTGTCGGCGGTGCGGCAGCGCTGGGACTGGGGCTGGCGGCGTTGGCGCTGGCGCTGGCGTTTGCAAGCGACGCTTGAGAGCTGCTGCTGATACTGAGCGCTGCAATCGCTGCTGACGCCGTGGTTTCTGTTAACGCGGCAATGATGACAGTTTTATTGGCAACAAATGTTGATTGAAAAATTCTAGATTCTGCACTGGTTTTTGTTGTTGTTGTTTGTTTGTTTGTTTGTTTGTTTTTTCTTTTCTTTAGTTTTTTTTTCGTTTTACTTTTAGTTTTACTTTTAGCTTAAGTTGCGATTTTTTTTTACTTTGCTCTTAGCTTTTAAATGTTATTATTTAGCTTATTTTTGTTTTTGTTGTGATATTTTATTTGGTATTTTCTTGATGTGGGAATTGCACGGGTTTTGGTTTTGGGTAGTCGAGAGAGTTAAGTGCTTGTATGTTTAGTGAGCTTGTTTATTGCCAATTCTGTATATTTATACGATGATATATCAATATCTATATATCGAATGCCAATCGAGTAATTTTAAGTAATTTATGCCAATTGTGTTCAAAAGTTTTACGCAAATTGTTATCAAGTGCTTGAAGAGTGCTGAGACTTCAATTTAGTTTAATTAACGTTTCTATTGCGCCAGGAAATATTCAAGTTAAATATTTATTAAGTTGTTGTTGTTCTTGTTGCTGTTGAGCGTAGTTTCAAGTTAATACTTGTCTGCAGATTGTCTTACCTATTTATATGGGCACTCTAAAGTGCAATGTGCTTATGTCTATTGTGTATCACTACTGAGATTGAATAATTAGACATGTATAATATGCTCTGTATATATATATATGTATATATATATATATATTTATATGTATATATATTTGGATTTAGATGTATAAGTATAGAGAATATATATAAAGTGTATAGCGTAAAAGTTTTGAAAACCGTTTAAAGATTGTTTAGAGTTTGATGATTGATTGATTGATTGATTAAGCCTTCTTAAGTTAAGTTAGGGGGGAAAATTGCCTTAGAGATTGTCGTAGAGTTTTTTAAAGTTTTCTTTCGTAGTTTGAGGTTTGATTTAAGTTGAGAGCAAAAGTTGCGAAAAGTTCTTTATAAATATAAATATATGTAGAGCAGCTGTATATATATATTTATGTATGGTACTTATATAGTATAATGTATATATAGTATAATGCTCTGGTTATTGCCTGACTCTGAATGCTTCGATTGCTCTGCTACTCAACTTCGGCCTTAAATATATACGCTAATTTTTACTGATTGTCAAAACGCGTACTCTTGTCGATCGAGGCATCAAGTCCCAACGATTTCTCTGCCTAACTCTAAGGAAACTATTCTACAAATATGATTGCTAAAAACTAAGCCAATTGTCACTACAATTAGTCAAGAGAGCTAATGGAAAAAATCTCTGGTTGATTGACACCGTTTCAGCTATTACGTTTTAATCTATTTTTAGGTAATTCTTGCTACAATTGACTGCTTTTTGAATTCAGTTACAACCAGTTAATTATGATAGACACTTAACAGACACACACACACGCAAATGCACACACACATAGACACATAAACAGATATTTGTATTTGATATCTGGTATTTACTTTATGTCTGTATATATAAATATATTTATATATTATTTTTTCGCTTTCCGCTTTTATGTTTTTGATTGATCTGCACTTTCAATTTCAGCTATAATAATTAAAAAATGCTAATTACTTGTTTGCATTTCCCCTTTTGATATGTTGCTATTTATCTGACTGCTATTGACGCACCTTTTGTAAATATTTATACTTAATTTCAATTTAACAACCTTTGCATTCGCATATTCTTCCAAAAATTCTACACTTTAATCCCCGAAAAAAAAAAGAGTAAATAAAAAGGATGAGACAAATTAAACCGAAAGGGATGCTAAATATGAACTCTGGGATGGGGGCACAAAAAATGCAATTACTTAACCCTGGACCGCCGTTTCTTGAACGTTATCACCTTTATATAGCCCCTGTTGCTAGGCTTACTCCTTTTCTTTCACCTGGCTACAAATCGTGTGCCTATACCTGTATTTCGAAAGTGCTGTTCCTAATTGATTTTCCCCCTTGTGTTTGCTTTGGCTTTGCCAGTCTCACGTGCAAATTACGCTCAAAATTAACAATAAAATATACAATTCAATCGAGATGAATTGCCAACAATTGTTTTGTTTATTCTTCAATATATTTAATTTAATTTTTAAAAAAATTTGACTTCTTTGTAAATAGTTTTTTAAAAATCTTCTCAAATTGGCGCTACGCAATTATTACACAATTCTTTCTCGCTTTTCGCTTAATACTGTTCTGAGTTTTTGATTTGCTTTGAATTCTCAGCTGCTCACAGAGGCGGAAATCAAGATTAATTTGACTTTGATTTCCTCTTTTATATCTTATATATCATTAAAGTTAACAACAATTTGCCACTTTTTTGTTTTTGCTTTTAGTTTAGCTGCCTTTTGTGCCGTAATGCTTAATGTTTAGTTTTTCTTTTGAATGCGTTCTGTTTCTGTTGGGTTTCGGTTCTGTTGTTTGGGGGGATTTCGTCTGGATTGGTGTGGGAAAGAGTTTGGTTTGATTTGGGTACAGAAAAATACCAGTTGATTCTTTTTGATTATCAATTATTATATTTTTCGATCTTGAGGCTTGCTTGTACTGGTAGTTGAAAAAAAAATTAGATTAGTTTTAGTGGGCGAGTGTCAGAGTTTTTCATTAATTCCGTTTTGTATATAAATTTTTGGTTGAGAGAGAATGAAAAATGAAACCAAATCACAAAGTTTAAACATAAATTGCGTTATAGTTTTTTGTTAGTTTGTTAAATCAGATTTGCCAATGGAAAATTAGAATAATTGCGTCACTTTTCCGCAATTATTTTGGTCGAGGCTTTTTTGTTTATCATTTGCCAATTCAAAGCCAAACTTGAAACTTAAGTAACGAACGAACAGAAAAACGGGGGAATTCGTGAAACAAAAGAGAAACTAAATGAAGCGCAAACAAATAACAACAAAATGGCACAAAATGAGTAACGAAAACACACACAATGGGCATGAGAATACTTAATATAATAATTTTGCTCTTATTACCAATTAAGTGTCGAGTCAAAGTCGTTGCGAAGATGAAATGAAGTTGGTTTGTTTTTTGATATCTTTGTTTTTTAACTTTTATGATTCAATAGTTGTTTTGTTGGTGTTGCCTTTTCGTTGATGTTTTTTTTTTTTTAAGTTGTCTTTAATTTTTTTTTTTTGATTTGTTTGTGTTTTAATATTTTGTAACTTTTGTAGCTAAAATGTTGATTGTTTTATTTATAGATGTTTCTTGTTGTGGTTGTTGTTGTTGTTGTGTGGTTACTTGTAATTACGGCTCTGAAACAAAACAAAAAATTTGCCTTTGAATAATTTGTGCTCTTCTTGTCTGAAGTGCGTTAATAATTTTAGTTTTTATTTATTTCATTTTTATTTTGTTGCTGCTTATTTTATTTCAATTTTTTGTTTCTTTCTGTACGCACAAAAAACACGTTTTCAGACCTTACAAAAAAGCGCCTAAATGACTCTTGGCCAACTCTCTGCTGGCAGTTCTAACAATTGTGCGAGCGCATTACGCTCTCCGTGATTAGCACGCACGAAATTTCTTTGCCTTTACCGGTTTTGCCTTGCTTTTTATTTATTTTTGTTTTCTTTTTTATTCTCTTCTTTCTTTTTTTTTTTTTTTTTTTTTTTTTTTTTGTATTTGTATTTTTGCCTGACTCACAGTTTGTGGCTCTTGGGATCGCGTTGCCAAGTTGGACTCAGACTAGAGATATGAACGTAACTCTGTGCTCTCGCGGCGATTGGCTTGGAGACGTGTAATTACAACAATAAAAATAAACTACGGGAATTATTTCGATGCGTACTAAGTACGCGATTGAGCGGTTGAGTGAAAGAAAGAGCAACAGAGCCAGAGAAATAGAGAGAGCGAGAGAGGGTGAGAGAGAAGAAGAAGCGAAGCGGACGGGCAAAGTGAAGTGAGTGTGCGGCCTATTGGAACGTTGGCCATAAGGTTTTATGGCTAACAGACAGACACGCACACACAAACACAAAGTGTTTCTTTTTCGTGTGTGTTTGTTTTTTTTAATTTTTTTTTTTTTTGCTTTTGTTTTGTGTTTTGGTTTTGTGGCCCGCAAACACAAAAACGTGTTTCTTTGTTGCCGCTTGCCGCTTGCTGCCCGGCTAAGACTCAGTCAGCTCTCAGTGAGCGTTGCCTTTCCCGTCTAACGTCTCATGCACTGCTGATATTTCATTCTTTTCTTTTCTTTTTTTTTTTTTTGTATTCTTTCTGTTTTTTGCCGGCTTTGAAATTTCTTTGGTAGTCTTTTGAGCCTATTCGTGGAGCTGGAGCTGTTGTTGCTGCTGCTGCTCTTCTTGTTGTTGTTGTTGTTGCTCTTGACTTGAACAAGCCAGTGAGCTCAGTTTAGAACGTCTTCTTGGGCTGTTGCCGCTTTTGTAGAGCTTGGCCTGCCTGCCTGGCTTACTGGCAATAAGAATCAAAATCGAGTCGGCGAGCAACGAACTTTTGGCCAGCAATTCTTTTTATTGTCATTTTCTGGATATATGCGAGCATTGTGTACAGATATTTGAACAATTTTGTGCGCTTTTAGCTTAAAGATTTTTTTTTTTCTTTCTAAGTAAATTTTGCGAGCACAAAATATTTGTGTCTTTATTTATTATAAATTTTATTTTTGCTTTTGGTTTTTGTTTAATTTTAATTTGAATCTGATTTGTTTTGCCTAATGAATTTTAGCTTACATCTTGTGGTTGTTGTGGCTGTAGTTGTTGTTGTTGTTGCTGTTATTGTTGTTGTCAAGTGTCAGAATATACAAAATAGCGATACACTGATAGCGGCTAAGTTTCAAATCAATTTAGAGAAGTTCAAGTTTTTTAGCGTTCGTAGATCATGAGATTTTGAGATTTTCCGATTTTTATTTCTATTAGCACACACGTAAAGTGAAAACTCGAGAATTACCGAAATAAAGCCGTGTGAAAAAGTTTGCGGATTTGTTTTTATTTTGATTTATTTTTATATTTTCGAATTGAATTATATTGCATTTAGAAATATTTGTATTTTATTTTGATTGCAGCTGTTCATAAAGATTGATATGATTTCATTTGATTTGATTTGATTTGATTTGATTTTCGTTTACTTATTCAGAACTTGGCGAATTTTGACTATTTGATATGCTGCGTGTGTTTTTTATTATCCGCGTGCTATTTGCGAGACGTTGTTGCTGGTATTGCGGCTGTTTTCGATTTGAACTCAACTTTGATTTGGATATTGAAATTTTCGTGAGTGAGCGAACGCGTATGTGTGTGTGTGTGAGTGTGTGAGTGTTGCTGCTGCTGCTGCTGCTTCTGCTTCTGTTATTGTTGTTGCTGCTGTTATGGGTGTTTGCGTTGGTGTTGGTGGTGGTGGTGGTGCTGCTGCTGCTGCTGATGTTGTTGGTAGTGGTAGTGGTGGTGGTTGGTTTGTGATGTGTGTGCTGGCTGCGACGGCGACGGCGACGGCAGCGGCAGCGGCGGCGACGGCTACGACAGCGGCGGCGGCTCGGCGGCGATGAGGCTACGACTGACTACGGCTACCCTGTTGATGATGATAGCCAACAACAACAAAATACAACTCGAGAACTCTAACTGAAGAGAAGCGACTGTCGACTGTCGGCGCGCGTGTTTGGTTCTATAGCCAGGTATAGCTGTTCTTGTTGTTGTTGTTGCCGATTTTTGCTACTGCTGCTACTGTTGTAGTTGTATTTGTTGTAGTGGTTGTTGTTGTTATTATTACGGTGCCAGTTGCTGCTGTTGTTGTTGTTGTTGTTGTTGTTGCTGTTGCTGTTATACTACATATGATTTCTATAGAGCGAACGAGCGAGCGAGCGTACGAACGGCGGACAGAATTGGAACGGGTTAAAGCAAAGACTGTACGAAGACTGAAGTAAGAACGACTGGCATTCTAAGGTAATATACCTTTTTTTGTTTCGGAGTGCGGCAGCGCTGCTGTCGCCAGATTGAATCTGTTGCGCCAACGCTGCCGCCGGCAGCGACTGCGGCAGCGGCAGCGGCAGCGACAGCGACGCACGTTATCCAAAATAAAGCAACAGTAGAGGCCAGAACCGGACGAGTTCGACACCGACACCGACCACCAAGAGATGCTAGCTCGTGTACGAGACGACGACAACAACATCGACATCGACGACGACGACGACGACGTCGTTGACGACGACAGCGACGTAGGCTGGGCAGCATTTCTCCTTCTAGAAAAATTTACTCCGAAAATTGTATTCGGAGCGCGTAGCACACCTTTAGTTAGTCTCCTCTCTGCTCAGCTCACTCTCTCTCTCTCTTTCTCTGTCGCTCTCTCTCTCTCTCGCTCTCTGCTCTTCCTCTCTGTTGCTGTTTGTTACCTGCCGGTTCCTTGGCTTGTTGCCTCTTCAACGTTCTTTTGCCTTTGCCTTTGATATTGTTTTTGTTGTTGTTGATTTTGCTGTTGCTGCTTTTGCTTTTGCTGTTGCTGGAGACGCTTCATATTGAGGCTCGGCTTTTGTGGTGCCTCAGGTGTGCAATTATTAAACGTCTTTTGTTCATTATAATTTTTTCTTGTTTGCTGTCGTCGTCGTTCGCTGGGCGCGATTTGGTAACGTGTTCATCATTGTGTGCAAAGCCCCATGACTTTCGTTGTTATATAACACTCGTATAAGTCATCCACAATTCGTATAAGACTTTTTGAGGATCAGATGGGGAAGGCGCACACCAACTGGCCCACCTGAGCAGTTCGACGACGCTGTGGGATTCACCTTCGTGCGAAGGGACATTCGCTGTTGCCTCTGCCGCTCTGCTGCTGCTACCTTTGCTGTTGTAATAGCAGCTATTGTTGCAGTAACAACATTACTAGCACCCACCTACACACACACACACACACAGGCAGATAAGGACACACACACTTTGACACACACACGTGGGGCCATGTGAGACAGAAAATGCAAGCGCCATGCGTGCGCGCCCTGCCGATAGCCGCGTGCTGGTGCGAGCGAGCGAGAGTGTTGCTGTGCGAGCGGGAGACTGCGTTTAAGAGAAATGGAAAATCAAGAGGCGGCGTACGCAGGGCGACGGGCAGAGCGTGCAACGCAAAAAAGGCAAAACAACAACGATGACGGCGTCGTCGTCGTCGTCGTCGGCAGCGGCTGCGACGACAAAATCAACGAGAAAATAATAATTGTTACACCTGCTTCGGAAATGCGCGCAAGGGGTGGAAACAGAGCGCCCAACACACGACCAACGGCGACGGCGACAGCGACGACGACAAAGCAGCGTTCGCTTTCAGGTGAGCGGCGACGCTTTTGCCACCCTCCCACCAAGGCAAAGGCGAGCGTCGCAGCTGTCGTGCTGTCGTGCCGAAATGCCGAAGCACGGAAAACCGAACGGCTTTTCCGATGTCGCCCAGCCGAGCCGATGCTGCCGCTTGCCATCGCATCGCATCGCCTCGCGTCGAGCGCTATTCGTGTGCGAGAGTCCGAACGGACACAGCGCGCATGACAGCAAGGTGCAAATACGACCATAGGTGTGAATGAGGCAGTTGACGAGTTGTGGGTGACCGACACAGCCTGGGGAAAACATTTCCACTAGGGGTTGGCTGGAGTCCATGTAGGGGTAGCTCTGCAGGGGAAGGGATTCACTGTTAATGTGGCCACTGTTAAGCGGAAAAGCTTTTCGGAAAAGCTTAGCTGCAGGTATGAGCTATGCCTCTTGATTGACTGAGCCCACAATGTTTGGTAATAAACGAGCCCATCTATAGGTTGGTAAGAATATGCCAAGAAGGCTTAAATAGCTTTAATATTCACTTAAGAAAATAAAAATAATACAAGGCAAATTTACGAAAAAAAAATTTTTATTTTTTTTTTAAATTGAGCTGTTTAAATATATTTAAAAGTTATTTAATCAAGTAGATGGGTAAAAAAATTCAAATAATAATATTTAAAATAAAAATAATAAAAGTAATAAAAATAGGTTTGAGGAATAAATTTCATTATTAGTATTTCCTATATATGAAGTAACTTATGAAATTGAGTTGTTGAATTAGATTTGAAAATTATTAAGTCAAGTATATTGGCAAAAAAAAAACCTCAGAAATTAATATTTAAAATTAAAATAGATTTGAGAGATACATTTTTTTATTTCTTATATATATATTGTATAACAAATATGTATAATGAGCAAAGCCAGATATATTCCTATTATATATTTTCATATTCATTGAACATATTTAAGTTAAATTCGCTGTTTATAAAAGTATTTATTAAAAATAATTTATTCCATTTTTGATTGAATATTGAATTTAACTTAAATTAATTTGTTTATTATTAAATTTAATATAAATAAATTGGAAATTTAATCAAGATCTAATGGAGTTTAATATGCGCTAGGATAAAATAGACTAAGTAAGAGCAGAAAAAATATTGTAGGATTTATATAAATATTTTAAGATTTATATATTTATATAAATACATGTATTATATGTACATAATAAAATTTCAACAATATTGGCAAACAATTTTCGTCTATTCGGAATGTAAATAGTCTGCATTGCATGCCGAGCTGACTGAAAAGTTTCCACACACAATGGAATGAATTCAAATACAATTGTAATACATTTTAAGTGTTGTTTATTTGATCGAAACATGACCAAAAATGCCGCTCTCAACATGCCAATGGAATTGTTAGCTTTATAAGTGCACAAGAAATAAAATAGAAACAAAACAAATATATAGATAGATATTTCTCTGTAAATAAACACATTCAATTCGAGTTGCATGAAGTGCACTTTTTGATGGCAAATCCCTTAATACACTCAGCGGCACCCGGTAGAATGCAAATGTTGCCGTTGATAACCCGGCGAAAATCCCATAGATTTGGTCATATGATTCGGCACTGATGGAAATAAATTTCATTTATCGAAACATTTCGGAAGCAACAATTTTTGGATTGTTTTCGATTTTGTTTTTGTGTTGTATCAACAACTTTTAGGCTATTGGCCATGAGTGAGGCTCAGGAGTGTTTTAGCTTTGTCGACTGTCCGCATATGCTGCTCTTCTCTCTCTCTCTCAGTCTCTCTCTCGCTCGCTCACTCGCGGACAGACCGATAAAACCGATGCTCTGCATAAAAATCGCGTTGTTATTGTTGCAGGAAACGGCTACGTTGATGGCGGCGTCATCGATGATGCCGCATCGCGTTGAGCTGTTGTAGTTGTAAACGGTTTATGAGATTTACGCGCAATTTGTTGCCAACTTTCATTGTTGTCGTTGTTGTTATTGGCCATTGTTGTTGTTGTTGTTTTTGTTGCTGCTGTTGTTGCTGTTTTGACTGTGCCAGCGGCATATAAAACAATATGTGCCCAGTCTAAGCTTGGCTCGTTAAATGATTTGCGTTTGTTTTTACTCACGCTCTTTATGCCGCATTAGCCCCGGCTCTGACTGCCGCTCGCCGTTCTCGTTGGTAGTTCAAAAAATGTAAAATGGGGCTTACCTGCAATGACCATAAAAAGAGACCAAACGAGACCAATAGAGAGAGAGAGAGAGAGAGAGCAAGAGAGAGAGTAGACGGAACACCAGCCATGAGCATAAAAATTATTTACTTTCGTTTAATGCACAAATATTGATTAAGCTGTAAAATCGTAATACAAAACTGAAGTGCACACGCATCAAGTTTTTCAATTGGTTGTGCACATTTGAGCATGATCGACCCATTCCGGGCTGTGGGGAGTGTACAGAAAGTACAGCACTACACAAAAATATAAACATAGAATGTGGTCTACCAGTCGCATGCAACATTCATGTTGCCGCAAGACAAACCAGGGGCCTCCACCATATAGATACAGATATATGTGCATATAATTTTTGCTAGTCAAGCGCAACAGCTGCACAGGGGGCTGGGACATGGACAGGAGGTGGAGGTAGAGGCAGAGGTAGAGGTAGGGGCACAGTCAGCCAGTTCAACGGCTGTGGCATGCAACAGGCAATGAATCTCAATCTCGGTAACGTTGTCGCTATAGCCAGCTAGCTGGTTGCTTGGCTGACTGCTTGAAATGCAACAAAAACAAAAACAAAAACAAAACAACAAAAAACTGCAAAAAAGAGTAGAACGAGAAGGAGCCGTTGACTTTGGTAATTCAATGGCAACAACTGGCGGCCAAGGCAGCCGCCGCAACAGCAACATCGGACTCGGAGCCGCAGACGACATTCAACTTCAACTTGAATCTTTTGGAGAGAAATATGCGGTAACAACATTTACTAGCCAACCAGCCAGCCAGCCAGCCAGCCAGCCAGCCAGCCAGCTAGCTCTGTCTTGGCGGCGGCCAAGCGACGCGAAACCAACCAAGCAGCCAACAAGCAACAGCTATAGCAACAACAACAACAACAACAGACAACAGGCAACAACTTAACGCACGAAATAGTCAACTTGCCACATTTTAATTCAGTCGAATATTTCTTTTGCTGCTGCAGCGCGTTTTTCTCTGCCTTTGCTCGTCGTTCTTATTGCAAATGGCATAAACGGCAAAATTGCATGCAACTCACACAGACACAGAGACCCACACACATACACAGTGTGACTGCGACTTGACTTTACTGCCTGCACTTGGCTCTGACCAAGGCTTGGAATGTCTTCTTCTTCTTCTCTTCTATTACTTTGTCTTGCCTCGCGCGCTCAACTTGGCTCTTGCTTGTTGGCCGTTGCCCCACCACATTCCTTAGCTTGCTGCCTGCAACAACAGCAACTGCAACTGCAACAACAACAACAACAACAATGCCATGTGCAATGTGCACTGGCAATAGAATTATAGTCACTATAGTTGCTGTCTCTTGGTTTATTTTAAGCTAAATTTATTACCACAAACGTTTTGCATTGTGCGAATGCGTAACTAACATCTTGGCTAAGAAGAACTGTGCTACAGCAGCTCGCTGACAAATGCAAATGAAATTGGCTCTCAAGACTTATTCCCGAAATATTATTTCCTCAAATGAAATAATCACTTAAGCTTGAGCTTTCAAATATACATAAATACATACATACTTATATTTTAATTCAATTCAATTTCAAAGAAAGGTGAGCAAAAGTGGGAGAAGTTCTCAAGTTCGTTTTATGGTCAGAAGTAAAAGAAATTCAGAGCTGGCTTAGATTGCTGATAATATGATATAATCATTTTCTGAGTTATGCAGAAAGAAAATTGAGTTGGTCTTAAAATTCTATATATAAAATTTGGTAACTAACAAAGTTTCCAAACTATTTAACTTAATAATTGTTTGTATGTTTTATGCTTGGGAATTAATTGCAGCAAGTGCTGATAGTCAATGCTGCGCATTGGTGCATGCAACACTACGCTGAACAGCAGCAACAGCAACAACAACAACAACGACTTTGCGTGTTGGCAATAATTACTTTGTTGCTGTTGCTGTGGCTTAGCTCTGCAATTGTTTTGGCCATGAACTTGCCAACAGCGCCAACATCGCAGCAAACACTTGTGCCGTTCTGCCGGAATTTCAAGCAATGTCACACTGTCAGCAGCTGCTTATTGGCCAAAATGTCAGCCTTTAGCCTTTGGTCATAAGACTTATTATCACAACATTCCAGCGTCACAAAGGCTTGCGGCATTTGCCTGACGCTCTCCTGCCAGAGAATTCTTCATAAAGCAACTCTTGACCCGCTGTTAGCCATGGGTGAGGTGAAGCGGTGCGACTTTTAAAATTGCAAATTGAAATAAAAATGAAAAAAAAAAAACAAACAAAAACAAAAACCAAGTAAGAAGCAACACAAAATTCACTGGCTGCATCAGGCATCAGGTAAGCAGCAGCAGATTTCCAGACCATCCATCGAAACATTTCCAATAATAAAATTCCAGGCAAAAAGGGCAGTAAAATTCGCGAACTGAGCCGCCTTCATTGCCGTCGTAGCCGCAATTATACTTCCACCGCAAATGAAACAAGTTTGGCAACTTTGCCAACGACAGGCATTTTGTGGCCATGGCCGCACAGCTCAACGTGCCAGACGAGCAAAGGCTCCAACACACATATACACATACACATGCATATATATATGAGCACAGTGCTCGGAGGCAGACTCCAAGCCTGCCGCCAGCCTGAATGGGGCAATGCAGCGACCGCAACAGCTTCATCATCATCATCATCGTCGCCGGCCAGTCGAAAGTCTGGAGCTGCTGCATTTTTGAGATTCCGGTGCGAGAACTCACTTTGCATTGATGTGTTGCTGAGTGCACGGACCTCTACTGAGAGGGGAGTGCGGAGCGAAGCGATGATTTGGTTTGGCTTGGTTTGGTTTGGTTTGGCTTGGCCTGGCTTGGTTTGCATTGACTGCGGTAGCTGTAAGCATTTAACAATTGCAACCAGCCGCACCTACACTCCCCGACGGCTGGGCTGGGTGGTGTGGACATCAGGCAGGAGGCTATCCATTAGTTGAAGCACTTACGCTATTATCGACAGCAACCGCGATGCTAATGGTGCGCAAAAAGCTTGTTATGATTGCCAGCAGCAGTGCGGCCAGTCAGTCAGTCAATCAGTCAGTCAGTCAGTCAATCGGCCAGTCGGCCTGACCCGATGGTGGCGTGTAATGAAGCATAATCTCATTGTTAGCACTTACAACCAATAAGGTCAAAAACAACAGCAACAACAACAGGAGCAAAGGCAGCGTCGCAGGAGGAGCTAAGCGGATTGGGTCACAGCGCACGCAAGCAGCTCAGTTCCGTGCAGGTCGAGACGGTTCAAGACGAAATAAGTCAACCAGGATCGAGAGTCACAAGCGACAACTACTTGGCATATCCGGGCACACCACTCACTGACCGGGTGTAAGCACCACGCCAACGCCCAACCGCCTAGCCGCCCACTCATCGAGTGGCGCCTTTCAAGTTTATTTGCTTGCCCACTTGTCCTTTTCGCTGAGCTCCAGCTCGGCTTTGGCTCTGCCATGCCCCACTTCCATTGATGATGGCGCTGTGAATGGCATTCGCCAGGCTTTTCATTAGCGTGATTTGCACAGTGGCATTATGTTTTATTCTGTGACACTCCAGCCCGAGCCGAAGTGAGCCGAGTCAACCCACCATCCACACCCGTCAATCCATAGGAAATTTGTCTAATTTGCTGTTAACGAGTGAGCGAGCAGGGGGTGGAGCCAAAGTATAGTATGACTGGTAATCAATGTCTCTTCACTTAGGGCACTCAAGAAAAATGTATTAGTGAGAACAATAAAATATTTTAGTGGGGTAAGTAAATAAGTTTAACCTGCATCTACAGCTTAAAGAGTTTGTCTCTTATTTTTTACAAACAAATAAATTAAAGGCTTTTTAACCCAGCTCAATTGATTGCAATCATTTTTAGAACCAAAATTCTAGTTATGAATTCAATCATCAAATCTTAATCGATCAAGTTTAATGCTAGTACCTAAATATATATTATTCTTAGACTAATGCAAATATAATTATTAATATTTAATTAACTTTTTACAGAATAATTCTGTAATGATAAAATATTATTACATAAATTATTGTATATAAAAGATATTTATATACTTGCTTGACAATTTATAAAAATAAAAAATATTTAACTTTAATTCAATACACAAAGCTGTATTTTTATTAAAATCGTAAATACACTTTCTTTAAAGCCTCACATATATCATTGATTTAAAATACTGAGCAAGTGCATAACAAATCTTAACACAGTCCCCAATACAAACAGCTAGCAAACAGAATATACATTTATTTACAAGCCTGTGTGTAAATGTAAATGTGTTTAGCTGTAAATATTTATGAACAGACTCGAAAAAAGGGTTTTCAGTTATTTTTTGTCGAATATATCTCTCGAGGCAAGACAAAAGTGGCATAATATTACGAATATTTAAATCGCAACAAAAGCAACGCAAAAACGGACTTGAAATTGTAATTGTTACAAATGCAGCGCTGAACTCTGTCGCTAAGTCAAATCTGGTAACTCCTTTAACAATCAGCAGCAGTAAAATGCTGAGTACAAATGAAAGGAAAAAAAAAGAAGAGAGCAACATGCACCGACTAGTAATTACACTTATAATAAAAAAATAAATAAATAAAATAATATCAAAATTAAAATTAAATATCATAAAAAAAAAAAAATAAATAAATAAAAAAAAAAAAAATAAATAAAGAAATAAATAAATTAATTAATGCAAAAAAAAACATTTTTTTAATGATAATAATTAAAATAAGAATAAGACATATATTTTATAAAATGAAATTAATGATAAGTCTAATGGTATTTATTCTTCTTCACTTCATAGCAGATAAAATTGATACATACAAAATAGAATGAATATCAGAAGAAAACAAAAATAAATATACAAATATGTTATCTAGTGTCAAAAAAAAAAAAAAAAAAAAAATATATATATATAAATATCAGAGTTAGATAACTCTAAAGATTTAAATAAATGTTGCATATTTTCCAACACTATCAAAATACCTTGCAAGACAAAAGTATAGTTTTCAACAAATTTTAATTTCAATTTACTCTAACCAAGCAACGAAGTCAAAAGTCGTTTTAGAATACAATCTCAAGTCCAGGATAACTAAGGAGACGCCAAAACAAAAATCCAGGTTTTTGTTTTTGTGAGTGAGGAGAAGTGAGGAACAGAGTAAACCCTACCTTCTACTCTAAAGCAATGAAGGAGCTTTTGAACTTCAATTCAGCATAGTCCTCTAGCCCGGCAACCAGGTAGCCAACGTGCAGCAAAAAGCAAGTACAATGGTATAGATAATAAGGCGCTGCTGCTGCTGCTTGTTGCCTTTTACCTTTGGCGACCTTCGCGAAGCAGCAGCCGGGTATGCCGCGGCATCGGTCTGCAGCAGTTGCTGATTGGAATTATTTAGCCAGACTGCGGCAGCAAAAGGAACAAAGCTTAAGAACAGCAACAACAACAACAACAACAAGGCACTGGCTTGCACTCTTTAAATTGTGATTTATTGTATTTATGCCTTACCGCTGCCGCTCGCCACAGCTTAAATTGAGTTTACAACAAAAGCATTTTGGTTTTGTATTCGGGTTGAATGCAACTAACGGCTAATGAGGCGCATGTTAAGATGCCAGAATTTGTAGCTGGCTACAAAAGTGAAATCTAAAATCCAGAGCAGCACAAGACAAGCAGCAGCAGCAGCAGCAAAAAAGTATTTCTATACGCCATCTTTTTTTTTAAATATATATTTAAAGACAATCGCGAAGGCCAAGCCAGACTTTGATTGCAAGCAAAGCGACAGCCCGATAATATGTGGCGACTGTTTGCAAAATCGAATGGGAGAAAAAAAAACCAGAAACTGAGCCAGAAACAGAAAAGCGGAGAAGAAAAACAAAACAGGCAACAAGCAGCAGGAACAGGCTTTTGGCTTGCCAACAGCAACAGCAAAAGCAACAGCAACAGCAATTTACGATAGCAAGTTGCGCGAACAGTGAGCCATTTAAGGGCCTCAAGGCCAAGGTTTAACCAGTGCCAGCAACGACTGATCGAAATCCAGCCAGAAGAGCAGACCGAATCAGCCAAGCAGCCAACCAGCCAAGCAGCCAACCAGTCAAGCAGCCAAATGGCCAGCGCACTTGGCACACATACCTTCAACCAATGCATCCTAACAAAGCGCGGCCAGGAAACGTGCGAGTGCCACAGTCGCACAGTCGCACAGTCCGAGCCAGAGCCAGAGTCACAGAGCCGCAGTTCCAGCCACGTCACAGCCATGCATAATAAATGCGCAACTGGTGTGCAAAGTAACCGGTTTTAGGAAACGAAGAGCCACCCGAAGCGGGGCACCTCCCTCGGGGAACTGTTATATGCCTGGGGAAATGTTAACATGAAAAGCTACAGTCGGCTGTTAGCCAACAGGATGTGGCATTCGGGCAGGGGCAATGCTGTTAGCCAAGAGCTTTTCGCTAACAGCCGTCGACGGTCGGCTAACAGTATAAGAGGCGACAGCAGCGAATAGAAAATTCTGCTGCTTAGCGAATCGCACTTCCGGCGGCAAATCAGCGCACCAGACAAGAAGCAAACAACTGATGCGCACAGCGCTACTAGTTGGCAAATGGCGAATGACTGGCTAGCTGGCCAACTAAGCTAACTGACTGCAGATTGTAGAGCTGACGCACACATCAGCATTTAAATGGTCTCGCAGGAATGCAGATTTTACTGCAACGCATGCCAATGTCTGGCCAAGAACAGTTGGAGCTGCCAAGTCGCTAGACAAGTCAAACCACTCGCGCTGCTGCCACGACGACGCCTCGTAGAGTACGTTGACCATTTTGGCAACACTTTTTCTTACAGCGCAGCGACTTTGTTATCGTCATGAGAAAATTACAGCACTTGATGTTGTCGCAGCCGGCGCGTCGTCGCGACTTTTCGCTCTTGGTCAGTTCTCATGAATTGCAACTGAATTTGTAACAAAAGCAACAACCAACAGCTGACAGAACACAACACACAAAAAAGAAGAGAAGAAAACGAAGAACACCTTTACATGTTGTATAGAGGCGACAAAAGAACAGAAACAAGAACAACTGGTTAGAATAAGCGTCACACAGTTCGCCCAGTCAGTCGGTGGGGCCAACTCAGACAAATGTCTGAGAATTATACAAAACTGAAATATTTACGCATTCACACAAGACACGGAAAGAGCAGAAAGTACAAATTATTATGCATGTCACGAATATGATGTAAAAATATTATTAAATGACGTTAGCGAATGAAATATTATAATGAAATTATATTATTTACATTTTACAAGCATGCAGAGAAAGTGCTAGAACCCTTCAAAAAGTTCCGTCAGTCATTTAGTTTGGCCACGGCTCAGACAAATATTTGATTATAATGCATTATTCCCATCAGATATAGAAATAGATTTATTTATATTAATTATAGAAATAAATTGATTATTTAAGTGTGAATATCGTATCTATTTAAAATTGTATTGAAATGGCAGAGTTTCTTTTTATATAATAAATATAATATCTGACCATGTTCTCCACCTACAATATTTTTACAATTTATTAAGCAAAAAGAAAATTAGTAAGTTTCAGTTTACCATTTACTGTCAGAGAACCATAAAGCAATTTAATTATTTATGTATATTTTCAGATTTAAATACCTTTTCCAATTAAATTATTATATAATTTATTATCTGGAAAAAATAGTTTATTTTATTTTTATTTTTTTATTTATTATTATTACAATGAACCATTAGTTGGATGTTAAAATAAAAAAAAAAATATATATATATATATATATTTTATTTTTTTGTGAGCTCTAATAAATATATGAATATAAATATAAATTCACACATTTAGTGTGAAATTTATATTTATATATTTATTATAACAAACTACCATACTTTCTAAAGACTAATATAATATAGAAATAATATATTATGTCATGAAACCAACCAGTTAGGAGAAAACAAAACTTCTCTGAAATTACTGGTTCTTTCTGGAAAGCACCCAGCTGCAAAAAAAGAAATAAAGAGTGGTAGCCAAGCACAACTTCAACTACATGTCACGATCACGAACATGCTTCCAGTAAGAGCCAGAGCCAGAGCTAGAGCTAGAGCTAGAGCCCAAGTCAGTGGAAGAGAAAACTCACAAAAGTTTTCTATGTGCTCTGTGTTCTGTGTGTGTAGCTAGTCGAGATCAGCGCCAAAGCGAGTAGCTCGATGAGTGAGTGCGGCGCTGCGCTTGGCTGGCGTTTATTGACCCTAAATGAAATTGCAGTCCCGCTTATGAGGTTGGCTATATTTTCACATGCATGTATTTAAGGAACAATCGCATGCACTGTGTGCCTGCGGCAGCTCATTCAAATTTCAAAGTTAAACAAAGCGCGTGTTGCCAATTGGCCACCAGGTAAAAGATGAGATGAAAAAAAATGAACAGAAACAACAAATCAGCTTACAAACAAGCCAAAAGACGAATGACGACGTTGCTTCCTCTGCTGCCGCTGCTGCTGCTGCTGCTGCTGCTGCTGCTGCTGCTGCTCTTGCTGCAGTTGCGTCAGCGTCGATGATGTCGACTGAATCTGACTTTGGTCAAGTTCAAGCAGCAAAGTCAAAAGCAAAGTCAAATGGTTTTGCTTTATGCGCTGTTGCCAAAGCAAAAGTGAGCATATTGGCCAAGTTCTTTGCAGCTTGCATAGAAATTGAGGCAGGAGTAGACAGCGTAAGGCAAGGGCTTGCTGCAGCCTATTCTTGCGGCTGAATTCATACTTGTTTTCTGTTTTTGGAATGCATACATCTGAGTCTTCTTCTTCTGCTCCTTGGGCTTGCTGTTGGGCTGTGGTTGCAATATAAACCTGTTTTTGTTGCCATTTCGGTTGCAGTCACAGTCTGAGTACTGACAACGCAACCACAAAACATTTAAGCAAAAGTCATCATCTACTGATGCCTCCTTTGTGCGTTCTGGCTGCATGTGGTTGCCCTGAATATTTATATTGTATCTCTGGGGTGCATTTCATTTAGGATTTTAATTGAAATGCCTGCGACAAGCAATAAAATCCTCATAAAAGTATTCAAATTAAATGCATATAGCATATCCTTCAAATATGAGGTGAGCGTGAGGTTGCTGATGTTGCTTGCTGCTTGCTGCTGCTGCCACCCAAACCCGAACACCTACCACCTACCCGACCGTCCCTTATCATCGGCGTCATCAGCTCTGTTATCTGCCTGCCAAGCTAATAATAAAGTTTACAAAATATGCCAAACTTTCGGCTCAAGAACAACAACTGAACGAACGGCCGGGGCCGAAAGTTTAACATAATAAATAAACAAAAAGCCAATCATTTAGCGGCGCAACAGCAACGGAAAATATATAAACAAGCGCCGCAACTACAGCAACATAATGAGAATAGATTTGTTATTTTAGGCGAAAAATATATATTTGACGGAAGTTTTCACTTTCCTTGCCAAACAGCATTTTACATTTATCATAATTAGAAACGTTGATTTATACTCACGGAAGTGTGGAAAGCAGATGAAGAGTACGCAAAAATAAAAATAAAAAGGAAAAGCTAAGAACAATGTGGCCAGAAATTCGACACTCACCTGCAAATACAAGAATGAAAGCAAAAATTATTTTTAAATATTTAAAAGGAGATGAAGAGGGGGAGAGAGAGAGAGCGAGAGAGGAAATCTTATCGAATACATTAAATTGTAATTTAATTTAAATGTAGAGTTAATTTATTACGGCATGTTTGTTGTTCATTCTGATATATTTGCCACTTGCACTGGCGGCATCAATTTCCGAGGCGCCCCACGAAGGGAAGCTGAGGAGATGGGGCATGGGGCATGGGGCGCCTGCCTTGGCTTGAGTTGGCCTGGCGCAGAGCAGCTCAATTATTAATGCGCTTTTGTTCACTGCATACTTTCAGGCTGGCATTGAGAAATCAGCAGCACGCACAAATACACACACAGCCGACTTTGATTTGGCAAACAGCACAGTTCAAGCATATAGAAGCTGCTGCCACGAATTACGGCCATAATAAATGAGAACTAAATTATTGATGCGATTGCAAGTGTGATTGTTTATTCTCAAAAGGAGCACACGGGTTGCTCTAAGCTATTTAATTTATAACATTTCGATTGGCAAACGCTAGCGCATCTCTTTTGGCCAGCAGCACACGGCTCTATTTATAAATGTCTCACTTTGGCGGCACAATCGTTTGTCTGTCTGTCTGTCTGTGCCCGTGCATGAGTTTCACATTTCAAACGGCGCGCCGCACTTAGCTCCGCCCGTTTGGGCTAATGTCTTGGGCGTTTTAGCAAACAAATCACTTTTAATTTTCGGTGACTTTGATTTTTGCACCAGCCTCCGCCCCGTCACCAGTCAGCTGGGCCACTTGGGGGCGTCTGACTAGGCATCTTCATTATCATTTGCAGTTGTGAGGCTAAGCCTACGGGCCTGGTCTTACGGGTTTTTTCCATTCCATTCCATTCCTCTTTTTTTTTTTTTTTTTTTTTTTTTTTTTTGCCACTCTACATTTGTCATTTATGCTTTGATTTTGGCTTTCATTTTGTTTTTCTCGACACACACACACGCACACAAACACACACCCAGTGGCAAGAAAAGCAAGCCAAAGTGACTTTTGAGTGACAAATTGTTTTTAAATTTTGGCTGCCTGCTTATTTGTGTTAATGGCATAAATTTGCATAAAAGCATTAACTGTTTATTTGCTTTGCCGCTTGTGTGCTCACGTGCTTTTTCTCCTCTGCACACACACACACACACACACACACACTACCTTAATCTTGCTTTATGCAGCCCCCGCCCGTGCTGCACCACCCTCCTCACACCAACCATCGTGAAAATTTGCAAATTGGCCAAAAAGGCAAAACAAGCGGCAGGCAAATTGAAATCACATCGCTGCTCCGACAAATTCACATATGAGAACAGCTCTTGAGAACAAAATGACTTTTTACTGTTGCTGCTGCTGCCTACTGCTGCTGCTGTTGTTGTTGTTGTTGTTGCTGTTGCTGCTGCTGCTGCGATTAGGGGTGTGGAGTGTGGCATGGCAAATATGTGGCTGCGCGGGGTGGCTGCCACTGTTGCCCCCTGGAGGCTGAATATAATTTTCTACTCGTATTTATTTGTTAGAGCCCAAACAGCAGCAGCAGCAGCAGCGCACTGATTGAATTGTGACAGACTGCTCCCGTCCACCCTCCACTCGGCTAAAGAAAAATAGCCAAGAATGCAAATTAAAATAAGGCAGCATCCAAACAGGAAGCTGGGGCGCCTGCGACTCTCTCAGATGTGTGTAAGATAATCGCCTCTAACTTGGGTTGCCAGCAATTTTTATAAAAGGACGCATCAAATTAACTCCTACAAAAATCGAAAATTCTCAAGAGAAATAAATATATAAGAAATAAATATATATTTATATACAAATATACGAAAAACAATATTCTGCAGAATAAAAGCCAATGTGCATGAATTATTAAACACAGTTGACGTTGGCCAGCAAGGCGGCTGACCGAGCACAGGCTTTGCTTCAAAGAAAGGCTTTAAGGCCTTTGCGCTCGATTCGCCCAAAACAGCCAATGAGGGGCATTAAAACGGCTTAAAGGCGTAATATGTTGTGGCTTAAATTACATAATAACAGCGGAACGAGCCAAGCGCAAACAATAACAAGGCCAAACACAATAACCAAAAAAAAACGTGGGGCTTACAAAGTATGCTGCTCATACCCTATAAATAAAAACTGCAATGGGCTAGCTAGAAACTTTCTGTGCTCTTAGATGCTAAAAGTTAAAAAATATAATTCCCATAATAAAATGCTTAATTTGTGCCAGATTAATTTATTTACCATTTGTCAGTGGCTAACTCCTAGTCGTATATACCCAATGCATGCGCAGTATAACGTGTTACTTGTTTTTATATATTTTTTAATTATATGCAAAGAAATGTTGCGAGTCGGTCGTCAAAAGGCTTACAAAGAGCCTTTCTTCTGCCTGCCAAGGTAAACACGTGGCTCTACTGCCTCCAAAAAGGGAACAAAAATCAGTCAGCTTACAGGCGCTCATAGCCCGCGTGGCTGCCAACATAGTTGTTGCCTTTGTTGGCTTTTATCATTAACATAGCTTCAAATTAACGGAAAAACACAGTCAAGCAACAGCAGCAGAGGCAGCAGCAGCAACACTGGAGCCACTGCACCGAGTCGTCTCGTCGTTGGGGGAATTATAATTTTTTTTTTCACACTTTTCCAGCGCCTTTTGCTGGCCGTGTTGCAGCCACTTCGCGGCGCTGTCACTTGGCGAGGCAAAAGTTTGTCCCGCGAGAAGTGCATGAATATAAAATTCGGTTGAAAAGTGTTAATTTCAAGGCAGCACGACGACAGACGCCTGGCAATATGGCCTAAGACAGCCGACCATTCCGCCCGCCAAGCAGGTGGCACCACTCTCAAGATGCAGCGTTGTATTCGTTTCGTTTTGGCATATTGCCGACAATTTGCGCTGCTTTGTAATTAATTGAACAACACTTCACATCAAATTTATTGGAAATGCGCTGCTCAATTCGTTTTGCTGGTTGACGACGTAATTAACAAGCTGACAACCAGCTAATTAGCAATCAAATTGTTGCGTCGCACAATTCAAAGTTAAACAGACCCCCATAAGGGGAGGCAGATAATGCTCAATCGAATATAGTGGAAATGTTCATATATGCTGAACTGCATATATGGAGCATAGTTTCAAACATATGCAAGTCATTATTAAAGCTAAAATTAGAAATTTGAGATATGCACTTTCATCATGTAGAATTATGTATAAAAATATGCACTAAATAAAATTGAAATTCTGTTTCTCATGCACTTGACTTATATATAGACTTCAGAGACAAATTGTGCATAGATGAATATGAATAAATTTTTTTATTTGTATATAGCTCAACTCATTCATTAAAAATTCCTACGGATAATTGCTATAAAATGTTGATAACAATAAATTAATATTAATTATGAATTATTCATCTACATTTATTGTGAGATGTTATACAAATATTTTATTTAGATACACACACGCAAATATATACATCAATGGGGTCAACGATCTAACTTTTCTGTCTAAGCCAGTTTTAGGAACCAGTCTGCAATCAATTTGTAGAAATGCAACTGAACAACGAACTCATTTAAATAATTTTCGATTTGTATATAGAACATTGAATTTAATATTTGAGCGACCGACTGTAATCAATTTTACACACAGATATATTATGGATATAACATTTCGTATATAATAATATCGTAAACAATTTTGGTATATTAATATCAAGCAAAAGCAGAACAAAACTTGTTCTTAAAATTTGGTAATTTTTATTGATTTATTTATTTTTATTAAAACCAGTTCAGTTTGCCTGATGAGTTATCCACGTGATGGAGTGATGTTTAATTAAGTCAGTCAAAGCAAAAATTGCAAATAATATAAAATATAAAAACTTCGATTGAAATTAAATATGAAATAAAAACAATAAAAAAAAAAATAAAAATAATAAGAAAAAATTATAAATAAAATATAAAAACTTAAAATTAAATTTAATAAAATAAAAAATAAATATTTCAAATAAAAATATATAAACTTATATTATATATATAAAACAAAAACATACTACAAATTAATACAAAAATAAATAAAAAAATAAAAATTTAATTTGAATTAAATAAAAAGTACTACAAATTAATATCAAAATAAATTAAAAAATTAAATTTATTTTAAAATAATGACTTCAAGCTTAAAAAAAAATCTACATAAAAATAAAAATCAGTAAACAAAAATTAAATGAATTTATTAAGGCAGGCATTGAAATACCTGGATGAATAACTAAATTAATTTTTATATATTTATAAATTTAAACATTTATCAAAGTCCAATCTATTTACGTTTTAGCAAGACTGGCAGTTAGCAAATTAAAATACAGAGCTCAGCTCTCTCAGTTGAAATTCTTTTATACACATCTGTCTTCGCAGGCCTCGTCAAGTCAAGCTTCACATTGACAAGTTCAAAGCTATCATATGCAGTTGTCCTATATGAGCGGTTCCCTGAGTTTTGCATACGTAATGCTGTCATTAGGCGCACATGCAGTGAGCTGCTAATGCAAATCCCTCATGGCTGTTGGCCTCTCACTAAACTGGCTGCTATATTTATTTTGGAGATTTTGTATACTTGCAGCCACACGTCCCGGCATCAACTTCTGTGTGTGTGCAGGCGTGCGTGTGGTTTTTGTACGTGTGTATATGTCGGATTTGGGTGGTGTCGTTGTTGCTGCTGTTGCTTCAGCTGCTACTGCTGCTGTTGTTGTCATTGTCACGTGTGAAGTGCCATCGAGTGACACAAATGAAGTGGCTGCTATTAGCTTTAAAACTCACAAGAGCACAAAGAGCAGAAGAGCTCCAAAAGTGGAAAACTTTGCGTGCATCTCGTTTGCCACTTGCTGAAAGGCAACAACTACTTGTGTAGTCTTAAAGTTACCCCCGCACATACCACACACTCACACACAAATACGCACATATACATATATATACGCATATATACTGATACTGCCACGCAGCGCATCAAGTTTGCTTTCATGTGCGCAAATTAGCTTATCTGATACATCAAAATGCTACTGCATAATTCAGCAACATTTTTTCTGCCACTTTCATTCAATTTGCACCCAGCCAAATCTTTTGCCATAGCACTCGCTGAGGTTTATGCCTGGGTGGTTGAGTGGTGCTCTACACTTGATGCTGCTGCTATATGCGTGTGTGTGTGTGTGTGTGTGACAGTCTTCAAGCTGATGGCTGTTGTTTGGCTCTGCAAGTTTATTTTAGTTTTGGCACGAACTGTCTTTGCCCTTTTTTTTATTTTTATTTATTTTTATTTTTTTGTCATTTTGTTACTTTGTAAATGCAACTTTAATTTGACATTTACATGCGACTCGGCATAGCTGCTGCCCATTGCTATTGAGAGCAACCGAATCCAATTGCCTGCTGCCTGCTCAAAATTTCCTTATGAGAAATTCAATCCTTGGCATGTTTTTAGATTATCACAAGGCAATCGCATGTTTTTTCAACAAGTCCGTGTGGGCGTGGGTGTGTGTGTGTGTGTGGCTGGGAGTGTATGATTACTGCGTTTGTGTGACTGCTCTATATCTATCTCTCTCTCTCTCTCTCCCCTCCCTCACGCTCTTGCTCTCTCTGCTCTTTAGGCTCCAATGGGATTTTTGCTACTTATCTCATTTTTAGCATATTTTATCAAACATAAATATGTATATTTTGCGCGCTGCTCTTGCTCTAACAGTGCTACTCCTCCTGCTCCTGCTGCTTCTCCTGGTCCTCAAGGATTTGATTCTCATTTTGTGCGTCACCAGCATCAGAGTTTTCTGCGCTGCGTCTTGGCGTGTGTCTGTCTGTCTGTCCGCCTTGCCTTACGCTTTTTAAGCTGCTTGATTGACTTGAAGTGCTTGGATTTAAGTGGTCGTTGGAGATTTGCTCGTTGCTGTGGCCCTCACTATTGTTATTGTCGTCGTTGTCGTTGTTGTTGCTGTTGTTGTTGTTGCTGCTGTGGGTGGCATCGTGGCGTTACATTATATTCTTGATTATTTGACTCTGTTGACTGCCATTGAGGGACAGATGTCTGCGAGCTTTTGTACCATATCAAAGGCCAAGTTTCAAAATTCATTCAGTTTTGCCTGCCTAATTGACAGGTGCAAACATAACCGTTTCTTGAGCGGAAAATCTCAACCAGTCTAGCGCTATCTAAGCGAACTCTGTTCCAAGAGCACACACAAAGTAAAGTCAGCACACACACACAAACTATTCTTTTCTTTTCTTTTTTTTTTTAAGCACACGAACTTTAAATGTGTTTTGCGGACAGTTCCTTTGACCAATTACAGCGCTCAGCAGCCTTGGGGTTCGAACGAGCACGAGGTCTGCTGGCAAAGCCGCTTAGCATTAGTTTGTTTGACTCGTCACAAGTTCAAAAGTCAACCTTGCACATTGCAGCTGCAACTTTGTGTGGGTGTGGGTGTGGGTGTGTTTGTGTGTGTGTGTGTCTGTCTGTCTGTCTGTGTGCATAAGTCACTTAAGTGCCCAATATGTTTGGCCATTTGAACAATTAAAAGTTTTGCTCCTAATACGCTTCATTTGGTAAACTTTCGCAGAGGGATAAGTGACTGGGGAGAGTGGCCGATAGATCCGATCAATGCATAGGGCAGGGTATTAAGAACTTTCATCACATGCACCGGCGTGGCAACATGCCAGCCAGAGTCCAAACTGATTTGAATTATATGAAAGTTTTAACCAAAGCAGAAATCAGAAGAAGAAGGGGGCAAAAAAACGTTGTACAAAATAACGAAAAACTTTGCATGCCTGGCAAAATGTTCCCTTTGTTGCTTATTGAAATTTATTGAGATTTATGCATAATCTGGCTGAGCGCAGAACAAAAAAAAAAAAAAAAACCCAAGACAAAAAATTCCTGCCAGCTGTCAATCACAGAAGTCGAAGCCCGAACTGTGCGGCCATCGGGCGTCATCTTCATCCTCCAGTGACCGATAAAAATGACAGGCACAAAACATTTGATGAAACACTCGGCTAACGCTAACGTCGTCAGCGTCTAACATCGGCCTCAGCTCAGCTCAGCAGCTGTCCAGGAAATAAGCGCCAATTATGCCACCAGCAAATGCGTTCGGCCTGCTGCCCAGCAGGAAGCCAGCTGGATGGCCAGTTAGCGACCAGAATTCATTTCGTTCGCTCGTTTCGTTTCGCTTCTTTCAATTCCAATTTCAATTTGCTGCACGCTGAAATGGCGCTGTCGTCGTCGTAGCTTTCGCTTCGTATTGGGTGGATGGGTGGACAGGGGGGGGAGCACGCATATCTGCTTGACCAAGCGCATAGATGAAAGACTGAAGAGAGTCATCGAGGCGCTCAAAATGACCCACCTCCGTGAAGCAATGTTTCATTTTGTACGCACTTCCGCCGTTAGCTGGCGCCCTTCCATCTCGTAAAGGGATTTTCCTGTATCCTGCATCCGCTCGTCGCTGCTGCTGCTGCTACTGCCACGGCTCCTGCTGCTACTGTCATCTTGCGCCATTGGGTCATCCATCTACCGTTTCATCCTTTGAGCAGCCCGCAAATGTTTTATTTATATGTGGACAACGTTGGCGGCAAAGTTTTACTTAAATATGCGTAGCGGACCGTCAGGCCCTTGGCCAAACAGCCACTGCTCAGGTGTCTGGGTGTATATATATATATATATATATATATGTGTGTTTTTTTTTTTTTTTTTTTTTTTTTTTTTTATTTTATTTAAACAGGCTTTTTACTACCTAATTGGCAGCTTAACAAGTTGAACATAAAGACACAATTATTTACAGTACACACTACAGAAATTTCATAACAATAACAATATAACAATTAACAAAAACATCAACAAACAATAACAATTTTTACGTAAATCACATGCAATTTGACTTGATACATTTTTATAGGAACCTCGCAGGGAGGTCCTGTGGATGGCACTTCTTCAGTCTTCTTTTTCTGGCTGCTTTCTTAAGTCTTCTTGCCAAAGGGTTTGGGTGGCCTTCGAGTCTTGCAAGGTAGCTAGCAGCTACCTTTTGCATAACGTCTCCAACTTTGGGGACCCTGAGATCATATATATGTGTGTGTGTGTGTGTTTGTATTTTCCTTTCTCCTTCTACAGTTGACTTTGATTCTGGTGTATTGATATGTATAAGTTCGGCTGGCATGGCATACTTTTAGGCACAGCCGGAAGGTCTCAGCCTTTGATTGAGTGGAGCGCGCGCAAATCCGCAAAATAGATTTCCCAATTGACACATATTTTCTTTTTGCCGAAAAATTGCTTGCATGAATGAATGCTACTGCTACTAGGGCTGCTCTGTTGTTTTTCTTTGGAAAGCACGTATTTCGACTCTTGTTAATAAGATTTTAATATTTATGGCGTGGACACACGGCCCTTCGAATCGACACGTGTTTCACTTCTCGCAGCAGTCAGACAGTCAGAGATCAACTTTTCCAGTTAATTTGAAGTAAGTTGAGGAATATCAAAATGAATTCTGATTATTATGATTTTTGAGGCAAGTCCAGCTGACAGGCTCGTGCATTATTCATTGGCTTCATACATTTCTTTCGTTATGCTTTTAATTTTAATGCTTTTAATTCATATTTGTCTAGCTTGGAGAAAAACAAAAACAAAAACCTGGCCACATAATAAATTAAATTTTATTTAATTGCTTCAGTTAAACGGGTTGCCTGCCACTTGAAGCATGAAAAACCGCTCGGTGTGAATGCCTTTATTAATTTCGAAAACAGACCCCAACACTTAAGGCTGAATGTAAAACCTTGCCCACTTCACCTAAAGCATTCGCATTCGCCAGCGGCAAGAAGCAGCGGCTGGCGCTTCTTTATTTGCTTTGCTGATTGTCAACATCAATTATTTAACTTTTGCGTGACAGACCGCCCAAAACTGCTCGGGTATAGGTACCCCTTTTGCCCTCGCTGGTCTATTTAAAAACAGTCAAATAAGCGCACATAAAACTTATCACGCCTGAATTTGTCAGCACAAAAGCCAGGCACGAACGGAAAAATTTCGCGGCTGGCTTGAGAGAAGGCAGCAACCCTTTCACTTTTTTTTTTCTTTCTTTTTCATTTTTGTCATTCTTGTTATGTGCCCTACGCATCCTTTTTTTGAAATACCCTGTAACTAGATAGGGCAGTAACTGGGGAAACTTTAAATTGATGATGTAAATATGAATGAGATTCATTGATTTAAAAAATTCGCAAAAACCCAAACATATTTTTTAATATAGTAAGAAAGGAACTAAATGAAATTAACTTTATTAACTTATTCTAAAAAATCATGAAACATTATTTTAAACTAGAATTAGCAGCGAACATATTTAGACCGATAACAATTATAGGGAATAGAACTATAATTAAATATCTACATAACTATGTAATCGATACGATACAATGTCATCGATACTCAACAAGAATGTTATCGGAAGTACAGATTTCCATTCTTAATTTGACATATAATGTTAACCTCTTTTTATATTATTTTGGGTATAAACAAATATTCTGTTTTATATTCTTCAGTAATATAGATAAATTGAAAAAAAAAAATAAATAAATAAATAAATAAAAAATTTAGGAAAATAATATTATACAAGTAAAAGGAAAAAGTAGTTTTCAAGCTTTGTAAAACAACAAAAAAAAAAGATAATAATAATAATAAAAATAAAATAAATAAATAAAAATAAAAAAATCATAAATATATAAAAAAGAAAATAATCAATAAAACTTATAATATTTAAATAATGCTTCGTTGATTTTAAATCTCTTTTTCACTACTTCTACTTCAGTATCAATTGCTTTACAGGGTAGCTGCATAGTGCAGTCTATTAGCTTTTGCCTTGCCGAATTCGGTTAGTTGAAAATTTGTCGCCGCTTCTGCTTTGCACTTCATTTTATGTTTGTCTTGTTGAATGCCAAATGCAAATGCTCTGCATACTTTATGGCGTTTTGTACGCTTTTTTCACACTTTCCTAAGCAGTTGCCGCCGCCGTCGCTGCCGCGCGCACGAGTTACCAACCCAACAACACACACAAACACATATTCAATAATTCTTTGTACACACATAAGCACACACAAAAACACTCAAACACACACAAACACATATTCAATAATTCTTTGTACACACATAAGCACACACAAAAACACTCAAACACACACACAATTATAAAATACCTACACATAAGCATTGTACTCTTTGTAAGAAGATACGAAACAAAGAAACCAAAAAACTTAGAAATAAAGACTCACTTCTGTTTTGGCATTTGAATGAAGAGGACGTTTTATTAATATCTTGACACCTACATATATACACCATCTAGCTCCCGATGGTAATTGGCGCAGCCGGTTAAGGAATGGATCTACTTATAATCATGCTAAGTATCATTATTTTTGTGAAGTTCACTAAAGTGGAGTAACTGTGTATAAGATGCATTGCTAAATGGAACGGAATCAATCGCTGATAATCGTTACCACAAAAAAAAAAAAAAAAAAAAAAAAAAATATAAATATTGCAGTCTATGTATAAACATGTACACATGTACCTAATTTTAAATAACAAATGTGTTGCGATTGGGCAGAATCAATCGTTGATAATTGCTGTTATCGCAACATTATTCATTAAAAATATATATGTACATATGTGGATATGTATGCATATGAACATCTTGTGGTGTGATATATGAAATCAAACGCTGATCATCGTACTTCATACACAACAAACATTCATTCACAAACTCATGATGTGGTGGGGTGGAATCAATCACTGATAATCACTACTGCCACAGCATGATTAAACAACATAGTAATGTATTTGTGAATTTGTACATGCAGTACATATATGCAGACATACGTAACTAGAAAATCGTCTATTATTTCACAACTACATGAAATTTTAAGACACGCTATGAAAAATAAATAAAAAGCAGCAACGCCACAATTCTGCGTTTCGCCGCCGACCTAACGGAATCTTGAATTTCGGTCGTCACTCTCAACATTAAAGAGGCTCTGATGTCCGGCGCCACTAGACACGCGACAGAATTACAACGCTCAAAACTCAAGAAATTTCGGCCGACAATAACAAATCTATGCAACATACAATATATGGCGCCACTAATCTGTCTTTCGACGCCGCCACCGTCGCTTATTTCGGCGAAACGAAATATGCCTGGCGTCACACATTCGCACAACTACGCTACAAAATATGTAGTTTGTAGTGAAAGACACTATTCAATGAGCAACTCGCAAAACTACAAGATCAGTTGCGACACAGAGCTCAAACAGAAAAGACATACATACAGCTTACAAATAATCTCATAGTGCAGTGATAAATAGTCGTAATCGCTCATGTGAACAGAAAAGTCTATAAAATCAAACGTTGATAATTATATGACTTAACTGATCGGCTTTGGTAAAACACATACGCAAATTTTCATAGTATATATCATTTTCATTCTTACGTTGTTTTTCCCTACGGTGAATTAGATCCGATGAATTCTGGCGCAACAACTTTTATACCAACGCAGCATTCGTAAAACTGGTGTCAATACCACAAGCAATAGCATTTTATTAAGGAATGTCAAAGCGATATACACTTCGGCCAAGAACATCTACCAGGCAAATCATAAAAAATAAGCGAAAACACAGTTTATCCTCCCAACGAAAACTCAATGGACTCCGGCAACGCCTCGGTATCACTTCCGTCTACTATATCGACTTCAAACGGTACACCTTCAACAATTAGCATGGATAACACTCCAACAACTGTAACCCCAACCGACATCCTCGCTTTCATCAAGGAAGTACCTACCTTTGACGGAACCCCTAATCAACTGCAAGACTTCATCGTTAATGTGGAAGAAGTGATCACATCTATGCAAGGAATCGACCAGACACCGTACAGCTCCCTTCTACTAAGAGCTATCAGGAATAAAGTCATAGGAAGAGCTAATGACGCGTTAAAACTGTGCGACACTGGACTCATCTGGAATGACATTAAGGCTAATCTGATTCAACATTATGGTAACAAAAAAAGTGAAGCTATGCTTATTCACGATTTGCAAAACATTTCTGATAACTTATCTTTAGGTCAACTTTTTTATGGTATTTTGAAAATAAGATCTCAATTAACAGACAAATTACGAAACGCAAATCAATACTCGACCGACAAAGCTAAACTCTATGACGAAATTTGCTTGAATACATTTTTAATCCACTTGCGAGAACCTCTTAAAACTTCAGTAAAATCAAAAAATCCGCAAGATATTAACGAAGCCTACGAATATTGCCGTATAGAAAAGACCTTCTATTCTCAAAAACCAAATAACACTCAGAAAATTAGAGCACAAATAACACCATATTCACGCCCCCAAAATATAAAAAATCATCCTAACAATAACCCACAGTATAACAATAGAAGCAATTCATATAGAAATTCTGCAGCCATCACTCAGCCTAACTATCACAATAATAATAGAAATTCAACTCTAAATCCTTTCAACTCAACAATCACCCCCAACAATCAATTACATAATATTAATGAACAACAATCATCAACTGAACTTTGCAATATCAACGACGCAGAAAATTTTTTCAAAACTGCCTCCAAGACTCAACAGGGTACTTAACAAAAAGAACACATGGCTCAACACTACCATTCATATGGATTAATTCCATCACAAACCAACCCATCAAATTTTTAATAGATACAGGTTCCACAAATTCATTTATAAGCCCAACTTTAGTTTCCAATGTCGATCGCAAAACTCTCAATAATCCTGTAACTATCCAGACTGTCTTAAATCAACATGTCATTAGAGAAAAAACCATTATTCAATCGCTTACAGAGTTTAAAGAAGAAATGATTTTGGAGTTTCTTCTTTTCGACTTTCATCCACATTTTAAAGGCCTGTTTGGAATGGATATTCTAAGAAAATTAAAAGCCAATATTAATCTAGCCTGTTTTTGTCTTGAAACTCCAAAATCATGTTTAAAAATTTGTATACAAGACAATCCAGTAACCGAAGTACATGTTATACCCGCTCTATCAAAAGTCTTAATAAATCTTCCAGTCCAGTTGAAGCAAGGTGATTTTTACAGTCAAGAAACAATTTATAACAAACACTTGAATATATCAGAAGGACTATACAAATCAGCTAACGGATATAGCAATATGTTAATTACAAACAAGTCCCACGAAGATCAGCCACTATATTTGGAACAGCCATTAAAAACCACCCCCTATAATCAAAATCAATTTGTTGAAATATACAATATAGCCTCAGATAATCAAAATCCTCAACATATCCACAAACCAATCACCACATTAAGAACCGACCACCTTAACTCCGAAGAGAAAATCGCGCTAACACAACTTTGTAGTAAATACATAGACATTTTCTATGACGATAGTCAAAAGTTAACGTTCACCAATGACATTAAACACTATATACACACAACTGATAATACGCCAATCTTTGTCAAATCCTATCGCTATCCTTTCGCCTTAAAAGAGGAAGTAAAAAACCAAATAGAGTCAATGCTGAAACAAAATATAATTACAACCAGCTATTCACCTTGGAGTGCCCCAGTTTGGGTAGTTCCAAAAAAAAAGAGGCCCAAATGAAAAACGAAAATGGAGGCTAGTTTTAGATTATCGTAAACTCAACGAAAAAACAACTTCAGACCGCTACCCCATTCCGAATATAAACGATATTCTAGATCAACTCGGTAAATCCACCTATTTCTCAACGCTCGATTTAGCCAGTGGATTTCACCAGATTGAAATGAACCAAGCGGACAGATATAAAACAGCCTTTACAGTAGAAAGTGGTCACTTTGAGTTCGTCCGTATGCCGTTCGGGTTGAAGAACGCTCCTGCAACGTTTCAAAGAGTAATGGACCATATCCTTAGAGATCTTGTAGGTTCCATCTGTCTGGTTTACTTGGACGATATTATAATTTTTTCGACATCTCTGCAAAAACATCTGACTGACATTAAACAAGTTTTTGATAGGCTCAGATCCGCTAACTTTAAATTACAAATTGCAAAATCTGACTTCCTTCGAAAAGAGGTTAACTTCCTAGGCCACATAGTGACTCAAGATGGTGTTAAACCTAATCCCAACAAAATAAAAGCCATTCAGGAGTTCCCCATCCCAAAAACCAGGAAACAAATTAAATCATTTCTAGGGCTCCTTGGGTATTATCGAAAATTCATTAGGGACTTTGCACGCATAACAAAGCCCCTAACACAGCAATTAAAAGGCACAAAAGCGGTAACCATTGATGAAGAATACTGTAAAGCCTTTGAGTTTTGTAAGACATTACTTTGCAACAATCCAATATTGGTTTACCCAAATTTCAACAAACCTTTTATATTAACCACTGATGCAAGCAATTATGCCATTGGCGCTGTTTTATCACAAAAATTAGCTGGAAATGACAAACCTATTTCTTATGCAAGTCGTACATTATCTGATGAAGAAACACGTTATTCTACGACAGAAAAAGAAATGCTTGCAGTTTACTGGGCAGTAAAACACTTTAGGCCTTACTTATTCGGAAAAAAATTTATCTTAGTCTCGGATCATAAGCCATTAACATGGAACACAGGGCCATTTTCCACCAACGATAAAGTTGCCCGTTGGAAATTGCAGTTATTGGAATACGAGTTTGAATTTCAATACAAAAAAGGCTCTCAAAACGTGGTTGCAGATGCACTTAGTCGTATCCGTTCCGAAACAGACATTAGCGTAAACCATATAGACGCAGAAATTTCTAATAACCTTTCAACCAACATCCCAACTATTGAAAAACCACTTAACGACTTTAACTTGCAGATTGTTTTAACTGAGGGCATTCCTGCTTCTTGTAAGGTTTCTACTCCCTTTAAAAATAAATTAAGGCAAACAATCACCGAACCCAGCTTTACCACAGATATTGTACTGGACATCTTAAAGAAAACATTAAAACCAAACAGGATATGCACAATTTACACATCAGACAACATTTTTAAGATAGTGCAAGATGTGTTTTCTAAAGAGTTTTCTCACAATAAACTTTTCAAATTGTTTAGGTGTACAACTTTCCTAAATGATATTACTAATACTACTGACCAAGAAAAAATTGTCAATGATTATCACAATAATAACAATCACCGAGGTATTGATGAAACACTAATGCATCTTAAAAGAAAAGTTTACTTTCCATATATGAAAAGTAAAATAGCACAGATAATAAAGAGTTGTGAAATTTGCCTCACACTTAAATATGATAGACAGCCACAAAACCACCTTTTCAAGTACCACAAACTCCTTGCAAACCAATGGAAATAATTCATATAGATATATACACGATAAACAAAAACTATAACCTTACACTAATAGATAAGTTTTCAAAATTCGCATGTGCCTACCCTATACCCAACAGGACCTGCATAAACGTCGGCACTTCCATGAAACATTTTTTTAGTCTTTTTGGAATACCTAAAAAACTAATCTATGACCAAGGTGCAGAGTTTTCCGGCAGTATATTTAAAGACTTTTGCAATCAATATGACATCCAATGTCATGTAACATCCTTCCAACAGTCATCCAGCAACTCCCCGGTAGAACGACTACATTCAACACTTACCGAAATTTATAGAATAATCACCGAACTAAAAAAAAAAATACAAGCAGACAAATAAACACGAAGAAACTCTTTCTGAAACACTTCTAACCTACAATAACGCTATACATTCATCTACAAAACTCACACCTTTCGAACTTTTCACTGGACGCACTCATATTTTTGAACAAACTATTAAATACGACAATAATCACGAATATTTGCAAAAATTAAATTTCTTCCGATCAAAATTATACCAAGAGGTAAAAAGAAATGTTACATAAAAATACCAAACACAATTTGGATAAACTTAATGTTGCTAGAAAATCTGCAACACTTGTATCCAATAATGATACCATATTTAGAAGGGAGAATCGTAGAAATAAGCTAACACCAAGATTCTCCAAACATAAAGTTTTACAAGATAATGGCAACACAATTATCACTACACACCCACAAAAAATACATAAATCTAAAATAAGGCGAACAACATAATAATAGGCAGTATAATTTTTAATTTTAATGTATACTATTCATAGTACTTAAGCATAGTATAAACAAAAAGATGACATTTTATATTATACTTTATCTTTATTTTTGTGTTGTGTTGGTCTCACATCCTTTGAGTATGCTCAATCCACATAACAAATCAGTGGTATCCACCTGGACACCCTGTTTTTAATCATTTGCTTCATTTTGGGGAGGGAGGAGTTACCAACCCAACAACACACACAAACACATATTCAATA